>NW_027507718.1:441999828-442599828 GCF_037356315.1 Lithobates pipiens | reverse complement strand
CAGCTCGACGCGTTTCGTGGATTTATATCCACTCATCAGGAGCAGCTGGTTGAGAAGTATCTGTAATGGGTTGTATACAGGTAATTAATAATAATTCAATTGATATAGGAAAAGAGGGAACAACATCTATGGTCCTAACACTCTTACCTAATAATTATATGGTATACTGGTAGAAACAGGTGCATGATAAAAAAAAAGAGTTTTTTTTTTGATCAGGTATATCGGGGGATAATGAACCAAACGTCCACCCGGGAGCTGAGGTCCCGACGAAAGCGGCAGCAGGGTACAGCCAACCAAAAAACACAGATGAGGGAAGTGCACAACCGAAATCCCCCTTTCAGCACTGTGATGTTCGATGTTGTATCATAAAGGTGTACTGTAACAAACATATATATATGATAAGCATGTGAGTATTATGAGTGAGAAGTGAAAGAGGGTGAAAATTAAACAAAAAGGAAAAAGAAGGAAAGAAAGGAAGAAGTGAAGTTACACAAGTGATAAGGTGCATGTGTCTCCCTTGGGCAAATTGTACTCTAGTACTTTGTGTACACCCCACATTGTTAGGTATTTTGGAGTTTAGTAAAGGCAAATCCAGTAGAAGCAAAGATGCTGTGTGTTTTTTTTTTCCCCTCAGATCTCCAGCAAGTGCATTTGTAAGGCAAAGTGGATTTGCCTTTATTGGCATTGGATTGACCCGAGTGTCCCCAAGGAAAGCCATTGGTAGGGTTTTACCCTCACTTCCTGTTAGGCTATGTGACAGGAAGTGAATACATTTGAAGGAAAAGGTGGCAAAATTTGGGAGGCGTCTTCACCACTTCACCACTTCACTATCAGGGCTGCAGATATTACCAAAAACTGACAAGACTTTTAATCCCTCTGCACTCAATCTGCAAGCAAAAATAAGAAAGGATTTAATTTAGTTGAACTTTGCAAAGACCCATTCCTAAGTTTAAATGTGATGCATGTCAATGGCCCATTTAGACCTTGTTTAATAAATAACACCAGTTGCCTTTCACTAGAGACATTTTTTAGTCCAGTCCTGGAAATCTGCATCTGCTTTACTATTAAGTTACATCAAAATATGGATTCCTGCAGCTAAATGCATCTAGATGCACGATAGCTGTCTATGCAAGATGCAGGAGTGCTGTGTTTGCGTAGGTATGTCCCGTAGCTGGTTCTGAAAGCGGCGGACAGCACACAGGAATGATATCATGCCCCTACAAGAAGTTGCTTGTCCTGCTGGGAATTTTTGCCCACCACCATGCCCTGCTCTCTGTATTCAAAGGCCAAAATGATCATGATTTGTAAAGTAAGTTAGTTGTAAACTTCTTTTTACATAGGGTGGTGTCTGGGTCATGTGTATGTAGTGCTCTGCTCCTAATGAGCAGACGCTATTGTTTTGTAAATTTAAGTTTGTCTGAAGCTGCAGTTTAATTATGACTAATTATGTCAAAGTTCTGGTTTCTGTATCAGTTCAGCTGGATTGTGCTAGTTTCCACTTGGTCGTGGGTGTCGCTGTAACCACTGGTAAGTGTTGGAAATGCAACAGGCTGAATGCATTGGGTACCCCTTTTACTCAGAAATAGCCCAGTGGGATTGGTTCACCCGCTGTGCATTCTGGGTAAGGGTATTTAAGGTACAGGCGCCATATTTTTGGGGTTCGTTATCCCGACCTCATGGCCCTCCTGGCCTGAGGTATGTGCTGCCTGTCTCTATGAAAAGGGTGGGCCCAAAAGTCTTTGGGCTTACCGATCCAGGGGTGGTCCTGTGCTGTCTTACCTGCGGGGAGAAGCCAAGCAACTGCAGAAAACAGGGGAGGACTGTTTCAGGAGAGGACCTAGCAACAAGGCTGGTATCTCTGGAAGAGCCTGGAGACTCAGCTGGAGACACATCCCGGGGCATCCACCATACAGTACCGCCGGACTGGCTGAAAGAAACTGGTACTGTGTGACAGTTCTTTAATTTCTCAACAAGCTGATGGTTGTACCTTCCTGTGGCAGAGGATTGCACAACGATTCTGTTATACTGATAAGTCTGTGGCAGAGACTTTGTTCGAGCATCTCATCGGCTGCTAGGTCAGTGAGAGAGGCCTATCCGATGCTTGCTAGATCCAGCCTGTGGAAGCCATTTGTCCTCTGGATCAAGGAAATACCTCTAACCCACAATTATAAGGTACCGGAACTCCCCTAAACCCTCTATCCCTCTATTGCAAAACGTCATGTTCTTTCAAATAAATCTTTGGAAAAAGGACTAAGTGTCGGAGCTAACATTCTTTATTCCCGTTTACAACGGGACTTCTAAGACAGACACAGTGAGCAGATGAGGTAACAGTAAGCCCAACAAAAACAAGCAGCTCCTTGGGGGGTCAGTGCTACATGTGTATGTCTACATTTTTTAGCCTCAAAGCAAACACCTACTTCCTGTGTACAGATTCACTTCCAGGCCATTGTATATTGCTTCCTGCTTCATTGTGTGTGTAGATAGATAGATAGATAGATAGATAGATATATAGATAGATAGATAGATAGATAGATAGATAGATAGATAGATAGATAGATAGATAGATAGATAGATAGATAGATAGATCTAGAGATATTAGATATTTAGTTTAATGTGATTTGTGATTGATTGATTATGAACACAGCTACATCTCCAGCTATAAGAGGGTGTGCACACTTATGCAACCACATTATTATAGTTTGGTTGTTTTCTTCTTACCCCATTAAAGTTTGTTGTGAAATATAGTTGGGTAGTTTCTAGCACACATTAAACCTGCCAAAAGTTAGGAAATTATTTATCTTTGGGGTTTATTTACTAAAGGCAAATTCACTTTGCACAAGTGCACTACAAGCGCACTTGGAAGTGCAGTCCCTTTAGATCTGAAGCGAAGATCTGAAATTAGTTGAAACTCTGCTCATTTTATCATCCAATCATGTACAGTGGAACCTCGGACTGTGAGTAACGTGGTTAACTATTGTTTTGCAATCCAAGCAATTTTTTGGTAAAAATCCTAACTCGGTTTGCGAGTGTTGTCTTGCAAAACGAGCAGGATTCGAGCTTCTGCGGTGTGCAGTACTGCATGTCTCCAGAGGTGCAGGGGCATGACATTCATAAATACTCAGAAACACTTGAAAATACTCCGGTACTATAAAAGATAAAAGGAAGTCGCGCTTATGGTAAAATGAAAAATAAATAAAAATAAAAATAGAAAGGTGGCTGCCTCCCCTAGGGCTCCCATAGGGGGAACTATACATAGGACTGATAGAGAACAAAAGGGGTCAGTGGCGCTACCAGAACGATATATAGGTACAGGAAAGACAAGAGGATAATAGGGGCTAGGATCAAAAATCCAAAGTTGGACACTTATAAGAATATGGAACAAACCCCCCCCCCCCTTTTTTTTATAGGGTGATGTCGTCCGATAAAAATGGGTCTACAGAACAGAAACCCTTCTTTTTAAGTGCACGTATGAGTGGACACCTGACAACAAAAATCCCATGAAGAAGAAAACAAAACAATCCACTAACTGATTGGTGCTTGGTGTCATATGTGACCTAAAGTGATCATATGTGATGTGATCTTATGTGAACTAAAGTGATATACTCATATACTGTATATCATAAGTAGATAAAAAGTGATAAATCCCCAAAAAGATATAAATATACAATAGATTAGTATGCATTAGTGTATCCAACCCACCAAAAAATATTAGTGATAGAACCAGTGGATATCAAACAAAAAATAAAAAACAATTGCTGTAAAGTCCATATCCATAAGTCAGAGCATCACCATAAGGAATATATATAGATTAAACACAGTACATAAAAGTGAAGCTATATAGCGATTTTCACATCTACAGTGATCATATAGTGCAAATAGCTTAATCAAAAGTGGAGTGTAGGTGTTTTTGGAGGCTCAAGCATTTCCCAGACCTGTTAAGTCAAACATCTGTATTTTTGATGTGAGAGTAGTACAAATTTGAAACTGGTTTAAAATGTGTTTTGGGGTTTGTTTATATAGATGATGGTTATGGTGAAGAGATGGAGGGGGGGCAGAACTGCAGCCAGAGTTGGCCTCTCCACACTAATGTTGTAAGTTGGAAGGTTAACTTTCGTGTTTATTTACTAAAGCTGCAGAGTGCAAAATCAGGTTCACTTTTGAATAGAAACCAATCAGCTTCTCATCTCACTAGGCCTAGCAGCCAGTGGGGTGCTAAGTAAAGTCTCTGCCACAGACTTTAGTGTTACTGGGGGACGTAGACAAATTTAAAGAGCTATCATACAGTACCAGTATCTCTCAGCCTATCCGGCGATACCGTATGAGTGTAGATCCATGAAGTGTCCTTCAACTGAGCCTCCAGGCTCCTTCAGAGAAGCAAGCCTTGCACACGCCCTTCTCCTGAAGAGTCCTCCCCTGGGTGCTTCTCCAGTTGCTGGGCCTCTCCTTTAGACCGCACCGGCCCACCTTTAAATCAATAGGACCCGATATCCATTCAGACCTGTCCCTGCAGTTGCTTTGCCTCGAGCCAGCCAGCCCCGAGACTTGGAAATGCATGATTCCGCACCCCAGGCCAGGAGGTCCAGGGGGCTGGTCAGGAGGACCAGAACCCAACAGGCAGAAAACCTCTCTGGACCTGAACCCCAGACCACGTGATGTCAGTACCTTAAATACCACCTCCCAGAATGCACAGCAGGAGAACACTCCCACTGGGCTGGTTCCAAGAGAAAACATGGCATTCAATACACCCAGCTAGACTGCATTCTCACACTTTCCGGTGGTGACAGCGACACCTGCGGTCAAGATTAAACCAGTGCAACCCATCTAGATTGGTACTGAAACCATACATTTTGTAAAATTAGCTACAAAACCCAACTGTGGTTTCAGGAGAATTCACTTTGAAAACATATAGCACATGCTCGTCGGAGCCAGTGCTACATACCCCCCCCCCCCCCCCTTCCCATTTAGACAATGTGCTCATCGTCTGGGAAGAGAAAAGAAAAACACCTTCAGTCCTAAAAATTTAGTACCTGAACGCTAAGGTGGGAATGGAAAATGGGGAGAGAAACATACACAAAAACTAGGGATGAGCCGAACACCCCCCAGTTCGGTTCGCACCAGAACTTTCGAACGGACCCCAAATTCGAACGAACTTTAGAACCCCATTGAAGTCTATGGGACTTGAACGTTCGAAATTAAAAGTGCTAATTTTAACGGCTAATATGCAAGATACTGTCCTAAAAAGGGATTGGGGACCTGGCTCCTGCCCCAGGGGACATGGGTCAATGCCTAAAATGTTTTTAAAAATGGTCGTTTTGGCGGGAGCACTGATTTTTATGACGATTAAAGTGAAGAAAAAAAAAGTGAAATATTCCTTTAAATATGGTGCTTGGGGGGTCTGTTGTATGCCTGTGAAGTGCCACGTGTTTCCCGTGTTTAGAACAGTCCCTGCACAAAATGACATTAAACGGAAATAACACCATTTAAAACTGCTTGCGGTTTTAATGTTATATCTGGTTCCTGCAATATGGTTGAAAATCATTGAGAAAAATGGCATGGGTAGCCCTCCCTGCCCATTACCAGCCTATTTGGGTCTTGTACGCATATTAAGGGGAACCCTGTACCCATATTAAAAAAAGGAAATGCGTGTGGCCCCCTATATACTCAGAACAGCAGTATACAGGCGGTGCAAACAAGGCAGGGACTGTGTAGGTTTGTTGTGTTAAGTTGAATCTGTTTGTAATTTTCAACTGGTACATTTTTAAAGTGTAGCTCCAGTCAAAAAAACTATTTTTAAGCTTTTTGGAAAACATAGGGAAGGGTTATCACCCCTGTATAATTTGTTTTGTCGTCCATCTTTTTTCATCTCACTTGCTGTTGTCTCCTTCCGTTTGCAAGTAGGAGATGTTTGTAAGTTGGATGTTTGAAAGTAGGGGCCTGCCCTGTATGCTCTGCAGAAATGGCGGAACAAGGTGTTGGTTTTGCCACAACATTGTAACCCCTTAAAGTGACTCTTGGTGGGTGCTGGAGCGCCCTGCTGTGAACGATTATATCAAGAATTGTAATTACATGCCATTGTTGAACAGTGGTAGAAAAATTGATCTTTGGTGGTTGTGGTGCTGGTGCCACAACACTATAAGTCCTCACAGTTACTCTGGGTGGGCACAGGAAGGGGCCCTCCTGTGAAATATTATATCAAGAATTGTAATTACTAGTCCCTGTTAAACAGGGGCAGAAAAATTGGGCCTTAGGCACTGGTGCTGGTGCCTCGACACTGCAATCTCTCCCATATACTCTTGTTTTATTGCAGGAATTAGCCCTGCTGCAAAGCATTGCATCAAAAATTGTAATTAAATGCCCCTGTTAAACAGGGGCAGAAAAATTGGGCCTTAGGCACTGGTGCTGGTGCCACCACACTGCAACCTCTCCCATATACTCTAGTTTTATTGCAGGAATTAGCCCTGCTGCAAAGAATTGCATCAAAAATTGTAATTAAACGCCCCTGTTAAACAGGGGCAGAAAAATTGGGCCTTAGGCACTGGTGCTGGTGCCACCACACTGCAACCTCTCCCATATACTCTAGTTTTATTGCAGGAATTAGCCCTGCTGCAAAGCATTGCATCAAAAATTTTACTTAAACGCCCCTGTTAAACAGGGGCAGAAAAATTGGGCATCACCCGAAACCAGAAATGTTCTTCCAACATATCAGCGGAGGAGGAAGAGGATAGACAATCAACATAACAGGACAGTCACTCAGCATCAGCATAGGCAGTCTTGAAGGGATGTGATATTTCAAAAAAAATTATTCGGTTACATCAGCTTCAGGTGCTTGGTAGCTGTGGGTGATCCAAGACTGATTCATCTTGATGAAGGTCAGTCGATCAACTGATTCGGTGGACAGGCGCACCCTGTGATCGGTAACAAAGCCACCAGCAGCACTGAAGGTGCGTTCCGAAAGAACGCTGGATGCAGGACAGGCCAGTAGCTCAATTGCATACTGTGCAAGCTCTGGCCAGTGATCCATCCTCAAGACCCAATAAGCCAGAGGATTTTCGGTGGGAAAGGTGTCCAAGTCTGACCTTGCCCCTAGGTATTCCTGCACCATGTAAATCAGACACTGGCGATGGTTGCTGGAACCGATCATACCTTGGGCCTGCGAACTAAAAAATTGTCTGAAAGCATCAGTCAGACGGCCACCTTCTCCACCGCTCCTTCTGACCGATGCCTCAGCAACAGGTTGTCCAGGACCAGGAGTTTGTAACCTCCCAGTCTCTGGGAACGCGTTGCACAGACCTTTCTGCAAGGCCTCCCGGAGATGTCTCATCCTCTGCTCCCTCTGCGATGGCAAGATAAGGTCGGCAACCTTACCCTTGTACCGTGGTTTAAGGAGAGTGGCCAGCCAGTAATGGTCCCTCTCCTTGATCCGAAGAATACGAGGATCCTTCCGCGGGCTTTGCAGGATCAGGGAGGCCATGCAGCGTAGGTTAGCTGAGGCATTCGGTCTGGAGTCCTCTGGGACACTAAGGGCAACATGATCCGCAGCTACCTCCTCCCAGCCACGTACAAGTCCACGTGTTTCTTGGGACTGTAAATCATCCCTACAAGACTGCTGCTGCTGCTGCTGATGCTGAGTGCCAGCCTCCACCTCCATGCTGACACAATCATCCTCCTCCTCCTCTTCCTCCTCTTCATCCTCTTCCTGTGTGATGGGTGGCACAGCAGGAACACTGTCTGGATAAAGGGGGCCTTGAGAGGCAAGGAAGTCCTCCTCTTCCTGCCTCTGTTCTGCCTCAAGTGCCCTGTCCATTATTCCACACAGCGTATGCTCCAAGAGGTGGACAAGAGGTACAGTGTCACTAATGCATGCACTGTCACTGCTCACCATCCTTGTGGCCTCCTCAAACGGTGACATGACAGTGCATGCATCCCTGATCATGCCCCACTGGCGTGGTGAGAAAAAACCAAGCTCCCCTGACCCTATCCTGGTGCCGTAGTCGCACAGTTACTCATTGATGGCCCTCTGCTGCATGTGCAGCCGCTGCAGCATGGCCAACGTTGAGTTCCACCTGGTGGGCATGTCACATATAAGGCGGTTCTTGGGCAGGTTCAACTCCTTTTGGAGCTCAGCCAGCCGAGCACAGGCATTAAATGATCGGCGGAAATGCACACAGACTTTCCTGGCCTGCTTCAGGACATCCTGTAAGCTGGGGTACCTGCCCAAGAACCGCTGCACCACCAGGTTAAGGACCTGAGCTACACAGGGCACATGGGTCAGTTGTCCCTGTCGGAGGGCGGAGAGGAGGTTGGTGCCATTGTCACAAACCACCATTCCTGGCTTAAGCTGGTGTGGCGTCAACCACCTCTCGGCCTGTCCCTGCAGAGCTGACAAAACATCCGTCCCAGTGTGGCTCCTGTCCCCCAAACAAACCAGCGCAAGCACGGCATGGCATTGTTTTGCCTGCGTACTTGCGTAGCCCCTGGAACGCCTACGGAGCACCGCTGGTTCTGAGGACAGAGCACTGGAAGAGGCCATGGAGGAAGAAGAAGAGGAGGGGGTGGAGGAGAGAGGTGTGTCACAACCAATAGTAGCATTTTGGAGGCGTGGTGGCGGAACAACCTCCAACACTACTGCACCTTGTCCTGCATCCTTCCCAGCTGCCAGAAGAGTGACCCAATGGGCCGTGAAAGACAGGTAACATCCCTGTCCATGCCTGCTGGACCATGAGTCAGCGGTAATATGCACCTTACCGCTGACCGCCCTGTCCAGTGAGGCAAGGACATTGCCTTCCACATGCCGGTAGAGAGCCGGAATCGCCTTCCGTGAGAAAAAGTGGCGTTTGGGGACCTGCCACTGAGGAATCGCACATTGTACAAACTCACGGAAGGGGGCCGAGTCTACCAACTGAAAAGGCAGCAGTTGAAGTGCTAGCAATTTAGCCAAGCTAGCATTCAACCGCTGGGCATGTGGATGGCTGGGAGTGAACTTCTTTCGCCGGTCCAGAAGCTGGGGCAGGGACATTTGCCTGCTATAATCGGACGTGGGTGTACTGCTAGCAGAGTGCCCGGAAGCACTTGGCTGTGACACACCTAATTCTACACCTTCATTCCTCTCAGAGCAGGTTTCAGAGAGGACTGAAGGTCTAGTGGGGTTGGAGATGTCCGCTTTGTTCTTTGGTGTGGGTCTTTGAGGTACGCTTGCCAACGAGCTGCATGGCAGGTCAACATATGTCTGGTCAAGCATGTGGTGCCCAAGCGGCTGATGTTTTGGCCACGCGGGATACGCTTGAGACATATGTTGCAAATAGCAGCGGTGCGATCTGATACACTCGTCTCAAAAAAGGCCGACACCAAAGAACTTTTAGAATAACGCGCAGAGGCAGCGCCCTGCACAGGCGGAGCTCTGCGGTGTGATTCAGTCGGTGTGCTGCCCCTATGCTGGCCCCCGGGGGGCATCCTGCCTCATTGGACATGTGCCTCCTCCTCCTCCTCCTCCTCTCTCCTAGCAGGCACCCACGTGGAGTCAGTGCCCTCATCATCCCCTCCCTCTTCATCGCTGTAGCAAACCTGGCAGTATGCTGCAGCTTGTGGAACATGACTGACAGATTGCTGTCCTTCTTGAGCATCCCCTCTCTTTGCGCTCACGCTACTGCCTTCCTCTAGCTGAGTGTCATCATCAGAGCCTACAAAACACTGGGCATCCTCCTGGAGCATGTACCCAACACTGTGCTCAAAGAGTTCAGGAGACTCCTCATGAGGACATGGTGGGTCTAGGGAAGGAGTCACTGATGATGACATTGAGAGGAGGGAAGACGATGCGTTGGCAGCTGCTTTGCTAGTACCCTGAGACTGGGTGAGAGAGGATGAGGAGGATGAAGAGGGCTTGGTCATCCACTCTACCAAGTCGTTGGCATGTTGCGGTTCAACATGTCCAGCTGCCGAAAAGAAGGACAAGCGTGTCCCATGGCCACGTGCTGATGAAAATGCACCGCGTCCACAACCAGCACTGTTGTCTCTAGACACAGAGCCTGCTTGCCCTCTTTTATCGGCTCGCGCCTGTCTGCCTCTCCTTGCTGGCCTTCCAGACATGGTAATGGCCTGAAGGGAGTTGGGTAAAACAGCAGTGTAATGGAGTCACACAACACCCAGTAAGCCCTGCAGATGGCTCTATTAGAGAACAGCAATAAACGGTAAATACAGGTGTATATTGTGCTGGAGTCACACAACACCCACTAACTCCTGCAGATGCCTTTATTATAGAACACCAGAGATAAAGGGGTATACTGTAATTGAGTCACACAACACCCACTAAGCCCTGCAGATGCCTCTATTAGAGAACAGCAATAAAGGGTAGATACAGGTGTATATTGTGCTGGAGGCACAAAAAACCCACTAACTCCTGCAGATGCCTTTTTTATAGAACACCAGAGATAAAGGGGTATATACAGATGTATACTGTGCTGTGCTGGAGGCACACACAACTTCCAATAACGCCTGCAGATGGCAAGTGGGCTCAAATAGAGAAGAGCTATGTAGGTGGATATAGCGGTGTGTACTGGGTACAGAGCACGCAGACAGCACGCACAAGCTCCTAACACTACTGACTGCAAGCTCTATTATAAAAGATAGATCACTAGCTATATAGGTGAGGTGAATATAGCGGTGTATACTGCGGTCAGGGCAAGCAGACAACAACCACTACAGAAGAGCAAGATCGAAAATCGGCCGATAACGATCGGTGTGTACTGTGTTGAAGGTACACAGAACACTCACTAACTGCTTCAGATGCCAACACACTACACTAGGCCGCCGCGCTGGCGGCCTTATATAGTGTGGGGCGTGTATTACACAGCCTGAGCTATGATTGGCTAATCATGGCTAATCATGGCTCTCCTCGCTGCTGGCGCTGTGATTGGCCAAGCATGCGGGGTCACAGTGCATGCTTGGCCAATCATGAGCCAGCAATGCACTGCGATGACGCAGTGCATTGTGGGCCGTTCGCGCCACACGAATTTGGCGCGAACGGCCCATAACGTTCGGAATTCGCCGAACGGGCGAACAGCCGATGTTCGAGTCGAACGTATGTTCGACTCGAACACGAAGCTCATCCCTAACAAAAACAAACAAACATGAAACATGCAATGCTTTCAACAGTTGACACAAGCAAGATTCATAGTACACAAGCCCCAATTCCTAGCTATCTACACTACCCACTCTCCGGTAGCTTGATAGACACTCTTGGTGATTCCTGAAAAGAAAAACACAAAAGAACAACAAAACACATACTATGACTATAATCCGGGAAGGCAGAATCTCATTCTCATCAAAAAATAAGATTTTCTCTTCATTGCTGAAAACCTGCACGTTTGTGTGCTACAGTCCAAATAATTTGTGCCAACCCACACCACCTAGTGGTAAGAGTAACGAAGTACAAGTCGTTTTTTTAAAACAAGTGCTGTGGCCCGTGGATGACCTTGACACGGAGCTTCCTTTGGTAAAAACTAACTCTATCTAGCTAGCCCCACAGTCCTTGTATTTCAAAAACGTTTTAAAATAGAGAGAAGGGGAGAAAACAGTGTGTATACAGTTGTCCTACCAATAGAATCTTGGATCAGGCAAAGTTAGTGTCTTCCCTTTAGCATCCACTGTAGTGATAAAATAGACAACATTGTCCTTTCCCGGCCAGCAAATAACAACTTTGTCTGAGTAGATGTGTCTCCCAAAGCTCCAATGCTGGAGACACCTGGTGAAACGCTCGTACATAGCAGGGGGACATCCTTGCTTCCTGAAAGGTTTAGGAACTTTCAAATAGTCCCACACATCACTTGCATACCAAATGCTCCCGATTTTCCTCAATTTCTTTCATAATTTCCTTTGGAACGTAGGGGAACGCCAGACCATACTCAGTTGCCACCCACTTATTCAGCAGCTGCTGGTACCATGCGAGCCTGGGCAGAGCTCGAGTACTTCCATCCCCGGGAGGCACACAGGAGTTCGGTGATTTGCGCAACATAGCAAAAGACTTCTTCTTGGGTTCAGGCAAATTTACAGGTTTAGGCAAAGTTAAATCAATAGTTGTAGGGGTTCCTGCCTGAGGCGATGCACTCCCCGAATTAAGGGCTAACCACCCGGAAACATTGCAGGTTGCGGCCACATCATCTGCATTGGCCACAACATCTCCTGGGATAAAGTCTCAAACAAATCGCCACCCCCAACACATCGGAAAGGGAGTCTATCTCTGAATCCCCCACCTCCTCTGCTGGTAGATAGTTACATACAGTCCCGGTGAGCACAATTTCCCCAGATTGCTCACCCGTATCAGTAGCGGATTCCTTGGGAGCGATCTCCTTCCCCTGATTCGACCTGGGCAAGTTCTGGGATGGACCTCTGCTGCGGCCGCAGGAGGCCTTGACATAACCCACTTTCTTTGAAGCAGGCACGGTAGTTGCGGTGATAGTCGATGAGGCAGTGTCCATGACATCTGGAGTGACTCCTCCGGTAACGGTGGTGACAGCATCTCCCTCCGGGACACTGGTTGTGGAAATCAGCGTAGAAGTTGTAGACCTCACCACAGGAGCATATACAGCAGACTCCTCATTGGCAACGCCCGTGGCCCAGTCCATGCGGTACACTCGAGGTGGCACGGTGGGTTGCTCCACTCTGAACAAATATTCTCCCCATTGCAGACAACGGACTAACAGCCGAAGACTTGCGACCAGTCCCTCACACTTTTTGCAGAGCATTCCCACTGCCTCAACGTCTCCCGTGTACAGTACAAAACGCCCCTGCGGTCTCAGACGAATTCCTGTATCGGTTGGCAAAGTCCCAGGCAGTCTCACACTTGTGGGATTCCCCGCTGAAGCCATCCTGGGTCCCATGATGGACGATGTTCCTGCCATTTGGAACATCCTCTTTTTCTTATGCAAAGAAACGCAACCTCTTTCCTCTTTCTCCTATGACACACTCATACGATGCCTCGTGCAGGGAAAAGAAACAGGCAAGACTCCTGCCACTGGTTCCTCCGGTCACGCAACTTGCGGGCTTTTTCTCCGCCCACAGTTTACGTGCCAACAGTGGCCATCAATCATTCTTTGCAAAAAATGGCGCAGTCCAAAAACATAACCATCTTTACCAAAACTGTTTTTATTTTGTATTTTAAAGCAGCATACAAGATAATACAAAATCAACAACATTCTAAAGGTACATTCAACAGTCAACGTATCTTTAAATTTGCACAAAAGCATTCCAATGTAGTACTAATTAGGTGTAATAGATTCTGTGCGAAAGTCTGCAATAAGGTAAATATAAACATTGTATACCCTGGGTGGTGCCCCTCCTTCAAGCTCGTCCAAGTGATTACTGCACCCCAGTTGCGCCCAGCATTTGCTGCTCTTAGGCTTTCTATTGTGTGTATGCCTGTATGAAACCCTTACCAGGCTGTCGAGAGAGTTTGGGTATCTTGACCACAATTGGTAATTTTTATCTAGGAATCCCAAGTTTGACTAATGTCCGCTGTTACTTCTCCGTAACCCCCTTTACTGCATTTCTGTCGCTGCCCAGGGTTCCTAGATGACTAACTAGGGGAGACTGCTGGGTGCAGTGGATAGGATGATCTGGGGCATACGGTATAGAAAAAGGGGGAAGGGGAAGGGTGGGGAGGGAGCAGGACAAAAAAAGGGGGGAGGAGGGGGGGCAGGTAGGGGGTTGGAGGGTAGGGGGGGAAAGCAAGGACAAGCCCTTGGACAGAGTGGGGGTGGGATAGCCCACCAGCCACCCTCTCTGTCTCTACTTAGCGTCCTAAGGGAAAGTAACAGGATACTCTGTAGCTCCAGCTTTGCCCACGTAGGTAGCACCATGAGCACTACCTACCAGAGGAATTCCACTTTGAGTGTCCACTCTTTTAAGTCTCTATTCTCTCTTAACTCTGCACCAAGGCAAGGAATTGTTGGGATGCTTTGAAGGCCCGCCATGATTCCCAAACCACTGAGAAGCTGGCTATTCTGTCCTGTGCAGTGTGGATCAGCTCCTCCATCGTCTCTATAAGGTTAATACGTTGAATCCAGCTTTTAATTGAGGGGGGGAGACACGGATCTCCAATGTACCGGAATACAGAGCCTCGCAGCATTGATCATATGCATCGTCAGGACTTAAAGTACTTCTTTTGGGGAATTTTAGATAGATGTAGTAAATATTGGGCTGGTGAGATTTCCAAAGGTAGGGACGATATGCCAGTAGTTACCTTGTGCACTTGCCTCCAGTATGGCTGAATTAGAGAGCATGTCCACCATATGTGTAGGAAGGTGCCGGGTTCCCTGCCACATCTCCAACATTGGTCTGATACTGTGGGAAAGATTCTGTGGAGCAGATCCGGGGTTTTATACCATCTCGTTTTTATTTCATATCCATTTTCCTGCGTGCTTACATTGAGGGACCCTTTGTGAATGTATAGGTGTATGCAATCCCATTCCTCATCTGCGACCTCCCGGTTCAACACGGGCCCCCAGAATGCCTGATCTGAGTGCAGAATGTTGTGTTTCAAACATGGATGCATACAGCATTGAGATTACATGGTTTTGGGTGGCAGTGCCCGAAAATAGGGACTCGAACACTGTGGGTTTTGTCAGGTACCCTGGTCTCCTCCCCGGGTCATTTAAAAAGTGTTTTAACTGAATATAAGACCAGTACGGGAACGATGTTGTGTTGGACATTGTGGCTAAGTCTTGTCGACTCATGAATTTGCCTCCCCAGAAAAAATGTTTTGCTAACATCTCTGTGTATGGCCATTCCTGTGCCAGGAAGCTTGTGGATATCCCCGGAGGAAAGTCAGGGTCCCCCCTAATAGGAGTAATCAGACACTCCATGTTTGAAAGAGCTAGCGCTTTGCAGGCCCTGTTAGATTCCTGAAGGGTCGCCCCAATGAGTGGGTGTGCATGGAGGTGAAGCCCGCTGGGCTGTTTGCAACTCCAGGGAAGTACTCACAAGTCGTAACCTGCGACAAGTCGTTCAAGCTCTACCCAGTCTTTGTAACGTGTGTGACTCTTCCAGTCTACTATCCTGGCCATGTGCACCGCCCAGTAGTAACGCTTTAGGTCTGGCAGGCCAATTCTCCCCTTAGTTTTGTGTAGAACTAAGTTTGCCCATCCGATACGAGCCTGTTTGGAACCCCAGAGGAAGGATCTACAAATCTTTTTAAAAGCTGCAAAGAAGGTTGGCGGCAAGCGTATTGGTATTGTTTGCATTTCATATAATATTCGGGGGAGGACTGTCATCTTGGGGGCAGATGCCCGTCCGAACCATGATAGAGTCGGGACGTCCCACCTCTGCAGATCTTGTTGCATATTCTTTAGTTCAGGAAGAAAATTTTTTTCATAAAGGGAACTAAGCTTTCCAGGCAGTTGTATACCAAGGTACGAGATGGCATCAAACTTCCATTTAAAGGAAACATTTGCTTGGCATGGCTGTACAAGACAATTCAGCAGGGAGACTTCAGGGCAGCGTCCCACTCCTCGGAGGACAGGGGGGCCTCCAGGTCAGTGCGTTCGTCAGGCCGTCAACGCTTTCTGGCTGTATTTATCCAGGAACTCCTGGATCAGGGTTGAGCGTGCCCTATCCTCTGCGGGGTTACAGATGACATCCTCAAGATTGTATCATTTACTATAGTATTGAAGGAATTGTTGCGCAATGTGACCTGTATGGTCCGTCACATGATGAACAGTAGAGGCTAAAGTGCGTTTCTGTAAGCACCGCGCCAGTAAATTCCCAGGTTTATTGCTTTGCTCGTAAAATAGTTTCTGCGAAAGCATATGGCGTTTTCGTGCCCTTCTAAAGAGTTCCTCCACCAATAGCACCCGTGTATCAGCCAACTCCTGTGCCACCTGAGTGGCTCCAGTTCGTTTGTGCTGTATTTCTAACTTGGTAATTTTGCCGGTAAGGGCCTTTATCATCGCTTGATGTTCCTTTTTCTTTCTGGCTGCAATAGCTAGAAGGTGGCCTCGAATTACACACTTATGTGCCTCCCATTGTACCATGGGAGTCACATCCGGCGTATCATTCGTATCGAAGAAGTCCCATATGGCCTGTTTAACGCGCTCTGAGTCCCCCAGATCTGCCAAGGTGGACGCATCCAGCCTCCACATTTTAGTTTGCCTCTCTCTTTGTGGGAATTGTAAAGTCAGAGTTATTGGATGATGTTCGGAAAGCGCAATGGTTTCAATTTTCACGTTAACGAGGTGGGATAGGTCAGCCTGGTGTATGAATAAGTAGACTAACCTCGAATAGTGGTTGTGCGGGTGTGAGTAAAAGGTGTAGTTCTTCTCACGGGGGTGAAGCGTACGCCACGTATCGTGGAGCGCGAGAGATGCTAGTTGAAGTTTCACTTGTCGTAATGCAGAGTAAGGAAGCAAGGAAGTGCCAGTAGAAGTATCTAGTAAAGGGTCTAGTGCTAGATTAAAGTCCCTCCAGTATCAGGAGAACTGCCTGGAAAGTTACCAGCTTCAAGATAGTGTTTTTCAGGAAGGGTACTCTGTTAGTGTTGGGGCAGTACACATTTGCTAGTGTCACTGTTTTGTCTTTCCAAATGCCTTTCAGGAAGAGATACCTGCTCTCGGGGTCAACAAGCTGGTCAGTCAGATGGAACGGCAAAGATTTAGCTAAAAAGATGGAGACTCCCTCTGTTTTGGATTCGGAGCAAGTCGCATGGAACACTGTTGGAAATTGTCTGTCCGTTAACCGGGGGACTGATCCAGTCTTAAAATGGGTTTCCTGTAGAAAGATAATTTGTGCTCTATGCTGATGTGCTTCTGCCAAAATGCTGCTCCGTTTTTCCGGTACATTGAGCCCCTTCACATTCAAAGAGAAAACTTTGAGTGATAGAGGAGCTGAGGTGTGCTTTATAGATGACATTGCCAGATGCAGGGAGAACACTTAAGCGATGCCAAGTGTTCCTCTTTTAACCTAGCTGTGTTACTGCCCTGCTCTATCCCCGAAACAATGAGACGGAGAGGGTGCGTCTTAAGAGCAGGATTATATGGGTTAGGATTGGGAGCGAACGGGAGAGCATGGGGGAATGAAAGGGACGGGATGCGGGAAGGGGGGAAGGGGAAAAGGGGAGATAGAGGGCAAAAAAAAGAGGGGGGATAGGGGGGAAAGTAGGGGATGGGATCTAGGGGAGCAAAGGAGATTAGATCCCCTGTGAGAAGGGGGATCGTCCACCTGAAAGAGTTCAGTGGGGGACTCCAGCCACCACCGGAGTCACCGACTAATATGTGGTGTGTACCCTTGGTATGGGCAGAAGGTTGAATTTACCAGGGATGGGCATAAGCCTGCTAACCCACCTATTCGTTCCGTGACAGGGGTATGGGATTCAGGGTGAGCTTTTCCGGATGTGTTCAAGGGGGAAACCTGCCTCCTTGAGGTGGGAAAGAAGCCTAACACCAGAGAGAATCCCGAAGCTATCACCACCCAGGGATCTCCCTATGTGGCCTGGTCAGAATGGGAATTACCTCCTTCCTGTAGGGCCAGGATTGCTGTATACCGTTTAACCAAAGTTGGCCCTCCCGCCAGTACTCGGTAGTTCCTTTTCTCCCCTTCCACCGGACAAGGAACTACCACAGAATAAACTTTCAATGCTATAACCGCAGTTAAGGTCATCATCAGAAATTCAAAACATAAAAAAACATTTAACCAAGAAACCATTTATGAGGGCCTAAGTACCCTAACAATCTAGCATATGGGATCGCTTAAGGTACCGCTAAGCTGGTGCACCACCTTCCCTGCCCCTCAGGCCCCACACCCTCCCGGGCAGATGTTCGAGCTGTTCAGTGCCCATGGACTCCGGGGAACAGCGGCACACCCCCTGCAACATTATGGGCGTCATTGGAGTTTGTAAACTTGCGAATCCTCATGCAGCATGTCTAAGCCCTTGTACACACGGTCAGAGAATCCGTCGGAATGTGTCCTATCGGACTGTGTTGTCGGATAATCCGACTGTGTGTGGTATGCATCGGACTGTTTCCGTCGGAATATCCGTCGGACCAAATTTTCCAACTTGTTGGAAATATTTTCCGACAAACTGGTCCGATAGGACATACTCCGACACGGAAGCGCTCGTTCAGGTAAAACTACTGCTCGTAAGCGATATAGCACATTCATCACGCTGCAATGTTAAAAATTCACTCATCAAGCGCATTCTCTTGTTCTTTACAATGCTGCAAGAACGAACTTATTTTGATGATCATAGTCACACACACTTCTCCCGAACGTATTTCATTACTCTTTTTTAACCATTTCAGCAATACAATTTAAGTTTGCGTCACATCTACACAATTTTAGATTTTTTTTTTCTTTTTTGGATGCTTTTTTATTTTTCTTTCCTAAAAATCTCCTTTAAAGACAGTTTGCTCATTTATCCTTTTTTTGGGGTGTTTTCTGTGTGTAATTTTACCACAACAACATTATTTTATTTTTTATCTTTTGTTTTAATTTTTTAATCTACAGGATGTTCTTTAGTGTTGGTACCCCTTGTTATTCATTTCACTTTGTATTTTTGAAATGCACCTGCCAGCTTACAAATAAACTGGCCTTTTGGAAGGAAAACACATACACAAATATTTCATCAAACAAAAAAAAAACTTTATTTTGGTTGCTATAAAATAAAAATACGAACGCAGCGCTGGAGAAACTTCTTACTTTGGTGCAGCCTTTGGCCCCCAGGGCAGACATGAACAAATTAGAATATAAAAAATTGGTGGCCTGACGAGTACATATCTCAGGGAGAAAAGTCTGGTCCCGAAGTCCTAGAGAACAGGAAATTCAGATGCCATTTATGTCCCCAAGATGTCTTCAAGAGGCTGCCTCTTCTGGCAGACCAGACTGAACCCAGGCCATCACTCTCTCGTCTTCCTTGGGCACTTCCCTCCAGGCATCCTTCGAGGCTGTGGCTGGGCTCCTGTAGTTGGGGCATGAGGAGGAGGGCGTTGTTGGACCTCCTGGCTGCCACTTGCCACAGCCTCCCCCGACTGAGGTCTTCCTGTGTATGAAAAGGGGACATAGTTTTAGTTTTTTGATCATCAATCACGCCATTTTGTGCTCCTGGCTTTTGTTTATTGAATGTTGCCCAATAGAACAGACTATCATTCTGAGCCCAGCATTTTTCTTTCCCGTCTCTATCATTTTTGGTCACTACTGTCTCTTGATATGTAAACCACTTTGATAAATCACAACTTACTGATCAATAAGAACATCTAGTTAACATCATGAAATGTAACACAAGAAATATGTTCAACAATGCAATACCTGTCTCAAGCTGGGCCCCACCACATGTTGCTGCCTGGAAGGCCCAGGTTGGACGTTGGAAGCCTCAGCTGGGGGTGAAGGATGCCTTGAAGGAAGACTGGAGAGTGGTGGCCTGAGTGGTGGCCTGGGTACCCCCTGGTCTACAAGAAAATGCAGCCTGTCAAAGTGAACCATCCTGGGGGAATAAACGGCATCTGGATCTCCTGCTCTCAAGGACTCCAGGTGCTTCTTTCTCTCCCTGAAATATGTAATGCTCATGGCCCCAATTTTCTGATTCAGATAGGCCATGTCTGCCATGGGGACCATGATCCGCACCAAAGAAAACAGTTTCTCCAGCGCTGCGTTCCTCTTTGTTATGTCGGCATAAAACTTGTTGTGGAACTGCCACAGGCAGGGCATCTTCTTGTAGAGTTCTAGGAATAGCCCCATAACATTTTCATTTTTGAATGGATCCATATTGTCTGCAAGACACAACACAAGACAAACCCTCAAATTTCAAAAAAATCAATTTTGGGGTACGCCAATCCAAGGATCAACTAAGAAAATGCTGGTCAGACCTGAAACTGAGGGAGCACGAGCAGTACTTAAGGATCAAGCGTGTTCTTCAAAAAAGTAAGTAGTTGTCGTGTGTTCATATGATTATTCTTGCTAGCATAATGCTCCATGTGCTTTGATTTCATGTTGTGCATTTTAAAATGGCCACTTTCAAGTTCATGGTTTCATTCGTTCGTAAGAAACATCGTTCTGCAGGTAAGTATTCCAGCTTAACAAAGTGTTCCCAATAATGTTCTCACCTTGTAACTCGGCCCAAAAACACAATTGTACAACACGTCGAAGCAATGTTTCAGATTCCTATTTCTGCCCTCTGTGTGCTAATTATTCTTTGTTTACATTCTCATAGGGGAGAGAAGACTCTGCAAGTATGAGGACACCAGGGACCACACCCCTCCCAAAGAAGGCAAAATTGCAAAACCAGAAGCAGAGGAGCAGGAGCAGGAGGAGGAGGTGGAAGGAGAGATCGTGGAGGTTGTGCAAATTGTCACCATAACAGGTGAGTGTTGGAGAACACAGCTTCCGGTAAGCTCAGCAATGTATATCACCATATTTTTATTACATGGTGTGTTTTTTTGCTTTGTTTTGTAGGTGATGTGGAAGAAGATTCCCGTTTTACCAGTGAAAGTGCTCATATCTTGATCAGGGAGATAATGGGGTGCAATCGTGATTGGGAAATTATCCAACAAAACATCAATGATGTCAAAAATAAAATGAAGAACATCATTGATGTTTTGGGGAGAGTGTGAAACAACAAAAACTAGATAGGGTTTTATTTTTGCTCTTTTAAAAACAAAATGTTGTATTTATCGAAATTCCAAATTTGGAAGATGCACAGAGTGTGTGAAAAAAATCTCCCATCATGGGGGATCAATGTACATGTTTTGTGTAAAGTGTCTGAGATGAAGGGGTTGCAGCCCCAAAGCATGTACATTGATCCCCCATGATGGGAGATAGCACATGTTGACACACTGTGTGTATCTTCCAAATTTGTTTTTTTCAGGGGTGAGACCCCATGTGATGAAGGCAATATCAGCCCAGTTTGTACATACTCATGTCTGATATTGTCTTCACTTTTCAAAGTTGAACTTTTGTAAGTTCCTGTGTTCTGTATTTTACAGTTTAATACATGCCTGTTTACACAAAAACAACAAGGAAACAAAATTCTCATTAAACTCTGTTTTGGATACACACAATTTATTGGTTTGTTGTAAAAACCTTTTCGAAATGCACATGTGAATGTGCTTGTATTAAAAAGTTTAATTATCAACAATGTGTGGCTTCCTTTTTCATTGCGCATAAAATGTATTTGTAGTCAAATTTTAGTTTGTGCTGAGAAGGAGTGTGATTTACTAAAGGCAACTCCACTTTGCACTCCAAGTGCAGTTTCAGGTGTACTTTTGCAGTGCACTTGTAGTGCATAGCGGATGTGCCTTTAGTAAAAAGCACCCACAGTGAGGTGTAAATTTGGACAGTCATGCCATTTTCCTGCCATGGTGCTTAAAATTAGCACGATTATGGTCAGTAATGCACTACATACATTAGTTACAAAAAGATGGTCTGTGTGTAGCAGACCCACAACATTATTGGATTATCTGAAGAAGAGACTATCCCCACATCTCGCTCTGAACTTGGGTTGGCACTGTTGGTGAAAAAGGCACAACTTAAAAAAAAAATGGCAAAGTGGGAGGCCACAGTCTGCCATTCCTGTGGCGTTGAAGGACACTGTGGAGTGAAACAAGAACAAAAATTTGTAATTTGCCAAATCAACATTGCAAGCAGATTATACACCCACATTTTCGGTGTAAACTAGTATAACATTTTGGGAACTGATATTTAAAGCATAAAGTATAAGGTCCCCTTATGAGAGTCATCACCCCCCCATGATGGGCCCTTGCTAAAAAATTAGGGGGGATGTTTAGAACAGGTAACCCTCTCCACTTGATTGAGAGCTGAATGCCTAAATAATGTGTGATACTTTGGGAAGCCCCTCCTTAGTTACACTATTGGCAGCCCACGGGACAGGTAAGAAGTGTCTTAATAACAAAATGCAAACAAAATGGAAGCACATTTTGACATTCTGCTATTACATATCAAGAAAATGAATCTGTTAAAAAAAAAATGCATTTGAAAGTATTGAGGCAGGCCCTTACACTACATGCTTTGGTGAATTCGTCCATAAATGTGACCATCAAAAAGGTAGGTATAGTGTGTATTGGGTTTGGTCAAGTCATCAGATAGAGGATTGCTATCAGCTGAGCTAGCAATTGGGGGGAGGGGGGTTACTAATGAGTTTGGCACAACCCAAAAAATTTAAAAAAGGTCACTCTGCATGAATTGAAGCACACACATCACATTTGTAGAGATTTTAGGGGGTGTTTAGGGGAAAGCAATACTATGGATCTGACAAAAGACATTGTTAAGTGACTAGACTATAGTTTTATGGGTCAAGAAGAGCATGGTGGGGAAGTTAGTGAGGCAAATATGCATGAGGACAAAGGGGCAGAGCATATGAATTAGAGCATATTGCAATGATGGTAATTAGGGAAGGAGGAAAGAAATGCAAGACATTAACAATCATGAAATACATAGAATGTGATGTTAAAGGATAAAACTTACCTTCATATAGTCCTTCTGCAGGCCCTGAATGATGGCAGAACAGGTCTCTGGAATAATGATCCCCAGAGCCTGGGGGGAGATGCCTGTGGAGAACTTGAGGTCCTGAAGGCTTCTCCCTGTCGCCAAGTAGCGCAACTTGGCGATGAGCCTCTGCTCCGGAGTGATGGCTTGCCGCATGCAGGTATCCTGCCTGGTGATATAAGGGGTCAGCAAAGCCAGCAGACGGTGAAAAACGGGGTCCGTCATCCGGAGATAATTCCTGAAATCATCAGGATTATTCTCGCGGATCTCACCGAGCAAAGGCATGTGCGAGAACTGGTCACGCTGGCGCAACCAATTCTTGGTCCACAAACGCCTCCCCTCCCTGTTCATGGACCAGGCTTGTGTCAAAGTAAGAACCCCAACACGAAGCCCATGCACAGCACAAACTGTACGGCAGAAAACCTCTCTGGACCTGAACCCCAGACCACGTGATGTCAGTACCTTAAATACCACCTCCCAGAATGCACAGCAGGAGAACACTCCCAATGGGCTGGTTCCGAGAGAAAACATGGCATTCAATACACCCAGCTAGCCTGCGTTCTCACACTTGCCGGTGGTGACAGCGACACCTGCGGTCAAGATGAACCCAGTGCAACCCATCTAGACTGGTACTGAAACCATAAATTTAGTAAAATTAGCCTCAAAACCCAACTGTGGTTTCAGGAGAATTAACTTTGAAAACATATAGCGCATGCTCGTCAGGAGCCAGCACTACACATGTGATTTTCACCAGCACGGCAGGTGACAAGCACATGCAATGTCTGAGCAATGTAAGTTCAGCCATACAGTTGTATGGCTAAACTTGCATTGGCTTTGCAGAGAAAAAGATGCCGGGACTATTTTTAAAATGCACTGGAATCAGATCGCATTGGTGTTCTCACTCCTGCGATAAAATTTAGGTACGAATACAAACTTTGCACTGCAATCTGTGAACCATTCCAGGGGTGTCATTAACATTGTAACCCACAGCAGATTGCAGAAGGCAATCTGACCTGCCGGCAAGAGAGAAGCAAGGTGTGAACCAGAGCTGGAATTCACAAGTGTGAACAAGTGTGGACAATGAGCCAGGAGTGTCAGTGGCGGATAAGAGAAGGGAATGATCTTGTCTGATATGTTCAATAATATAGGTAACAGCAGACCAATGTGGCATTTTTTTTGGAAGGTTAGCAATGCTTAATTTTTGGTATTTTGTTTTTGTTTAGATTCAAATTCTGAGGAAGAGGGGGAGGCTGAAGAGAGAGCTCCGGACATTGCTGTGGCAATGCGTAAGTCCTTTTTATTTTTTATTTTGGGAGGTTGAAGTAGCTAGCTGCCTTAGACCCCTTTCACACTGGGGCGGTTTTCAGGTGCTTTAGCGCTGTAAATGGCCTCTGTTAAGTGGATGAAAACTGCCTCCCATTCATTCCAGTGTGGAAAAAAATCATGCAAGCAGGCTCTGTGGGGTGGGTTGGGAGCACTGTATACCGTGTTCACAACCCACCCCTGCCCATTGGAATCTTGGTACTTAAAAGTGCTTTGAAAGCAAAGAGATATGGGCATTTAAAACAAAATTTTCTGTGTTAAAAGCGCCTCGCTAGTGAGCACAAAGCGGTGCCAAAGAGACGCTTAGAAAGCGGGAAAGCGTTGTGAAAACAATTGGCACTTTTTCAACAATGTGGTTGCAGCCACAGTGTGAAAGTAGTCTTGGCTTAGAAATTTTAACACAGAGGCTAGATAGAACAAACAGAGTTTGTTAGCTGAGTTTAGAACAGGGGTGGCCAAACTTTGGAAGAGTGAGGGACACTTAAGCAATGTGTTAACCTGGCATGGGCCACAATGAGAGAAAAGGGTGGATGACATGGACAAAGACTGCTCTATTCTATGGGCCCTCCGATCCGTTACGCCCAGATGGAAGGTGACAGATTCCCTTCTGAATTTTTTTTTTAGTGGATCAAATTAGAGGTAGGTCGATGTAAATTGACCCAAGTCCCTTTACAGCTGCCATTCCATAGGGGCGAATAGAGGATCAGATTGGCTTGGACTGATCCTAAGGCTGCATTCCCACTGATGTGCTGCAGTTTACACTCACCATGGATGTGTTGCACCTGTGGCTTTCCTGTGTGTTAGCTGTAGTTTACCATAGGCTTTTATTCAATCCTGCGGGTGTGTTGTACTTTGTGAAAGTGCATCAAACACACAGGTAATAACAGAAATCTGTGGCTCAGTGCAGGTAGACTGCAGGTGCACCTGTGGATCATTTTGAAAGCAGTCCAGTAAACACTGCATAACAGATATGCCAATATATACTAAAGGCAAATCCACTTTGCACTGCAAGTGCACATGGAAGTGCATTTGGAAGTGCAGTCCCTGTAGATCCGAGGGGGACATGTAAGGAAAAAACAGCATTTTAGCTTGCACATGATTGGATGATAAAATCAGCAGATCTACCCCTCAGATTTACAGCGACGGCACTTCCAAGTGCACTTTCCAGCGCACTTGTAGTGCAAAGTGGGTTTGCCTTTCGTAAATAACCCCCTGTGATTTTAGTAATAAACTTAGCTTTAAGAACAGTCTTCCATTCCAGTATTGCCAGCTGTTGTTGGCCCAGGCAGAGTGCATTTGGTATCACTCCACCTGTGACCTTAGCTGGCGCTATACAGTAAGCAACGCCTTATGGGGCTCTGCTCCTCAGCCACTTGCTTCCTCTACCGCCGGTTTCATTCACAACGCTGATGCTGTGGGATAGAGGGGTGGCAAACCAAGATCTGGCCTTGCCGACCCACCATACCAGAGAAGGAAGTTGTGGCACACATTATAAGGCTCTGTGGGCCACTGGTTTTCCACCCCTGGTTTAGACCTTGTCCAAAGTGAGCCACATTTAAAAAAAAAGGCGAATTTGCTGAGCATGGTCCGGGAAGAGATGTATGGCTGTTTTGAGTGCTTTTGCTTACTGTCTTTTTGGCACAGAGAGCAGTCATTTTAATTGGGGCCAGTTTGCAAAGCAGGTCCATCAAGAAGTACCCCCCCCCCCCCCAAACAATACAAAAAAACACATCTTACACTTGATGTGTATATTATTGGCACTTCATGTTATTGGTCTAGGTAAAGTGCATAGTAAAGGGGGTTATTTACTAAAACTGGCCAGTGCAAAATCTGGTGACAATCAGCTATGAAATTCAGCTTTTTCATTTTAGCTCAGACAATAAAATCTGGAAGCTGATTGGTTTCTAGGCAGAGCTGCACAAGATTTTGTACTCTCCAATTTGATTTATTCTCCAATTCTGAGTGGTTGCCAAGGTTTGGGGAAAGAATGCCTTTTTAAATGTGTCTTTGGTTACTGAAATGGATATTTTATAGATAGGCAACTCCTATCCTCATATTGATTAGTGGTTCCAAATGAATAATAACTACTGCAGTAGGGAACAGACACAAAAGATACGCTCAGCATCTTCCCAAATAAATGTTCTCCTTTATTATGATGCATTTGAAGGTTTTTATACACATGATTACGTAGGTATCACATTAATATTACAATTGTATGTTTATGGTAACAAAGGGCATTACATAGGCAGGCTAATTATAATCAGGACTCGAAAGAATGCAAAACGTACTGAAAACATTATTAGTGCCGTGTGCACAGCGAGGGCATTGTGCAATACATATAAAATAGAATACAATTATATACAGAACTTACAAATTTACATTACAGTTATCTTATTTCGAGCAAACAGTCCACTCACCATACTTGATTAGATTTGCCTACTTTATTCCTAAGGTGTTGCAGATGTCATGTCACCGGGCTTAACTTCCTACATCGAAGAATCAAATGTTCAGCTTACAGACATTAGTTTTGTTTGCGGCATCATCAAATTTGCAAACACAAGACATTTTTTAGGGAACCCAACTTGCCGAAATCTAGTTAGTTTGTTTTGAACACATTCCCAAAGACAAAATATTAGATCCTATACAATCTCTCCTCTTTAAGGCCTCTTTCACACGGGGTGGATCAGTGCTGATCTGCCCCGTGGATATCCTCTTGCTCAGCGGGGATCGTCGGAGCGATCTCCGCTGAGCAGGAAGATGACAGGTCTGTCTCTGCACACTGGGCAGGGACGGACCTGTCACAGCGTCGCTCTCCTCTGTGGGAGATTGGGTGACTATGGACCACAGAGTCTGTCGTCACCCGATCTGCAGACGGATGGAAAAATATGTTTTTCCTCCGTCACACTTTTTCGGATCGGAGCGAGTCGGATGTCAGCGGACATGTCACCGCTGACATCCGACGCTCCATAGATTTCCGGTGTGTTTTTGAGCACAAAGTAGAGCAAACAGGCCTGGTGCCAAACATTTCGAGATCATGTATGAATTTTTAGGGTTGTAATCTTTGTGAAACTTTAGATTTGCAGGGGTATATGCAAGGAGGAACAATCTTTGACAATGTGATTCTGAAGAAGCATTTACTTATTCGCACACTTACTTCTTTGATGTTCAGCTTTCACAGAGCGTGTTTTTTTATGGCAGTCCCTCTATTTTTCGCTCTCCTGAATGAATGAATGAATGAAATACTTGTATAGCGCACAATGCGAACTGAATCGCCTCTAGGCGCTGTGGCGAGCTTTGGTCATCTGCTAAAAGAGGAAGATCTTGAGTTTTTTCCTAAAAGCCAGGTGATTTTCTTCCAGGCGGATGTTGATTGGTAGAGCATTCCATAGCCGAGGCCCTTGGACAGCGAATCTCCGATCACCCTTGGATTTATACCGGGCTTTGGGCACGAGGAGGAGGTTTTTGTTGGCTGATCGAAGACTGCGGTTTGGTGTGTAATGATTTATTTTCTCCATTAGGTATTGCGGAGCTTCTCTATGCACGCATTTGTGGGTGAGGCAAAGGGTCTTGAACGTGATCCGATTTTTTACGGTTAGCCAATGTAAGCTCCTCAGTGAAGGAGAAATGGATTCCCAGGGTTTTTTTCCTGTTATCAGCCTTGCTGCCGTGTTTTGGATCAGTTGTAATCGCGCAAGTTGATATTGTGGTAATCCTATGTAAAGCGAGTTTGCGTAGTCCAGTCGTGAATTAATGATTGTTCCAACTACCACTGCTTTGTCATTCTTTGGGATAAAAGGGATGAGTCTGCGAAGCATGCGCAGCAGATGGTGAGATCGACTGACTACAGATCCTATTTGCGCATCCATTGACATTTGTGCGTCTAAAATAACCCCGAGACTCTTCGCTTTGGTCTTTGGAGAGATAGTCTGCCCAAAGACAGTTGGTGGAGACCAGGAGGTTTTGGTTGCGGGCTTATGATTTAGGTGTAAGATAAGAAGCTCTGTCTTTGATTGGTTCAGCTGGAGGGAGTTGGTGGTCATCCAGTCCTCTATTGATTTGAGGCAGTTTTCAAGTTGTTGTTGGTGATCTTTTTTTCCATTGATCCGGAAATAAAGTTGCGTGTCGTCAGCGTAAGAGTGGAAGCAGAGATCTGAGCATCTGATGATTTGAAGGAGTGGGCGAATGTAAATGTTGAAGAGAACGGGTGACAACGGAGAGCCTTGAGGGACTCCGCAGTTGACTGCCCGAGTTTCGGAGAGGAAGTTTCCTAGTTTCACTGTCTGTGACTGATTTCCTAGGAAGGACGCGAACCATTGGAGATCTATGTCTCCTCTGTGGGAGATTGGTGACTATGGACCACAGAGTCTGTCGTCACCCGATCTGCAGACGGATGGAAAAATATGTTTTTCCTCCGTCACACTTTTTCGGATCGGAGCGAGTCGGATGTCAGCGGACATGTCACCGCTGACATCTGACGCTCCATAGATTTCCGGTGTGTTTTTGAGCACAAAGTAGAGCAAACAGGCCTGGTGCCAAACATTTCGAGATCATGTATGAATTTTTAGGGTTGTAATCTTTGTGAAACTTTAGATTTGCAGGGGTATATGCAAGGAGGAACAATCTTTGACAATGTGATTCTGAAGAAGCATTTACTTATTCGCACACTTACTTCTTTGATGTTCAGCTTTCACAGAGCGTGTTTTTTTATGGCAGTCCCTCCATTTTTCATTTACTAGTTTGAAAATGCCTTTTTGGGAAGCATGTATTTGGAGGCTAGGAAATGTCCAAACACGTCTATTGAGAACACAATAGAGGTATCATTGTAACCCACCTTGACATGTGAATGTCAGCAATTTACTCACCCAACTTCCATGAAGACTACTTTGGCCATTAACCGCTTGCCGTCCGCCGGCCATCATATGACAGCCAGGCGGCGTGGCTCTCGTTCTGGGAGGGCGTCATATGATGGCCTCCCATTTAAACAGGGAATGCGGGCGATCGTACACACATCCCTGTTCGTTCGGTGGCGGCGTGTCACAGAGACACCGCTCGCCACCAAGGGAGGTGAATTGGGCATGGCTGTTTACCACGTGATCGGCTATGATGAACGGCCGATCACAGGTGGTACTGCCCCACTTTGCACGGAGCATGCGCGCGATCGGGAGCACGCTGCGCGTGCACGTCAGTGGCGTCGTGTTCCTGGGAACCCTGCTCGTCACCGACGGTGATAAACAGCCATTGGCCAGCTGCTGTTTTTTTTTTTTTAGAAAGAAAATGTTTATTCAATATTTACAGTACAAGCCGATGCATATTCACAGTTGTTCACGGAATATTGTTACATATATTGTCACAGTGCAAGTGGGCTGCAGATTTAAACAGGAGAAAGACATGCAGAACTGTTAGGTCACATTACATTAGGATATAGGTTCAGAGGTAGTAGATTCCAGCAGTACTATTTAAGGAGGTCACGGGAGGGGGGGTAGGGGTGGTGGGGAGGGGGTGGTAACAGGTCGGTTCCAGGAAGGGCAGGATATGTGGGGAAAAAAATATAAATATATATTGGGGGGGGGGATTTAGAGGGGAAGAGTAGGGGGGAGCAAGGGAGGGGCCTCAGCTATTTTCCTAAGTTCTAGAAAATTGCAAATGTATCCTAAAACACAGAGTGGTACTGTGGATACATGAAAAGTAGTCCTGTGCCATTTCCTAATATAACAAGAGAAATAGAACCAGGGGGTGCTATGGACTTTTTAGGCTCCGTAGACAAGAATAACAATATTGTAAACAAAAAAAAAATGTTTATTTTATTGCTTAAAACATATATATTATTTTATACAAAGCTCTGGTTAAAAACCATATTTCACAATAATAATCATATGGATAACATTCAATATAGTTACCGCTACTATGACCCGTCCATGTTTCAGAAGACAATATAAAGTTAAGAGATAATTCACAATTGAATCAAAAATTCCAGTAGATCAGTGACGGAACAGTATTAGCGGTATAGTATATACATTTCATGAAGAAGGCTCAACATGTTTCGTGTGTTATACATGCTTCTTCTGGAGCTTGAATTATTGTGGCTAGCAGAGAAACACAAAAAACAAAATCAACAACAAAAAATAATAATGATCAAATATCTATACATACATATATTTGTACATAAAAAAAAGATTTAATAATAAAGATATATGCGCCAAGTGTCTCAAATGTTGGAAAATGCAGGGAGCTCAACATTAGGGGGAGGAGAAGATAAGGAACATATAGTCACCATGGGGGCGTTTATAACATAGTTACATCTATAACGGAAACTTACTTAGAAAGCTGCTTATCGGGATATATCAAATTCTTGAATGTTACCCACCAGGGGGCATTCAATTTCCAAAGTTAGCCAATAGCCAACGTGTCAAACAACAAATTGAACTCTATATACCAGACCTCCGTCCAAATAGATAGATTTATCAGAGCAGCCTATGGATAAAAAATATATAAAATAATATTCATTTTCACCCATGTTATTACAACATGCAAGAAACGAAAAACACTGATTTAGTTCATATTAACCATTACATTTAGTCATATTTATAGTACTTAATATTTAATGGCCCCTATTAAAGAGTACAGTATATGACCATATCAAAGGTATGTAATATTCACATTAATACCACAAAGTAGCCCGATATGATTGATCTTAATTAGTAGTTAACAGGTAATCAATTTGTCAAAAAACTCACCGAAGGTAAAGTACAATAGGAACAAAGTTCCCTGACATCCAGGAAAAAGTGCAATCCCAGGACATACAGCCCATAAACTATGGTAAAATCCTCACAATGGAGGGGGGGTATTAACCCCTCCCAAAAGGAAACATTTTGTTGAGCGATTAGTATGGAACCAGCGGACCATCTGAAAATAATCACATCGATCTGTAAGCCCAATTGCCGAGTGATAGATAGCTACAGTCAGTATCAGCCATAGAGAAGACTCCCTGCAGCTTACCCATATCACATCGCAAATGATGACATCCATCCCTGTGCAGCAGCTGTGCAGAGTTCGCGCAGAGCGTGCTGTTTGTATATATACATGTCCCGCTTGTAATCAGCCAATCGGTAACAAACCGACGTGACGTCATCCAAGCCGACCGCTAAATCACTGCGCATGATGTGGATAATGACAGAACTCTAGACGGCTGCACTCCAATGCTAAAACGATGCTTTATTCAAATAATATTTAGGACACAGCAAATGACATCACAGCGAAAGATGCTAACAGCTGACGTGTTTCGCACTAAGGCTAGTGCTTACTCATAGCTGGTCCAACCATTGGAGTGCGGCCGTCAGAGTTCTGTCATTATCCACATTATCTGCATGCTGTGGCTCGCACCCGGATCCCTTCACCTGGAGCAATTATCTCTGAGTTCCCAGGACCTGCCTTTGAGCGGTGGTGTATATCTCTCTTGTGATTTTCTGGATTTTCGCTAAATCACTGCGCATGCGTCCGACCGAAGGAGCGCGCCTGCGTGGAAATCCACAAACCGCGCTGAACGGAGGGACGCACTGAGTGATAGGTATCGGCCAACGAGGCAGGCAAGCTCCCCCTAATGGATCGACACCTGCGCCACGCTGCACAGTATGTGCAGTCTGTGGCGCTGGGTGGCCGCATGGTGCCAGTTCCAACGCCTCCCACCAACATAGAGCAAACAAGCATCAGACCAACAAGGACACCCCATTTAAGACATATAACCAAGAAATAACATATAATATAGTACTATATAATCAAAGGTAATTTCAATCATCCTATAGCCTCGGCCTATTAAAGGTCAGACCATTAATGTAAATCAAAGCAGTAAGAAACGACATATGTATTGTCGGCTTATTGCCAAGACTATATAAAATTCTGAAACAATATTCAATATATATCAAAATCAAGAAAAAGAGGCAACATTGGACTGGAATATATAACTGAAGAAAAAAAAAAAAACAACAACCCATTATTGATATATCTAAAAGGCTGACTCTGCTGATAAACATTCCACAATCCAAAACCGCTAATACTGTTCAGTCACTGATCTACTGGAATTTTTGATTCAATTGTGAATTATCTCTTAACTTTATATTGTCTTCTGAAACATGGACGGGTCATAGTAGCGGTTACTATATCGAATGTTATCCATATGATTATTATTGTGAAATATGGTTTTAACCAGAGCTTTGTATGAAATAATATATATGTTTTAAGCAATAAAATAATTTTTTTTATTTACAATATTGTTATTCTTGTCTAAGTTCACAGAGCTCGAACAATGATTAGACATTCAGGAGATCATAACAGTGATAACCTATTGTGGGGCAGGTCCATCAGCAATACCTCAGCAGTCATCCGCCACTTCTGTGCCCCAGGCATCTATCCATCCTGACCATATCTTATCAAATTTGCCAGGGCAGTTTTGGTTGGCATAGGTAAGCTTATATAATGGCAACACCGAGTTCAGTGTTAGGTGCCATGAGGACACCCTGGGAGGCGTAGCATTCTTCCAATGGAGAAATATCTCTCCGCAAGCATAAATAGTAGCATACCGTAATTTAGGAATAGTCTAGTATATTTGCCCCTTACCCTAGAGTCAAAAACATTTAGCAGCAACATTTTGGGGTCTGTTCCCAGCTCTATGGAGGTAACCCGGCCAAGGGTGTCAGCTATCTCTGACCAATAGTCTCCAAGGTGTGGACAGGACCATGTCATATGGAAGAAGGAGGCGGATCTCTGATCACATCTAGGGAAGGCCCCCCTTTTTTTTAGGATTCATAATTGTTAACCGCTTTGGAGTGTAGTAGGCTCTGTGGAGGAACTTGACCTGCATAAATCGATCTCTGGCCGAGATGATGTTAGTGACAAAGGAAGAAACACATGCCTCCCATTCCTTCTCTGACAGATCTAGGATGTCCAATTTCCACTTATCTAGGTTTTTTCAAGTTTCTTCAAGGGTGCTATGGACAAGTGGAAATACAGGGAGGAGAGGGGTTTATCTATGATCTTGGCAGTAAGTAGTCCCTCCACAGAGTCCGTTTTCAGTTTGAGTTGCACTGAGAACTGTTTCATATATGCATGTCGAAGCTTGTAGTATTGAAACAACATCAACCTCGGTAGTGAGTAGGCACTTTTGAGATCAGAGAAATCTCAATTTACCTCCTGTAACTATATGCTTCAATTTGACTATACCCTTACTTGCCCAGATGTGGGCGTCTGGAACGGTATTCATGTGTGGTAGGTTGGGATTGCCCCAGAGAGGAATGTGGGGAGAGAACGTCCCAGGGGAGCTAAAGCGGGTCCTGACTATTCTATACATTGATGGTTGTGCTCATCAGCTGCGTAATGCCAGGGTGAGATCTTGCCCCCCTGAACACCACGTTACTGAGGGAGGAGTACAAGCCCATTATGGCTGCCTCCAAGGTCACTGCTGGGTTGTCTTGTAGTTGGGAAAACCACCATCTGACCATCACCAGGACGGCCGCCCAGAAGTAAATCTGAAAATCCGGTAGGGACAGGCGTCTCTGGGTGACGGGGAGCTGAAGGGTGGTAATGGCTAGCCGCGGGGGTCTTCCATTCCAAACAAAGGAAGATATTATACTTTTTATCTTGGCAAAGAATGAGGCTGAGGGGATCAAAGGGGCATTTTGAAAAAGGTAAAGGAATTTGGGGAGATAGACCATCTTAACTAGGTTTACCCTACCCACTGGTGATAGGAGGAGGGTCCTCCAGGTCATACATTTCTGCAAGAAATTTTTAATTAATGGTTGAAGGTTCAGCTCATAGTATGAGGACAACGGAGTCCCAACCCTGACCCCTAGGTATTTAAATTCAGATGTCCAGTTTAGGGGGGTGCCTGTTGGTGGGTGGTGACCTGATGCATTTAGTGAAAAAATAAGTAATTTCCTGCAGTTAACCTTGATGTCCAAAAATTAGCCAAATTCATCTATTATTTGAAGCGCTGGTGGGAAGGAGGAGGTGTCTTTAAAGAAGAGGAGGGTATCATTGGCATATAAGGATATTTTATCAGTTATTACACTGATTTGGATTCCCTGTACTGAAGGGGCGGATCTAATATGAGCTGCCATGGGCTTCATGGCTAGCGCGAACAGTCCAGGAGATAGTGTGCAACCCTGTCTGGTGCCCCTGGACAGGGGAAACGGCTGGGACAGTGAAATATTTGTGCATATACGGGCCGTGGGATTGTGGTATAGCATCTGGATCCAACTGATAAAACGAGGGCCAAACCCAAACTTGTGAAGGACCGTCCAGAGGTAGCTCCTCTTAACCGAGTCAAAGGCCTTTTCAGTGTCTAAGGAGGCGACTACCTCCGAACCATCCTCACTTGCCCTAGAGAGATGTGTAAGGAGGCGTTGAATTTTTATGTTGGTCCCCCTGCCCGGCATAAATTCAGATTGGTCTGCGTGTACCAATGCCGTAATCACAGTACCAACACCTTAGCCAACAACTTGGCGTCCACATTAAGGAGGGAGATCGGGTGGTACGAGGAACACTGTTCAGGTGGCTTACCAGGTTTAAGGATGACCACTATGACTGCCTCAGCCATTGTCGGAGGTAATGAATTCCCTTCCATGGCTTTTTGGATCACTAGTTTGAACGGTGGTAGTATTTCCTCTGCATAAGTTTTAAAGAATTCGGCAGGTATCCCATCCGGGCCTGGTGTTTTGCTATTTTGCAAGGAGGCTACTGCCCTCGGCAACTCCTCCAATAGAATAGGGCCATCTAAAGCTTCTCTAAATGTGGACCAGACATAGGAGATAGATGCAGGAGGATCTTTTTATGGGGTCTGTACCGTTTTTTTTCAGGCGTCCGCGCTGGCCCTGTGAGGTCGCGGGCAGGCTTTCCAGGCGAGTCCCCGGTTTCGGCCTAGTCCGCGGCGTCGGTCCGGGCACTCTCCCCAGGGGATTCAGCCAGCCGATTTCTCCCCCAGACACTGCAGAATGGCCCCCCATTAGAAGAGGTGCAGGGGGGTCTGTAAAGGGGTCTGCACCCAATAATTAAGGATTTAATAAACGGGTCCTGGGGAGCTCAGACAAACATGTCTGCTCCCATTGCCATCCTGGACACGCCCCCCGGCCGGCGGCTGTTTACCACGTGATTGGTTGTAAACCTTTCACAGCCAATCACTAAATGTCAGCGGGTTCTCCTCCTCACACATCGATCATGTGTGAGAGGAGATTGCGGTAACATCTCATTACCGGAACCTACACCAACACACACTGATTGCCCCCCAATAAAGAGGACCTGTCACCACCCATCAAAGTACCTGTCACAGTTCATCTGAATACCTGTTAAAGTTCATCTGAGTACCTGTCACAGTCCATCTGAGTACCCGAGTACCTGTCACAGGCCATCAGAGTACCCGAGTACCTGTGACAGTCCATCAGAGTACTCGAGTACCTGTCACAGTCCATCTGAGTACCCGAGTACCTGTCACAGTCCATATGAGTACCTGTCACAGTTCATCTGAGTACCTGAGTACCTGTCACAGTCCATATGAGTACCGAGTACTTGTGTACCTGTCACTGCCCTTCATAGTACCCGAATACCAGTCACCAGCCCATCAGAGTACCTGAGTACCTATCTGTAGCCCATCAGAGTACCCGAGTACCCATCTGTAGCCCATCAGAGTACCCAAGTACCTGTCACCAGGCCATCAGAGTACCTGAGTACCTGTCATCAGGCCATCAGAGTACCCAAGTACCTGTCACCAGGCCATCAGAGTACCCGAGTACCTGTGACAGTCCATCAGAGTACCCGAGTACCTTTCACAGGCCATCAGAGTACCGAGTACTTGAGTACTTGTCACTGCCCTTCATAGTACCTGAATACCAGTCACCAGCCCATCAGAGTACCCGAGTACCTATCTGTAGCCCATCAGAGTACCCAAGTACCTATCTGTAGCCCATCAGAGTACCCAAGTACCTGTCATCAGGCCATCAGAGTACCTCAGTACCTGTCATCAGGCCATCAGAGTAACCGAGTACCTGTCATCAGGCCATCAAAGTACCCGAGTACCTGTCACCAGGCCATCAGAGTACCCGAGTACCTGTGACAGTCCATCAGAGTACCCGAGTACCTGTCACAGGCCATCAGAGTACCCGAGTACCTGTGACAGTCCATCAGAGTACCCTAGTATCTGTGACAGTCCATCAGAGCACCCGAGTACCTGTCACAGTCCATCTGAGTACCTGAGTACCTGTCACAGTCCATATGAGTACCTGTCACAGTTCATCTGAGTACCTGTCACTGCCCTTCATAGTACCCGAATACCAGTCAGCAGCCCATCAGAGTACCCGAGTACCTATCTGTAGCACATAAGAGTACCCAAGTGCCTATCTGTAGCCCATCAGAGTCCCCGAGTACCTATCTGTAGCCCATCAGAGTACCCAAGTACCTGTCATCAGGCCATCAGAGTACCGAGTACCTGTCACCAGGCCATCAGAGTACCCGAGTACCTGTCACCAGGCCATCAGAGTACCCGAGTACCTGTCATCAGGCCATCAGAGTAAGTTGTTGTTTAAAAGCAAAAAAATAAAACACGAACTAGTTTGTGGTGTTTCACACTCTCCCCAAAACATCAATGATGTTCTTCATTTTATTTTGAACATCCCCCCCCCCCCCCCCCCTCCTGCCCAGACAAATTTTCAGCTTTCGGTGCTCTCACACTTTGAATGACAATTACTCAGTCATGTAACACTGTACCCAAATACATTTTTGTCCTTTTTTTCATACAAATAGAGCTTTCATTTGGTGGTATTTGATCACCTCTGGGTTTTTTATTTTTTGTGCTATAAATGAAAAAAGACCAACAATTTTGAAAAGAAACACATTTTTCTTTATTTCTGTGATAAAATTTTGCAAATGATTAATTTTTTTTTTCATGACTTTTGGCCACAATTTATACTGCTACATATCTTTGGTAAAAATAACCCAAATTAGTGGACATTATTTGGTCTTTGTGAAAGTTAGAGAGTCTACAAGTTGTGGTGCAAATCATAAAAAATTGATCACACCTGATGTACTGATGGCCCATTTCTCATTTCTTGCGACCTGAACAAGCCAGGAAAGTACAAATACCCCCCAAATGACCCCTTTTTGGAAAGTAGGCATTCCAAGGTATTTAGTAAGAGGCATAGTGAGGTTTGTGGTGTTGTCATTTTTTCCCACAATTCTTTGCAAAATGATTTTTTTTTCCCCCCACAAAATTGTCATTGTAATAGGTTATTTCTCTCACATGGCATGTGTATACCACAAATGACTCCCCAAAATACATTCTGCTACTCCTCCTGAGTATTACGATACCACATGTGTGGGACTTTTCCACAGCCTGGTCACTTAGACAGGCCCAAAATGCAAAGAGCACCATCACGTGGTCTAGGAGCATAAATTACACATCTAACTTGTTGACTACCTATTACACTTTTGAAGGCTCTGGAGCACCAGGACAATGACACGTGGCACTTACGCGGCACTGATGGCAGATAGCACTGATCCGTGGCACTGATGGCACGTTACACTGATGTGACACTGATGACAGATGGCACTAATACGTGGCACTGATAACAGATGGCACTAATACGTGGCACTGATGACACCTGACACTGATGACAGATGGCACTGATACGTGGCACTGATGACACATTACACTGACAGGTGGCACTGATACGTGGCACTGATGACAGGTGACACTGACAGGTGGCACTGTGGACATGTGGCACTGAGAGGTGGCACTGGGGACACGTGACACTGACAGGTGGCACTGGGGACAGGTGGCACTGATAGGTGGCACTGGGGACGGGTGGTACAGGGACAGATGGCACTAATACGTGGCACTGATAACAGATGGCACTAATACGTGGCACTGATGACACCTGACACTGATGACAGATGGCACTGATACGTGGCACTGATGACACATTACACTGACAGGTGGCACTGATACGTGGCACTGATGACAGATGACACTGACAGGTGGCACTGTGGACATGTGGCACTGAGAGGTGGCACTGGGGACACGCGACACTGACAGGTGGCACTGGGGACAAGTGGCACTGATAGGTGGCACTGGGGACGGGTGGTACAGGGACAGATGGCACTAATACGTGGCACTGATGACACCTGACACTGATGACAGATGGCACTGATACGTGGCACTGATGACACATGACACTGACAGGTGGCACTGATACGTGGCACTGATGACAGGTGACACTGACAGGTGGCACTGTGGACATGTGGCACTGAGAGGTGGCACTGGGGACACGTGACACTGACAGGTGGCACTGGGGACAGGTGGCACTGATAGGTGGCACTGGGGACAGGTGGTACAGGGACAGATGGCACTAATACGTGGCACTGATAACAGATGGCACTAATACGTGGCACTGATGACACCTGACACTGATGACAGATGGCACTGATACGTGGCACTGATGACACATTACACTGACAGGTGGCACTGATACGTGGCACTGATGACAGATGACACTGACAGGTGGCACTGTGGACATGTGGCACTGAGAGGTGGCACTGGGGACACGTGACACTGACAGGTGGCACTGGGGAAAAGTGGCACTGATAGGTGGCACTGGGGACGGGTGGTACAGGGACAGATGGCACTAATACGTGGCACTGATGACACCTGACACTGATGACAGATGGCACTGATACGTGGCACTGATGACACATGACACTGACAGGTGGCACTGATACGTGGCACTGATGACAGGTGACACTGACAGGTGGCACTGTGGACATGTGGCACTGAGAGGTGGCACTGGGGACACGTGACACTGACAGGTGGCACTGGGGACAGGTGGCACTGATAGGTGGCACTGGGGACAGGTGGTACAGGGACAGATGGCACTAATACGTGGCACTGATGACACCTGACACTGATGACAGATGGCACTGATACGTGGCACTGATGACACATGACACTGACAGGTGGCACTGATACGTGGCACTGATGACACGTAACACTGACAGGTGGCACTGTAGACATGTGGCACTGACAGGTGGCACGTGGCACTGGGGACAGGTGGCATTGATAGGTGGTACTGGGGACAGGTGGCACTGGGGACAGGGGACAGATGGCACCGATAGGTGGCACTGGGGACAAGTGGGCATGTGTGTGTGTGTTTCACTGTGTGTGTTTTACTGTGCGTGTGTTTTACTGTGCGTGTGTTTCACTGTGTGTGTTTTTTACTGTGTGTGTGTGTGTTCTTACTCACTGGCTGCAGCTGCAGCTGTAGCCGTTCATCTCTCCCTCCTCACACACTGTCTCTGTGTGAGGAGGGAGAGCCGGTAATGAGAGATGAAACATATGAGATCACCTCACATTGGACACTGCGATCGAGTGCTAAATGGCTGCTGTGATTGGCCATTTAGCACGATCTGTGATTGGCTATGTCCGAGGGACACGGCCAACACAGAATTGTTGGCCGGCGGTTCGCAGAGGGGAAGTAAATAGGAGGAAGTCCAAGATCGCCCTCCTGGCAGTTAGCGTCCGCGCTGTAGCCGTCTTTTGGCTATACATTAAACAGTGAAGGATGTGTAGCAGTTGTCAATAGGAAAACAACCACTTCCAACATCAGCTGTTAACTTTAAAGTTGTGGCTTTTCAAGGTTTGAAGATTATTATTTGCCATGGATTGCAGCTAATACAATATTTAGTTTGGGGATTCTTCTTTTTCTTTTTTTTCTTTTTTTTTTTCCAAGTCAAAGTTTTTGGAAAATACAAGGTAAATTACATCACATTGGTACATAACAATAGAGCTGAGAAAGATCATTGACTTAGGCCGCGTACACACGGGCGGACTGTCTGACGGACTTGGTCCGCTGAAACGTGTTTCAGCGGACAGTCCACTCGTGTGTGGGCTTCAGCGGACTTTTTCAGAGGACAGTCTGGCGGACTAAGTCTTTCGGAATTTCCGTAATATTGTCCATCCAACTTTGGTTTCAGCGGACAGTCCGCTCGTGTGTAGGCAAGTTGGACGGACTAAGTATGGCGCATGCTCAGAAAGGATTTACACGGCCGAAGGTTGCATTGCAGTGTATTGGACGTCGTATTTCTAGTCCCGTCGTACGTGCTGTACACGTCATCGCGCAAGCTTTCAGCGGACTGTCTGTTCATCGTGTGTGGTCAAGTCCGTTCATTCAAAAGTAGGACGGACTGTCTGTCGGATTGTCGGACGGACTTAGTTGGCCAGACAGTCCGCCCGTGTGTACGCGGCCTAAGTGGTACAATGCATTTATCCAGGGTGTTTCCTGAGTCTAGCATATTAGTACAAAGTATGATATAACAAAACAACATCTGAAACATATAATTATTAATTCACATTGAATATTAATGATTTGTCCAGGAATCAAGAATCCTATGGGATAACAGGTTGTTTTATCAGGGGTGAGTGAACTTCAGTGTAAGTCGCCTGGCTTGGGGATAGTCATAAGTGGTTGTTGGGAGGTTGTATAAAATTGTCAACTGACCCTTGCTAGTGAGCATTAGATGTTTGAGTGACTATTAAGGATGCGGTCTCCGGACCACTAGCAATCCCTATTGGAGGTTCCTGTAACAGGCAAGGCCCTTAAACGGGGTGGGGACCAGCGAATATGAGGTCAGGGGTGGGGTTAAGCAACGTGAAAGGAGAAGGCCTGGGATAGGGGGTGTTATTGTGGATTCATAAGGGAGTATAATAGTCCCATCCATATCGTATTCATAGTTGTTTCGGATGAAGAAGGGTAAGGAGTGTAGTGCATGTGAATGGTGGGTTGCGACTTATTCTTCTTCTGTAGGGCCTCCTAGATTATCCGTTTGAGAGTAGATTCGCGTATTCATCTGTCTTTTGGAAATGTAGCCAGCATGACCATACGTTCCTAAATTTTGTGGGGGAGTCTTTGGATTGGTGAATTAATTCCTCCATGTCTGCAATTTTCGAAATACGTCTAAACCAGTCAGCGGTTGCGGGGGGGCTTGGAGGATTTCCAGAGAGTGGGGATGCACAACTTTGCCGCATTAATTAAAGGTAGCGCAAGTGAGCGGTGGTAGTGTCTGTTTGGGATAGAAGAGTGGTGAAGAAGCATTTGTGCTGGGGTGAATTCTATCTGAAATGTGGTGATCTTGGTGGTAATGCGTTGGACTTCTTTCCAGAAGGGTTGGATAGATGGGCATGACCACCATATGTGTAGAAGCGAGCCCTCGCTGTCAGAGCATCTCCAGCAGTTAGGGGAGATAGTAGGGGAGATTTTGTGAAGTCTGGTAGGGGTTTGGTACCATTTAGAGAAGACTTTGAAGCCATTTTCTTGTGTGGTCACATTAATAGATCCCTTGTGAATATGGGTGTAAATAGCTTCCAAGTCCTTTTCCCAGCTGCAAGTTGCAGCATTGGATTTAGGGTTGTGGTCAGTGAATAGAAGAGAGTATATCTCAGAAATGATATGCCTTTGCGGTTTCGTTTTGGTACAGAGGATTTCAAAGGGTGAGAGTTGTCTAGAGTAGTCTGCGCGATGGAGGGGGTTGTTGAGGAAGTGTCTAATTTGGAAGTATGTCCACTTCAGGAATGGTCGGGCAGTTGTTTGTGAGGGTACGTTGGATAGGGGTAAAAAGGTGTTCCCAGAGAAAAAATGTTCTGCACGGATGTCCGCATGGGGCCATAAGTCTGCTTGAAAAGTGTCTGACAGGCCAGCTGGGAATTCCGGATTGTGTCATATAGGAGTCAGAGGGCCTTTTGTGGAGGAGATGTGGAGGGTTTGGCATTCCTTTTGGAAGGTCTGTAATGTGCTACCAATCAGGGGGTGTTGCTTGCAGACTGTAGGGACATTGTTTGGGTCGATCCAGGGTAGCTTATGCATTGGAATTGGAGTGAGTTCATTTTCAATTTGTGTCTAGGCTTTCGATTGATTGTGTACATTCCAATCTACTATTCTCGCTAGTTGGCAAGTCCAGTGGTATTTGGTGATGTCCAGTAGACTGATACCTCCCTTCAGCTTGGGCAGAGTCAGTCTATCGAAACTGATCCTGGGCCGGACTTTGCCCCATAGAAACTCGCTGCAGGCCCTTCGATACGAAGTAAAGAAGGCCCTTGGTAATTTTATGGGGATAATTTGTAGGATATACAACAATCTCGGGAGGATATTCATTTTGATTATTGAAGCCCTACCGAACTTGAGAAGATATCGGTCGACCATGTCTTTAGATCTTTCTGAATGTGCTGTAGGATGGGTAGGTAGTTTTTGGAAAATAGGTCAGTGAGATGGGATGTAAGATTGATCCCAAGGTAGGTAATGGCATCTCTGTTCCATTTGAATGAGTAATTAGTTTGGCATAATATGAGCATGTCGTTCTGCAGAGAGATGTTTAGGGCTTCTGATTTAGTGAAGTTTATTTGGAGATTCGCAAGGGTCTTAAATGTGGCCAAGTCTGCAAGAAGATTGTTTATAGTGTCGTGAGGTTCTGTCAGGAATAATAGTATGTCATCTGCAAAAGCAGAGAGCTTATATGTAGTATTCAAAATTGTCACTCCTTTGATGTTGGGTTAGCTCTTAGGCGTTGGAGCACGGGTTCTAATGTAAGGACAAATATTAAGGGAGAAAGAGGACAGTCTTGGCGTGTTCCTTCCGATATGGAGAAGGCATCCGACAGGTGACCATTGACCTGTACCTTGGCAGTTGGGGATGCTTATAGGGCCATGATGAATTGGAGCATGCGGTCCCTTATTCCGATCTTTTTAAACACTTCAGACATGTAGTCCCACGCCACCTTGTTGAATGCCTTCTCTGCATCGAGGGAAAGAAAGAACCCTTGTTGTTTGGAAGAGGATAACCAGTTATGGATATTTATGGCTTTGTTAGTGTTATCCCTTGCCTCTCTGCCCGGTACAAATCCCACTTGATCCAGTGCGATGAGGTTGGGCAAGAGAGGCAAGATACGATTGGCTAGGATTTGGGCATACATTTTCAAGTCCACATTAAGTAGAGATATTGGGCGATAATTAGTTACCAGGGTCATGTCTTTGTTTGGTTTAGGGATCACTGTGATGTGAGCTGTTCGTCGATTCTTTTTCAAAATGTAAAACATGGAAACCTCTTCTGTCTCCTTGTAAATTTGCCATGGATCAAGTTACCCAAAAATCATAAACAAACTATATTTTTTTATGGGTAGAAATTTGGGACTACTCCTCAGTGGTCAAAGTCTCAAGTTTGCTTTTAGTGGATGTGGCGTTAGGTCCACCTGGATGTAGTTTCCCTTTGTAACAGCCAGGTTGGTTGCTTTAGTCTAGCAGATTTGGGGTCAAGACAAATCTAAGGGCCAACATTAGTCAGTCCATGTATGAAGAATTAGTGGCCATTTGTGCCTGCCTGCCTGCACTCCATCTTGCCAGCTTGCCCCATCTACCGTTACCATTCCACTAAAATGTGAAGGAACATACTAGTGATGGCTGGAGACTGTCGACAATAATGACTAGCTACATCCATAGTTGCCACCCTGACTGGTTTGCAACAGTGCACATGAGTGTTTTTTGGCCTAGCTGTAAGTCGTAAACAAGGCATCTTTTAACTCCGGTGGCTGCTGCTTTCTCTTTCCCCAACTTGGCTGTTACAAAAGGAAACTACTTCCAGGTGGACCAAATGACACATCCACTAAAAGCAGACTTGAAACTTTGACCACTGAGGAGTCTTCCTAAATGTGCACCCATAAAAAAAATAGAGTTTGTGATTTTTGGCTAACTTGATCCATGACAAATTTACAAGGAGACAGAAGTGGTTTCCATGTTTTACATTTTGAAAAAGAAAAATCCCCAAACGAAATATTGTATAGCTGCAATCCATGGCAAATAATAATCTTCAAATCTTGAAAAGCCACAACTTTAAAGTTAACAGCTGAAGTTGGAAGTGGTTGTTTTCCTATTGACAACTGCTACACATCCTTCACTGTTTAACTAATCACCTGAGAGAATCTTTAGCACTGCAGCTGGAGTGGGCAAAATCTGCCCATTGTGCCTCAAGCTAAACACACAGCATCTCCCCATTCCCAAATTGAAAATATAACCCCACCTGACCAGCCTATGTTATCTCACATTGGCCTTACCTCAACTCCCTATACCTCCTTGCCCTCTGCCACACACACACCTCCTCTGCACACTCTCAACCTGAAATCTCGCCTGTTGATTGAACTCTCACTACCCCTTTTCATCAAAGCCCTAATCTCCAAATCCTTTCTTCATGTGCATGTTGAAAGTCCCTGGCCTTTCAACATGCACATCTTGTTGCAACACCACACCTGCGGTGAGATAATCTGGCAATCGTTGCATTTAGTTGCTGTACCGCTAAACGCAGGACCCTAATGTCTTCACCACTTTGCATGAGGGCTACAGTCTGATTGTTGATGGCTGTAGTCAGTCTTTGAAGTAGTGAAGACTGATTCTGGCCTATACGCTGCAATTCTTCTTTTAACTGCTGGCGGTCCTGAGTTTGTTGGCCCAAGTCTTGCTGTAAGAGCTGCAGTATCCTTTCTACATAATTCATTTGTATCATCCTCAACCTCAGAACCAACATCTGAATCCAGTAATGACTGGGCATTATCAAGGGACAAGTGGCTGACTCTTGTAGTTTTTTTTGTAGTTGTTTTTTGTGTGTATATATATATATTTTTATATATATATATATATATATATATATATATATATATATATATATATATGTACTTTATGTGACCATATATAAAATACATGGACATACACTACTCTGTGGTCAAATAACTCAGCTGACTCCTCAATGGCTGATGTTGGGCCTATGGCAGGAATAGATGTGGACATAGAGGCAGGTTTATCCACTCTGGCAACTGCTGGGGACTGCACACTTGTCTCTGCTTGCGTGACAGAGGATGAGAACGATGGGGAAGGTTTAGTAAGCCAGTCCACCACCTCCTCTGCATGCTGTGGCTGGATAGCATGGGCAACTCACTAAACAGAGGAAATGATGCCCTGCCTGAGGACTGACGTCCACCTTTGCCTGTGGACACATTTGTTGCTGGCCCCCTTACAGTGCCAAGGCACTGTCTGCCTCTCCTTGTTGTCTTCCTAGACATTATTGGGAGGGAGGGGGCGTTGCTTTTAGGCAAATGTGAAGAAGAAGTTGAAGTCTGTATGTATATGCACTTTAATCAATGAAAAGCGGTGTTGGGTGCACTTTAATTTGATTACTCACACTACACAGAAACACTTGACAGATGCACTATAATATGCTGAAATATATTGCACCAAATGTACAGTGATGCAAAGAACTATATGGCGTTAAACTGGCAGTTACGCACACAAAACTGTATGGCGTTAAACTGGCAGTAACGCACACAAAACTATATGGCGTTAAACTGGCAGTAAAGCACACAAAACAATATGCCGTTAAGCTGGCAGTAAGGCACACTGAACTATATGGCGTTAAACGGGCACTAATGTACACTGAACTACATAGCGTTAAACTGGCAGAAACAAATACTGAACTATATAGCGTTAAACTGGCAGCACTGCACACAGAAGTAAATGGATTTAAACTGGCAGTAACGCACACAAACTATATGGCGTTAAACTGGCAGTAAGGCACACTGAACTATATGGCGTTAAACGGGCACCAATGCACACTGAACTACATGGCGTTAAACTGGCAGTAACGCACACAAAACTATATGGGGTTAAATTGGCAGTTACACACACAAAACTATATGCCGTTAAACTGGCATTAACAAAAACTGAACTATATGGTGTTAAACTGGCAGTAACGCACGCAGAACTGTATGGCATTAAACTGGCAGTAACCCACACAACTATATGGCGTTAAATTGGCAGAAACAAATACTGAACTATATGGTGTTAAACTGGCAGCACTGCACACAGAATTAAATGGATTTAAACTGGCAGTAACGCACACAAAACTATATGGATTTAAACTGGCAGTAACAAACACAAAACTATATGGTGTTAAACTGGCAGTAACGCACACAGAACTGTATGGCATTAAACTGGCAGTAACCCACACAACTATATGGCGTTAAATTGGCAGTTATGCACACAAAACTATATGGCGTTAAACTGGCAGTAATGCACACTGACCTATATGGCGTTAAACTGTCAGAAACAAACACTGAACTATATGGCGTTAAACTGGCAGTACCGCACACAGAAGTAAATGGCGTTAATCTGGCAATAACGCACAAAACTATATGCTGTTAAACTGGCAGTAAAGTGCACAGAACTATATGGCGTTAAACTGGCAGTAACACACATAAAACTATATGGCGTTAAATTGGCAGTAACGCACACAGAACTGTATGGCGTTAAACTGGCAGTAACGCACACAAAACTATATGGCTTTAAACTGGCAGTAACACACACAGAACTGTATGGCGTTAAACTGGCAGTAATGCACACAAAACTATATGACGTTAAATTGGCAGTTACAGACACAAAACTATATGGCGTTAAACTGGCAGTAACAAAAGCTGAACTATATAACACACACAGAACTGTATGGCCTTAAACTGGCAGTAACGCGCACAAAACTATATGGCGTTAAATTGGCAGTTACGCACACAAAACTATATGGCGTTAAACTGGCAGTAACGCACACTGACCTATATGGCGTTAAACTGGCAGAAACAAACACTGAACTATATGGCGTTAAACTGGCAGTACTGCACACAGAAGTAAATGGCGTTAAACTGGCAGTAACGCACAAAACTATATGCCGTTAAACTGGCAGTAAAGTGCACAGAACTATATGGCGTTAAACTGGCAGTAACACACACAGAACTATATGGCGTTAAACTGGCAGTAACACACTCAAAACTATATGGAGTTAAACTGGCAGTAACGCACACAGAACTATATGGCATTAAACTGGCAGTAATGATAGTGTTAAACTGGCAGTAACGCACACAAAATTATATGGCGCTAAACTGGCAGTAACGCACACAGAAGTAAATAGCGTTAAACTAACAGTAACTCAATAAAATAGATGATGTTCAACCGTCACTACACTGACACTATCTGAACTGTCCCTACTCTAGCTTTACACTAATGTAAAGTTCTCACTACACTACACTGAAACTATCTGAGCTGTCCCTAATCTACACTAGTGTATGTATGAATGACACAGTCTCACTACACTGCAGTGAAACTATCTGAGTGGTCTCTACTCTAGATGCACACTATGCAAAGCTTAATGATGCCTAATAAGTATGCCTAATACTTACCTGAGCCCACCTCGATCCAGAAATGTTGCACAAGAGACTCAGATTTCCGGGACTCTCCCTCCTGATTGGATGAGACAGCAGTGAAGCTCCATTGTTTCCTGTTGCTGTCAATCAAAGTTAGTGAGCCAATGAGGAGAGAGAGCTGGCGGGTCCAGGCTGTTTATCCATGTCTGAATGGACACAGGGAGCTGTGGCTCAGGTTGTGTGCCCCCCTAGCAAGCTGCTTGCTGTTGGTGCACTCAACAGGGGGGGGGGGTGGCCAGGAGCGCCAAAGAGGGGACCCGAGAAGAGGATTTGGGCCGCTCTGTGCAAAACCAACTGCATAGGAGGTTGTGTGTTATTTTTGAAAAAAATAAAATTAGACTTTACCATCACTTTAAATGCACAAATTGAAGTCAAACTCAAGCTCACACTTTATAATCAGTTGCAGCAAACAGATTTTTCCTTTTGGGATAAAGGTTTTACATAAATAAATAAAAGGTTGATCATTTTAAGCACCCCTGCCAGTATTAATTGGTTTGTCTCATCCATGTAAATCACCAGATGAAAATAGAAGAAAGAAAGCCTAGAAAAGAAAATGAATGCAGCCACAACATCTAAGCATTGGTAAGCTGCATTATAATAAATGTTTGGTTTTCGGTTTATTACACAGCTAATACTGTTTAAGTAGTTACACAAACATTGTTTTTCCTTTTAGGACAAAGGTTTTACATAAATAAATAAAAGCTGACCAATGTAAGCACCCCTGTCAGTGTTAATAGGGTTGTCTCATCCCTGTAACTGCAACATTTGTTGGGTAGCTTGTTCTTTTTAAAAAACAGACTTTCTAGCAAGATCACAAGGTGAAAAATAAAAGAAAGAAAAAAAACAATAAAACGAATGCAGCTATCCCATCTAATAATTGGTAAGTTGCAATATAAAAAATATGCTTTTGGGTTTAATAAAACTTTTAGGCATGCTTGGCACAAACATAAAACTGTATTCAGTTCCTGTCTTCACTCTTATATCTTTTTATGTATAAAATGCATGAATGCATACATTCTGGCAATGCACTGCACTAAAGTGATTCTGAACACAGTATAGCAAGCCTAGTCATGATTCCTTCTCCTATGTAACAGTGCTACAGCCTGCCAATAGGCAGCTTGGGCACTAAGCGTAGAATTGTAGGAGGCAGCGGAGAGTGTCACCGATGCCCCATATCTAAAATCACAAAGTTCTTCTATTAAGGTGGTGGAGGAGCACTCCAGTATCTACACTTCTTATAGTGCAATCCAGCATATCCATAGACTTTTTCATCTGAAATACAAGTTTGATTTAATAGAACTACCACTGGAAACTCATTGGCTGCTTAGGACAACATAATAACTTTTTGTTTTTTATCATTTTTGTAAAATTAAGTAAATGTTTTTTGTCTCTATTAAATATTGACATTTCTTGCAATTTGTTATAAGCAAGACATGCATTTGTTGTAATGTAGCCTTGCTTCCACTGGAGGGTTCAGTTGCCTTGAATATAAAGACGTGTTAACGTAGTTTTCCGCAGCTTAGTTATTGTTTAGCCATTTTAATATATTTAACAATCATTACTATTCAATGACTTTAAAACTGTAACAGTCGTTAAACATTTACAGCTTGGGTTTTATATGGCTCACACATTTTTCTCTTGTAGATGAAGCTGATGATTATAACACTGATTATTGAAACGGGATTCCCTCTATTATGTTTAATGGTGGCTTTTTTTCTTTTTAGGACATTAGAACCTGAATGCATTAGATCAAGATTTTAAAGGGAACCTGTGCTGATCACAGTATGTCAGCTACTAATAATGACCTTCTAAAAATGGTTATTGTCTTTCTCTCATGTGGACCCATTGGCTTCTATGCTTTCTTGTTAAAGACCCTGAACAAACAAGCAAACAGTGAAGTGAGAACTAGTGTTTCAAAGTATCAAAGCCATTGGATGAGCACATAAGTGTGTGCAGCCTATTGCATTAGGGCACCCCAAAGCTCAAACACACATACATGTGTGTGTGTCTACATATGACCCCGCCACATCGATCTCCCAGCCCGTGCAGTGAAAAGAAGAGCATACATACTTCTTTGATGGCAGAGGGAGATCTTTCCCATCTCCATGCCTGCACATAGAGTGATAATGCTAATGCCCACAAGGTGATTAGGGTGTGCCCTGGCACACCCAGCACACCCTGTATGCACGCCAATGGATGAGCTTGTCCACCAGGTAATTAAGGGTTTTTAGGTCAGCAATGGTAGCCTACATCATTCTCTCAGTAAAGCTTTTCTTCAACATTGAGTGGGGATTATGCAATCTAATACCAGATTAACAAGACCAATTTACTTCATTATGTTCTAGAAATAAGGCTTTGTAATATGAATTAGTAAATTTCAACCCACAACTCAACACATAACACACACTTCAGCAGTACATTTGTAGCACTGACCCCCGAAGGAGCGGCTGATTATTTTTGGGCTTACTGTTACCTTCTTGACCTCGTGTGCATCTTGGGGTTTCCCGAGGTAGATGGCCCAATGAACTGCAGAGACTGACACTGGATCCACTTTAGGGATTTTTATTTCCAAAACATTGAACACAACACAGTCTTTCAGTAGGGAATAGAGGGTATGGGTAGGAAAGCTCAAGTACTATTGGAACTGCTAACACTTGAATGTCTCTCTCTATGCAATCCAGGGAATAGCCATTCGCAACTGGATATTACAACTATCGCATAAATCCCCTTTTGGTGAATTTAGCAATCAACAGGTGATTCAGATAAAGCAAAGTCTCTGCCACAGACTTTTTTGTAGAACTTTAGAATGAAAAGCCTCTCTCACAGAATTGATTGTAACTGAAGGATGAAATTGGAGAACTCTCACACTGTACCAGTATCTTTCAGCCAGTCCGGCGATACCATACGAGTGTGGATTCACCTGGTGTCCTTTCCAGCTTACCTTCCAGGCTCTTGCTGAGCAGCCAGCTTTGTAAGTGGCCCTTTTCTGAAGAGTCCTCCCCTGGTTGCGTTTTCAGTTGCTGGGCCTCTCCAAAACCGAGACGGCACCAGACCACCTTGGAATACTCCTTCCAGTTACTGTGCCTCGGGCTAGCCAGCCCCGAGACTTGGAAATGGATGGATCTGCACCCCAGGCCATGAGGGCCTCTGGGGGCTGGTCAGGAGGACCAGGACCATGGAGTCAGAACATACTTCTGGACCGGAACTTTGAACCACATGACCTCAGTACCTTAAGTACCCTTTCCCAGAATACACAGCGAGACAACGCACCCACTGATTGGTTCAGAGAAAGATTGGCACCCAATGCTTCCAACCAGATGGCGTTTCAATGCCTGCCAAAGGTGACACCCACACCTATTGCCAGGCAGAACACAATACAGTCCAGCTAAAACTGATACTGAGACCAGAATTTACTACAATTAACCCTAAAACCCAACTATGGTCTTAAGAAAATTGAAATTGACAAAAACATAGCGCGTGCTCTTCAGGAGCCCAGCGCTACACATGTATTGTATATAGTGTCTGTTGACCTGTGTCTATTTTTGTGTTGCGATGTGCTGCTTAGCATAAAATATTTAATACATTTTGGGCCTGTAAGAATTTGACTCCAATCTCAGACCTTGTCCTGTTTTATTTTTTATCAATATACACAGTGCAGTTCCATTTCAGCAGTTAAAGAGTATGTTACCCCAACATTTCATATTCCTGATATGTGCCTGTTGTACCAATGTACTTGTGTTAAAAAGTATCCTGTTCTTTTTTGTATTTCTTCCTTCGAGGGGGATTTGCAGAATCTGTTGCAGCTGTGCACAGTAACCAATCAGCTTCTACATGTACCGTAACGTCAGCTTGTTCAGTGAAGCCGGGTTCACACTGGTGCGACACGACACTCGTCCTACTGTGGATCCAACTTTGTCCTGCGACTTGAAGTCCCTTAGGCACACACCTTCCAAAGTATTGTTTTTCCTTTAAAAGCCAGGGCCTGCAGTCCCATCCAAAAGCCACTGTTCTGGTTGGGTAGGTCACATATATATAGTGGTCATTACCGTATTTACCAGTGTATAACATGCACTTTTTTCCCCTTAAAATCAGGGGAAATCGTGGGTGTGTGTTTATGTTAAAGGCCAATCCCTGCTGTCTCTAAGAGAAGAGGAGCGAGCACCACTGAATTACATAGAGCCGCCATCTCACACATAGCCGCACCTCCTGGCCCCGCATTGGGCCACTGTTCTGTCTATCATGTGAGCAGGGCCAGGAGGCGTAGCTGTGAGTGACGCAGTTCCGGGAACACAGTAGATTGTGGCTCTGTGTAATTCAGTGGCGCTCGCTCCTTCTCTTCCCTCAGAGACAGCAGGGATAATCGAACACTGGCAAGGCTGCAATGATGGGAAAGGTGAGGCTGCAAATGGCTACTGAACAGGCTGCATTGTTGGGCATTTTAATGTTTGCAGATGGGCACTGAACAGACTGCATTGTTGGGCAATTTAATGGCTGCAGATGGGCACTGAGCAGGGCGCATTGATGGGCAATTTAGAGCCTGCAGATGGGCACTGAGCAGGGTGCATTGATGAGCTGAGACCCTAATTTTTCTTCAAAGTTCTTTATTTAAAATATACGTTTTTTTCCTTAAACTTCCCTACCACACTTGGGGTGCGTGTTATATGCTGATAAATACAGTAATTTTTTTTCTGTGTAAGGATTAATGATAGCTGCAGTTGGAAGGTATGTTTGTAAATTAACCTTAGGTGATCACCATGATTGGCTGTCACACAGTTGGGAGCAACTTACCTCAAATGAACTATCAACTAAAGTTAAGAAAGGGTTTATTGCCCAAATAGCAAGCAATTAAACTATGTATGTAGGGGGGCTTAGCACCCTTTTCATCTGGGTATCCACAGGTGGGCATGAAGTAGCTCTTCTATGGAGTTTAAGGAGTAAGATGGGCTAGAGTGGAAGTGTTCTGACCTCGAGTAATTAAGCAAAAGGTAATAGCTGGAGTGGAGTCAGTTTCCACTCTTGGGGAACCCAGCTTGAGGCTGAGTACCTCAGGTCTGAACATTGGAGGATATAAGCTTTACATAGAAGTCCTTGCTACTGATGTATAGTTACTGCAATATCTATTTTGAACTTGAACTGGGAAAAGCTGTTTTCTGTTAAAGCCTATCCATTATTCTTTGCCAACAATATATACTGAGGAATTGCTCAGTTACATTCTGCTTCTCAACATGTTTATGGATATCCATCACTGTACCACTTATGTGGACTGTTCATGTTAAATTACAGTAACACAAGTAATACTGAAAGGGTTCATGTCTCCATATGATGGGACTAAAGGCTTATGTATTATGCAACGTACCTGGTGTTGGAGCCTGAAATGTAGTGGAAGACCTCTCTTACAGCTCTGACTCAGGAGCCCAGGTAGGGTAACAGGGAATGCCAGTGTCAGGAAAAGCAGGAGCAACTGGCTGGTGGCACACTGGCAGAAGAGCAGCAACTGATGACAGGCACAGCTACGGCTGGATCAGGTACAGGAAGAAAAGCCAAAGCAAGGTCAGACAATCCAGGTTTGCAACTAGCAGGCAGATCAGACACAGGCGTCAGGCAGAAGAGTAGTCAGAAGTCAGGCTGGTGTCAGTTACAACCAGGCAGATGAGTAGAAGGATAAGGCAGAAGCGTAGTCCAGAGGCAAGCCAGGGGTCAGTGCAGGCAGAATTTTGGCAACGTCAGGAGCAGGATCGGCACAGAGTAAGCAATACAGGAACAGATACACAGATGCATTAAGAACCAAATAGCCTGCATGGAGCCCATGCCATGAACAGGGATTACATCAACCATATGCCTGCACATATGCATGCGTCTTGCCTGACAGGACCTTTCTTACAGGAGGCCACAGTTTAAGTAATAGTGTATTTCTGCCAGGTTTGGAAACTTGCTCAACAACTCCAGTCAACAGGAGATGTTTCTTGGACTATCTTACAGCAACAGATGTTTCTTGGACTATCTTACTAAATTACCCTAATCTCGCCTAATACAGTTTTTCATCTCTACCTATCCTCTTTATACAGAAAAAAATTGTCTCTGTGAAAGCAAGGTTGTGTCACATTCAAAAATTGTCTCTGTTGGCATCATGTGTTCAGAACAATTCTTCATTTTGTAACATTGTTTGCAGCTACATGGACTACATAAAATAACCCCAACCACTTTTAGAGAAACAGCACTTAAAAAAAATAGTTTTTATGGAGTCTGTATTTCTCTATCAATATTAGACATGTGGAAGAAAAAACAATGAGTAGCCGTGTATGACCTTTTCTTCTGTTCAACCTGGCATATCTGTCACTGATGGTGCAGGCCAAAACACACATGGATTCCATTGACTCTGGAGGAACGTAAAGGAGGGCAGGCATAGACACATAAATAGGACCTATACACATCTTTAAGCTTTGTCTAAAAAAAAGCAAGTAGAGGTCAAAGGACCACTGCCTATATATTTATATATATATATATATATATATATATATATATATATATATATATATATATATATATATATATATATATGTAGCACTGATCCCAGAAGGAGCTGCTGGTTTTATTGGGCTTACCGTTACCTCCTTGTTTGCTTCTCCGTCTAGGGATTCCCATGGTAGAAGGCCCAAAGAATGTGGAAACTGACACTGAATCTTCTCTTGGGTTATTTTTTTGCAACAGAAACAGAGGGGGAAATTTACTAAAACTGGAGCACTCAGAAATTTGGTGCAGCTGTGCATGGTAGCCAATCAGCTTCCAACTTCAGCTTGTTCAATTAAGCTTTGACAATAAAACCTGGAAGCTTATTGGTTTACATGCAGAGCTGCACTGGATTTTGCACTAAGCAGTTTTAGTAAATAACCCCCAGAGTCTCTCAATAAAGGGTAGAGGGTTAGGAGTAAGTTCAGGTACTTAGGTTGCAAAAAATAAAGGAAGTCCTTATAGTAAATCCAGAGAATAAAGACCGTTTCGCAACTGGATTTTACAACCCCCGGATAGACCCCCTCTCACTAGGCCTAGCAGCCGGTAGGGTGTTTGACAAAGTCTCTGCCACAGACTTGTGATGTAAATTTGAGCGTTACTGAGGCATGTAGGTACATTTAAAGAGCTATCTTACGGTAACAGGTTCTCTCAGCCGATCCAGCGATACCGTTTGAGTGTGGATCCAGGTTGAGTCCTTCAGCTAAGCCTCCAGGCTCCTTCAGAGAAACCAGCCTTGTGCACTGCCTTTTTCTGAAGAGCCCTCCTCTGGGGTTCTTCAGTTGCTGGGTCTTTCCCTTCATATGAGATGGCACCGGGCCACCCTTGGATCAATAGACCCCGAAATCAACTCGGACCTGTCCCTGCAGTTGCGTTGCCTTGAGCCAGCTGGTCCCGAGACTCGGAATGCATGGTTCCACACCCCAGGCCAAGAGGGCCACGGGGCTGGGTCAGGAGGACCACCAGAACCGAACAGACAGAAAATCAAAGATGGAACCCGAACCCCATTGTGTCGGTACCTTAAATACCACCCTCCAGAATGCACAGCGGGAGAAGACTTCCACTTGGCTGGGTTGGAGAGAACAGTGGCATTCAATACACCCAGCTAAACTGCGTTTCTACTCTTGCCAGCAGTGACAGCGACACCTGCGGTTAAGGAGAACCCAGTGCAACCCAGCTGGACTGGTACTGAAACCAGAAATTGAAAGAATAGTCCTGAAACCCAACTGTGGTTTCAGGCAAATTAACTTTAGAAAAAAAACATAGTGCCTGCTCGTCAGGAGCCAGCGCAACATATATATATATATATATATATATATATATATATATATATATACAGTACAGACCAAAAGTTTGGACACACCTTCTCATTCAAAGAGTTTTCTTTATTTTCATGACTATGAAAATTGTAGATTCACACTGAAGGCATCAAAACTATGAATTAACACATGTGGAATTATATACTGAACAAAAAAGTGTGAAACAACTGAAAATATGTCTTATATTCTAGGTTCTTCAAAGTAGCCACCTTTTGCTTTGATTACTGCTCCGCACACTCTTGGCATTTTGTTGATGAGCTTCAAGAGGTAGTCACCTGAAATGGCTTTCCAATAGTCTTGAAGGAGTTCCCAGAGATGCTTGGCACTTGTTGGCCCTTTTGCCTTCCTTCTGCGGTCCAGCTCACCCCAAACCATCTCGATTGGGTTCAGGTCCGGTAAATGTGGAGGCCAGGTCATCTGGCGCAGCACCCCATCACTCTCCTTCTTGGTCAAATAGCCCTTACACAGCCTGGAGGTGTGTTTGGGCTCGTTGTCCTGTTGAAAAATAAATGATGGTCCAACTAAACGCAAACCGGATGGAATAGCATGCCGCTGCAAGATGCTGTGGTAGCCATGCTGGTTCAGTATGCCTTCAATTTTGAATAAATCCCCAACAGTGTCACCAGCAAAGCACCCCAACACCATCACACCTCCTCCATGCTTCACGGTGGGAACCAGGCATGTAGAGTCCATCCGTTCACCTCTTCTGCGTCGCACAAAGACACGGTGGTTGGAACCAAAGATCTCAAACTTGGACTCATCAGACCAAAGCACAGATTTCCACTGGTCTAATGTCCATTCTTTGTGTTCTTTAGCCCAAACAAGTCTCTTCTGCTTGTTGCCTGTCCTCAGCAGTGGTTTCCTAGCAGCTATTTTACCATGGAGGCCTGATTCACACAGTCTCCTCTTAACAGTTGTTCTAGAGATGTGTCTGCTGCTAGAACTCTGTGTGGCATTGACCTGTTCTCTAATCTGAGCTGCTGTTAACCTGCGATTTCTGAGGCTGGTGACTCGGATGAACTTATCGTCCGCAGCAGAGGTGACTCTTGGTCTTCCTTTCCTGGGGCGGTCCTCATGTGAGATAGTTTCTTTGTAGCGCTTGATGGTTTTTGCCACTGCACTTGGGGACACTTTCAAAGTTTTCCCAATTGTTCGGACTGACTGACCTTCATTTCTTAAAGTAATGATGGCCACTCATTTTTCTTTACTTAGCTGCTTTTTTCTTGCCATAAAACAAATTCTAACAGTCTATTCAGTAGGACTATCAGCTGTGTACTGTATCCACCTCCTGCACAACACAACTGATGGTCCCAACCCCATTTATAAGGCTTGAAATCCCACTTATTAAACCTGACAGGGCATATCTGTGAAGAGAAAACCATTTCGGGTGACTACCTCTTGAAGCTCATCAACAGAATGCCAAGAGTGTGCAGAGCAGTAATCAAAGCAAAGGGTGGCTACTTTGAAGAACCTAGAATATAAGACAAATTTTCAGTTGTTTCACACTTTTTTGTTCAGTATATAATTCCACATGTGTTAATTCATAGTTTTGATGCCTTCAGTGTGAATCTACAATTTTCATAGTCATGAAAATAAAGAAAACTCTTTGAATGAGAAGGTGTGTCCAAACTTTTGGTCTGTACTGTATATATATATATATATATATATATACAGTGCCTTGAAAGAGTATTCATATCCCTTGAAATTTTCCACATTTTGTCATGTTACGATGAGTTGCTTAAGCACAGTTAGATTTTCTATATGTTCCCTATAAAATCCATCCTATCCAAAGTTTTTAATACGTTATATTTAGACATCAAACCAGTTTTACCGTTAGAAACTGTAAAAACAAATTTGTTTAGATTGGAGTTCTTCCTTAACATTTCTTTCTCTGAAACTGCCATAACATTAGCACACATTGCACTTTTCATAAATATGGGTATGGGTGCTATTGTAAAAAAAGAAAAACAAACTCTGCAGGGGGCGTATTATTGTATAGTTGTAAATAAGCCTTTGTGTGTTTTTTGACACAGCATTTCTTCCTTGTGAACGTCCTGTTCATTAATACACTTGAATGCATTGAAGCAATAGGAATACAAAATATGTACGCTTTGACAGAAAAAAAGATTACATTTAAAATTTTGACTGTCACTGTGCTGTCAATCAAATCTGAAGGTCATAACAAAAAGGACAATACAGTTCTCTTTGGTATTTTAAATAAAGGACAGTATTTAATAGCTTAAACAATTATGCTCTCCCTACACTGAGCCTAATGTTTGGCAATGTAAAGTTCAATATGCAAAAAGCAATTGGGTTGATTTACTAAAACTGGAGAGTGCAAAATCTGGTGCAAACTGTACATGGTAGCCAATCAGCTTCTAACTTGCGCTTGTTCAGTTAGGCTTTGACAAAAAAAAAAAAAAACCTGGAAACCGATTAGTTTGTATGCAGAGCTGCACCAGGTTTTGGACGCTCCAGTTTTAGTAAATCTACCTCATTGTATTTTGTAAAACCCAAAAGCCAATTAGAATTCATCTTTCAGAGATCTAACTCAAGTAATCTGGAAATCTTAGGTCACAGAATAAAAAGAACTATTTTATGAAAAAAGGAGTTTTAAAAGTGTTGAGTCCTTCTATCAGAGTGATTCACCAGTACACTAACATTCTTACAAAGTAATCTTTATTACAAATTCATTGAAAGGTTTATGGGGTGTTAATCCCCTAAAACCATAAAGAAATTCAACAAGCCACATTCAGTCTTGCGACCCCCAAAAGCTAAAGTCACAACTTAGAAAAATACAGTTTTTTTTGTAAGTTTTATATGCGACTTTAGCGTATTTGAAATATTGATCATGTATTTGATTGTGTACTATTGTGCGCATTCTTTGTTTTCTTTCTTTTTTTTAAAAGTAACCATATTTAAAGTGATTGTAAAGGCTATTTTTTTTTATTTATTTTTTTAATAACAAACATGTTATATTTGCCTCCACTGTGCAGTTGGTTTTGCACAGAGCAGCCCTAATCCTCCTCTTCTTGGGTTCCTCTTTGCAGCTCCTGGCCCTTCCCTCCTATCGAGTACCCCCATAGCCAGCAGCTTCCTATGGGGGCACTGTAGCTGAGTCAGAGTTCCTTGTGTCCATTCAGACATGAATCCTCGAACTGGCTCTGCTCCCTCTCTCCCCTGATTGGCTGACTGACTTTGATAGCTGCGGGAGCCAATGGCGTAGCTCCTGTGTCTCAGCCAATCAGGAGGAGCGTCCTTGTCGGCTTAGACAAGATAAAAAACCTTCTGCATTTACAAATCCTTTATCTGCACCCCATGAACCCCTGAGGAAGTCTTTGTGTGAAACACGTTTGCATGAGGCATTGTCAGGAATGTACTGGTCACGATATGGCAGTATATGCATGAGTGTGCAGGCGCAGACTAATTGGCACCCATCCAGCATTTGCGTATGTGCAGTAGCCGTTGCATTGGTGCTCAGTGTCCTATATAAGTGCAGTAGCTGCACTAGTCCTATGCTGTTTGATTTGCAGCTATTCCTATATCCCTGCATCTGATCCTGTTGATTCTTGTGTTTAGCCCAGCTTGCCTCAGACTTTGCTTGATTGCTACCTACCTTGACCTCGGTTTGTTCTGGATTTTGCTTCACCTGCTGATATCTGCCTGATCCTGAGTTGTCGACTCCTGCCTGTGCCCTGATGACACCTTGCCTGCTGCTGGTGCCTGCATCTGCCCATTTGTTACCGACCCGTCTTGTCTGACTACGCATCCAGTCGCTACTGCTGCTGCTGCTATCTACCAACCAGAGATTCACTGTCTGCTGTCTTCAGTTCCAGTTTACCATCTAGCTCTGGTAATGAACCTACCACTCTTCTCTTCACCCAGTGGAGAGATCGCATGGGCACCTGTACATCACCGTACTTCTGCTGCTCCACTGTCGCAACATAAGTGGTTCTCGAGTCGGGGCTGTACGAGATGCCTCCTTCTGTGCACCAGGCTCAGCCACAAGGTACGTGGCAGGCATTATTACCCTTGTCTTCTATCTTCAATGCGCAATATTGTATTCATGCTATTATATGGTGTATATATGCTCAAAGGGGAGTTGCCTCTTATCTGGGGGTTGCAATACTGAATGTGGCTTGCTGAATTTCTTTATACTTTTATGGGATTAACACCCCATAAACCTTTGAATGAATTTATAAAAAATATTATTTTGTAAGAATCTGAGTGTAATGGAGAATCATTCTGATAGAAGGGCTCAACACCTTTAAAATCCCTTTTTTAATAAAAAAAAGTTTTTTTTCCATATTACTTTGGTATGTGATGTTGACAAAAACAACTAGACTCATTTTTCACAGAATAAAATCTCAAACCCCAACACATGTGAGAAATAATGGGTAATAAGAATTGGTATGCTAAAAATCAGATAGGAGAGGCAAATGAAAACACATAGGCTAAAAATGCTGTATACTCTCTAGCAGAGGATACCGCAATAGGGTTGGTGGCCTGGACACTCTGGTAATAACAAGATTATTTATTTGCACCTGACTTACAGAATAATTTGACAAGATAAAGACCATTTGATTACAGTTTTTTTTAGCAAATCAAACTTGAAAACACTCTACCCTCTCCAAATCCACATATGGGGCTGTGTGGGTCACCAGAATATACTGTGTCAGTGTGTGACCTTATGTAAGAGCTGGAGAGCACAACCAGAAGCTTCCTGGCTTCCAGCTCCTCTCAACCCACAGCTTCTTGCTCCCAGCTGGCAGAAGAAGTGATGATACAGATCATCATAGCAGAAGAGCCAGCGGGTACTTCCAGTGGCCCAGACTCACTGGGTGAGATCCAAATGGTTCCCAGCTCTGTCTATAGCCTTCAATGGCTTTCTGTATTCAAAGAACTGAAAAAAAGATCACGCTTAATTGCTTGCCGACCAGGCCATGCAGTTATACTGTGGCAGGTTGCCTCGGCTATGCAAATTGCCTTGGCTGTACATCAGTCCCTTTAACAGCTATAGCAGGCGTGACGTCTGAGCCAATTCAAGTGGCCGGCGGCCACCCGCGATCGCGCCACAGAGAGCCAAAACGGGGATCTGTCAATGTAAACAAACAGATCCCGTTATGACAGGGGAGTACAGAGTGATGGTCTGTTCCTAGTGATCAGGAGCAGCGATCTCTCTCTACTCCCTGTCAGTACACTCCTCCACAGTTAGAAACACCTCCCTAGGCAACACCCCCTTAATTGCTCCTAGTGTTACCCCTTCCCTGCCAGCGCCATTTATACAGGGATCAGTGGCTATTTTTAGCTCTGATCAATGTAATAATGTCACTGGTCCCAAAAAAGTCTCAAAAGTGTCCGATCTGTCCTCCGTAATGTCGCAGTCCCGCTAAAAATCATTGATCACCACCATAAATATATCCCCTATTTTGTACACACTATAACTTTTGCACAAACCAATCAATATACGCTTTTTTTTTACCAAAAATATGTAAAAGAATACATATTGGCCTAAACTGATGAAGGCATTTTTTATTTTTTGGGGACATTTATTATAGAGAAAAGTAAAAAATATTGTTTTTTTTTTTTTAATTGTCAGTCTATTTTTTTTGTTTATAGTGCATAAAATAAAAACAGCTGATCGAATACCACCAAAAGAAAGCTTTATTTGTATGGAAAAAAAGACATAGATTTTGTTTGTGTACAGCGTTGCATGGCCGCGCAATTGTCAGTTAAAGTGATGCAGTGCCATATCGCAAAAAATGGCCTGGTCATTAAGGGGGTAAATTCTTCCAGGGCTGAAGTCGTTAATAAAGGGGCAAACAAAGGCCACCTTCAGCCGTCCTGCAGAACTCCTATAAGACTGAGTGGGGCCATTATGCATGTGTGCAGGAAGAATAAGACACGACAGGGTGGTTTCTGCATAAAGTCTGTGCTGAGCTGCACAGTAAATATTGCTGAATCATTGGGGTATGCCTTTAAAGGAAATGTCATCAAAGATATAGTAGTCCTTTAGGCTTGTCATAGTTGATTAGATCTGAATCAACAAACATAGTTTAGCTCCAATGAAGCATTTGGTACTTTTCAGCTCTTCTGTCCCATGTAAGGGGTGCTTCTTATCAGCATGATGGCACACAAATTAATATACTTTAGCCTGTGCATGTACCAGGAACCAAGTTTCATATTGAGTGTCCACTATTTAGAAACAAGGGAAATCAAAGTGTTAATTTTTTTTGTATTTGGATATTTTAGCAGCTTTCTATTAAGTTCTTCTTTAAATCAATTACTGGTTTGGTATGCACTGGAATGGCATTTTAGACTGCATAGATTAGCATGCCATGGATTAGGCCAGTCTCGTGATAAAGGCAATACATTCTTACTGTAATAGTTCCAGTGCAAGAACATTTTTATCTGAAGCTTTTATTAACAAACACTTGTCTTTAAAATCCAATTTATTACATCAGCAGGGTATTTCAACACAGAACGCCGTAACTGTTTCAGAGCAGTTCTGCTAATATAGAGAATTAATCAGACATTTATCCCCAGATATGATGTAATTTTGAGCTGTCTTTTTAATACATCCTGCCCTTACTTCAATGTTCATGTCTGACTGTGTGTATAATGGAGTTTGCTATGGGTGGATAGTTCATGTAACCAGTGATCTGCACCGGGTCAGACCTCTTTATGGTCAGTGGTCCTTCAGTAGAATAACTGAACAGTGAAAAAGCAATCAATAAACGTATGTAATATAACTGCACTCTACAACTTCCCTGGTATGCACAATTGATCTGCATCCTGTCTACATGCAGTGGACACCATGTTTCTTCTTTAGAAACTATTTAAAGAAAAAAGTAGCTACTGTATGATGTTTACAACAGTCCAACCAAGCAAATCTAATGGAATGGAGAGTCTGTTATGTAGAAACATGACACAAACAAGATACAGTATGTTTGATTTGAAAGAAAGGACAGATCAGCAGAGATGGTTCATATGTTTACCTATACTAGAATTCTACATATAAGAGTGGTTTTCAAAAGATCCCTCTCTATCAATTTTTTCTAAGAACTGGAGTTACTTCTTCTCTAGTCAGCATCAGTACTGCCATGACATTTGAGTCTGACTGCATGCTGTGGCGAAAGCAAGCCAGTTCTTAGCAAGAACATGTTCATATATAAGGCCTCATGTTTATTTGGACAATATTATGTGATTTGTATTGTGGATTTGATTACTTTTTTAACTAGTAAAATATTTTATTTATCTGTAACCGGAGTAGCACCCTCCTAGGTAGTTGCTAGAAGAGAGTATAGTTTTTGCTCTTTCTGCTTACCAGGAAGGCAGTCAGGCAAAACTTAGCCCTTGTACACACGGTCGGAGATTCCGACGGAATGTGTCCTATCGGACCGTTTTGTTTCGGATATTCCGACTGTGTGTAGTCTCCATCGGACTGTTTCCGTTGGAATATCCGACGGACCAACTTTTCCAACTTGCCGGTAAAATTTTCCGACAAAATGCTCCGATCGGACATACTCCGATCATGTGTAGCCTACTCCGACGGACAAAGTGCCACACATGCTCAGATCAAATTCCTAGACCAAAGCTATTGGCTACTAGCCTGAACGTAGTCCCGTCGTAACGAAATAACGTCATCACGTTATGTACAATTGGATTTTCCGACAACTTAGTCTGACCGTGTGTATGCAACATCACTTCCGGACCTCTTCCGGAATTAATCCTTCGGAATTACTCCGACGGATTTGGTTGTTGGAGTCTCCGCCCGTGTGTACAAGGGCTAAGAGTGCTCTCTGCCTATCAGGGAGCAGGATCTATTGGTTAGGTCTGCTCATTGTACTCAGGTGCAGTTTAGCTTGTTCTGACTGCCCCCCACTGGTCCAATAGGGAGGCATATTGGACAGTGGGAGGGGACCTGACAAGTGAGTGTACGGGCTTTGTTACAGCCCTGGCAATTGGCAGAGAGAAAGTGCTGCATTGCATGTTGGGATACTGTATAAAAAACCAGAGTACATGTTCTCAGAGTTAGTTGAGCCGGGGAACAGAGCCCAGGAGGGAGAGGGTGGCTGCTCTCTCCTCCACGGAGGTGGTTGTGCAGCCTGCAGAGCTGAGTGGAAGGGGGACACCAGGAAGGATCTGATTCTGTCTACTGTGAGTACAGATCTGTGTCTTTGGGGTCTGTCAAGTGAGGGCCGCCTCCTCCGGCTAGCAGAGTCAGTGGATGGGTGTCAGTAAAGGGGATGCTATAGCGTATCCTGAAGATAATGTAGTGCATCAAGTCTGCTGCTAGTGAGAGCAAGACGACTTAATTCTTCCATACATGTGGCTGTATGATTAAAGCAGTGTGACTGCTTCAGCAAGTAATCTGGTGAGGTTAAGTGAGAGTTGTCCATTGTGAATAGTTCCAGTTGGAGTATCCCATTCATCCCTTTTCCCATTCAAGTTACAAATAAAATACAAAAACACATATACCCTGGACTGGTCATTGAGTAACGAGTAAGGGTGTGACAAATGGGAAAACCAGGCAACCAACCGGGAACCCCTAGCAACAAAGTGGGAAACCCTCAGAAATCAAGTGGGAACCCTTAGCCACCAAGTGGGAACCCTCAGCCACCAAGTGGGAACCCTCAGCCACCAAGAGGGGACTCTCAGCCACTAAGTGGGAACTGTTAGCAACCAGCTGCAGGTATTCAGAGACAGATCTATGAAGTCAACACTCAGCAAGCACTACGGGGATAGTGCTACACCAGCTATTAGGCATGGTTTAGTCTTGTGATCTGGGTCCACCGACCCATGATTGGAATGATTATTATCATCTGAACCACAGGGGGTTCCTGGCTTCCAAGTACTTTTGACAGCAGCTTCCTGGGGAAATGGATACTGGGGAAGCCAATGCAGATTGCAGTCTGGTGCATTGGCTAATAATGGTACATTTGCCTATTGGATTGGGGGGTTAGCATTTATCAGTGGAGTGACTAATAAGGAAATATTTTAAAAGTCATTGATGTGGGTCAAGAAGCATTTTTCTACACTCTGAGAGTAAATTACCAGCTGTCTCCTTTTTTTTTTGGATCAACAGTATTATAACAGCATTTTAATTAGAATAGCCTTAACATTTGTACATTGTAGAGCTAAAACTTATTTCACTTTTTGCACTAGAAAAATTATGATTAAAAGTTCACTGGTAAGTGTTAAAACATGAGACCCGGCATGGGTGTAAATTAAAATGGGACAAACTACAATGTAGGTAAGAATATAAGGGCTTTGCACATATATGAATGATTGGACTTGTAATACTGATTATAAAGGGGATTCATAGCTTTTAAAATGTTTTAAGTGTATTGCTATCCTTGGAGCAGCTGCTGATTATAATGGGTTCTTCTGTCCTCTTGAGGCTGTCTCACAATGGCAGCTTGAACTCTTATGTCATGTACACACGGTCATATTTTCCAACGGGAAATGTTGAATGTGAGCTTGTCATTGTAAAGTCCAACCATGTCGGACTTTCCGCCAACAAATGTTTCCTAGCAGGTTCTCAAATTTTCCTCCAACAAAACTTTGTTGTCGGAAAGTCAGATCGTGTGTACACAAGTAAGTCGCACAAAAAGTTCACCCATTCTCGGAATCAAGCAGAAGGAGTCGCACTGGCTATTGAACTTCCTTTTCCTCGGCTTGTCGTACATCTTGTACATCACCACATCACCACATTCCCACATTCGTAATTGTTGACCACCATTTGTGTGACTGTGTGTATGCAAGACAAGTTTGAACCAACAACCTTCGAACAAAAATCCACTGTTTTGTTGTCGGAAAGTCCGATTGTGTGTATGGGGCATTAGACCTTGGTCACACAGAGTGGTTTCATCCGTGCCTTGTGCAGGGACATGTTTTACTAGTGTGGGGATGCAGGTGTGGCATGCATCCCCGTACCAACAGTCCCATAGACATCACAGAGCTGGTGGATGTTACAGACCTTGTGCTCCTCCACCTTCCTTTTGAGGATGCCCCACAGAAGCTCAATAGGGTTTAGGTCTGGAGACATGCTTGGCCAGTCCATCACCTTTACCCTCAGCTTCTTTAGCAAGGCATTGGTCATCTTGGAGGTGTTTGGGGTCGTTATAATGTTGGAATACTGCCCTGGGGTCCAGTCTCTGACGGGAGGGGATCATGCTCTGCTTCAGTATGTCACAGTACATGTTAGCATTCATGGTTCCCTTAATGAACTGTAGCTCCCCAGTGTCATGCAGCCCCAGACCATGACACTCCCACTACCATGCTTGACTGTAAGCAAGGCACACTTGTCTTTGTACTCCTCACCAGGTTGCCGTCACACATACCTGAACCAAATAAGTTTATCTTGGTCTCATCAGACCACAGGGCATGGTTCCAGTAATCCATGTCCTTAGTTAGGATGAGCCGAACACCCCCCGGTTCGGTTCGCACCAGAACCTACGAACAGACCTAAACTTTGTGTGAACTTTAGAACCCTATTAAATTCTATGGGACTCGAATGTTCTGCTTATATGCAAGTTATTGTCCTAAAAAGTGTTTGGGTCCTGCCCCAGGGGACATGTATCAATGCAAAAAAAGTTTTAAAAACTGATATGTTTTCAGGAGCAGTGATTTTAGTAATACTTAAAGTGAAACAATAAAAGTGTAATATTCCTTTAAATTTCATACCTGGGAGGTGTGTATAGTATGCCTGTTTCCCGTGCTTAGAACTGTCCCTGCACAAAGTGTAATTTCTGCAGGGAAAAAGTCATTTAAAAGCACTCACGGCTATAATGAATTGTTGGCTCCCCGTAATACAGAGAACAGTCATTGAAGTCAAAAGTCATTGATAAAAAAAACGCGTGGCGTTCCCCCCAAATTCAATTACCAGGCCCTTCAGGTCTGGTATGGATATTAAGGGGAACCCCGCATCAAATTAAAAAAAAAATGACGTGGCCCCCCCCCCAAATATCCATAGCAGACCCTTATCAGAATATGGAAGCCCCCTTTAATAAGGGGACACCCAGATCCCGCACCATTTCACAAAGAAAGTGTAAAAAATTGTTAAAAAAAACACACACACCGTTGGGAAAAGTCCTTTATTAAATAAAAAAAAAAAAGATTCCAGCAGTAGTTATCCACTCGATGGGTGATCTCTTCTCTGGGATCCAGCGATGGGTGATCTGATCCAGCGATGGTCCAGCGCAGTGCATCCATCCTGTCTCCACCAGAGACACTGCTGGGATCCCAGCAGCCTGTCACGTCTTAGCTGAGGAGGATGGAGCCACCCGTCACCTGACCCCGCCCCCCTCTGACGCAAGGGGAAAGTCAGGCTTCCCCAGTGATGTACGGGTGACCCCACCACCCTCTGATGTAAGTAACGCAGGTTTCCGTTACATCAGAGGGGGCAGCACTGGGCTCCACTCCAGAACTCAGGGTTGATTTCCTGGGACTCCGGGACTTGCATCAAATTCTGGGATGTTCCAGGCGAATCCGGGAGAGTTGGGGGGTATGCTCGTGGTTATTCTCATCTTCCCTTCAATCTACCACTGCTCAGTTCAGTTTTCAGGATATGGCAACTGGCTACTCGGGCTCAAGCACAGTGGCAGAGAGAGAGAGTTCTTGGCCCTGTGTAAGTAAGTGCAGGAACAGAATAGCAAAGAGATGCTAATTATAAGCTTCTGTAGTAGCTCTGCTATAATATTAATTTGTATCTGCATGGGCAAAGCACAGCTTTATTTTAAATATGAACTCCAGTAAAAGTAAAAATGCTCCTTGGTCCTGCTAGAATGGTCCCTGCAGCCTCTTATCCCCTGCACTTCAGCAGACTAGCAGTCTAAGGTCCTCTGATGTCATCAAGACCAATGTTGAGCCTGTGATGATAATGATGTCTGGGCAGCCCCAAAACTGAGTTGAGAACATCAGGATACCCTTATTCCAGGCTTAAATAATTAGAACTCTTAAGCAGATATCCGCTCAAACCATACGTATCAGTACACTGATAGAACACAGCAGATTCTGGCAAATCAGATACACACTTTAACTAGGCCTTAGTAAACCCTATTAACAGAACCTAAGCATTTATAGGAATATGCATCTAAGTTTGAAGTTTTATAAAATGTTCATAAAACATTTCATTTTCCAGGCTTAAAGTGGATGTAAACCCAATTCATGAAATTTTATCTGGGCACATACAGTTTATCTGCAGTGTTTTCTTATCTCTCTTCAAAGCACTATGTCCAGTAGCTGTCTCCTGTTCCATTCTTCTGTTATTAGCCTGATAACTCCTGACAAGTTCTCCATCAACTGAGATAAAAGCAGCCTAAAATTTGTGTTGGGGAGGATGCTATAAATAGATTAGCAGAGTGCCGAACTATTCAACAAATAGAACAAAACGTCTCTACCTATGAGGAGAGGGGGTGTGTGCCTTTCCTCCAATCAGCTGTTTTATCTGTATGCACAGGCTTCACTGCAGTACTGAACAGGAAGAGAAAATTTCCTAACATGATCTGAACATTCTAAAGAATATATAAAGCTGAAGACAGCAGATATACATGTAAAACTTATGTAGGGTTTGTTCTGTGTATCATCTGAGGTCGTTAACGTCACTGGGTATATGTGAAGGTTTGCATCCACATTAAGTAATTGACTCTTAAGCAGATATCTGTCCTGGCTAATTGATTCAGGCTTATTATGTGTCGTAAAATAGTTAGGTATTTGATACCCATCATATATGTATTCATTCTAAAGATAATCCTATGCTGAATGATAATATACAAGTTTAATGTATCCTCTAGGTATTAAAAGCTAATAATACATGTAGAAAACAGTATTTAAGGGTGTTACAGCTGCATGATCATAACCATGGGGACCTCCCATTGGCCACTCCTTAGAACTTCTCATTGGTGAGATCATTTCTGTCCACGCCCTTCTCAGGAACCAGAAAAAGAAACTGCAACAGCAGTTTGGGGCTTTCTTTTACCATCAAACAAAAAACGTCAGCCAAGATTTATTTTGAGAGCCAACACTAATCTATCTGATGCCTATTGACTGGACTTTGCCAAAACTGACAGAACCCAGGACTTTTCCCTTTTTGATTTATGTTGCATTGTTGTCTCTTTTACATTTGTAATACCCTTTTTCTGCAAATATGTTTGCACTTTTTGTTTTTTATTATTAAACAGTTTTTTACAATAATTACTATTGTCTGTAATTCAAACTTAAAGAAATCATGTCTCTTTTATTAAAGAGTACTGCAATATTGTAAATCTCCAAATATTCCCGTCTGTCAGGAAAGTGTGTATTATAGACATGTATTCAAAGTCATAATTGTTATTGCAGATATTGTGAATATTGATACTTACGATTAAATATCTGGTGCCAGTGTAACCAGTTAACCAAGTCTAGTTAAAATTATTCTCCATCTGCTGGTGCTTATATTGTGGTCTCATGAGCTGGAAAATTTTTGGGCACGATAACCTGGGAGCGTCATCATCACATATTGGTGACAGCGTGGTTTGAGTTTGATCAGCCATTTGATACAGATGGGTGAAGGTGGGTGAGGTCTGACACACGTTCAACACAATGCCTATAACACTGCATTAGATTTTAGCCATATGGAGAATGGAAAGATGCACTTCATTTCATTTAGGATAGCTTTGCTATGTTACAAACTTAATTTCGTTAATTAATTTTGAAATTAGTTTAGTTTTGTTTCATTTAATTTTCTAACGAATTTACATTTTTTGTAACAATTTGGATTTGGATCGGTTGAACAATTAAAATTCTGCGTGAACAATAGCTGGTTGTTAAATTATGGTTTGGGGGGGGGGGCGTCACTCTCTTGTCCCCCCCACCCTTACCCTGCCTGCTGGGTTGCATGCTTGGATAAGGGTTTGGTATGAATTTGGGAGGTACCCCACATTTTTTTTCTATTTTGGTGTGGGGTTCTTCTTAAAATCCATACCAGACCCGAAGGGCCTGGTATGGATTGGGGGGAGACCCCATGTTGTTTTTTTTCAGAAATTTCTATTGCCGACATTCTTTTGTTTACATTTTAGCTCTCAATAGGGAAGCCTGCTGAATGAATGAATGAATGAATTAAATACTTGTATAGCGCACAATGCGAACTGAATCGCCTCTAGGCTGATGGGTCATTGGTTGTTAAGGACGTGGCAGCTGGCTTCCCCGCTCCTTAGCAAGCAAGCTCCTTAGCAGCCAGCTATTCTTCACACAGAATTTGAATCGGTTGATCATTTTTCAACCCATCAGGAATAAAATCGTTACGAAAATTTGGAATTCTTTAGAAAATGAATAAACAAAATGAATTTCAATGAAATTCATTACTATTTAATTCAGAGATTCAGAAACAGACACATTTTTGGTTATTGGAAGATTTGGGTGAGTTTACATTCAGACCGAAACGATTTGCACATGTCTATTGGATGTGAGGATGCTGAGGGACATTCCACCACTGTAAGGGGAGTGCTGTTTGCAGGGGACCAGGTGGGTAAGTAACATTTTTCTCAGTCCCTTAGACTAAATGGACAGCCTCACACTTACTTTTGTCGGGTTTGGACTTGAAAGATAACACTCTTTTTTTAAATATAACCTATTAAGTTTCAGGGACTAGTTTGACAATGGTTTGTCCTATTTGCTCTCAAGTGCACTTTTTGACACTTTATTAAAGCAGCCCTAATTATACCCCTTTATTCTGGGTTTACTTGTTGACCCTTTTACTGCCCAATAGAACATAGGGGGTTATTTACTAAAGGAAAATCCACATTGCATTGCAAGTGCACTTGGAAGTAAAGTTGCTGTAGATCTGAGGGGGACATGCATGGAAAATAAAAAACAGCATTTTAGCTTGCACACGATTGGATGATAAAATCAGCAAAGTTTCCACTCATTTCAGATCTACTCCTTAGATTTAGAGCAACTGCACTTCCAAGTGTACTTTCGGTGCAAAGTGGATTTGCCTTTCGTAAATAACCCCCATAGTCTCATAGACTCCAATATAACCTATTCACAAATCACAATTGCAAATCGATACCACCCCATATCTGTGATATGTTTCAATCCCAAATCAGAGGAACCATATTAAATGCATTCATTTTCAATAGCCCCCAGCAAAGTAAGGTATATTTGAGGGAACGGGGGGCTGGAGTTTTTGCAGTTTCTCCCATGTAAAATTGTTCATGATGAAAGGTATGTAACATAATTCTATAAGGTAATATACTGTATATTGATGACTCAAATGTATCAGAGGGCTGTAAGTAAACAGCTGCAAGAGTGATAAAATCTTCTTCATGTCAGTTGTGAAAAGGGACTATTGCTTTCATCCCTATATATGTTATTTCAGTGGAATTATGCTCATATTCTGAATATACATGTAATTTAAACTTCTCTAGTCTGTAATGTCACTAAGTGCTAAGTCTTTGAAGTCATGCTATTTACAGTTTCAAGGTACATTCATGGAGGAAAAACACAATTTAGACATCTAGGAAGATGTAGGATATGAAAAGGTATAGCTGACACTTCTGCGTAATCTGTAAGAAATAAAAATAAATAAATAAATAAATAAATACATAAATACATTACTTAATAGCAAATGAGCCTACATGTCATTATTCTTAAAATTTCTATAATGTAAATCAAGATTGCAATTAGAATTATTTATTTTGTTTAGCTATAGCCCTAAAGATATTTAGTAGACATGGGCGCCGTCAATAAATTTGTTTCGTTCTGTTCCGTTTCGATCCGTATTAAAATGAATTCGTACTTCGTATTTCGTGTCCGAAATTCCGTTTCGTTTCGTACGAAATACGAATTGTCGTTAGGTTCGTTAACGTGTACGAACGTTCTTTACGATTAATTTAAAGGCAAAAATATACCTCAATATGACAGTCGATGCTGATGGAAGTTTGGTTTTTATCCGAAATACGAAATTCCGTTGAAGAATTTCCTATCCGAAATACGAAGTTTCATTGGATGAGAAAGAGAGAAGCGGATTGTCTGCCATTGTAGTGTCATATTTTGCTCCCCATCATAGAATGCTCCGGAAGTGATGTTGCGGCCAGAAATTTTGCACTGCGCATGCGCGATGCATTCCAAATGCTTGCACCATGCGTTCCAGAGGATTTCCGACAATGTAGTTCAGTGAAACCGTCAGATAATGTCACGGGAGTGAAGGGAGGTAATCGTGACATTAACTTTAGACAGAGCGGAGAGAGAGCGGGTAACTGTGGCTCAGGGAGGGGATTACCTCCCCTCACTTCTCTGACATTATCTGACGGTTTCACTGGTCTGCATTGTCACAAATCATTTGGAACGCATTGCGCAAGTGTTTGGAATGCATCGCGCATATGCAGTGCTAAATTTCTGGCCGCAACGTCACTTCCGGAGCATTCTATGATGGGGAGCAAAATATGACACTACACCATGCACCGTTGGTCCAGTTTGCGCCTGCTCCTCCTGGGGCTGCTTATTATGAGGGGCTCCCACCATCCCTGTGCTGACATAAGCATAATGACGACAACTGATCTGAAATCTGAAATTCGTAAACAAAAGTTCGTATTGCGTACAGAATTCGGACGCATGGCAATTCGTATTTCGGATCCTCCCGAACGTACGAATTTTGGGAAATTCGTACGAATTTGAGATTCGTAAGAAACGAATCACACATGTCTAATATTTAGACGTTGCATTGTGCTCAGCTGAAAAGGTTAAAGAAACTTTTAGTTGCTGTTATTAGAAGAACAAATGGAAAAACAGGTTTCTGTATGAAAAATAAATGGTTTGTATTCAGCATCTCTGCCTTTACTTTTCTTTCTAAAAAAACTGACATCCTTCTTATTTACCATTAAATGACTTTGAAAATTCACAATTTAAATGGAAGTGAATTGCATGTTCAGAAATTGTATACCCAAAGTTTGGGATGCCTGACGCAGGGGCTTTCAGATCAGATTGAATTCAGGATTGAGAGTAGCCATTACACTAATAGAACAAAGCTTACTAGAAAGGCTATAGATTTCTTTTCCACTATCACTGTCGCCAGTGTGATCACTGAAATATTACATAGTACTTACCTTTAAAGTAACCTTAACATTACAGAGTAAATGGAACTGAAGCCACTTTGTAAAAAGACATGCTAAATACTTACCTTTCAGGCAGCTCTTGACTTAAAAACCCCTCAGTGTTGCTACCCCCCCCCCCCCCCAGCTACTGCATATTTCTAACACTTTGGGGTGTGCCAAATGCCTGCTTCCATCATTACGTGCTTTAGCTTCTATTCTCTGCCTCCCCATACAAGGTGGTAAAAGGAACTATAGCATAGTGGGTGTATTCTATACACTCGGAAGTGTTGGATACCTTTAGTGACTGGGGATCTAGCAATTTGGGGGGATTTTAAGATATGGACTGCTGGAAAGGTAAGGATAAAGCAGAGATGAGAGTTGATCTCATTAGTTTGTTGCTGCTTCTTTACTGGTAAATCACAGGCTGATGGCAGAGAGATCACCTACTGTAGATACTGTATGTTGCTTACTGCAGCAGAGAAAAGTCAAGTCACCAGGTTTTCTGTATTGTGTGGTAGGGTTGCATAAATCTCAGGACTGTACTGATGAAAAAAAATAATTTGGTAGGTGACAGAGCTTCCACATATGTACAGTATTTCTACTGTGTATTTAGTTGTTTGCCCAGCGTTCAGCCCTAAAACAAACTTATTACTCAGGGAAATATTAAGACTTCCATTACTTATCTAAAAATGCTGGTTGCCTGGCAGTTTAATTATATCAGATCCCAATTTTGCACTCCACTACCAGGGCAGCCATCAGAAATTTTGGGGCCCCTTACACAGCTTTAGGCCTGGGCCCCCCGAGGCCTGACCAACAACATGCCTAGGGCCTGCCCAATGGCTGCCCCACCGAATCCGCCCACTGGCCATCTCCTAAGTCCTTTTGTGCACCCACTTTTATTTTAACACTATTTTAATGCTGGATGTAGATGGGGATGTTTTGTGGAAAGGGATGGATGGTGCTGGACATGGATGGGGATGCATTGTGGAGAGGGATGGATGGATTGTGCTGGGTGTGGATGGGGATGCATTATGGAGAGGAATGGATGGATGGTGCTGGGCGTGGATGGGAATGCATTGTGGAGAGGAATGGATGGATGGTGCTGAGTGGGGCTGGGCTTGCATGGTGGAGAGGGGTGGATGGATGATGCTGGACGTGGATGGGGATGCATTGTGGAGAGGGATAGATGGATGATGCTGGGCGTGGATGGGGATGCATTGTGGAGAGGGATGGATGGTGCTGAGTGGGGCTGGGAATGCATGGTGAAGAGGGATGGATGGATGGTGCTGGGTGGGGATGCATTTTGGAGAGAGATGGATGGTGCTGAGTGGGGCTGGGGATGCATGATGGAGAGGGAGGGATGGATGATGCTGGACCTGGATGGGGATGCATTGTGGAGAGAAATGGATGGATGATGCTGAGTGTGGATGGGGATGCATGGTGGAGGGGGATGGATGGATGGTGCTGGACGTGGATGGGAATGCATTGTGGAGAGGGATGGATGGGTGGTGCTGGGTTGGGATGGGGATGTGATGTGGAGAGGGATGGATGGATACTGCTGGGTGGGGATGGGGATGCACGGTGGAGAGGGATGGATGGTGCTGAATGGGGATGCATGGTGGAGAGGGATGGATGGCTGGGTGGGGATGCATGGTGGAGATGGATGGATGGAGGTGGGGATGCATTGTGGAGAGAGATGGATGATGCTGGATGGGGGGTGGGGATGCATTGTGGTGAGGGATGGATGGATGGTGCTGGGTTGGGATGAAGATGAATGAGTTGCACATTAAAAATGGATGAGGATGACTCTGGGTGGGGATGAGTTACATAATGAAGCGGCTCTAAACAATGTAACTCATTTCCACCCAGAGTCATCCTCATCCATTTTCCACTATTCAACTCAATCATGCCAGCTTGTTAGCACATGGGGCACAGGAGCACACACACAACTTTTGTGACTTACCCTCCATGCTGCTCTCTGGCATCTATCTGCATGCATGCATCTGATAGGGCCGGGTCACCGCGCTGACAAGCTGACCACACCCCCTGACCTTGTCTCGGCCAATCAACTAAACTAACCCAGCAGCAGCCAGCCGGCTCTGCCTCAGCAGGGAAGGAAGTGGAGCTAGTGCTGGCCATGATCACCTGCTCAGGGGCTAGTTAGAAAGGTTGCGACATGGAGGGAGGGGGGAGGCTTCTTTCTCTATAGCGGCCGGGCGCCGTGGTGGTGCAGGGTGCAGTTGATAGATAAATGTGCTGCTGTGTTGTAGGTGGAGTGGGCCCTGGCCAGCCGGGCCCCTTGGAATGCTCGGGCCCCTTACTTCAGTACTGCCCATACCCCCCTGATGGTGGCCCTGTCCACTACTATAAAGTAATGTTTCATATTCCCATCGCACACGTTTCTGGCATAAGCTCTAAATTTGTGGGTGCTGCAGCAACAACCAGCTGAATACTGGTTCAAGTCACAATGTAGATACTTGCCAGCACACCAAGGATCAGCACAAGGTGGCGTCCAAACAGGTTAGTTTATTGAATGATCACAACACAAAAAGGTGCAACATTTCGGAGTCACGCAGGACCCCTTCATCAGGCATGTGATGAAGAGGTCCTGCGTGACTCCGAAACCTTGTACCTTTTTGTGTTGTGATCATGCAATGACTAAACTGTTTTAATGCCACCTTGTGCTGATCCTTGGTGTGCTGGCAAATATCTACATTGCCACTACTATAAAAGTCTCATACTCATCTATACTTGAGCATAAAGCAATATCTCCTCAAAAGTGCCCACCCCCCTGACCTACTATCAAAAGTAATGTTATGTGTTACAGTATATTAAAAGCACTTCCCCTGCTCATAAATACAATGTGAAATACCAATCTATATATACTGAATTAAAACTAACTAAGGATCCAAATGATTCAAAATGCACAAAATATTTAAGTGCCCTTGATGTAATCTGGTAAACATACAACTTTTAAGTGTTGTTAACCGGTCCACACATTTATTTAGCATTGTTATAAAAGCAGTATACTTTCTTCCCCCAAGTTTCCAGATCCTAAGGGCAGACACTCACCACAATGATATGACAACTATACTATACATACTATACTTTACTCAACATCGGTCCAGTGCCATTACCTCCCCAGTTGCCACTCACTTCTATCACACTGGATGGATATTCCTCCACAGATACCCAAAGAAGCTTACACAAGGTAGAAAACCATAAATTAGTTACAGGTTGTTATGCTGACCTACTCACTATAATACTATTGCTTAACTGAGTTGAAGCAAGAATGCAGATTAGGTAAACCAGAAGTCCCTGATCTGGCTATTCCCCTGAAAATAGGTGTAAAATCGTGGGTGCATGTTATATGCCGACAGCGTACCTCAGAAGGAAGGAGGGGACAAGTGCTGCCAGAAATTACCAAGCCATCATCTCCTCTCGATTCGGCTCTCTGACACACAGTCCAGCCTCCGCCACCGGCATTGGACCAGTGTTCTGTCTATCACAGGAGCTGGTCCAATGCCGATGGTGGACGCAGGACTTTGTATGTGACTGCAGACTGAGAGTGAGGCAACAGATAACAGCTTTGTGATTTCATCCGAGATATGGTGAGCTGCATTGAGGGGGCAAATGGACGCAGAACAGACTGTAGGTGGGCACACAACAGGCTGCAGATGGGCACACAACAGGCTGCAGGTGGGAGCATAAAAAACGTTTTTTTTCCTGAAACTTCCCTCTTAAAATGGAGTTGCGTATTATACACCAGCTCGTGTTATACACTGATAAAAAATCTAATCTAATAGGCAACTCTACGTTTTATGTGAACATCTGGACTGGTGTTTGTATATTGTGGAACATACACAAGATGATGTATGCCTTGGTAGATGGTCAGCCATAGCCACCAGTACCTGTAGCTGCTTTGTAGACATGTGCATTTGTTTTCGTCCGAATGGATTTTTGCCCGAATTTTGGGTATCTTTGTTATTGTTTTAACAAACGATAACGAATGCGCAGAATCTGAAAAATGAAAGATCCGACATAAACAAATGCTTTATTTTCATTTTCGTTGCAACAACAGTTCGATGTAGATTCGACATGATGCTGACAATAGCGATCTGTGTCCATTGAACCTGTGGTTGAATGTGCCTAACCTTAGCTCATTAGTCCAAGATTATTCTATATAGAGAGAAAAGATTTGACGTAGAGAGAAAAGATTCGACATAAAGAAAAAAGATTCAACATTATAGAGACAATAGCAAAAAGGGTCGAATATGCCTAACCTAACTCTATTAGTCCAAGATTATTCGACAAAGAAAAGATTCGACATGAAGATTCGAGGAAGCATTCTCCGAGTGGACATTTATGGTCAAATGCTCTACCCATAGGCTATAGAAGAATTCTAATGTTGTTTGACTAGTAATAATAATTAATAAATATAATATTAGAATTCTAGTATAGCTTGTAGGCGGAACATTCCACCGGAAATGTACGATTTTGACGTTGTACAGTTTAGCTGCTCCGTCAAATCTTTTTGAATCTTCTTAGAACATTCAACAGACACCATAAGCCTTCAATGACAGAATCAACCTTATTTATTTCGGATTTTTGGACAAATTAATTTTTTTAACGAAACAAAATAAATAAAAACAAATTTTGGGAGTAACTAAATGAATTTATTTTTCGTACGAAAACAAAATTGGGAAACAAAATATTTCAGTGTGTACATGTCTACTGCTTTGTTACTTACTGTGTAGTTCCTGTACTGTAGTTACTGTGTCTTCCTCTGAGACCAAGATACTATATATATATATATATATCTCATTGGGGAGATTACCCTTCACTTCCATCTCTGTTTAGATCCAATAGCATATTCTCCGTGTTTCATATTCCAAAGACATTCTAGTTGGTTAATTGGCTACTGTGTAAATTGGCCCTAGTATGTTTGTGTGGGTCTACAAATTCCAAATGCAGCAACCTAGACTGTAGATTAATTTCAAACAAGCACATTGAAAAAGTAAGCTTCTAAGGTTTGAAGTTTACCTAAGATTGAAATGCAGTGGTGGCATGGGAATGTCTCTGTTAGAGTGTTGCTCTATCGCAATAAAAAAAACAGAGATGGTTGAGGGGAGTGGCGACTGGACTCCGAGATGGCTGCCTGAATCAGGAACTCCGCTCGTATGCCGGAGATTAACAGTGACATCGGAGCCCACCGGTGATTCCCGCAGCCACAAGCACATCCACCTGATCGAGGAACCCCCACCGGCCCTAGTGAGGATGCCCAGGGGATGCAAGAACCTGCAAAAGCCATGGAAGCTGGAGGCCTTTTTCGTAGCGGCCTCGCGTGGGCTACAGCAAAATGGCGGCGGCGAGTGGGATGCTCAGCAGAGACAGAGGCCCAGTGCGTACTCCGGAGGACATAGGCCACCAAAAGACACACCCCGCCCAGCCACACCGCTCAGTGAGCCCTCCTTAGGGACACCTAGCCCCACAACACGGAGCCCGGCTAAATCCAAGCCGAGGATGGACTCCCCAGCTAGGCCGCAGAGCGAAATCCTGATGGAGGTAAGCGGGCCCCACACATCTATCATGAGCCATCCCACACAGGGAGGGGATCCCATTACAGAATTCCAGACAGCAGATAGACACAATGCTGAAGGACATGTTACTGTCCTTAAGATCATCCCTGCAAGCGGACATATTCCGGGGGATAACTAAGTGCCAGAGGGAAGTCCAAGCCATGGGCCACAGAATGAACCATGTAGAGACAAAAATGGAAGAATACACCTCTTCATACAATTTGATGGTGGAAGCGCATACAGCACATAGCATGGATCAAGGACAAAATGGTGGACCTCGAGGACAGGTCCAAGAGGAACAACCTCAAGCTGCGAGGTATCCCTGAATCTGTCCCCCCTACTCAGCTCCTCCAATTTGCTCAGACCCTGTTTTCCACGATAATGCCCAGCGCAACAGCACAAGACCTACTAGTATATAGGATCCACAGGGTCCCCAAACCGCCATTCCTTCCTGACAACACCCCCAGGGACATATTGCTGAGGATACACTTCTACCATATCAAAGACCAGATACTGCAAGCCACACCTAAGCCAGAAAACTCCCGCCATAATACGCAAACATCAGGCTGCTCCCAGATCTTTTCAGACACAGGCTATAAAGCTGTCGCAATCTGCTGACAACCACCAAGGCATTGAGGAACCACAACATCCTCCACAAATAGAAATACCCTGTAACCCTCTCCTTTACCCACAATGGAGCCACCATCTCTGTATCCAAGTTAGAGGAAGGACTGGAGGCTTTACACCAATGGGGCATAATTCCAGCGACACCTGCCCAAGCCTCTCCCTCAGCAGGCCTACAACCTATACAGAAAGAATGGCAAGTAGTATCCCAAAAAACGCTCTTCCTGGAAAAACACCGGTGGGCATACATAAACATGAGCCAAGTTATTACACTAATATCTCTGGGGTAGAGATATCACAATTTGAGTATCTTCTACACCCCACACACCTGATAGCAGCTACGACTGCTCAAAGATCAGTTAATGGATCTTTTTCTTATGCTAACACAGTTGACTCTTTTGTTCTCTCTTTTATTTCATTTTTGTTCTTTTCAACGTTTACTTGATATACACAGCTTCATCTGCAGAAACCTGTTAAACTTTCTGGAAGAATGGAAGCACCAAGAAACTTCATCACAGGAGGCGACAATACCCAAGGAGCGTCCCCCCGGGATTAGTGAGTACCTAAACTACAACACTGCACAAGCACTTCTACACTATTTACAATGAAGATAAAAATCATATCACTTAATGCCCGAGGTCTAAACCACCCGGCTAAGCGATTCTCCTTGTGGAAAGAAGCATGCAAACAAGGGGCTGATATCTTATGTGTACAGAAGACACACTTCCAGCTAAATGGCACACCAAACTGTGCGCACAAGGATTATCCAACCATATACATGGCTTGTACGGCCAACAGCAAAAAAGGAGGAGTATTAATGGCCATCAAAAACTCCTTGTTGTTCCAACCCAAAAACGTGGTGCTTGATGAAGGAGGAAGATACATAATTGGAGATATCAATTCTAACCCATACACGATCGTCACGCAGTATGTTTCAAACTCGCATCAAATCTATTTCATTAAAAGGGTACTATACAACACGGCAAACTCATAATATGCAGAGACTTTAACATAACCTCTGACCCGGAATTGGACACCACATCAGGTAAACCAAAAAGCACCCTCTCCCTCCAGGCAATGATCCACAACAAGGAACTGTTCAACATATGGCAATGCCTCCATGCCATTGAAAGGGACTATACCTTTTTCTCAAATAGACATGGTTCCTTTTCCCATATAGACATGTTTTTATCAGATAAATGGCTCCTACAAAATGTAGAAAAAGCAACAATTCACGACATTACATGGTCAGACCATGCGGTTATCTCAATAGTTGTTAAAGAGAGAAAAGCCTTCTCCTCACCCCCCATCTGGCGCTGTAATACACAAATCCTTCAAGAACCACGTTACCAAAAATCCCTATCTCAACATCTCAAAACCTATTTCACAGAGAACACAGACTCAGTCACAGATCCATGTATTGTATGGAATGCACACAAAGAGGCATACTAATACAAATAGGATCTAAAGAAAAGAAGAGACAGACCCAACAACGTAGCATATTAATATCAGATATCCACAAGACAGAATCACTAAACAAAATCTCACCAACAGATTACCTAACCAATACACTGAATACCCTTAGGGTATTAGCTCAGGGATCTCCTGGCTCAACAATATGATAAACACCTAAGGCGTCTAAAATTAAACCATTACGCCAATGCCAACAGAGCTGGTAAATATCTAGCAAACAGACTTAAAGCATCTTGCACCAAAATGAGAATTGCACAACTGATACACCCTACATCATCACATAAAATTGTCAACCCCCAAGAAATAGCAAACCAGTTTGCAGAATATTACAGCTCCTTATATAAACTACATGTTGACCCCAACACACCCCAACCCACTATAGATAAAGTACAAACATTCCTAGGGAAGATAAGACTCCCTGCATCGGAACAACAACTAGAGGAACTAAACTCCCCAATCACAGCCCAAGAAATAGAAAAGGTTATACTTACCCTCCCAAACGGCAAATCACCCGGACTTGATGGCTTCTCAAATGAATGCTTTAAAACGTTCAAGGCCATACTCTACCCTCACATGTCAACAGTTTTTAACAAAGCCACAGAATCAGCAACCATAACCCGGGAAATGCTGAGGGCACACATAGTGACACTTCTGAAACCAGGCAAAGATCCCAATACACCAGCCTGTAGGGCCAATTTCACTTCTCAATTCAGACATTAAGGTCTACGTGAAATTACTAGCCAAGAGATTAACAATCATTCTCACGATAATACAACGCGACCAGATGGGTTTTATGAGGGGGAAACAAACCTCCGATGCTACTAGGAGAATTATCAATTTAATACACCATGCTGAACAGACTCGAATGCTGTCTCTGCTGTTATCTATTGACGCAGAGAAGGCGTTCGATAGAGTACATTGGACCTACATGAAAATGGTTTTGGACAAGTTTGGATTCAAAGGTTACATACTGAGGGCAATTAGAGCTCTATACTCAGGCCCCTCGGGACAGGTATACTTGGCAGGTTTGTTATCCACTCCCTTCAACATCTCTAACGGGACGAGACAGGGCTGCCCCCTATCTCCGACCATCTTTAACTTAATGATAGAACTGTTAGCCGAAGCTATCAGAACCCACCTCTGATCAAGGGTTTCCAGTTTGGTTCCAGTACACACACCATAAATTTGTTTGCAGATGACGTAATCTTGCTCCTCCCCAATCCATCTACATCTCTACAGGAAGCACACAAAATTTTCCCCATCTTTGGAGATATCTCATACTACAAAGTAAATTATACCAAATCCCTAGTACTAGACCTTTGAGTTCCAACTCAATCGAGAGCTAATCTTCAAACACAGCTACCCTACACATGGAGTACAGGTGGCATCACATATTTGGGTATCACTATTACAAACAAAATATTCACACTAGCCAAAACCAATATGTCTTTGCTGATAGCCAGACTGGAAACCCAACTCAGGGACTTATCAAAAAGAGAAATATCATGGATGGGGAGAATTAATGCCTACAAAATGCTGATACTACCACAAATTGTATATACTTTTCATACCTTGCCAATCCACATTCCTCATCAATACCTCAAGAGTATAACAAATCTCAATTAGAGGCACATTTGGAATGGGAAAAAAGCCAGATGCTCAAAAAACAACTTAGCACACCTCACAAAAGCAGGAGGGGTGGGACTAGTGGACATATATGACTATCTCTGGGCAGTACGCTTGGACCAGCTCAAACACTGGTTCCAAGAGAACAACACGTCTTTATGGTTTGACATTGACATTGAAAGACTTACATCACCGACAAAAGACCTAAAACTACTACTTATGGGCGACAGATGGGCACAGTGGGATACGACAACACTTCCACCTCCAATGCAAACTTAAATTAAAGCATGGAGATTCCTCGTAGAACACCACCACCAGGATGCGATAGACACAAAATATGAACTACCCTAACATTGCTGGACGCCAAAATGCAGATGCTCAATGTTAAAGACATGACAGAACAAGGCATCACATATATTTCAGACCTATATGAGGGAACGAGACACAAGTCAGTAGAACAAATCATGGCACAATACCACCTCACGAACAATAAAACGTTCACATGCATAAGAATTATACACTTTATCAAACGTACTAAACCCCCCCAATACGTCCATCCCAAGTAAAATATGGCATTTCTACTCCACAGCCAAACCAGATACAAAAGGAATTTCCTTCTTTTACAATGTACTACAAGACAAGTTAAAGTTCTCAAAAACCAAAGCTATGCAAAAATGGGAGGTAGACCTGGGTACCACCATCTCAAAGGAACAATGGCAGTATGCCTTCACGGAAACACACAAGGCATCCCACTGTATGAACCATTGGGAACTACAAATTAAATTGTCCAATAGATGGCACTACACACCATATAGATTAGCCACCTACTTTCCAGGAACATCAGCAAAATGTTGGAGAGAATATGGCCCCATAGGGTACCTACTACACATGCTCTGGCACTGCCCTAATGTAAAGAGCCTATGGAAACAAGTTTTCCAACTAATCTCTTCTCTAACAGGAACAATTACAGACCCTGACCCAGCCCTAGCACTACTACACTTAAACATAGACAAATTTCAGAATGCCTTCTGACCAGTTATAACTCATATACTTCTAGAAACACGCTCACTGATACTGAGGAACTGGAAATCCAACAAAGCTATAAACATATCTGACGTCATAACAGCACTACATAAAAACTACACATTGGAATGTCTTATAGCTATCAACTCTTTGAAATGCAATAAATCTGATAACTATTGGTCTATTTAACATGTTAAAGAACTGTTTTATTGTTATAATTCCCACAGTTTATGAAGTCTTGTAAAAAGAACATGTAAATGTACAAACTCATAGCGGACAATGTGTATATCAATGTATTTTTCATTATATATGTTAAATAATGAAAACTTTCAATAAACATTATTGAAATAAAAAAAAACAGAGAGGGTTTCTAACCCTTCCCCAAAATATCTAAAACAACTCCTGTACTTCGCCCCTGAATGGGAGTTTCCTATGTAGCACGTAGTAATTGTCGCTTTAATTAGTTGGTGGGTACAACTCCTACCTGAGTCTGGTGAAACCCACAGGGTTCTGAGAAATACAATTGTAAATAATATGCAATTATTATTTAGCATTGCCTGCACACTGAAAAAATGGTTAGTACAAACAGAGCATTCAGTTCAATGATTAAAAGTGTAATAACAGTATTATTTTTAACATAAAAAATGTGATGTAGTAGTTAATTTTCTCGAATTTAGCCAAGCTAACTGCAAGTTTCAAACTTGTCCGTTGGTGAGCTCACAGATCAGTGTCAGACCATTAAAAACTGCAACAAATTTATTTTCAAAGTAGCAACCAATGTATTGTCTTTTCAGATACTACACACTGAAGGAAACAACAGGTGTGCGGTCCCTTTAAAAGAAGAAAAATCTCTTCCTAGGCAGCTTACTTTATCCAGCAAATACTATTTGAAAGCTGTTGTCTATTTTGTATCCTCTGTATTTAACTGACAGTCTTTCATTGTTTATTTAATACAGTCTTCTGGTGAAATGAACAAGTACCCAAACTTTTAGCAGTACTGTTTCGCAGAAAAATAATGTAAGGGTGTTTTAGTCTCTGCTCTGTGCAGGGCTGTATTTTACTGGCAGAGGGATGCACATGTCATTAGTCCCATTGCTTTCTATTGGGACACAGTGGTTGCACAGACACAGCTTCTGCTCCAAATATGACATCTGTAAGGGTGCATGGCCTGAATGCAACCAAGGTGCATTTGGGGCCATGCACCCACATGGATGTCACACTGGGAGCAGTGGCTTGATCCGTGCAGGCTCTGCGTCCCAATTAGCGGCTATAGAACTGCTGGCACGGGGATGAACACAACACATGTGTATCCTCTTGCCGGTAAACGTGGCCCTGCACAGGACCTGGATTAAAATGCCCTGTGTGAACGAGGCCTACTTCTAGAAATTTGGGGGACAGTAATACAACTTGCTTGTGAAAAATTTGTGGCACTTACAGTCCTCCTAGGGTCCCTTCACACCATCTTTTTCTTTTTTTTAATTAATTTTATTTAATTTTAACCAAAAAACAAATATATTTAACTCTATGTAGCAGAATTGTTGGAAAAATCCATTAGGATATCTTTCTGAAGTGTCTCTCAGGTACCTTCTTTCAGCAATCTTATTCCTCCCAGACTTGTGGCAAACTATTACTTCCTCTAATATTACACTTTACAGGCTGTCACATATGGCTCTCTTTTGGTAGCTATCCTAAAAAGGTATATTGCTGTGGCCATTTTGGCGTAGTCTAAACTCCATTCCTGGCAGGTTGCTTAGGAAAAATCATACAGGCATACCCCACTTTTAAATACACAATGGGGTTTATTTACTAAAGCTGGAAAGTGCTGGAATCAGGCTCACTTCTGCATACAAACTAATGAGCTTCTAACCCCAGCTTGTTCAATTAAGCTTTGGTAATACAACCTGGAAGCTCATTGGTTTCTATGCTGAAGTGAGCCTGATTTTGCACTTTCCAGCTTTAGTAAATAAACCCCATTGTGTACTTGAAAGTGGGGTATGCCTGTACTCTAGTGGCAGAGAACAATGCGAAATAATAAACAATTCTGCCACATAACAGATGAAAATGGCAGCTTTGCAAAATAGAACAGTTTTGCAGTACATCACCACAATAGGTAGCATAGCAATATGTCTATGAGGTGGCTAAACCTGTAATAGAAACTGATAACTGAAGCTGTCTCTTATTCAAATTCTCTGTAGTTGCCCTTTGGCAGCCTGTATGAACCTTCATGGTCCCTCCTTCAACTCTTGTCTCATGTACAGCCCAGTAATGATGACACCACTACATTTATAGGACAATAACTGGATTAATAAAGAAATGTGGTGCACACAAAGTTGATTTATATCATTTGTGGCTAGTGTGTAATATATTTCATTTTGCTCAAACTTTTCAAGCCACAACCTGTATTTTTGATACAAAAAAGGGTGCAGAATGTTGGGGGGAGAAAGCCACGCACAGCGTGCTCCCTTCAAATGCCCTTTAAAAGGCCATTGTGGTAGTTCTGATGGAGTTTCACCAATGGTGCAAGGTTTAGGTCCAAAACCCTCACATCACTGATGGAAAGAGTTTTGAGTAACACACTTTTCAGCAGGCATCTAGCAAGCTTTTTCACCACCGAAACATCCTAAATACCTGTGTGTACTGATTCTAAAAGTAAAGTTCGAGCTAACTTTTAACAGTAAGGGTGAATTTTTTGCACTTGGATCACCTGTAGATGAAACCTGATTACAGCTAAACACACTATACAAGATAAATGGTAAACAGCCATCAAACAGACTGCATCCATACAGTGACAGAAGCAATCCATTTGAAGAGATGGTTAATTTCCCTAAGGCAGCGTGCAATTCATTCTAGAGTAATTTATACTTAGAAACCAAAAATTGTAAATACATCTTCAATGTATTCTGTTTTCTAAAAATAATCCTCCCCTTTTGTAAATGTCAAATGGAACTCTCATTTAAACTGTTACCTTGAGTAAAATATCAATAGATGGGAATTTTAATTGATTTAATTCAACCGCAATCTAAGCAAGCACAAAGGTTATAGACAGGGAGCACCATTCTATTGTAATGATATAAAATGTGTAGTCAGGCAGTCAATGGAATAAAACAGGCGACTTGGAAGCATTACAGTGTGAAGAGAGAAAAAAACATGAATTTTAAGTGTGTACATGAACCTTCTTCTTCATTTAAGCAGAATAACATTCACAAAACCACGCTATTCTTAGTATTTATAGGAAAAATCTTTCTTTATTATAACAAATGAAACTCACAAATCTACATTTGCTCCTTCCTACAAATTAAAGCTGCCTTTTCTTCTCCTTTTAATTCCTTTTCATTTCTTTGGCTCACACAGGGGTCTAGGCTGTTTCTCCAGTTCAGCGTGAAAGGTCTTAAACAGTAGTACAAATGTGTTATTTTCGTATGAAATGAGACTGGAGTACACATTGTACAGTGTGCATATTTACAAATTGTATAACAAATGCTGTAATCTTGTTTTCTAGCTAAAAGCTCTCGAATCGCATCCTAGTTTCTCCTTCGATTTATCAATGGTAAGATCAGCATTTTGCATCTTAAGAAGAGTTTGAAACATGGTTTGTATTTGGAAAGCTTCTGGATTTATATTACGTGAGTTTTCATATTTTCATGCAAAACACAGAAGGTTTGTTATGTATGTATGAGAAGAGAACATTGTGAGGTTCAGGTTCAGAGCAGCCAGACCAAGTAAATGGGATAGTAAAATATGGACAAGGATTTGCATATTTGTGCAATTGTCCCAGTATTCAATGAAAACTATTTGAAATCATACTACAAATTATGGCAGAAATTTGTCCTTGTGCAAAAATGAAACATTTTATGAATACATTTGCAGCATAAAAAGCAAAAGATAGATAGATATCCCATAGCGCTATCCCTGCAGGGGCCACTGGTAATAGCTGGTTCTTTCCTAATAGAATAGAGGTTGCCCACCACCACAAGTACCAGTGTATACACTCAAGCTCCAAAAACTCAGTCTAGCGGATGTTGTTTTGAAGTTAATTCCATGAAGAAGGAGAAAGGCTAGGGCATGGAATACTTCAGAAACAATCGAGCAACAACAGTGAGAGGACAATCTTCGCCTTAATCTGTTTTTCTTGATCATACATCACGGGACACAGGAGCTCATTACATAGTGGGTTATATAGACACCTCTGGTGATTGGACACTGGTTAACCCCAATTAAGGAGAATTCCTCCCCTATATAACCCCTCCCATATGGGAGGCACCTCAGTTTTTTCGCCAGTGTCTATGGTGGTTGGTCATGTAAAACTTTAGCTCTGTGCAGGTCCCTGCGGGGACCTAAGGGCTACAACAAACCGGATCCATACCTCGGGCTAATATTTGACTCCCAAGATGGTATGGTACCCGAGCCTCGTCAGCCGAAGAAACAAGGTTTGGCCTGTAAGTCCTCTCCTATTGGAAGACTGGGCTCTGGGAAAACCAGACTTGGTGTACTGTTTACACAGAGCGCACAAAAGTTTCTGGCAGAGTCTTTTATATGGCCCAGGTAGGAGGCTCTTCCGAGAAAGAGCCCCAGATAAACCTGAAGGTTGGTTAACACTGCCCGCCGTGATGGGTGAAGGCTGGAATTTGTCTGTTTCAGCAATTCCTGCGGCGAGGACAGGTAAGGGAAGTTAATCCTATATATATTTAATTATATGATGGATTTCTTCATTTTGAGTAGTTGTATGTCCTGGTTTCCACCACTAGAGGGAGTAAGAGCAGCCTGATGCATACTTACATGCCTTTCCGTACACACGCTCAGTGAAGCCTGGTTCTCCAGCTGTCTCACATCTCCACTGCAGTCCCTGCCACAACAAGGTAATACAGGGGTCCCACGTAGTCTGGGGGTCTCACACAGCTCCGGTGGAGTTCTCCTTCCCCCCTGGATCCCGCGGTCCTCGTGCACGCGTGCCGGGCGCGTTCCCGGCCTAATGGAGGAGGGGGAGTGTGGTTGTGAGCCGTGCACGTCAGTGTGCACGGCGCTGTACTGCGCAGGCGCCAGGCGGCAGATTTAAAAAGCCCAGCGTGTCAGGGGGCTGTAAGTGGAGACACAGGAGCTGTGGGCAGTAAGTATCCGTGGGGATTGGATCCAGGCAAACCTTAGGCACCTACTCAGCATCAGATTGTGCAGTTTAAGCATATATATTTATTGTGAGACTTTAAGCACAACAGTGATTGCATTTTGTACTAGTACCTCTGCTTTGTAGCTTAGGACTATGTCTCCTCGTAAGAGGGTCTCAGGGGGACGTAACAAGAGCACTGGTAAATCACCGCCTAGGTCCAGGGGTTCTAAAAGTGCCTGTAAGTTACCACTCCCCCCCCTGCAAGACTGGAGCCAGCCTCTCAGGACGAGTCAGTGCCCCTGTCAGGTTTTGCAGCCTCTCCTAATGTCCCAGCCCCGGTTTATGTCACTGAGGACTCCCTAAGGGCTACATTGAAGGGTTTTGAAGGGAGAATAATGAATTTTATTTCTGCTTCCCTAAAAGATAGCAGGAAAAGGGGTAGATCCCCTCCCTCTGCTGAAATTCCTTTCTCAGATGATTCTTCTGACAATGAGGAGAGATCCTTGTCTTGGGACAGGGATCAAGAGCAGTCGGATAAATCAGAGGAAGAGAAGAGAGTCCCCTCCTCCCAGACGCTCAGAAAACAGGTGCAGTATTATACTGAATTGGTGCGTACCACATTCAGAATGCCTGCTGCTGAAATCGCTACGTCCTCTGTTTCTTCCCTGGGAGTCAGGAAAGCCCCACAGACTGCCTATTCCTTTCCAATTCATCCCTTAATGGATGAATTGTTGTATGAGGATTGGGGACATCCCGATAAACTGTTTGCTCCTCCTAAAAGGTTTTCTATGCATTATGCTCTGGAGGAGAGTTTCACCAAGAAGTGGGGGGTCCCATCTGTTGATGCGGCTGTTTCTTGCGTGAAAAAAAAACTGACTTGTCCCTTGGATAATGCACAGGTAGTTAAAGATCCAACTGATAAGAAGCTGGAAACCTTATTAAAAGCCTCCTTTTCCATGACTAGTGCTGTAGTGCAACCTACAGTTGCAGCCGTGGGGCTGTGCCAGTTCCTCAAGGAACAGGTTAAGCAGATGCTTGGGCTCCTTCCCAGCGAGGAAGTAGAGAAGTATGCAGAGATGCCTCATATTCTGTGTTTCATGATTGATGCGATTTTGGATTCTGTCCAACAAGCATCACGTTTGTCCCTCATGTTGGTACACATGCGAAGGGCCCTATGGCTAAAAAATCGGGCAGCTGAGCTATCATGCAAGAAGCATTTGATTGGGTTCCCATTTAAAGGGGAACATTTGTTTGGAGAAGAATTAGACAGATTCGTCCAAAAAATTTCAGGAGGTAAATCTACTCTCCTTCCAGTCAAAAGGAGCAAGCGTCCTTCATTCAGGCGTGCTCTCTCTCCCGAAGCATCAAGCTCTAAGCAGTGGCGGCGGCCTTCTCAACCCTCCTCTACAGGAAAGGCTCAGGGCCGAGCCCAGGGACAGAAAAAGACTTGGGGGCGAAAGCCTGCCAAGCAGAGACCAAAAGCTTCCTTGTGAAGGGGCGCACCCGCACGGCCGAGTGGGGGGAAGGTTCCTGCAGTTTGCAGGAGCCTGGCTGGAAGATATCCGGGACAAGTAGGTGATCTCTTCGGAATCTCTGGGCTACAGGCTAGAGTTTCAGGAGATTCCACCTTCTCGCTTTCTAAGGTCAAGGATCCCCAGGGATCCAATAAAGCAAAAACCGCTATTTCTGGCCTTAGATCACTTACTATCTCAGGGGGTGATAGTAGAAGTGGACCCAAAAGAACAGGGTTTAGGGTTTTACTTAAATCTCTTCACCGTTCCGAAGCCAAATGGAAGTGTCAGACCTATCTTAGATGAAGGATCTGAACCGTTTTTTACGCATCCGGTCCTTTCCGAATGCAGTCAATCCGCACTGTGGTCTCCTCCCTGCAAGGTGGAGAGTTTATGGCATCAATAGACATCAAGGATGCATATCTCCATGTGCCAATTTTTTCCCGCACACCAAAAATTTCTAAAGTTTGCGGTAGAGTGGTGCCATTTCCAACTCTACTAAGGAATACTTGGTGCATGAAGTGGCTAAAGGTTTCAGAAGGGACAAGTGCTCCTTGGAGAGAAGGAGACCTGTACATTTTTAACTGCTACTGCTAGAAGGTTTGTTCTGTGAATTACATGTTGTGTGTCAAGATGACTATGACAGACATTTTTTCCAGTTGGCCTTTGCTTTGGCTCTTTGTGAAGCTTTTAGAAACCATGAATTGGTCAGACCTTGGAGATATGATTGGAGGCTTATTGCTCGAAAATATCCTGGCTGTAGATGAAATATTGCACCATCAGGTCCGGTTTTCATGGCAGTGTTTAAACAATGCTTGGGGAGAATGGGCTGTGCAATAGCAGACTATGGTCTTCACTCTCTCTGGATTGGGGTGGGTACAAAAGCAGCCAGGTCAGGGCTAGGCTAGAAGAGGACTCATTCAGGAGAATTGGTTAATAGGAATCCACCAGGTTCTGGTCATATATCCATCCTCATCTGGTGGAAGTATGACTACACATTCTTGGAGAGGAAGTTGAAGTTCATGATGATGGTTTTGTTCCCATGCATAGATTAATTGGAGGCCATAAATTTTTCCCTTTGCATGTCTGTTTCCTGACATCATGGTAGTTTGAAGGTTGAAGTGGCAACTAGTTATTGATTGAGCTATTTTTGAATAAATCCAAAATCAAAATGAATACAGCAGTATCAAAATGTACCCACCTAATGGGTGGTATTGCAGTTTGTCACTGTCTCTTGTAAATTAAGTAGGCCTCAAGGTCTTAAATTTTGGGTTTTGGGAGGGCCTGGAGCAAGCCCTGCAGATGTGGCGGGGCATTCAGAATTGAATAGTGATTTTCTGTATTCTGTGGCGGGTCCTTGATTGGGCCACAAAAGTAACATCATTGGTAAAGTGGTTTAACCTTAATGGTCACAAATATGTATGATTATGTGCTGTTCATGAAGGAAGTACTTACTAAGGTTTATTCCAGGTGAATAATGGTGTAAAAATTACTGGTGTATACCCACCAAGCTGGTTGTAGATGACTAGTGGCCAGTATGAGCTTACAACAAAACAGGATATTCCAGTTAAATAATGTTGTAAAAATGATTGGTGTGTATCCACCGATCTGGTTGTAGATGGCTGGTGGCTGATATGGGATTACAACGGAACATGTTATTGAGTGGCACTGTCAAGGACCTGGCTTTAAGGGTTGTATCAGAATTATTGTATGTTTAGAAGAACTGGTGTCTAAATCATGTTATTGTTATTCTCTGCTTATTTAATCAATGCTGTGGCCATATTACTCCACAGCATTGATTACTTGTGTTATATTGCAGGGCTAAAAAAGTCCTGAGCTACTAGCCAGGCCTCAAGGGTTACTCGCAACCAGTCGCCCCACCCAATCCCTACCTTGCCCCTAATTATGCCCCTAAACATGCCCTCATAAATTATCTCATGAAATTACACTAAAATGTTTTATGCAGAATTAAGTTATAAAAATAAATATTAACAACTTTATTTTTGCCCATCAGTGCAGCCTCACCTGTGCCCAACAATGTAGCCTATCTGTGTCCATCATGCAGCCTACCTTTGTCCATCAATGCAGTCCACCCGTGTCCATCAATGCAACCTGCCCATGTCCATCAATGCAGCCTGCCCATGTCCACCAATGCAACCTGCCCGTGTCCACCAATGCAGCCTGCCCATGTCCACCAATGCAGCCTGTGCCTAACAATGCAGCCTGTATCCACTAATGCAGCATGTGTCCAACAATGCAGCCTGTTGCTTAACAATGCAGCCTGTGTCCCGCAATGGAGCCTGTGCCTAACAATACAGCCCATGTCCACCAATGCAGTCTGCCTGTGTCCACCAATGCAGCCAGTGACCACCGATGCAGCCTGTGCCTAACAATGCAGCCTACCTGTGCAGGGGAAAAGAGATGGGGAATTGCCGGCCAGATGATCAGAGTGCTGAGTAACATCACAGCTTTCATTCAAGTGCTGTATGTTTTTGGCATTCGCCGTCACATACAGCCCCGCTTTCTGCCCGGGAAACTTTGATATACATGTCCCAGGATTAGACAAGTGATCTGGAGTGAGTGCGGGGAACAAATGGCAATTAAAATGAAAGCTGTGATGTTCCTCGGTGCTCTGATAATCAGGCTGCCTGCTCTCCTCTCTCTTCCCCTCTGCAAACGGCTCATAAAAAACCCAGCATGCCGCTGGTGTTTCCTCTCCACCCCCCCCCCCCCCGCTCCCAGGCAGCCCATCATCACCAGCCCTCAAATTCCACTCGTAACATTTTTGAGGGCTGTCATATTGTGTTGGTTATGAGGTTTATTGTGTTTGGTTTTAAAGTTCAATGTCACTCGCCCCCCCCCCCCCACCCCCCCAGCCCTACTCAGGTCAGGGCTGCCCTGATCACATAGGAGAAAGAGCACATGACAGGGTGGGCTGGAAGGCAGGAGAAGGGTTAAGAATGGGTGAGGATTGGTGAATGGTTTAAGGATATGATGTAAGGAACAGGGAGGAAGTGGCAATCGCTTAGGAAGGCTATACAGTGCACATTTCTTTCCTGCAACTATGGGTTTCGGGAAAGAAATTTGCATTATTCCCATTAACACAGACAGTGCTGACAGGGGAATCCCTCCTGCCAGGAGAAGTCAGTGGTTATTGCTATACCAGCCGCTAGCAATAATTTCAAGTTAATCAAGCATGTTGGTTGTACCTAAGTTAATCTATTAACTTGGTACATTCAGCCAGCCCACACACGGTTCAAATTTAGGCTGGTTCCTGCTGAGCCTGTACACAATCGAACCGTGTATGGCAGGCCTTAGAGAATCCTCAAGATAAATGTATGGATATGGCTATGATTGAAAGCGTATAGGTATGCACAGAGAATGGCAGATTGTGGTGCATATTGTATTTTTGTTTGATGGTGCCAAAGAAGTAAGATCATTGGTAATATTTGGGCAATTGGTTTAACCTTAATGGTCCCAAATATGTATGATTGTGTGGTGTTCAAGGAAGTACTTACTAAGTTTTTTTCACAGTAAATAATGAGGTAAAATATATTTGTATGTACCCACCGATCTGGTTGTAGATGGCTGGTAGCGGGTTGTAATGGAACATGTAATAGGTGGCACTGTTAAGGACCTAGATTTACAGGTTGTATCAGAATTCTTGTATGTTTTTGAAGAACTGGTGTCCATATCATGTTATTGTTATGTAGCGCCGGCTCCTGAAGAGCACACGCTATGTGTTTTTTTATTTTTTATTTAATGTTACCCTTAAACTGCAGTTTAGTTTGGGTTTGATTACTCTAAACTTTGACCTCTGACTGGACTGCAGGGTGTTCCGCCTGGTCATAAGGTTGCACTGTCACTGGCATGGATACACAGTCTAGTTGGGTGCATTAAGGTTACTTTCTCTCGGAACCCGCCCAGTGGGAGTGTCACTCTTGCTATGCCTTCTGGGATAGGGTACTTAAGGTGCGGATGTCACGTGTTTTGGGGTTCCGGTCCAGAAGCAAGTTCTGACTGTATGGTCCTGGTCCTCCTGACCAGCCCCCAGGACGTCCATGGCCTGGGGTGTGGATCCACCCGACTTTGCGTCTCGGGGCTGGCTAGCCCGGGGCGAGGAAACTGAAAAAAGGATTCGGAGGTGGTCCGGTGCCATCTTGGTTAGTGGAGAGGCCCAGCAACTGTGAAGTCATCCATGGGAGGACTCTTCAGGAGAAGGCCACATGGGTTGGCTTCTCAACAAGAGCCTGGAAAAGCTGAAGGACTTAAGCAAATCCAGTCTCGTGTGGTAATGCCAGACCGGCTGCAAGATACTGGTATCATACGAGTGTTCTACAAGTTTCAAGTTTCCCTCATGTGTTCTATATCAAAGTCTGTGGCAGAGACTTATATCTAACTCGAGTACCCTGTTGGCTGCTAGGCCTGGTGAGAGAAGGACTATCCAATTAGGATGAGGATCCAGATGGGAATGGCTATTCTCTTCTCTGGATTTATGTACAGCAAGAGATTCATTTTTATACTGATTTTGACAATAAGAGTACCTGGACTTTTCACCTAAACCCTCTGATCCTATACTAAAAGACTGTTTGTTGATTACTGTTGAAAATAAACAATCCCTTTAAGTGGATCTGTCATCAGTCTCTGCAGTTTTTGGGCCATCTACCTTGGGAAACCCCTAGACGCATACTAGGTGAAGAAGGTAACGTTAAGCCCATTAAAATCACCTGCTCCTTCGGGAGTCAGTGCTACAGTTTTTATCTTGTTATTTACTTTAATTTTATTTTAATAAATAATTCATGTCCTATTGTTTTATTTATGAGATTTGATGTGTTTGGTTTTAATGTTCAATATCACTCCGTCCTCTCAGCCCTACCCGGGTCAGGTGGTTGCATTCGTTTTCATGCTTGTTTTCCTTTACTTTCACCTAGTGATCATTCCAGTAACATACTGTCCATGGTAGAATGGGAACGCTTACTCAATGTACTGTGTCTATGGAAAGGCAGCATTGCCTCTCTAAGCTGCTCACTTCTGATTCTGATGGGTTTACTTCCTCTTTCATTCCCTGCAAAGGCAAAGCATAATGGACTACTATGCATCGCATAGTAGCCCATTATGTGTCACTTACCTGACACAGGAGCCAGCGAAGTCGCCGCTGTCCCCTGTAGTCCGCCGCATCCATCTTGCTGGTGGCGTCTCGCAGCTCCGCCGCTGTCATTCGGCGAAGCCGCGATGACGTCACTCCCGCGCATGCACACAGGAGTCGACACGCGCGGCAGCTCCATTCTTGGAAATGCCGCGCTCAGTGCGCCTGCACGCCGCTGTCTACGGCGCATGCGCCGTAGACAGCGGTGCCCGTTTTCGGGCAAATATCTCCTAAACCATATAGGTTTAGGAGATATTGCTTGGACCTACAGGTAAGCCTTAATCTAGGCTTACCTGTAGGTCAAAGTGGTTTGTAAGGGTTTACAACCACTTTAACATTCCAATTAAACATCCCTTTCCTAACCTCTCCCCCCTCCCCCCCCCCAAAAAAAAAAAAAAATGTAAATATTGTTGCCATATCCCATGATATTTTCCCCTTGTTTCTTCTATTGTATGTATCGACTCTTCTATTACCCTTGTCCTTTCCATCTTCCTCACCCACTCTTTTATTGTCGGAACCTGCGGGCTTTTCCAATGGCGTGCAATCAGGGCTTTAGCTACATTCAGCAAATATGGGATTATTGTACCTTTATATTACGTTACCCCTTTCTCTGTGTCATGGAACAAACATGCCCATGGATGTTTTTCAATCCTATCCCGTTACCAAAAATATCATTTCTGTTATTTTATCCCAATAGGGTATTATTTTAGGGCAGTCCCACCATAGATGTTTAAAAGACCCTGGTGCAGTACATTCCCTCCAACAGATTGACAGGACCTCCCCTCTAAACCTCTGCAATCTTTGGGGAGTCATATACCACCCCGCTATTAGTTTGTAGGACATTTCGATCGTTTGTACATCTCTTGGGAGTGAATGAGTCATTTTAATTATTTTGTTCCTGTACTTTTCATTTCTTAGTGGACCTATTTCCCTTTCCCATTTTCCCAAATAGGTCGGGAGCTCAGAATCTGCCTCCCGCCTTAATATTTTATATATTTTAGATACCCTTTTCTCTAAACATTGCACTGCCTTAAGCAGTTTCTCTAATGGCCTAAGAAGGGTCATTGCTTGTAGAGGCTGTGGCAACCCTTGTGTAAAATGTGATATTTGAATATGTCTCTATCTATCTAGTGGCTCGTGGCCCCATTCTTGTGTAATTTCCCTATACGTGCATAACCTATTCCCTTTCATCACTTCCCCTAGTGTTATTTCCTCTCTCTTTGCCCATCTACTAAAATATAAATGCTCCTCCTTCCCTGGCAAAAAATAATTTGTATCTAAAAGTGACATTAGTGGAGAATTATAATTCCAATTGTGTCTCTTATTAATTTTGTCCCAAGTTTTTAGTGTATGCATTGTTAAAGTGCTAGTGCTTGCTCCTAAATCCCGAAAGTAAGGTGGTATCCATATCATCTTTGCTATTTCCGTCCTACTCAGCGTAGTTTCTAGCTCCACCCAACTCTTCTCTTTCTTATTATGGAGCCAGTCAGTTACTCTAGAAATTACTATTGCTTCATAGTATTTTTTAAAATCTGCCAATGCCACTCCTCCTCTATCCTTCTCCTTCACTAAAACGTTATAGGCAATGCGGGGACTTTTACGTGCCCATATAAACGACACTACTAGATTTTAACTTCCTGAAATAGCTCATGGGTAAGGGGACTGGTATCATTTGGAATGTGTAAATTGCGATTGGCAAAATAAACATTTTAATTGCGTTTATCTTGCCCATCCATGTTAGAGCTTTATACTTCATATTGTTCATGTGATCTTTAATTTTGTTCAAAAGGGGTATATAATTAGCTTCGTATAGATTGGACACTTGTGCTGTAAATTTTATGCCCAAGTAGCTCAGTTCTCCTTTACACCACTTAAATGGTAGATGGGCGGAGATTTCTCTCTGTTCTGCTTCTGGTAAATTCAGATTTAAAATCTCTGACTTCGACATATTTATTTTGAAATTATATAGTCGTCCATACTGCTCTAATTCTTTAAGGACTGACGGGATCGTTGTTCTGGGATTGGCTATATATAACAATACATCGTCTGCAAAAGCAGATACCTTGTATTTCCTCTCTCCAACCCAAATTCCCTGAATATCCTGATACCTGAATATCCTGATTCCTCCAGACTGCTACTAAAAGGGGCTCCAAGGTAATCACGAACAGGATCGGTGAGAGGGGCAGCCCTGTCTCATCCCGTTGAACAATTCAAGGGGGCGAGACAGAGAGCGGTTCACCCTAATTCTGGCTGTCGGCTGAGTATAAAGAGATTTAAGCCATCCCATCATCCTCTCGCCCATCCCCATGTATTTTAACGTCTCGTGTATGAACTCCCAATCGACTCTATTGAAAGCCTTTTCGGCATCCACCGATAAGAGTACTGTGGGGGTTTCCCTCCTAATAGCCTCCCGGATCAAAAATATAGACTTCAAGGAGTTGTCTCTCCCCCTGAACAAATCCTACCTGGTCTGTATGCACCAATTTCGGGAGGAGTGCTTTCAATCTATCAGCTATTATTTTTGCGAAGATCTTTATATCCGTGTTTAGTAATGCCCAGCAGCCCAGCTCTCCTGGGCTGCTGGATCCTTACCCTCTTTCAGAAAGCAATGTGGGCCAGAAGAGCCTCTTCACGGAAGGTCTCCCCTACTCCCACTGCATTAAAATATTCACAAAGCTTCGGTACTAAATACTTCTGAAATTTTTTATAATACAGGATGGAGTATCCATCGGGGCCCGGACTTCCCCATAGAGCTGTGTTTTTAATTACTCTCTCAACGTCCTCTATTGATATGGGGGCCTCCAGTGCCTCCATCTCCTCCTTTTCCCCTCTTGGGAAGTCTAAGCTCCGTAGATACTCCCCTATAACTCCCTTCCTTTTTGCCTTATCTCCCCCTCTTGACCCTATATTATACAGTGCACTGTAATAGGCATGGAAATTCTCTGCGATTTCTGGGGTGGCGATCTGCATCTCACCCCTTTTGTCCCTGATCATTGGAATATGGGTCCTATTTTTATATTACTTGACTCTTTTCGCCATCCATTTACCTGACCTATTCCCCCACTGGTATCTATCCTTGTTTATATTGTGGAATGCTGACCTCCTCTCTTGTTCTAAGTACTCCTCCAGATCTCTTTTTTTTATCAACTTTTATATCAATTTCCCAAAGCCCCTTAGGTCTAGTTTTTTGCTCTAGTTCATCAATCTCTCTATATAGTTAAACGTTCTCTTTCTCCCTTTCCTTCTTTTTCCCTGCTCCAATCCTGATCAGGATCCCTCTTATGACCACCTTATGTGTCTCCCAGAGAGTAGCTTTGGAGATTTCTGCCGTATCGTTTAACTCGAAAAAAAACTCAGCTCCTGTTCGATCTTACTAATTACTTCCTGATCCTGGATAAGTGAGCACAGGCATAATTCACAGGAAGTTACAAGCTTACTTTATTTCTGACAGGACCAATAGGAATTTTTTTATGCATTTGCAGCATTTTAACTACTTGCCGATCAGCCACCATCATTATACTGCGGCAGGTCGGTCCTACGAACCAACATAGCTGTATGTTGGCTCCTTTAAGTGAGCACACTCCTGCTGCACTGCAGGGGTGCCGATGCGGGTGTCCGGCTGTCACGATGACTGCTGGCCATGTGCGATCACGGGCACGAGAGCCAGAACAGGGATCCCTGTTCTGTGAGGAGAGGAGAGGCAGATCGTGAGTTCCTACTAGCTAGGAACAAAGATATGTCATCTCCTTTAGTCAGTCCCATCCCCCTAAAGTTAGAACACACACTACGGAACACAGTTAACCCCTTGATCGCCCCCTAGTGTTAACCCCTTTGCTGCCAGTGACATTTACTCAGTAATAATTGCATTTTTATAGCAGTGATTGCTGTATAATTGTCAATGGTCCCAAAAAAATGTGTCAAAAGTGTTTTATCTGTCTGCCATAATGTCGCAGTCCCGATAAAAAACGCAGATAACTGCCATTACTAGTAAATAAATAATAATAATAATAAATGTTGGGGAAAATGTTTGGAACCATTGATTATATGGGAATGCTGGTAGTTTTATCCATCATCTATTTTTCCACGGGGTACCTGTCTATTTTAAAGTCATTGCCGTCAGTTACTTTTTTGGTCTCTCTAGGGAAATTAAACACACACCCTGTATCCACCAAGTCCCCACCCCTAACCACTCTTTTTCCCGAAGAGTACCATCTACTAGAGGGTTTCCCCCCCAAGGGTGTCCCATGCCCTCCCCTTCCTTCCCTCCCCTTTGCTTAATGCAGATTAACCAGTTCCTCATCAGGACCTACCTATTTGTAATAAAATAACTCCTTTCCCCCTTTTTTTCTTTTTCCCTTTACTCCGGACCATTCATCCTACTTTCTTTTACGAGTTTGTCACCTTTGTTGTGATTTTCTTTTCTGACAGGAAGCTTAATATTTCATATTACATATTACACCATAGCATCGAGGAGGGGAGGGGGGAGAAGTTAAAAAAAAAAAAGGTGAAGAGGGGGGCATGCAGACAAAAGAGGGAGAGAGAGCCACTCAATCCCTCTTTATATTTTTCTCTATCCCCTTCCCCTCCCCCTTCTCCCTCTTCCCCCGTCCCCTCCTCAGGGACCCACAACAAAAAGCCTCAAAGGAGGATTTTCCCTTCTCCTTTCCCTAGCCTCCCACTCCCCCCTCTATCTTCTCAAGTCCTGTCTGGTCCTCTATGTGGCCTGAGACCACCGCTCCGGGCGATGTATTACAGTCTTTATATTGTTTGATCTCCAATCCATAAAGTCAGTGTGGGGGAGGTCCAGTATCTCTTCAAATTTTTTCAAATCATCTTTTGTGTGCAGCACCACCGTTTTCCCATTTTGTGGCGCTATTAATGAGAAAGGGAAACCCCATTGGTACCTGATGTTTGTAAGTTGGATGTTTGAAAGTAGGGGCCTGCCCTATATTATAGCGGTATGTACTGGGTACAGAGCACGCAGACAGCACGCACTATCTCCTAACACTACTGACTGCAAGCTCTATTATTAACCACTTGTTAGCCCAATGTTTGCATAAAGTGAAAGATGAAGTTATGCTGAGTAAATAGATATCAAACATGTCACTCTTCAAAATTGCACCTGCCCGTGGAATGGCGCCAAAAGTCGCTACTTAAAAAATCCCCATAGGCGACGCTTTAATTTTTTTTTTACTGGTTACATGTTTTGAGTTGCAGAGGAGGTCTAGGACTAGAATTATTGCTCTCGCTCTAACATTCTCGGCGATACCTCACATGTGTGGCACATGCGAGCACATGGGGACATGGGCGCTTTAATTTCTATTTTATTTTTTTATTGTTCATTTTACTTTATTTATGTTAGTTTGACATTTTTTTCCCCAAAAATATATTTTTGATCACTTTTATTCCTATTACAAGAAATGTAAACATCCCTTGTAATAGGAATATGGAGTGACAGGTCCTCTTTACAGTGAAATCTGGGGGGTCAATATGGGAAGCCTGAAATAAAAAATAAAAAAAAGATTCTGGCTTTGATCGTACTGGCGAGTTGGTAGAAGCACCGGAGGGCGGTGAGGGGTGGGGGGCGTCTATGGCTGGGTATTTCAGGGTATCACCGAGTATGGCTGGGTATCTCTGAGTATGGCTGGGTATGGCAATTTATGGCAGGGTATTACAGAGTATTGGCGGGGTATTGGCGGGGTACTACAGAGTAATAGCAGGGTACTGCAGAGTATTGGGGGGTACTACAGAGTAATGGCAGGGTACTGCAGAGTATTGGGGGTACTGCAGAGTAATGGCGGGTACTGCAGAGTATTGGGGGTACTGCAGAGTAATGGGGGTTACTGCAGAGTAATGGGGGGTACTGCAGAGTAATGGCAGGGTACTGCAGAGTATTGGGGGTACTGCAGAGTAATGGCGGGTACTGCAGAGTAATGGCGGGTACTGCAGAGTATTGGGGGGTACTGCAGAGTAATGGGGGTTACTGCAGAGTAATGGGGGGTACTGCAGAGTAATGGCAGGGTACTGCACTGCAGAGTAATGGCAGGGTACTGCAGAGTATTGGGGGTACTGCAGAGTAATGGCGGGTACTGCAGAGTAATGGCGGGTACTGCAGAGTATTGGGGGGTACTGCAGAGTAATGGGGGTTACTGCAGAGTAATGGGGGGTACTGCAGAGTAATGGCAGGGTACTGCACTGCAGAGTAATGGCAGGGTACTGCACTGCAGAGTAATGGCGGGGTACTGCAGAGTAATGGCAGGGTACTGCAGAGTATGCACTGGTATCGCAGAGTATTGGCAGGGAATTGAGGGGTTAAATTCGGTGAGCAGCGATGTGGGCACTGCAGATGCAGCCCACATCGCTGCTGACACCGATCTCTTTCCCCTCCGCTGTACCGATCGGTACAGAGAGGGGAGGGAGGAACCGGCGTCATAACATGACGCCGGTTTGTTTCCAAGTGATCACTCCGTCATTTGACGGAGCAATCACGTAGTAAACGGTCGCTATGAGCGGCCGTTTACCGTGATCCGTGATGCGACCTGGCGGTCACGGATGCTCTCGAGTGCGCACACCTCGGGGTACGCGAGAGCAGAATTCTGGGAGGCCATAATTAACAGCCTCTCAGAGTTAAACAACCCCCCTGAAGCTGTTAATCAGCAATGGGCAGTTGTTAAATGGTTAAAGCTAGATCACTAGCTATATAGGTGAGGTGAATATAGTGGTGTATACTGCAGTCAGGGCACAGACAACAACCACTACACAGCAGCAAGATAGGAAATCAGCCAAAAACGATTGGTGTGTACTGTGTTGAAGGTACACAGAACACCCACTGCTTCAGATGCTAAGTAACACACTACACGAAGCCGCCTCAAAGGCGGCCTTATATAGTGTGGGGCGTGCACTACACAGCCTGAGCTATGATTGGCCACAGGCAGAATGCCTGTGGCCAATCATGGCTCTCCTCGCTGCCGGCGCTGCGATTGGCCAAGCATGCGGGGTCACAGTGCATGCTTGGCCAATAATGGGGCAGCAATGCACTGCGCCACCGCAGTGCATTGTGGTCCGCGCGCGCGTCACTCGAATTTTGACGCGAACGGCCCAAACGTTCGGAATTCGCCGAACGCCCGAACAGCCAATGTTCGAGTCGAACGTACGTTCGACTCGAACACGAAGCTCATCCCTAATCTCTATACATATTCAACATATCTTCCTGCTTTTTAATGATTTCTTGAACCTCTCCCACCACTTGCTTAATCTCATTGTGACCTTCTTCCAGCGCTTCCACTCTATATCCAACAGCGCCTGTCTCTTCCTTAAGATCTTCTACTGCTTGTTTACATCTATCCACTGTAGATATAAGATCTTGCATATCTGGTTTTGTGCCTGCCACACTCCTGTTCTCTCCTCCCGCTGACTGTAGAGCAGCTTGTCTTCAAATAGTCATCTCTCTCCTCACTCTCTCCTCACTGCAGCTATTTCCACCGCTCTCCTCCAGTCTCCGGTCTCTCCTTCGCTGCTGTAACACGCTGTGCATGCTGTGCGCGGCCAGTGTCAGGCTTCAGGCTTCCCCACTCTGTCCGCAATCAATTCATTCGCTGCTTCAGGTGCCGCGCTCTCTCTTGTCTGGGTGTGTGAAGGAGCTCTCACCACACATGTCTACACCCATCGCTCCCGTGTATGCGCTCGCTTCTGCGCACAAGCACAGAGGGATGGAGAGCTTTACTTTTTTTAAATGTATTTATTTATTGATTTTTTACACTGTCCCTTTTAAACTATATTGCTGTCACAAGGAAAGTATATGGCCTGGAGCTGAGTGAAACCAGGAGGAGGGCTAGCATGACTGGGGCCTGCAGAAGAGGTGGAGTATTAGTGAGCCACCCCCCTCATCCCTACCACCACCCCCCTATCCATCATGTGCCCGGCCCCTTTCAGGAAGCTGGGCGCATGAATTCCTATGGTGAAGGTTGGCAGGGGTGTTTTGTTTTGAAGCACTTGATTAGGGTCAGAGGCTCTACTAGGCTTCAAAAAAGGGTGGGCTCAGGGCACAAAGAGTGTGGCCTTATCCCACCCAATTGTGTGACAATAGCAAATTAATTTTTGCTATTTTCACACTAAAGTTCCCACCTGCCAATCAGGAGGCAAGTCCCGATTGGTCAAAGCCGCCAGGTGAGCCTATTGGATGCCCTGCGCTTAGGAAGAGGAAACATGCGCTGGAGGAATGGACACCTCCTGCGCCGCTGCTGCCTGCACTCTGGAGGAGACACAGGACTCAGAGGAGAGGACACCACAGCCTGGTAAGTGATGGACCTCCTGCGGGGGTGGGGTGCCCTAAGAGTTCCGGGGGGGGAGCTGTCAGGGCCACAAGCCCCTGCTAATCTGTATACACTGATTTTTGTCATGCTGAGCTATATACCCTGATCTGTGAGGCTGAGCTGTATACCCTGATCTGTGTCATGCTGAGCTATATACCCTGATCTGTGAGGATGATCTATATACCCTGATCTGTGAGTCTGAACTGTATACCCTGATCTGTGAGGCTGAGCTGTATGCCCTGATCTGTGAGGCTGGACTATATACTCTGTCCTGTGATGCTGAGCTGTATACTCTGTCCTGTGATTCTGGGGATGTATATTCTGACCTGTCATGCTGGGGCTGTATACTCCTGACACTATGGGCGGAAGCAAGTGGAATACAGGGGATGGAGTGGGTGCATTATATAAGGGGTAGGGCTTATGAGAAGCCAAAAAATAAAAGGTCAAAATAAAGGGCGGGCTCTGGTGCCCCCCCATCCTAAAACCTAAAACTTCACCAGCCCCCACTTTTTCAGAATAAATAAAAAGCAGCTGAAAGGTATCTCAAGTTATGCCCTGTCTTGTACAACTTCAACATCTACATAATAATTTAGTATAATGCAGAACTTTGTCAAGTAATCTGAAATTCTGCTAGAAGTAAGGCTTGTAGGTTCTTTTACTGCTTAGAGAAACTCTCCTAAATTTACTATAACATTTATTTTATTTTACATTACCAAAGGATGTCACACAGTCCGAGCACTGAGCCATGTTCTCAAATCAGCCTGACATGTCATCCTGGCACTTACCCACCCAGTCAGTCAATGAAATGTCCATTTATTCTGTCCTACTATTAATATGGCTGTGCTGTTGTAAGACCCTGCAAATCTATCTATCTATCTATCTATCTATCTATCTATCTATCTATCTATCTATCTATCTATCTATCTATCTATCTATCTATCTATCTATTTTATATATCTATCTATCTAAAAGTTTATGTAACTATCCATCTAATTTGACTTGCAAAAAAAACAAAAACTAACCTACCTATCAATCAATCAACCAATTCATCTATCTATGTACAGTATCTGTCTATCCACCAGCGAAATATATATTTTTTAAATTTTGATTGGCAGGGAGCAGTGATTTTATTAATGCTTAAGATGAAACATTAAAAATGCAAAATTCATTTAAATAAAATACTTGGGGGATCTGTGAAATGGCACATTTGTATGATGTACTGCAACAAAACTGACATTTACATAGAAGAAAATGCTGTTTAAATTGCCAGCAAATGAGAATTTAGCCATTTTATTGCTGTTTGTAAGCAAACTGGGAGTTTCTTTATATCCTAGATGGGTGTCTGACATAGATGTTAGTTGGGGACCGCACAAACAAAAACATAAAAAATTATGAGGGTTCCCTCCAAATTCCAAACCAGACCTGGGAGGTCTGGAATGGATTTTAAAGGGGAACACTATGCAAAACTCAATTTAATTCAACTCTAGATCCTGATAAGCCCCCATCCACAGATCCCTACAACCAGCTCTCTGTCTATTATCTATCTATCTATCGATCCACATGACTTTACAGAAAGATAAAAATCTTTATAGTAAAATCTCGTTGGATTTAGCTGAAAAACACTGTCCCGTGTTTAGAAAATTCTGATTCTTATCCTGATATTTTAACTTTGTGAATTTAGCCCACAGTGGGCAAATACAATAGGTTTGAAAAACAGTTAGATCAGTGATTTGCAACAGTTTTTTATTAACCTGAAACAAAACAGAGTGATTTGCCCATTTTAAATAGAACCATACAATTCATTAATCATGATTAAGCCTTGATTCTTGCATTCTGATTCTGTGTGAATCATAAATATTGGGACAAATGAAAAACTGCAAAATCAGCAATTTTCCTGATTTGACTGTCATTTAGAGCGGGTAAAATAACTGCTAATACACCAAAGAGTATACAGGCATACCCCACTTTTAAGTACACAATGGAAAGTGCAAAATCCGGATCCTGCATAGAAACCAATCAGCCTCTAACTCCAGATTATTCAATTACGCTTTGGTAATAAAATCTGGAAGCTAATTGGTTTCTATGCAGAAGTGAGCCTGATTTTGCACTTTCACGCTTTAGTAAATAAACCCCATTGTGTACTTAAAAGTGGGGTATGCCTGTATACTGCATTACATTGTTTCTAAAAAGATTACATAATTTGTGGCATTGTCATCTGATTAAATGAAGAAGTTTAAAAGTAGGGATTGTGACATGTGGATCAATGGTCTTACGTAGCTGTCTTTTATCAATGTCAGAATGGGGAATAACTAATAAGCAGAGGTAGTCCAGAGATAGAATTCAATACCATTTCTGGAGTAGACTTTCTTGTATTTGTCCTGTAGAACCGTATCATTTTATTTGACTAACTCTCTGCCCTAGATAACTTTCTTTCAGCATTACCATTTAGTATATAGAAATACAAAAGTATATGAGCATTATTTTATCTCTTTTTCTTGGATTGTAGTCCTATTAGTGCATTTGCAGCAAAACAGCATGGTATTGTATATGATACTTTTTTATTTGCACTAACAATTACATTTTTAGAACAAGCTTTCAGGGTTTTCCCTTCATCTCGGTCCAAGCAGAAGACAAAAACACCCCAAAAGGTTGTCTTGAAAATGTAGATGTTGGTGCAAATAAAAATAGTGTCACAAACAGTATTTACCTCTTTTTTTGTTTGGGTTCCTACTTTGCATCTAGGTTTATTGTATATGCTTTTGAACCTCTTGATAATAATGTTTTCACATGCACCCTTGCATGTAATTTTTTATTATATTCTATTTAAGAGTGGGTAGGCAACTTAAAGTGGGGTACCCCCTAAAAAAAAAAAATTAAAAGTCAGCAGCTACAAATACTGCAGCTGCTGGCTTTTAATAATCGGACACTTACCTGTCCCGGGTTCCAGCGATGCGGGGGAACGAAGCCCCCCCCTCGCTCCCCGCTCCGCTCGCGGCGCCGTCATGCATACTGTGGGCACCCGGCTGTGGCTTCACAGCCGGGCACCCACTGCGCATGCGCGAGCGGCGCAGGGCGCCGTGATACGCCGTACAGTCACCTGGGACACGTGACAGGTCCCAGGTGAATGTGCGGCGCGAGGGGAAGTGATGTCACCAGCCCGGGCAATGAAGAAGGCAGACTACGAGGGACCCCCTAGCAACCGGTATTTAGAGGTGAGTAAAAATTTTTTTTTTTGCCAATTATTTTTTTTTGATTTTTTTAAAGATTTTTAAGTAGTTTTATTTTTTGGGGGGCAACTCCACTTTAAGAAGAGCAGCCTCATTTCTGTCCTCATACAGGTGTCCATGAATATGTGAGGAGAATTAGACAAGCACGCACAACATGACCATCCTCTGAAACCTGTAGGGGCAATGTGCAAAATACATACCTATTGTTGTTTTCATGGAGTTATAGTGGAGGGAAGCTAAAGAAGAAAGCTTTATATGATGATGAGACTGGAGTTAATTATCCTGGGGGACAACAATAGCAATATAGAGATGTCTCCTAATTTATCAAATTGGCATTCTCACAGAAAGTAAAGGGCCAGTGGGAATCTGCCTGACCTCTATAGATATGAAGTTGTTGGCTTTTTTTCTATCTCCTATGGATATAGCAAAATGTATCTTATAGTTTAAAACCGCTAAATAACATGTATATTTTGATTTAGTAATATTCTCAATTACAATACAGTTAAAACAACCTTACTGGGGTTCCCCGGAAATCATCTCCTGTTACAAACACATTGTCCTCAGGCTGCTTCCTGCCTGCTGATCATCACTTTACTTGTTTTGGGCCTCCTTTAATTACTGCATTATGTGGCAGTTATTTGCTTAGTTACCATTATGTGCATAAAGTGGGTAGCGTGCTTTAAAAAGTTTTTCTAAGCCCTTGTACACACGGTCGGACATTCCAACAACAAAATCTGCGGATTTTGTCCGACGGATTTTGTCCGAAACTTGTGTTGCATACACACGGTTTGACAAAGTTGTCGGAAAATCTGATCGTTCAGAACATGATGACGTTATTTCGATAAGACAGGACTACGCTCAGGCTAGTAGCCAATAGCTTTGGTCTAGGAATTTGATCTGAGCATGTGTGGCACTTTGTCTGATCGGAATTCTCTACACACAATTGGAAAAGTCCGATCGGATCATGTTGTCGGAAAGTTTTATAGCCCAGCTCTTTCCGACAGAAACAGTCCGATGGTGCCCACACACAGTCGGATTATCCGACAACGCGGTCCGATCTGACATTTTCCGTCGAAATGTCCGACCGTGTGTATAAGGGCTTAGATACAACTTTCCATCTTCACATTTGTAAGTTTCCTGACATCACATCCTTTGAATTTTTTGCCAGCCCTTTGTACAGATAAGAGTTTTTATTAGGTTATGTTGTCGGAAAATCCTTTTGTGTGTGGGTTCTTTTGGACTTTTTCTGTCAGAATTTCCGACAGAAAAAGTTTGAAAGCTGGATCTAAAATCTGATCGGACTTTTTCTGATCATGTTTAGAGTATTCAGACACACAAAGTGCCACATATGCTCAGAGAAAAATTGGAGATGAAAGCTATTGGCTTCTGGCCTCTACGTAGTCCTGTCATATTTGATTTAAGTCACCTTGTTCCGAATTATTTGATTTTCCGACAACTTTGTGCGACCGTGTGTATGCAAGACAAGTTTATTCACTAAGGCGATTGATTATTAGGAGTCCGGTGAGGGCAATTCCTATAGGGAGTGGAATCACATGGTGTGGTGATGGTGGAACATCGCTTCAGTGATATGAACTGTCTTATTAATTTGACAAATTACCCAACATCTAGACTGTCACATTTTTTATATTTTTAAAAGTGCTATTTTCTCACATGCATTTCAATTGATTTTTAATTTATATATGTGGTTTTTTTTTTTGTTAGTTTTTTAGCGCTGCTTAAGCTGGAAAGGACCTATTTTCTTGGAACATTTTTGACTTATTTTAAATGTTATATCTGATTATAGCAGCTGCTACTTCTTATGTCAATGGTATTATTTGGGGGCAACCATAGTTGTTGCTTTTCCCCTTTTTATAGGTTACTGCAATATTCTTTTTTTTTCTGTCTTGCTGTGTCCAGAACTCTAATACATGCTTTGGTATCACGCATTAACTATTTTGTATTCTGTTATATTTATTGCAATATTCTGTAACTCGATCACCCCTCTGTTGCCTACTGGATTTACACAGGAACATCACTTCTACCTCACTCTTATTCTTCTGTAATGTAACTTGGATGTTTCTTCATGGTATACATGGCCGTAGATTGATGGAAAAATGGCGATTGGAATAATGGACACAAACCCTCTTTTCTTTGTACTGTTTTTTATTCAATTGCATTGACAATTTTTCATTTTTCCTTAATAAACAGAGATTATACAAAAAAAACAAAAAAAACTGAACTTTACACAGTTCCCTTCCATGAATAAATGTGCATGCTTAATTTTTTTTTTTTTTAATTGCTCTGATTGTTTTAACTTTAACAAATCTATTTTGTTGGAGTTGTTCTCAAGAAAAGGCAATATCTGTGATGTGTAATTATGCACTCTCTGTAGGTATAAATACAAAAATAGTAAGACATTTCAGTGGTGCCAAATAACTGCCATAAGTCAACATTTTAGCCAGAGTAAAATATTTGTCTTTATAATTACAAGGCTTTGTAAGTAACAAGAGGATCTTTGACTTTTAAAAGTTCACAGAGATCTGTGAATACATATTAATACATCACTGTCCTCTTCAGTATTAGGTCAAGTTCTAATTTAACATTTTATAGAAGCACTGTGAGTATCTTAGTTTTTGTCTCAGTCACAAATAGACATATTATTTTTTTAGATGTCAATGGGCCCAGATAATGAGTGCCCATACTTAGGACTGTGTTGGCAAAATATGATATAGGTGAAATTGTGAGGCATTTACAGTATATGACCATATTGGAACCACCTCCAATAAGAAATAGGGATGAGCTTCGATTTTGGGTTTTGCCTAAACTCATGTTGTTTGCAGTTCGAGAAAAAAGCTAACTACTACAGCCCTTCATGTTCGTAGCAGCCAAACAGTACACTTCTTGGCCTCTGCACTGTAGTTTGGTGGCTTAGAAGAGCCACTCATGGGAGATTTCTTATGTGGCAGCCCTATATAACATATTACAGAGTGAATTCAGGGAGAATAAGTTGTTGCTGCAGATTACTAAACACTGCTATATTTAAACTAAGTCATATACATCTTCCTTTTGTGTGACAAATCTGAAACAGGTAGGGATTGTATTTAGAGTCTTTGCAGTGAAAAAAATATGTTTTGGCCATCCTGCTGAAATGTCCTATATTTACAGTCAGCATGTGTATTGGGGACACATAGAGTAAATAGGTATAGAGGTATGTTTTTTAATGTATAGCTAGGGTAGCATAACCCCCAAAGGGGCTGCTTGGTATATTGTGTTCCCTGTACTGCGCCTCAACCAAAGGAACATCCTCAGCCCCTCTGGCACACCTGGATGAGTGAAAGTTACTGCATACACTTATAGGAAAACAAGTGTGGATACCTTAAACCATATTGTGAATTAGTATCAGAAAGTAGACACAAAACTGTTTAGTGGTAAATTAGCTCAATGTATTGATACGGGTATGAATGGTGGTTTGGGCATAAATGAGCATACAGAAGGTAGGCTCACACAAAGTCTGCTAAACAGTATATTTACTATGCCAGAGTAACTTGGAATATAATTCTGTACAACTAGGCTGGAATTAACCCATGAATAAGCAAAGTCAGCAATAAACAGTGCATGTAAACATTAACTGCAATGTGAATAATAATACTATAACTAATCTAGAGTTCGCTCTAGGAGAATGGCCAGGATATGGTAACATGTCCCCTGAGATGCACCTCTTGGCATAAGCAATTGGTGAAGGTCTCTGTGTAGCAGCTGTAAAGGGGTAGTATTTAGTCCTAACTATTCAGACAGCTAGCTTTAGGGCCCAGTTGTACCATTGGTGCGCATTAAAATAGTGCCAGTCAAGCCTGCAGGCAGCAATAAGGCTACTAGACTGGCTGTATGGTCAGTTCCTAAAGAGATAATCTCTCTCTCTAGAAGCAGATAGTAAATCCCCACAGCAGCAGCTCTCTAGTCCCAACAATATTGCAGTTGCAGCTCACCTACAGGTCACACACACAACATTCTGTATAGCCCCTTCTCCAAAGTCACACTTTAGGCCATCAGTACAGTTTAATTCAGTGCAGATAACTTTGGAATTAAGTAAACACAGTTGCTTCGGGGCTTAGTAAATGAGGTAAGGCTTCACTTTGTAAAGAGTACCCAATTAGGTGCAAGGAAACTAAAAAAAACATAATTTTTGCTGGCACGTGATTTAATGATGGAAGTCAGCAGAGTTTCTGCTCAATTACTAAGCTCTGGAGCAATTGCACTTGCAGAGTGCAACTGCAAAGTGCACAGTCTTTTTTCCTTTAGTAAATCAACCCCTCTGCCCCCACTGTGAGTCCCCCTACTGTGGGTCCCATCCAGAGGCTCCTGTCAGCCCAACCCCGAAGGTCCCTCTCCTGTTCAGGTCACACATCTACATATTGTAAGTCAGGGGTGACCTGTTCCCATACTCCCATTTGACTAGGGCTCCACCCACTATAAATTTGTTAATGAGTCTACCCACCAGCCACTATCAGGAGGAACCTTACTAAAAGAGATACTAACCCCTGCTTACATGTTTTAGGTTATATTTTGTAATATAATTTAGATAATGTCTTTATGATACCATATGATTCATTATTTAAATAAAACAGTGGGCCTTGTGGAATATTGGCTATCCAGGCTGGACCACTTTCTATAGCTTTCACTTTGCACTCTAACATTTATTTCTTGGTAAACCCGTGTGATCTGTTCCTTTGAAAATGTGGCCTACTAAAGCTGTCACATAGTGTGCATTGGGTCTGTACATTTTCTGGAATTGTTTATGGTGGACTAATACATTGTAATTTATTTTATTTTTTTATTAAAACCTGGCTGGTCACCTACTCAGAAAATTTGGCCTAGTGAAAGTGTTATTTTTGATTTCTTTAAAAGTAAAAGTTGACTGGAATCTGGCAGCAATGTATGGTCACACCTCCTGCCCTGGTAACTTCACTACAGAATACTGTTTCCTTTTATGGGCTAGGAAAATCTTACTTCACAGTACATACAGTACTACTGAGCTGGACTATATATTGGAAGTTGCAATCTGTTTTTTTTTATGTTTTTTTTTTTACCTACAGTGAAAGTACCAACAGTTAACAAACTTCACACTAGATACTCTTTACAACTCCAAATTTCTAAGATACAATGCTGGCAGGTATAGTGTATCCTACAGCATTGTTACAGTGCCTTGAAAAAGTTTTCATAACCCTTCAAATTTTCCACATTTTATCATGTTACTACCAAAAACCTAAATGTATCTTACTGGGATTTTATGCAATAGACCAACACAAAGTGGCACATAATTGTCAAGTGGAAGGAAATTTTTTTTTACAAATAAATATGTGAAAAGTGTGGCGTGCATTTGTATTCAGCCCCCCTGAGTCAATACTTTGTAGAACCACCTTACAGGTGTAAGTCTTTTTAGGAATGTCTCTACCAGCTTTGCACACCTAGAGAGTGATTTTTTTGCCTTTTCTTCATTGCAAAATAGCTCAAGCTCTGTCAGATTGGATGGAAACAGCATTTTTTAAGTCTTGCCACAGATTCACAATTGGATTTAGGTCTGAACTTTGACTGGGCTATTCTAACACATGAATATGCTTTGATCTAAACCATTCCATTGTAGCTCTGGCTGTATGTTTAGGGTCGTTGTCCTGCTGGAAGGGAACCTCTGCCCCAGTCTAAAGTCTTTTGCAGACTTTAACAGGTTTTCTTCTAAGATTGTACTGTAGTCGGCTCCATCCATCTTCCCATCAACTCTTCCCCTCAACTATGGCCAGCTACCCCGTTCTTGCTGAAGAAAAGCATTCCCACAACAGGATTTTGCCATCACCATGTTTCACAGTGGGGATGGTGTGTTCAGGGTGATGTGCAGTGTTAGTTTTCTGCCACACATAGTGTTTTCTTTTTGGCCAAAAAGTTCAATTTTGGTCTTATCTGACGCAAACTGCAAACAGGATTTCTTATGGTTTTCTTTCAACAATGGCTTTCTTCTTGCCACTCTTCCATAAGGCCAGATTTTTTTGAGTGCACACCTAATAGTTGTTCTGTGGACAGATTCTCCCACCTGTGCTGTGGATCTCTGCAGCTCCTCCAGAGTTACCATGGGCCTCTTGGCTACTTCTCTGATTAATGCTCTCCTTGCCCGGCTTGTCAGTTTAGGTAGACCCAGTGGCAGCCCATCTATTGGAACTAAATATGTTTATCTTATGTCTTTTCTATCCTACTGTTTGTAGATTAAGGTTTTAAGGAATATACTCTGTATTACTACATGTAATCCATGATTTTTACCCTTTTCCTGTGCAATTAGATAGATTGCTGTGTATTAGTCTGGGCCTACTTTATTATATACCAATACCTTTTTGTTATTGCATTAAAGCTTTCACTCATGGTCAAAGAACTCTCATTTAACCCAAATCATACCTGAGAGATATTAAATCTTAAAAATAGTAAATGGGTAACAGTTCTGTATGAGTGTTTCAGTATGTATGTTTAGTGTGTACATGCAACACCATATTTCCTGAAACTGTTAATATTGAACTTGAAAAATGAGAAGGACTAAGTACTAAGGGAACAATTGACTTAATTGATGAGATGAAAACATTGTAGTCAATTTGTAAAAAAGACAAACACGATTTGAAATGTATACATGTTGGATTTACTGAAATTATTGTGGTTCAATTTTCATTAGAATATTGACACAAATTATTTGTGTTCATATATATTGTATTTCTCCCAAAATAAAATGTCACACGTTTCCTTGTAATACCATATGGTTAGAATGGCAACAGATATCATGGTGTCATGTGTAGTACTGGCATGTCTCATAGGATGGGTGCATTCAAAATACTCATTATGCTGTCAGAGGAGATGCTTTTCTCCTTAAAGGGAGCACAGCTCTCAGCTGCATAATATGGGAAAGACAGTCCATATTTAGGATGTAAGTCGCTCTTATTGTCTTTTCTCTACACTCTACAATATAATCTGTCTTCAATTATCTAAAATGAATAAAACCTTTTTTAAAGGGGGCTCCAAATTGTACTGTTAGCATCCCCCGTATTACTCCACATTCTTTTTGGGGCACTGGAGGTAGGGGACAGGCCCTTGTCTCTCAACACTGGCACAAGGGTAATGTGTAAAGGGAAGGGGGGCTTTGCTGCACCACATTGCAATCCCCCTCCATATTTAAAAGTATGTGGCCTGGTCTGATACTGGAAGGACAGCACACACTAACTGCCCTCCTATTCCTGGCCACTGGGGCAGCATGCCTGGATAAAGGTCTGGTTGGAATATTAAGGGGAACACCACACAATGCTTTCCCCTTTTTTTTTAATGTAAATATGTAACATGAAAAAACACAAAAAAAAAACAAACAAACAAACACTAAATTAAAATAAAAGACCACAAATACAGACCCCTCTCCCTCTCCCCAGAAATAAAAATGCACACCCTCAAAATAAATATAAATGTAAAAAGTCGATTTTTTTCCAAAGCAAATTTTCCTAATCAACTAAATTACAAATTTCAGAGTTACTGCTTTCGTGATTTTTTTTTTTTTCTTGTGGAAAATTAATAATAACCATTGGATTTATACCTGACATAAAAGTAAAAGCAGCTACATGTAAGGGTCTGTTGGCAGACAGTTTATCAATAGGTTTCACAGAGTTACTCTTTAAAGGTCTCACCTACCAATATTTTCAACAGATGATTAGTTATTCTATATATGATCCATTAATTTAAATAATATAATTTTTTTATGTACTAACTAAAAATAAGAAAACATTTGGAATATTACAGCATTTATTTAAATAAGGCGAACTAATACAATATGCAATGTGAACTAATGTAGTTAAATGGTTGTAGTATGTATGAAAAATGACTGATGACTGATTAAAAAGAGAGTCAAAATGTCACATGTACCACTCATGCATTATTTATGTCCATAAAAAAACAAAATGTTTAAGAAAAAAGGCGGGTAATTTATTCAAAGTGCCTTTTATACATTGACATATGCTGCTGTAGTCTCTATATTTTTGTTGCTTGCCAAACGCAGTAAATATTTCATATTACAGAAAATTACTGTCTCGTATTTCTTCATTAGTCAGAGAGCCGGGTTTGAAACATATATGCCATAGCCATTGTTATTCTTCTGTGATGGCTGACGGGAATATTTCACAGGGTAGCATGAAAGGAAATCAATGCATGTGCAAGTGCACATTTTACATGATACATTAAAAATCTATTTGACCAGAAAATTATTTTTATTATTTATATATAATATTGACCTAAGTCATTTTGGGGTCAATTCACTAAGAGTTAAATAACGGCTAATATTATGCGGTAAAATACCACATGCGGTAACAATTTTCCAAGTGTTCAATTCACTAAGAATTTGGAGTTAAACACCGAATGCAATATTTAGATTAGCGGTAATTACCACATTAGGTAATGCGGTAATTTATCGTATTGAGCTGGTTGCTAAGGAGCGGGCCAGGAAGCCAGCCGCTGAGTCCTTGACAACCGATGATTCATCAGCTGTCAGCGGGCTTTCCCACTCACAGCTGATTGTAAAAAGAATAGCGTGCCACCCCCACGTTCATACTAGACCCTTCGGGTCTCGTGACATCACGGACTGGTGTATGCTTTACATGGAGGGGGCTGGCATCTGGGGGCCCCCTTATGAAAGGGGGCTTTCAGATTCCGATTAGCCCCCTGCCGGCAGACCCCCACAACCACCGGTCACAGTTGTGGGGATGAGGCCTTTATACCCATCAACATGGGAATAGGAGTATGTTGAGGGCATGTGGCATGCCCCCCCCCTTCCCTGACCTGCGGGGCTCCATGCTCGGATAAGGGTCTGGTATGGATTTTGGTGGTGACACTGTGCGTTTTTTCTTTACATTTTGGCATGGGGTATCCCCTAAAAGCCATATCAGATCCAAAGGCCCTATTATGGACTTGGGGGGGAGGCCAGGCTGTTTTTTTTTATACTTTTTAATTGTTGTCTTTTTTTTTTACAATCAGCTGTCAGCGGAGGGAAGCCTGCTGACAGCTGATGAATCATCAATTGTTAAGTATGCAGCCGGCGGCTTCCTGGCCCACTGCTTAGCAACCAGTTATTTGTTAAAAAACAGTCTGGGGTCTTCTGTTTTTCAACAAATACCACATGTGAAACTGCCAGTAAAACCCGGGGGTAATTATTGCATGCTTTTTTACTCTCTGGTCCCTTTGTGAATTGGACTTAAAGAGGGATTCCACCCAAAAAAAAATATTAAAAGCCAGCAGCTATAAATACTACAGCTGCTGACTTTTAATAAATGGACACTCACCTGTCCCGGGTTCCAGCGATGCCGGCAGCCGAGGCCGATCGATCGCTCGGCTCTCGGCTGCTGTCGCCACCATTCTAGGTGAGGGAATCAGGAAGTGAAGCGAATCAGCTTCACTTCCCGGTTCCCTACTGCGCATGCGCGAGCCGCGCCGCGCAATAGGAAATCTCCGCGCTGTCACTGGGACCCGTGTGTGTCCCAGCAGACAGTGCGGCAGGGCAGGAAATGGCGTAGACTCCCACGGGAGTCTATGCCCGGAAGTGGGTGAAAATACCTGTCTTTGACAGGTATCTCCACCCCCCTCCCCCCTGAAAGGTGTCAATTGTGACACCGGAGGGGGGGAGGGATCCGATCAGCGGAGGTTCCACTTTAGGGTGGAATCCCACTTTAAGAGCCTTTATTTATTTTTTTCATTGGACGTATGCAATAATTTATGCAGATTAGTAAAATGATACCCTCATCACATAAACATTAAACATTAGCAGTAAACATTAGTGAGTTGACCCTTTTGCATCCTAATTGGGCACGTTGTTAAAAAAAATTTAAAATAGTATTTAAGAAATTCCAGAAGACTATTCCATAAAAGGAGAGGTGAGTATGCAAATGTAGCAATGACCCCCGAAGGAGCTGCTGGTTTGATTGGGCTTACCATTACCTTCTCCTCCTTGATCTGTGTCTAGGGATTCCCATGGTAGATGGCCCAGTAAACTCAGAGACTGATGACAGATCCGCATAAAGGGATTTTTATTTGCAAAACATAGACAACAAACAGTCTCTTAAAATAGGATCAGAGGGTTAGGAAGGAAGTTCAGGTTCTCTTAGTGTCAAAGTCAATAGTGAAGGACTTGCTTACTTTGACTAAATCCAAAGAATAGCCATTCACAACTGGATGTTCACTCAAGATGGACAATCCCTCTCTCACAAGGCCTAGCAGCCAACAAGGTGCTTTACTCAGGAACAAGTCTCTGCCACAGACATTGTTGTAGAACATACAGGAATACGTCTCTGCCACAGATGGTGTTGTAGAACATACAGGAATACGTCTCTGCCACAGACGGTGTTGTAGAACATGCAGGAAACTAACACTCTTGTGATACCTGGATCTTTCAGCCATCTTGGCGATACCCACGAGACAAAATTCACTATTTCAGCCCTTCCAGGTATTTCAGCCCTTCCAGGCTCTTGCTAAGAAGCCAACCCGTATGTGGCCTTCTTCTGAAGAGTCCTCCCCTGGATATGAAAATACTGGGCCTCTCCAACTACTGGAGATGGCACCGGACCACCTCAGAATCACTCTTTAGTTTCCTTGCCTCGGGTTTGCCAGCCCCGAGACAATAAGTCGAGTGGATACACACCCCAGGCCATAGCCTTCCTGGGGGCTGGTCAGGAGAACCAGGACCATGGAGTCAGAACATCCTTCTGGACTGGAACCCCGAACCAAGTGACATCTGCATCTTAAGTACCCTCCCCCCCACAAATTTTTCTTGGCTCGTCATACTTGTTGTATGTCACTGCGTTCTTGACGTCCGGAATTTCCAACAACATTTGTGTGACCGTGTGTGTGCAAGACAAGTTTGAGCCAACATCCGTCTGAAAAAAATCCACGGTTTTGTTGTTGGAATGTTACAGAGAGAGTTAGGCTGAGAATTAGTAGGACGGTTTCAAGGAGGGATAGTATAAAGGTTAGTGTGAGGTTGATCATGCATTATAAATTTTTTGTTCAACCAGCAGGTTGAATGAAAAAAAAAAGAAGAAGATCTGTTACCCCATCTACACATTCAGAGTGGATGGGGGTAATCACTCCCACTGTGCTATTGTGTTCTGACAGCAAGGAGCCTTCCCCACCAACACAACACACTGATCAGTGTTACTGACTATAGCCGGTGGCACTGATCATTTGGGAAAAACTTAGCCCTTGTACACACGGTCGGAGATTCCGACGGAATGTTTCCTATTGGACCGTTTTGTAGGATATTCCGACTGTGTGTGGTCTTCATCTGACTTTTTCCGTCGGAATATCCGACGGACCAAGTTTTCCAACTTGCCGGTAAAATTTTCCGACAAAATGCTCCTATCGGACATACTCCGATCATGTGTAGCCTACTCCGACGGACAAAGTGCCACGCATGCTCAGATCAAATTCCTAGACCAAAGCTATTGGCTACTAGCCTGAACGTAGTTCCGTCGTAACAAAATAACGTCATCACATTATGTACAATCGGATTTTCCGACAACTTAGTCCGACCTTGTGTATACAACATAACTTCCGGACCTGTTCCGGAATTAATCCGTCAGAATTACTCCGACGGATTTGGTTGTCGGAATCTCCGACCGTGTGTACAAGGGCTTATGCCGCGTACACACGAGCGGACTTTTCAACATCCAAAGTCCGAAGGACTGAGTCCGTCAGACTATCCGATCGTGTGTGGGCTGCAATGGACTTTTGACTCGCCAAAGTCCGAAGGACTTTAGAATATGGAACATGCTTCAAATTTTTCCGAAGGAACTCCGCCGGACCCGGTCCCCTTCGAAAAATCCGCTCGTGTGTATGCTACTCCGACGGACTAAAACCGACGCTAGGGCAGCTATTGGCTACTGGCTATGAACTTCCTTATTCGAGCCGAGTCGTACGTCATCACGTTCGAATCCGTCGGAGTTTAGTGTGATCGTGTGTGGCCAAGTCCGCTCAGCTGAAAAGTCTGTCAGAACTCCGTCGGAATTCCAGCAGAACTCCGACGGAACTCCTTCGGAAGTCTGTCGGACATAAGTCCTCTCGTGTGTACGGGGCTTTAGAAGTAAATTGACTTCTGTACAACCAGAAGTACAACCAGCCTGCCCATACATGGATCGAAATTCAGCCGGTTACAGAAAGCGTTAAGGTAAGGATTAGTTTGAGTAGACATGTGCAGAGTAAAAAAAAAAATGTTTTATTTCCTTTTGTTATTTAAATAATTTTGTTTAGCTAATTTTGTTAAAGTCCTTTGATTCATTTTTGGAATTCATTTTCTTTATTTGTTTTCGAATACGATTAGAATTTTCCAAATTCGGTTGAATTGAATTCAACCGAATTCGAAAAGTTTGAATCAGCATTTGAATTCAAATTTACTCTATTAGATTTGAATTTTAGAAGACGATTATATTCTTCTTATTTTATTTTATTCTAATATCTTTTCTATTCTATTATAATATTTTTTCTATTCTATTCAAATGTATTCTAAATATAAGGAGCCACGCTAATAAGTGAAAGCAAGTTATTCTTTTGAATAATAACTTGGAAGGAGCAATGTTCTGAAGTCACCGCGTTCTGCGCCAGTCCCGGAAGCAACGGGCGGTAATTGAGGGCCAGCCGGCTTGTGTGTATTTTTATGGCCATTGTACTATCCGGATAATGTGTATATCTGCGTTTTTTTTTTATAAATGTAAAAAAGGTTTTATGCTATGTGAGCATTTTCTTTTCTATATCAGAAACAGCTTATTGTTGCCTGATACCCCGTGGCTGAGAGTGAGTGATTGCGTTCCTGCCATCCTGTGTGACAATTCGTTGATTAACCATTGCGCTTCTGGGTCCCATTTAATAGGGACCAAGAGTTCTGGTAAGCGGCCAGAGATTCTATAGGTGGCGGTATTGGCTATACTTTACAGCACTTTTCTGAAAGGGTGTGTGTTAAATTTATCACAGAGACTCCGTTGACACATTTGCATGCATCTTTCCAGTTTGAGATTGAACACTTTATATGGACTTTAATTTGTTTGGACTTGCTAATAATTAATTGTTTCACAAATCAATTAATTTAAGAATTTTTAATTCATTTATGATTGCGTAGTTTTTATGTTGATTTTTTCACTAAGGATTATGTTCTATTAAATTGGGGAGTAATTAATATATTAATGAACATTTTTTTTATTAATTATTACGCTGTATGAAACTGGGGTTTATATTTGCTAGTTTATAACACTATCAGGGTGTAGGTGATTTATTATTTTGAATAATTTTAATATTTTCGATTTTTTTGATTGGTATATTGTACAGGTAACCAACTTATTTATTTTAGTTATTATTAAAAAGAATAATTTGCTTTCACTTATTAGCGCAGCTCCTTATATTTAGAAACTTGGTTAGGTGTTGTATAACGATTTGAGCTGCTGCTTAGGGATCGGGTTTACTAATAGCGCAGTTTTTTCCTTTTACTATTCAAATTTATTCTAAATTCTATTTGAAATTAGAATTTTGGAAAATGATTATATTCTTTCTATTCTATTGTATTCTTTTCAATTTTTCTTATAATCTATTCTATTTGAAATTCAAATTTCAGAAGACGGTTATATTCTTTCTATTTTGTTCTTTTTTTTTAATTATATTCCTTGATTTTTTCTTTGATATTCAAATGTATTCTATTCGAAATTTTACTCTATTCTATTTTTTTTATATTCAATTATATTCTATTCTTATATCTTCTATTAAATTTTCTATTCTATTCAATTAGTTTCTATTCTTTTCTATTCTACTCCTCAATTTTTTATTCTATTTTATTCTAATCTTTAATAAAAAATGTATTCTGTTCTGTTTTACTCTATTCTATTTTTTTTTATTCTATTATTTTAGTTTCTATTCTGTTTTACTTTATTCTATTAAATCTATTCCATTCTGTTCTATTCTTTTCCATTTTATTCTGCTCTGAGCAAGTGTCAGGGTTACAGGGAGGGTTAGACATTTACATTCACTGCACCTAGTGTGAACAATCCTTAAAATTTAGTCTGGGAGGCAGATTTCAATTGTTTCCAGGTTGTAAATACCCCCTCCCCAAAATTCCCCCTCCTAGCACATCCCACTCCCACTCCCAAATCCCCCCTCTTGGCACAATCCCCTCCATATCCTCCCTCCAACCACAATCCTCCCAAATCCTCTCCTCCTAGTACAACCACCCCCTCCCCAAATCCCTCCTTCTAGCACAACCCCCCTCCCCAAATCCCCCTTCTAGCACAAACCCCTCCCCAAATCCCCCCTTTTAGCACAACCCCCCTACCCAAATCTCCCCTTCTAGCACAATCCCCCTCCCCAAATCCCCCTTCTAGTACTACCCCCCAAATCCCCTCTTTTAACACAACCACCCCAACCCCCCCCCCCCCCAGCCCCTCCTAGCACAACCCCCCCTCCTCCAATCCCTCCTCCTAGCACAAAGATAAATAAATAATGATCATATAAATATAAAAATAATAATTAAATAAAGATAAATAAATCATGGTTGAATTAAGATGGACGTGTGTGTGTGTGTTGCTAAGAATTTCCCTCTCCCTGCATACTGTGTTCACTGAAAAACGTATCAAACAGATGTACTCTCTGGTGATATAAATGGGAATGGAAGTTCCACATCTTTATTGCTCTAACAGTAAAGAACCCCTTTTGCAGTTTAACCACTTATAGACTGGAAGATTTTCCCCCTTAATGACCAGGCAATTGTTTGCGATACGGCACTGCGTCACTTTGACTGACAATTGTGCGGTCATGCAACGCTGCACCCAAACAAAATTGATGTCTCTTTTTTTCCCACAAATAGAGATTTCTTTTGGTAGTATTTGATTACCTTTGCGGTTTTTATTTTTTGCGCTATAAACAAAAATAGAGTGACAATTTTTTTTTTAAAACTATATTTTTTGCTTTTTGCTTTAACAAATATCCCCCCAAAAAAATAAAAAATAATGTATTTCTTCATCAGTTTAGGCCAATATATATTCTTCTACATATTTTTGGTGAAAAAAAATCACAATAAGTTCATATTGATTGGTTTGCGCAAAAGTTATGGCATCAATGAAATAGGGAATAGATTTATGGCATTTTTTACTAGTAATGGTGGTGATCTGTGATTTTTTGTGGGATTGTGACATTGTGACAGACAGATCAGACACTGTTTTGGGACCATTGACATTTATACAGCGATCAGTGCATAAAATGCACTGATTACTGTGTAAATGTCACTGGCAGGAAAGGGGTTAACGCTAGGGGGTGATCAAGGGGTTAAATGTGTTCCCAGGGAGGTGTTTCTAACTGTGGGGGGAGTGGGCTGACTGGAGGAGGAAAGAGATCGCTGTTCCTAATCACTAGGAACAGCAGATTTCACTCCTCCCCTGTCAGAACGGGGATCTGTGCCTTACAGCTGGGGAGCACCTGCTATGGCTCTTAAAGGAGCCGACATACAGCTACGGCGATTTGTGGGTAGTATAATGCGGGCAGTATAATGACAGCAGCTGGTCGGCAAGTGGTTAAAGTGATTGCTTTTTAAAAAAAAAGATAACAAACATGGTATACTTACCTGCATTGTGCAGTTCGTTTTGCACAGAGTGGCCCCAATCCTTGACTTCTGAGGTGCTGGTAGCTCCTCCCTGCACTGTATAACCCTCTAAGAGAGGCACTCTCCCGGGGGTTACCTTGTGGGCGTGCTCCCGAGTCCAGCACTTGCCACCATAGTCACCGAATGTAGGACTTGGCCCCGCCCCCCGGGGCGCCCACGTCATTGGATTTGATTGACAGCAGTGGGAGCCAATGGCTGCGCTGCCATCAATCTATCCAATCAAGAGCTGAGACAACAGGCAGAGGGGAAGATAGTGTCTCCAGCGAGGGAAATACGGGGCTCAGGTGAGTAAAACGAGGGGGGCTGAGGGGCTGGTCATAGGATGCATTAAGGTGAAAAAACATGAGGGCTTACAACCCTGTTCTCATTCAGCTTTATTGTATGGTGGTGTATCTTCTATAGGAACCTTAAAGAGTTTCTACCCAAAACTACAGTCACCGTTGATAGATGTGTGTAATGCAATTTATTCCGTATGAAGGGCCTTTCTCCAGGGATAATAGATTTAAATTTAATTGGGCATTATATAATACCTTGATGCCTATTCCTGACTTCTGGGAATAATGGCAGTTCCCTGCATCTGGCATATCATGATACTTTGATCGCAATTTCTGACCAGAGAGAAACTTTATGTAATACAATTGTAGTTGATATGTAATATGTATAAACAGTGATTTTCAGGGGATCTTACCCCTCTAAGATGTACATACTTTTCCGGAAACCACAATGCTTTCATTTAAAGTGATTGAAAACCCTCACATATACCTAGTGAAGTGACTGGCCTCAGGTGATGCACAGAGATTAAACAAATCCTCCTACATAAGCTGTACATGTTTACCTGCAGTCTTCTCTTCCCTGCAGCCTATCAAAGTGTTGAATTTATACAGCTTGTCTTGGATTTTCAGAGCAGGGGGCAGGGAGCTTACACTATGCAGCTGATTGGAGGGAAGAAACACTTCCCCCTCCCCTTTACACAGCACACAGGAACAGATCTAAAACTGTCAATCCCAGGCAGTGTGTTGGAGCTCCCTTCCCTATCTTCTTTTACCCCCTTGGTGTCAGGAGAACTTATCAAAATTGATTCATTCTGATAGCAGAGGAACAAGGCAGCAGACAGAAATGACCCTTAGTGCTCTGGCTTGAGACATGTGCACACTAAAGAGGTATATGCTTTGTTCATATTTCATGTTAGGGGTTTACAACCACTTTAAGCTAATTAACCAGATATACTGCGGCAGGATGGCTGCTCTGTGCTAGATCACGTACATAGTACGTGATCTGACACTTCCGGGTCTAGGGCACTGGAAACCTGCTCCCACTGTGATCACACACACAACGATTATACAGTACACAGGCAGAACGGCGATCTGCCTATGTAAACAAATCAGATTGCCATTCTGTCAGTAGGGAAGGTATTGATCCTGTGTTCCTGGAAAGCATGAACATGGATCAAAGCCTTCCCCGAGTAAGAGCACCTCCCCCACAGTGAGAAAGCACAGACTAGGCACACATTTAACCTTTTGATCGCCCCTGATGTTAACCCCTTCCCAGTCAATGTCCTTTTTTAGTACTAATCACTGTATTACGGTTACTGGTCCCCAAAAATTGTCAAAAGTGTCAGTATCCAGTTTTTCGCCACAATATTGCAGTCCTGATATAATTTGCTAATCTCCATCAATACTAGTAAAAATAAATAAATAAATAAAAATATCCCATAGTTTGTAGACGCTATAACTTTTGCGCAAACCAATCCATATATGGTTATTGGGATTTTTTGTTACCAAAAATATGTAGCAGAATACATATTGGTCTAAATTTATGAAAGAATTTGTTTGTTTTCCATTTTGTTTTATTGGATATGTTTTATAGCAGAAAGTTAAAAAATATCTTCTTTTTATTTTTTCAAAATTGTCGATCTTTTTTTGTTTATAGCACAAAAAATAAAAAACGCAGAGGTGATCAAATACCACCAAAAGAAATCTCTATTTGTGGGGAAAAAAGCCATGCATTTTATTTTGGTACAGTGTCGCACTACCGCTCAATTGTCAGTTAAATATAAAGCAGTGCTGTATCACAAAAAATGGCCTGGTTATGAAGGGGGGTAAATCTTCTGGAGGTCAAGTGGTTAAAGTGGTTGTATACTCGATTTTTTAACTTTTACCTACAGGAAAGCCTATAATAAGGCTTACCTGTAGGTAAAAAAAAATATCTCCTAAACCTTTACGGTTTAGGAGATATTCCCCTCGGTATACGCCGCTGACTGCAGCGGCGCATGCGCACAAGGGGATTCTCGGCCTGAAAATCTGGCAGTGGCCGGCCGGCCGGAATGAAATCTCCCGCGCGCATGCGCGGGAGTGACGATATCGCGGCACCGGCCACTCACAGCGCCGGAGCCGCGATACCCGGAAGAAACGCAGAGGGAGCATGTCAGCTCCCTCGGTGTGGATCGGCCCAGATGTCGGGGCCTCGTTCTAAGGTAAGTATTTCATAATGAGCTAGTATGCGGTGCATACTAGCTCATTATGCCTTTTGCTTTGCAGGTTTAAAAAAAAAAAAAAAGGTGCGGGTTTACTACCACTTTAATATCTCAAATATTTTCAATAAGCCCTTGAATTGAACTGAATGCTAATATCTGATATGTGGAATGAGTCTAATACACTATAGATGGGTTATATCGATGTAAAGTTGGACAAAATATACCAATTTACCTAAGGTGCAAACATCTGAAAACAAATAGAATGCTGATTATTTGTACCTGTATTGTAAATTTAGTTTGTAATCTCACTCCTATGTTTTTGCAAGATTTGTTTATGCAGCATATTTATCCCCTGAGGTCCATTGATTGTTTTGGACGGTGAATGTACAGTATGGTCTGCTAACAAACTGTATTAGGAGGTATTAGAAGTCATTGAGAGATGTTGTGAACTTATATCCAATATAGTGCACTATAATGATATGCTGACAGACGGGATATTAATTGCAATATTATGTTATCATCCCCTATGGTTTTGTGTTTCCATGAGTAATGAGTGGTTTTAATGCTGTATTTTAATAATAAAGCAATGTTTGCTATCTGTACATCTTGAGCAGGTTCTTCATTTGAGGTGATGAAGGATAGTTTTTCTACTATGTGTTTGCACACACAGACTGTTGTGAGTCCTTGGTATTCCCCTTTATTAAGGAATTGTAAATGTCTCTGTAAATGTCTCAAATTTTGATTTTGTTGCTCCAGGGTGACTCTAGCCTCTTTCTGCAGGCCTACAAGAAGGGGAGACCTTGCTTAGGCCATTGCCAGCATGCAGATATTCCCCAGTGATCTAAAAAAGCAATAGGCTGTTCAGTGGCAGCAGGTCTGTAGGATCTGGAAACTGTTGGCACCATCATTATGCTACCAGCCATATGATGTATCAGAAGATGGAGGATTACTAAAGCATGTGCTTTATTGTGTAAATATTTTTCTGGTATAAATCTTGCTATATGGAGTTCAATTATAGGCTTACTTATTTGTCTAGAGCTACATCTCGCCCCAAAACCAATAAAGTAATATATTGCAGATTACTAGCCCTAGGTGTAGAGTCTGCATTTGTTTTGTTTGTTTTTTTAAGCTTGTTTGCATTATTTTTACTTGGTAATCCTGAAAATAACACACTTCCTGCCCCTGCGCAGCTGGCTATGTCACTCCTCCAATGTACACAATATTACCAAAAGTATGGGGACACCTGCCATTACAAGTACATCAACTTTACTGGCTATCAATCTGTATCGCTCCTGCTCTGCTCTTCCACTCTCATTGGATTGCTGAGTTGTGGAGGGGCGGGGAGTGGCTGTCTCGGCGTCTCAGTGGCTTGCTGAGAGGTTGAGACAGCCATCAGTCCAGACAGCTGGCGGATCCAGACTTCGTAAGTCAGGATAACACTCTTTTTTGACTGATAGCAGTGACGTCAGCGGAGAGCAGACTTCAGACTGCTCTCCACTGAAAATGGGTCACAAGAGTGCAAAAACGAATTTCTCTCCTGTGACCAATAGGGGAAGCCCAGCCTAAAAATCTCAGGCTGGATTTCTCCTTTAATAGCATCCCAGTCTTAGTCCGTAGGGTTCAATATTGAGATGGCCCAACCTTTCCAGCTATAACAGCTCCAACTTTTCTGGGAAGGTTGTCTACAAGGTTTGAGTGTGTCTATGGGAATGTTTGACAATTCTCCGCTCTAATTCATCCAAAAAAAACATACTTCTCTTTTAAAGTTCATGTGCTTGTCAAGTTCCTCCACCCCAAACACGCTCATCCATGTTTTTATGGACCTTGCTTTGTGCACTTGTCCAAATCATTTGGTGGAGGGGTGATTATGGTGTAGTGTTATTTATCAGGGGTTGGGCTTGGCCCCTTAGCTCCAGTGAAGGGAACTCTTAAAGTGTTAGCATTTCAAGACATTTTGGACAATTTCATGCTCTCAACTATGTGAGAACAGGTTGCTGATGGCCCCTTCCTGTTCCAACATGATTGCGCACCAGTGCACAAAGCAAGGTCCATAAAGACATGGATGAGAGAGTTTGGGGTGGAGGAACTTGACTGGCCTGACCTTAACCCAATAGAACACCGTTGGGAGGAATTAGAGCGGAGACTGCAAAACAGGCCTTTCGTCCAACATCAGTGCCTGACCTCACAAATGTGCTTCTGGAAGAATGGTCAAACATTTCCATCGACACGCTCCTAAACCTTGTGGACAGCCTTCCCAAAATAGTTGAAACAGTAATGCCGTGTTTACATTACCAGAACTTCTGACAGAAAAAGTCATATGGGAGCTTTTCATTGTATATTCCGATCGTGTGTATGCCCCATCGGACTTTTTATATCAAAAATTCTGAAGGACCTAGAAAGAGCACATGTTCCAAATTTTTCCGACTGAATCAATTCCTATCAGGAAACTGCTCATCTATATGCTGTTCCGACGTACCAAAAACAATGCGTGCTCTGAAGCAAGTACGAGATGGAAGATATTGGCTAACTTCCTTTTTCTAGTCCCATCGTACGTGTTGTACATCACAGCATTCTTGATGGCTGGACTTTGGTGTGACCGTGTGTATGCAAGACAGCTTGAGCAGAATTCCACTGGAATTCCGTTGGAGAAACCTTCAGAGTTTATTCCGATGGAAAAACTGCTCGTGTGTACACAGCCTTAGAGCTGCAAAGGGTGGGCCAACTGAATATTGGACCCTACGGATTAAGACTGTGATGCCATTAAAGTTCATGTGTGTGCAAAGGCAGGCATCCCAATACTTTTGGCAATATAGTATAGAGAATGGTCTCCCCTTCCTCTATGGAGGAATCCATGGTTGTCACCCTAGAATGCTCTCTTGAAATAGACTACAAACAAGTCCATCATTAATTTACATTACATGAGGAGTAGGGCAATAGGTAGTACAGCTAGGATAGCTAGGAAGAAAGATATTATTTTTGTGTCACTCACAAAGTAAAAAGAGTACTGCATTTCTGGCAGGGGCAACAGGTATTTTCTGCAAATGTTCTTAGCTTGAAAAAAAAAAAGGAAAACTAAGGCATCTACCACATCTAAGAACTGTAACCTACCATATGATGCATTGGGATTGGCTATGCTTTCATTTTTGCTTTCATTTTATTGCCTGGAATGCCTAAAATGCCCTATTTAGCAATTCATAATTTCAGTTTGAAAGTTTTCCTTTTATTTTTAGGCTACTGAGCATAAGTTTTATATAAAAATTTTGAGCACTAGTCAGCAGCACCCTGCACTAAGCACCAATTGACCGCTCTGTGTTATTAATTTGCTTACTCTAGTGTTCTACAGACCACCTGTCTCAAAATGCTGACTTCATGCTTTAAAAGAATTGCTTCATACAAAGATTGCAATTTCCATGTAATCAATTTAAAAAGAACGTTTAAAGTAAAAAGCTTTATAAGCATTATGATTTACTTAGAATAAAGAGTATTACCTCCAAGTATTTCATACATTTACTGATGTCTGTATGCAGAAAATGGCTCAGGCAGTTTAGAATGGGCTTCATATGTGGCTTTTTTTAACAAAATGTTAGTCTGGATGAAATAAAACATATTATAGTGAGATAATTCATGCTGGTTAACATGCTGAACAACTGAAAAATTGCCAACTTTAATAAGGAGCAATTTGAAAAATGCATCATCACCTGCATCCCTGAAACAATAATATGAAATGTGATTGGCTGCTTTGGTTTACTGCACTTTGTACACATCATCATGGCTGTCGTCATCCTCATCAACGCAAAAAATATCCACTCCTATTACAACTATCCCTGCACATAATGCTGCTACATTTAAAAAAAAAAAATGTCACCTCTACTCACCTGTACATCATCTTCTATGTGGTCCTCACATATCCTCTGCAGTTCTTGTTTTTCATCAATCCTGGGCAGAGTTGATCAGTGTCCACATGTTAGAAAGCAATGAAATGTATACTGCCAGCAATGCCATACTCAGTGATAACTACATCTTACGAGTTAGGAGCCAGGACACTATTCAACCCAAAGGTGGGGTGATGGCCAGCAGACTGAACAAAGTTTCTGTAGAGGACATCTTGTTTAGAGAAGAAATATTGCAGTGAAATCTATACTTTTGCAGGGGTTGAGATATTAAAAAAATGTCTAAGTTGGTGTTGGGCTTTTAAGTTGTAATATGTGAATGTCAGAGGCTGATTACAAGGGACTGTCAAAGATCATAAATTAGAGCAGAAGTAGGGTTCTACTACCCAATATGATCAGAAGATTGTTTAGAGCTACCTGGGTGCGGAAAGGCAATCGCACAGCTGCAGTAGCAATCATGAGAAAAGATGGTCCGCAACTCCATGCTTGGAGGTGATCAATTGCCACCAAAAGAAAGCTCTATTTGTGGGAAAAAAGGATGTAAATTTTGTTTGGGTACAACGTCGCACGGCCGCACAATTGTCAGTTAAAGCAACGCAGTGCCGTATCGCAAAAAAAAGGCTTGGTCAGGAAGGGGATAAATCCTACTGGGGGTGAAGTGGTTATAGTAAATATGTGATGGAAAAAATGGGGAAGAGGCACATTCATAGTTATCCATCTTTTGTAAATACTATCACCAGCTGACCCATAAGCTTTGAGTCACTGACCTGGAATAAAAATTCAGATGAGCAAAGGCAGACATCTGCACACTTGTTCTGTGTCAGTGACTCAAAGTATTGAAAAAAAGAAGGTCACATTGACAGCCAGGCACCTAGCAATTTCAGAAGGAAAGCTAAACAGCAGCATTTTTTTCGACTAATATGTTTCTCAAGGTAATAAAAGCTTCCCGTTTCATTTGTATATTCTTGCAATGCAAATTACTAATGCCATTAGCCCCAAATTAATAACATCTTTCTCCCAAGCACGTTCTCTTATACACCTCACACAGTTACGCTTTGCTGTTAGAGATAAAAACCGCAGTGACAAGGATAGCTAATAATCCACTAAGACTTTTTAGTGCAGATGGTTCTCTCCTCCTCTCTGAGTGTGCCTGTGCTGATTTACATAGCCGCATTTGCTTTGCAGTGGACTTCATAAAAATATTCAACGTTATGTGTGACAGATTTAGGTAGACGACTGATCCCTTTTTGATCTAATGGCCATATTTTACTAGCTACTAAAGCATAATTTTTAATGACATAAATCATATACAACCAAATGATCATATGTTCAATTTTATAAACATATCAACATCATTCGGTATAAAATAAGCAACCGCTGCTAGTTAACAAGATACCCCTGAAAAGTATCAGAGTCATAAGATATTCAAAGCCATACATAACAGAAAACAAAGTTCATTATAAAAATAAGAGTTCACACAAAAAAAAAATACCTAGAATAATGGTCTTAATATCATAAGAGCTTTCAAACCTATCATTAGAAATAATCAGCATATGCTAAGTTCAGGCCAAATCTATGCAAATCATAGGCCAGGATACAGATTGAATACACTGATTAAAGCTTGTGGAAATATTTGTTTCTGCTATCAGTGATCAGCAAGACTTGATGTGCTTTTATGAAAGGAACTACGGTATTCACAATATCATTATATAAGATGGCAGCCCAACAATTACAACCTTGGAAATCCTATTGAAGGGGGTAACAATACTATAGGCTTGAGCCAAACTTAAAATCTGTATCTAGCCAGCAACTCATCATATGTATCACATTTGACAATATGGGGTTGATTTACTAAAACTAGAGAGTGCAAAATCTGGTGCCGCTGTGCATGGTAGCCAATCAGCTTCCAACTTGTTTAATTAAGCTTTAATAAATGTACCTGGAAGCTGATTGGTTTATATACAGAGCTGCACCAGATTTTTCACTCTCCTGTTTTCCTAAATCAACCTCTATGAGTTTACAGTAAATACATTGGCTTGGAACTACTTTTTCTAGCTTAACTAGAGGGGGATGAGGAAATAGGCAAGATCGGCAGCAAGATCTGATCATAGGGGGAGAGGGTGGTAAAAAGCAAGTGAAACTTATCATTTACAATGGATAAAGGCAGTTGAATCAGCTTCCACAAAAAAGCAGGGGAGGATGGAGCAAAGAGATGCCCATGGAAAGCAATAAGGAACATAACTTTATTGTAATCTCAAAGTAGTGGGTAAAAATTGTCCAGCATGGTGGACAATAGCATCAATTGTAGCGTGTTTCCCCAAATAACCCCTAATTTTAAAAACACACACACATGCAATATTGACAACATTGTCACATGTAACACATCGGTACCGAAAGCTTCATGCATACATACCCATGCATACCCAGACCAATGGACCTAAACGGAGCTGCTATAAATAGAAAGATATAACCAGTAATCTGATCATAATTGATCTGTAAACATATGACTTTTCTAAAACATAATTAATATTGCTGCAAATGTTCATTGATTGAAAGGGTTCCTGGAAGGATAAAGATAATTGATTAAGCAGAGTCTGAGAGGGAGCAGAGGGGGAGGTGCCTTCACCCCAAAAAGAAGGAAGACATAGGAGAGAGTGGCATTATCAATCTTACCACTAAGGAACTCTCTAAAGAAGAGTTAGCGACCCTTAATAAAGGACTGAAATATGCACGGCCAAAGAATTTTAACAAGCTCCAGACCTTTATTGATATACAGAAATACACACAAAAGCTAAACATCAAAAGATACCTTCTAAGTATTCCTACTAGACAACTGGTTAGAGATGCATCAGTTATTGTTCATTTGGGTTAACCAATGAATCATTTTTTAACCCCCCAGGAAATATAGCTCCCAGTGTCAATGTTTTTCGTGATCTGGTTGTGAAGGGTCTAGAAAACTTAAAAACATGAACTGTACAACCCCAACATGACATTAAGATAGGAGTGGACACACTATGTAATAGGAAGGACATTGTTGTCCGCCCAGTGGATAAAGGAGGGACTATTGTGATCCTGGACAAGGAAACGTACTAGCAGGAGATGATTCGAATTTTATCTGATTCTGACACGTATTCCCCCTTGTCCATGGATCCCACAATTAATTTTAAAAAAGAATTAAAAAAACTTGTAGAGAAAGACATAGGAATCCAAAATAAAAAAGATAGAGAACATTTGGTACGTTTGCCCCCCTGCCTGCCAACGATTTATTTGTTGCCTAAAATAAAACCTTGGTCAACACCCCGGGACGACCCATCATCAGTGGTATTGACTCTATTACCTCTCATGTTGGAAAATACATAGATTATTATTTGCAGCCACTGGTGATGGGTACCCCATCCTTTTTAAAAGATACCAAACATGTCATTAATATACTAGACACTGTAGTGTGGAAACCAACTTATTTATTGATAACTGCAGACATCTTTGTACATAGCAATTTTCACATCAATTGGGACATGAAGCAGTAAAACTTTTTTTTTTTCCGTGACTCCACTATTTCAATCACACAGAGCAATTTTATTATGGAATTGCTGGATTTTTCAATGCCACTTAACTATTTCTGGCACAATGGGGCATACTACCTGCAAACCAAGGGAGTCGCCATGGGAGCCAAGTTTGCTCCAAGCATGGTCTTTTCATGTCAAAATGGGAGGAGGACATGGTTTTATGACAGGCGTTCAGAGCTAGTTAGGTGGAAAAGATTCATTGATGATATCCTTTTCATATGGGGTGGCATCATCCAATCTGCTCATGCCTTCTTGGCCTATTTGAATACTAGCAATAGAGGTATAGTCTTCAGCCATGAGGTGAGTCTTACTGAAATCCATTTCCTGGATCTGAAGATCTCAATACAAGAAGGAAAAATTGGCACCTCTACCTTCTTCAAATCAACTGACAGGAATGTATGCTTGTCATCATCACTCATGGTTGACGGCAGTACCCAAAGGCCAGTTTTTACGTTTGAAATGTAATTGTACAAATTTAGAAGATATTTTTAAGGAGGAATCAGTTTTAAGAATAAGGTTCATAGCCAAAGGATATGATAGTAAGGCCCTAGATTCACTTATAGTGGAAATCAGTAAAAGAGATTGTCAGTAACTCTTGGGTGATAAACCTCCCCGAGGGGACATTACAGATGACTTTGGTCTGGCTTTTTTTTACCACATATTCTAGCCAACACTGGGCAATTAAGAGGATCATCAAGAGACACTGGCCGATCATTAAGAATGACCGTGTTCTCGGTCAAAAAGGTTTTGACAAGCATAATGTTTCAAAGCATTATGACTTGAAACATGGGGGCACCACCTTCGTTGCTTTGGATAAATATGTACCCCACTGGTGTGGGAGAAATGGGAATATATCCAGGGCTGAGACAAATTCTATATATAAATTGGGGTCCCATGTGCTCAAAGGTTTGAATGTGGAGTAGGACATTAACTGTTTTATTAATAATAGTTGATGTCACCTCTACCACACATATTTGATGTTCTCTTTCTTGCACATGTGCTAATGGCACTTATTCATTCTGCATTGGCTATTGTAGCCTCCCTTAGCACTTTTATCCTTATTTTTATTATTATTATATTTCTTTATATATATATATATATATATATATATAAATATACACACACACATATATATATATATATATATATATATATATATATATATATATATATATTTTTTTTTTTTTTTTCGGTTTAACTTAATTTATTTTTATTCATTTCATCTCAAATATATACATATATTTTTTATATTTAATAATATTTACATTTTGGTGTCACTTATGCATATGTGATTGACATGTGTCAATGCACATTTTTTTCCCATTTATGTTATATTTTGGTTTGCATTAAACATTCATTTTTAATATATATATATATATATATTGCCGAGCAGTGTAAGGTCTGCTGGCAATACAGGGCAGCAAGCCTTTGTAATGATTTATCTAGCTATTCATTTTTTGATTCACCACAAGATGGCAGTATGCGCCCTTTACCATAGGTTTGTAGTTTTAGCTGTGTCTGTGTTTTCCTGGGACAACAATCTAATAATCCTGCCAATTGGATGTATACAGCAATTTCCTTACTCCACTCATAATAGGCTTAGCTTGCTTATCCAAAGTGCGCCTTTGGGTCATTTTGTGTGACCAATGGCAGCGGTCCCTTGTCTTGCCAAGAGAGAGTATATATAGCGTGGGTGCAGGTGTGTGAGCGTAACCCTGATGACGTCATATCTGGTGGAATGATCGTCGGGGCGCTACGCACACATGCTCTGCGCATGCGCAATTGTTTTTCCAGATTTTATGGACTGTAAGGAATCCTTCTTGTTTGTTTGTATTGTAAAACCATCTCGAGTCTCAATTTATGTATGCAGCTTTTCAGCATTGCTATTAAAAATACTACACTATCTGGAGTTTTTTTCTCCTTCCATATACACATATCCTGGTGCTGGGGCTATCTGATCATCACCCAGCTTCAGGTGGGAGACACCTGGATATCTCTTCAGTGGATCTTTGATCCAAATAAGAGCTGTATGACCCTCCTGAATAAGGGTGGTCACAGGCTTTCTGTTAGGCCTTTTATCTTACTTCGGTAATGGGTATCACGCTGTCAAACATCTGATCTATATATATATATATATATATATATTTGCGCTGTTTTTGCCATCACATTTGGCATTTTTTATTGATATTGCCCTTTACAGTTTAAAGCATTTTTATGCATTGTCATATATGAATTTTTTTGCGTTTGTACTATTGAACATTAGCCACAGTGGTTATTGCACATTTGCACTTCATAGCTATCACATGCTACTCAGGCATGGTGTCATTTTATTGTATAATTTGGCGCTTCACTTTATATTTAGTATTTTAGTTTGGTGCCCAATATCTGGGTTAAAGTGTTCAGCTGCTGTTCTTATATATTTTTTTATTACTTTTACTCACTAAGGGCAGATATAATTTTACACTTATTAACCGTTGAAATCCGGCTTCTCCTCCTCCATCCTGCCGGCATTCAACAACTGCACGATGGAAATGGTCATTATGCTATTCAAAATAAAGCATTCAAAATTTGGAACAATTTCATTTTATTGTGGCCCACGACTGGTTGAGCACCCCTGCTTTTAAATATCTAAAACAAGCCTCCAAATAAAATGAAGTCCTTTCCTCTAACCTGTTATAAACTATTCTGGTACAATTTAGAAAAAAGTTAGCCAAGATAGAAATGCCAGCACAATCTCATGTGTTGTCTGCGTCATACACATTTGATTGAGCATTAGACGTAACGCAAAAAAAAGCATGCTTGCTTGCTACTTCAAATGCAATTTCTGTGAAGGCTAATCTCAAGGCTGATGCATGCATTCATGTATATTACACCTTGCAAGGACATTAATAATACTGACAGAAGTACATGTGCAAGCGCCCAGGATGTAATTTAAACATGGTTTAGTTGTGTGAGTGTATTTGTTGTTATAGCAAGTAAATAGATCATCTCTTGAAAAAAAGGTCTGCCTCCAAATGCAAATCCACTTTAATGTTAATATCACATACTATTTTATTCAAGCCCACTTGTTATAACTAGTAATTATAAAAATTGCTTGCCTTGGGCTTTTGGCTTAGCCAATGACAAACTTATCCCTTTATTGGATCTGTCAGACTGAGTTAATTATCTTTATGATAATAGATGTGTCTTATCTCAAACAAAATAAATACCCTTGTAATTAGCTTTTTGGTCAGAATTTTAATTTATTTATAAAGCTTGTTCATTTTTTTTCTTTTCGTTTAGCAACAAAGTCCAAATTTAACAATCTTACTATTTACGATACCATTAACAAAATGCTATTAATCAATGTTTAATTGAACATTTCTTATTAAAGTTTGGAGTTAAAAGAAAACTTTTGATGCTTTTATTTTAAAATGTAAAAAATCAATTGAATGTGCATATGGTAGTAAGTAAAGTCATTTATAATGCATTTTTGTTTGTGAAAATTTGTCATATTGAAGAACCCCCATATTTTATTTATACATTGTTTTGAAAACATTTTTCCAGTGATTTATGATCGACTCTTTTATCAAATATCAACAGGTGTGTTTCAAAAATCTTTTTTTTTTCTCAATAAAGAATTTAACAAAGATAAAAAACAGTCTTGCAGTATATGTAAAAAATCTTTGAACTATTTTGAATTTTAATTCAGGTGAAGGATGGTTAGATGAGTGCAAATGAGATTTTATGCATTTCCAGTGAAATCCAAACTTTTTTTTTAGATATTTTCTAGTCCTATAAAGTACAATAGAAACAACTTTTTCCTGTAATTCTACCTAAAAATAATGAACTGTATTATACTCATATTCTGCATTGGGGTTATGATGATTTATATTCAATATAGTAGTTAGCCCGGGTATCCGAGTATCAAGGCACCATATCCCACCAAAATAATTCCAGAAAATGTATATACAGAAAAAAAAACATGATTTTTAGGGTGCCACAGTTTACATAACACAATATATTCATAAAATCATCAACGGTTTATTGTAGTATACAAACATCAAAAGCAGCGATATTCATAAAAACATCATAGAAAATCCATGCGGCCATAATGTAGGTACAGTAACTTTAGCTCAAGATGTTTCACCAATCACTGGCTTCTTTAGGGGACTTGTAAAGTACTGCATAAAGTGCCATTGTAGATGAATAGGAAAATAATATATAAATCAGTAATGCAAATAAGATCGCCATATATTACATGAATATTCGCCAATTTCTCACTATTTTGACAATTAGGATACAAACATGTGATAATTAAGGTAGGTCATCTGACAGATTACAAATAGGCCCATGTAGTGGCAGTCCCTTTGCTGTGGCAGTATGCCATTCCGGAAGCGTTGTAGACAGTTGGTACAGACATTAAGAGGTAAGAAACATGGCCCTATTGCGAACCAAGTATATACATTTTCTGGGATGATTTAATATATTCAGTTCTTTACGATTGTTGGGGAAAAAACTCCCAGGTTTGTTATATTTTTGCAAGATTTTTTAAAAACTTTATCACAGATTCTGATCATTTTTGTTTCTGTATAATGTGATTGGTCATTGCAATAGTTTCCTTAAAGTGGACCTTTCAGTAACTTTTCAACTCTTCGTGAATACATTTCTAACATGTCACAATATAGAGCAACAGTATAGTTTGTTTTCCAAAAAATTGCACATTTTATTGTCAATAGTGTCCCTTGAGCTCCAGTCAATATGAAAAATATATCTGAGGGAGGCTTGTGCCTTCTACAATTTTATGATCAGTCCTGGTGCTATAGTATGAATAAAACTGTATTTTCAGCACCTTTGTATTTGTATAGACCCCAGTGGTTGGTTTATGCTGCAGCCGGGGGCGGGGGGCGAGATCTGGGACTCAGGAGATGGCCGTCCAGAGCAATCTGTTGGTGCTCTGCATCAGCACTGATTGATAGCCCGACCGAATGAGTATCCCCCAGGACCCCCTGCGCGTGGTACTCATGCGGTCGGACTCTCAATCGGCGCCGATGCAGAGAACTGAGAGATCACTCTGGGTGGCCATCTCCTGAGTCCCAGATCTTTCTTTACATCCTCCCCCCTGCTTCTACTCTCAGCCAATCAGGCTCATTCTGCTTACTATTTGGGCAGGAGAAGAAGCTGGTAGACATTAGCGTATATTAATTTTCTATTGTCACACAACTGGGTGGGCTTGAGGTGCAGTGCTCTGCGCCCCAAGCCCACCTTTTTTTAAGCCAATTAGAGCCTCAGGCTCTAATCGTGTGCTTAAAAAAAACAAACATTGGAATTCCATTGGATTAGGGTCCAGGCACATGGATTAGGGGGACGTGGAGAAAGCTTGAATGATTTAGAAGCAGATGCAGCCTCCGTCAATTAATCTGTGGCTGCAAAGTGTAGTTGAAATCCATCAGATGGAAGATTTGGTAGCCAAAGAAAAGGTCCTCCTTGAGAAATTTTCGAAAAAAAAATATTTTTGTGTACTCAGATTACTACGCAGAACAAATTTTGTGAGTCCATGAATGCTGATGACTACAACGTTGAATCCTCTGTCCTGAAAGTCCTACCCCCCTTCATTCCCCCCTTTCTTTTTGTTTTATTTGTTCTCTCTTTTTTCCCACCTCTGCTATCTTTTCCCTCTCCCCTTCTCCTCCTTTTACTCTTCCTTATTGCTTAGGCCCTATGGGTCTATTCTATTCTCTTAATTAGGCATGAGCGGAACACCCCCTCGTTCGGTTTGCATTCAGAACATGCGAACAGGCAAAAACTTCTTTCGAACACGCGAACACCGTTAAAGTGAAACAATCAAAAGTGCTAATTTTAAATGCTTATATGCATGGTATTGTCATAAAAAGTGTTTGGAGACCCGAGTCTTGCCCCAAGGGACATGTATTTCAGGAGCAGTGATTTTAATAATGCTTAAAGTGAAACAATAAAAGTGTAATATTCCTTAAAATTTCATACCTGGGGGGTGTCTATAGTATGCCTGTAAAGTGGCATATTTTCCCTGTGTTTAGAACAGTCCGAGTGCAAAATGACATTTCTAGGAAAAAAAGTCATTTAAAAGTACTCTCGCTAGCGCCGGCCACAACTAATTGTCGGTGCCGCAATACAAATAAAAGTTCATTGATAAAAACAGCATGAAATTTCCCCACAGGGGAACCCCGAACCAAAATAAAAAAAAAAATGCATGGGGGTCCCCCTAAATTCCATACCAGGCCCTTATCCAAGCACGCAACCTGGCATGCTGCAGGAAAAGAGGGGGGGATGAGAGAGCACCCCCCCTCCTGAACCATACTAAGCCACATGTCCTCAACATTGGGAGGGTGCTTTGGGGTAGCAGCCCCCCTAAAGCACCTTGTCCCCATGTTGATGGGGAGAAGGGCCTCATCCCCACAACCCTTTCCCAGTGGTTATGGGGGTCTGAGGGCAGGGACTTATCATAATCTGGAAGCCCCCTTTAACAAGGGGACCCCCAGATCCCACCCCCCCATGTGAATTGGTAATGGAGTATAAATGTACCCCTACCATTTCACAAAAAAAGTGTCAAAAATTTTAAAGAAATGGTTTTCAAGATGGTTTTTGACAATTCCAAAACGTGATAAATGTAAAAAAGGAAAAACACAAAGTCCACAGATGAAGACAGGGATATTTGTATTAATCCAGGTGAGTGGATGACCTCCTTAGGACATCATTAGGAGGACAAGTGAGAGAAGTAGATCATGGGAGATAGTCACCACCAACATTGACGAGGCTTACCAGAACTATTGAACTCAAAAGGACATATGCCAGATGAGTCGTCAAGGCTTGTGGAGAAAACACACCAGTAGATAGGAACATCCATGTCTGCAGCCACTGGCACGAGTGATGGTTCCCAGTAGATAAATAATCTCAGAGGGAGGATAGCCAAACTTACGCATAAGATCACAAGATGCAACCAAAAATGAAACAAAGTTCCACATAGTGTAAATCCATATAACAAAGAGTATTTATTAAAAATTGGGAACACTCACATTTGAGCAGATATAAAAGTGCTTTTAAAAATGACTGAAGAGCAACACAATGGCATCAGCAAGGTTTTCTTCTAAAGAGACATCATCTGGGGGGGGATGATGATGTCTCAGACAAAACGCGTCGGTACAAGCCTTGCTGATGCCATTGCATTACTCTTCAGTCATTTTTACAAGCGCTTTTATATCTGCTCAAATGTGAGTGTTCTCAATTTTTAATACATACTCTTTGTTATATGGACCGTTCTCATTAGCACTGCACATTTATCTGTTATTATTCACTTGCAATTGTCTTTTGCTGTGCTGGCTGCTGTTTCATTTAAAGTGGCAGCGCTGTATTTTCCATTTTCACATTGTTTAGCTCTGCATGGTAGCCAATCAGCTTCTAACTTCAGCTTGTTTAATTACATTTTTTTTTTGTTGCAATGTTTTTATTAATTTTCAATAGTAACAAGTAACAAGTAAACAGTGTAGTAAAGAGATAATAATAAAGAAATAATAGTAATACACAGTTTCGAAAAGAGAATACAGTTCCTTCAACTCCCATGATGAGGATATGCGTCTTGATTAAAGTTACTTTTAAGAGTAAGTGTAGTATCAATAACAGTACTCAGTAGCATATCTCACATAAAATCTTGCCTTTATCAATATTTTTATATTGTATAGTTTATATTTTATATTTTAAGTCTCACATCTCCCATTGTTTATCAAAATATTTTCATGATGAAGAATTAACGGCCAGTAGGCGTTTAAAAAGTTTGGTTCCTATTGACCAGAGTGATTACCTCTGAAGTATTAATGGTATTTTTCCAGTTGCGAAGGATAAGATTGTGGGTAGCTAACAATATGTGTGTCGCGATCGCTCTACAATTCGGTGGGAATTTCTCTTTCCCAATGTTGAGAATTGCTAAGGAAGGGTTTGGTCTTGTTAGGATCCCTGTAGCTGATGACATCAGTTTAAAGGTGTTGTTCCAAAGGCTAGTTATAATATATGTAAGATGTTGCCTACCTGTCCACATCAACTCCAACATGTGGGAGACCTGTCCAGAAAGTAAATAGACAGTCTGTAGCTGTAGGGTGTATAGTGCCACCTGTTTATAATTTTTAGTGTCATTTTCCAATGATTTGTGCAATGAGAGTGTTTGAGTGTTGCTTTAAAGGCGTGTACCCATTCCTCTTCTGAGTATGTAGTGTTTAACTCCCTTTCCCATTTCCCAATAGCCATCGTTTTTCGGAAAGTGCATTTATTCTGAATAAGATTATAAAATAATGATATACCTTTGGCAGGTTGTGGCTTTTTCATGTAGAAATGCCATATTTTAGTTGGTAGGTTGAATTTTGGTATGGCATGGTTCTTCAGGAAATGGTAAATGCGCATGCAAGAGAATAACAGAGTATTAGGTAGGTGGCAGGTAGACATCATTTGTTCTGAGGATTTGGGAGTAAGATCGACAAATAAGTCTTGTATATGATTTATTCCTTGTTTAAGAAGAATTATGGTAGAAAGTGTACACATATCACCTAAGAGATTAATCGAGAGGCTATGTTTTAAGTCTATGCTGTCGTTCATGTTTTATTTGTAGGATGAACCTCCAGGCTTGTAAGGAGGATTGAATGGTGGGTGGTAAGATTTCAATTTCCCAAGGTACTCACATGTCGCTTATTAAGAATGTGAGAGGGTCAATTGTTGGGAGCAGTGAACGTTCTAATTCCAGCCTCAAAGGAGAATTATCATCGTAGAACCAGTATTTCAGTTGATCCAATCTTATAGCCCATAGGTAGTCATGAAGGTCTACAAGCCCTGCTCCACCTACATGTTTGTGTGTGATAAGTTTATTTTTTGGACATCTAGCTCTCCTACCACCCCAGGTATACTTCCAGCAAATTGTGGACATCGTGCGAATGTAACTGTGTGGTATGGGGAGGGGGAGGGATCAAAAATGTAGAGGATCTGTGGCAGAATAGACATTTTAAATGCCGCTATCCTGTCCAACCATGAAATTTCTACTTTGGAAATGTTTGCTAATTGTTGTTCAAGTTTATGTATGAATGGTTTGAGATTAGCTTCACTTATGGATGAGGTGGAGTTGGTTATGGTGATACTCAAATAAGACATACCCTTTGTTGCCCAGGTATACGGCAGGGTGTCCTACAACAATTTTTTCATAGACGGAGGAACTCCTATATTTAGTATCATAGATTTGGTGAAGTTGACTTTGTAATAAGGTACCTTACCAAACTCTTTAAGAATTGTGTGGGCTCTTGGTAGGGAAGATTTTGGATGAGTCAATAATAATATCACATCATCAGCAAAGAGATTGATGACATGTTTGTTAGGACCCATGCTAAATCCTGTGATATTGGCATCAGACCTAATGGATTCAGCAAGGGGTTCAATCATGAGATTAAAGATTGTGGGAGAGAGAGGGCAACCCTGCCGGGTACCATTAGAAATAATGAAAGGCTTCGATAAGAACTCCGAGGTATGCACCTGGGCCGAGGGACATGAGTACAGTGCCATTATGGCTGCTAGGATAGAGCCCTTAAACCCAAATTTGGCTAGAACCAGCTCCATGTAAGTCCAGTGGACTCTATTGAATGCCTTCTCTGCTGCTATGGATAGCAGCAGAGAAGGCGTTCTTAATTTAACAGCATGATGAATAATATTTACAATACGCCTGGTTGCGTCCGAGGTCTGTCTCCCCTTCACGAAACCCACCTGGTCTTGTTTAATTAGAAGTGGAATAATATCTGCAAGTCTTTTGGCCAATAATTTGGCATAGATTTTAATATCAGAATTGAGAAGAGATATCGGCCTAAAGTTGGCTGGAGTAGTAGGATCTTTCCCTGGTTTGGGTAGGGTGACAATTTGAGCTCTCAGCATCTCCTGGGGAATGGAGGATCTTTCACTCGCCGCGGTAACCCTTGTATCTGGTGTATGGTTGGTTGTGGTGTGGAATCATCTTTGTTAAGATTGTAAAGTGCACTATAGTAGTCAGCAAACTGGTTCGCTATGTCTTGTGGATTAGTGACCTTGTGGTGCTGTGACCCGTGATGTAAATAAGCTATTCTGGATTTGATATGGGCTGTCTTAATTCTGTTAGCTAGGTATTTCTCCATTCTATTAGCATTAGCATATGATTTCAGTTGAAATGTTCTGAGGTGTTTGTCATATTTTTGTGCCAAATGTTCTCGTAGGGATTCTCTAAGGTTGGAGAGTGTGGATGACAAAGATTCTGTTGGTACAGTTTTATTGTGTTGTTCAATGTTGCGTATATTTGATAAGAGAGTGTTTAGTTTAGTTGAGAATCTTTTCTTTTCTTGGGATCCTAGTTGTATGAGTATACCTCTCATGCAGGCCTTGTGTGAGTTCCACAAAATAAATGGATCTATGGTAGGAGTAAGATTAGTATTAAAGAAATCTCAGAGATGCTGAGAGATCACAGGGGCTATGTGGGGTTCTTGTAATAGTCTGGTGTTACATTGCCAGATGGGGGGGAGAAGAGGAGACACCCTGTTCTGCAATGGATAGGGAAATTGCGGCATTATCGTACCAAGTAATATCATATATCTGAGCGGAAAAAACGCGTTGCAGGAGCCATTGATCCACCAGGAACATGTCGATGTGAGAGTAAGAACAGTGTCTGATAGAAAAAAGGTGTAGTCCCTTTCATTGGCATGGAGACATCTCCAAGCATCAAACAGTTCCTGGTTATGAAGAAGGCGTTGAAGGGTCCTGGGTCTGTTGGATTTCTTTGTGGTGGTGTCCACTTCAGGGTCCACTATAAGGTTGAGGTCACCTCCCAATATGATGTTACCGTACCTTAAGGAATGAATTTTTAGGAAAACCTTTTGTAGAAAACATATCTGGTGTTTATTAGGGGTATATACTGTGACAATTGTGTACGGTCGGGAATTGATATCACCAGTTATTATGAGATATCGACCCTTTTCATCTATATACGAGTCCTTGAGTTGGAATGACAAGGAGCTTCTGAGAGCTAACATCACACCTACTTTTTTGCTGTCAGGCGTGCAAGCCAAGAATATGTGAGGATATTCTCTGTGAGAGCATTTTGGTGTTTTTTTGTGATTGGAAATGTGTCTCCTGGACACAAAGTATGTCAGTTTTGTGCCTGAGAGCCTCCTTCCATAGGGAGAAGCGTTTGGCTGGATGATTCAGACCTCTCACATTAATAGATAAGCATGTGATAGTCATTTTCAGTGTCGATGGGAATAACGTCTGGTGGTGTACAATTGGCACTCACTGTGTTCCAGGAACCTCGATATGGAGTACCTTGTTAGGTAAAGATGACGAGGGGTTTCTGGAATTGCCAACAGCAGTTGAAGAGGTTGTCAGGTGAGTGAAGCAACTGTGTATAAAAATCAAGAAAACAAGGAACATTGGAAACAAAACATGAAATATAAGAGCAGAAGGTTCATAAAAAAGGACCTAAAAACCGATCCATGTGCAGACATTGCTGCGTAAGTGAGTAGGGCAAAAGGAAGCTAAACAGTAAGCTCCTTCCACCGGAGAAACCATTGCATAATGTGAAACGTGATCATGAGTTACCACTGGAATGCTTTTTGTTAGCACGTTTGTGCGACACCACCTGCCATTCAGACTGAAGCGCCATTGGTTGCGATGATGAAGCAGAAGGTACATTTTGGTCTGGCAGGATTCCCCATAGGCGTAGGGTCATAGACCTTCATCCATCGAGGTGATGCATTTCGTGGTGCCATTGCGAATGATGATTGATGTTGCAGGGTATTTCCACATCATCTTGTTTATGGGTAGCCTGAAGGATTTTTTCTTTTACATGGTAGAAGTGGACCCGCATAAGAATATCTCTCAGTGTGCTTTCTGGGATGAATGACGGTTTGGGGATCCTGTGGGTCCTGTCAATTATGAGGTCCTGTGCTGTTAACTCAGGGACTAGAGTGGAGAATAATGTGTGGACATATGGCAGGAGCTGTGTGGCTGGTACTGATTCTGGGACTCCCCTCAGTTTGATATTGTTCCTCCCGCTTCTGTCCTCTAAGTCAGAGACCTTATCTTTTAGCCATGCTATGTCCTCTCCTTGTGCTGCATGCGCATTCACCATAGTGTTGTATGTGGAAGCAAAGTTGTCCATCTGACGTTCTGTGTGATCCACTCTGACCCCTAAGGCCTGCACTGCTTTGTGGTACTGTGTAATCTCCTTTACCATATCCGTTTGTAAAGAGGATCTGAGTGAGAGAAGCATCTTCTGGTGTGGGGAAGTGAGCTATAATTCAGTGGTGCTGCTTGCTGTGTATGCTGAGGGCCGCTTACCTCCGTGTCAGGCATGTCATGCTGCCTAGCAGGGGATTACATCCTCAGCTTTGATTTTGCAGGACTCCTTGTGGATGTGCTTGAAGAGCCTGAAGATGATCTGCTGTGTGGTAGAGATCGCGGAATCCCAGCGGTGGAATCGCTGCATCTGTGCGGCTGGAGAGCGGCTCCATCCTCTGGCCGTTGTGTGAGTAGACCGCTGCTGCCGCCATTTTGCGGAACCCCGCGGGATTTCTGTGTAAAGAAATCTGGCATCCTGCTGGGCTGCAGCAGGTTTCTCCTACGTCTTGTCATCCCTCGGGTGTTTGGCTGTACAGCGAGGCTGGGAGCTTGTCAGAAGGAGCCCTGTGCGTTCCGGTGCGAATGGTTTTCTCTGGCAGCCGAGCGGAGCTCTGAGACTAAGCGGTCATCTTAGAGCTCGGTCGCCACACCCACCCGTTTAATTAAACTTTGACAATACAACCTGGAAGCTGACTGGTTTCAACGCAGAGCTACACGCTTTAGTTTTAGTAAATCAATCCCAATATGTTTTTTCCTCCTAATGGACAGATCAACATTTTTGTGCATTTATATTGCAATAATCAATCAAATAGACTACTTCTTTACGTTATACATTCATATTTATTTCTAATACAATAATAAAAAAAAAAGTATAAAATTGAATATAGTGACCTGGTGGACTAACTCAGGTTAGTGATTAACAATCCAAGATCCATGCTCTTGCAAACTCATGTTTCCCCATCTCTGTCCTGCAAATTTTTCTTCAATTATGGACCTTGTTTGATTTATGAGTGCGCCGAAGTTGCATTGATCCCTCTCTCATAACATCGCTACTGTGGTGTAGTTTATCAGCTCATCTGTAAAGACATGAATAGTAGCTCTCTCAGTCAAAACAATTACTTTTAAGATTTGAAATCTACAGAATACTTCTTGTGACATAGATATTTATGATATATGTATGGAATGGTAATATAATGTGCATATTACACTTCACATATTTAAAATGAAAAGAGATTGCTCCACACTGCTCTTTGTGGCAAAAGGAATATTAGCCACTTGAGAAGAATACAATTGCTGCAATAAAAAATAAAAAAATAAAATACGAATTCCCAGTTCTAAGACACTTTAGGGGTCATTTACTATAGCGCCACTAATCGCGCTAAATGGTATTCACTACAGCGCTGGTAAAGAAATAACACCCAAACCCTTACTCTGCTAAAACCTGGAGTAGTGCGCATGGAAATAATATTTAGACCATGATATAATTGCCTAAATGGTACTGAAATATATGGTATATTGTTTAATGATAATCTGCTTTTAAACTGTGTGAAAAAGTGATTTCTACACTGAAATGTCTTTAAAAGTCTGAGAAGAGATAAATTCCCCGTCTCTGTACAACTAGGTGCCAACACAACTGAGCATACTCAGACCTGCAAATAGCTCTCATTTTCGCTCAATGTCTTTTTTACAGGGCGCTATAGTAAATACCAAAATGAGCGCTGAGTTAAAGAACATTTTTTTGGGAGTGAAAATCTACGCTATTATATTCCAATGCTAATTTTAGCTATTGATTCTAATGGTACAATTGTAACTTCCCCAAATAAATGCTTTGAATGTTGAGATGAAATGTATCATTCTCTGAAATAAATTTTCCTTGCAACATTGTGCTGTACCCAAACAAAATTTGTGTCCTTTTTCCCACAAATAGAGCTTTCTTTTGGTGTTATTTGATCACCTCTGTAGTTTTTATCGCGCAAAACAAAAACAAAAAAGAGAGACAATTTTGAAAAAAAAAATATTTTTAACTTTTTGCTATAATAAATATCCCCAAAAATGTTTTAAAAAAACACATTTCTTCATCAGTTTAGGCCAATATATATTCTTTCACATATTTTTGGTAAAAAAAAATAAGCATATATTGATTGGTTATCGCAAAAGTTATAGCGTCTACAAACTATGGGAAAGATTTATGGCATTTTTATTATTATTTTTTTTACTAGTAATGGTGGTGATCTGCGATTTTAGAAGTACTGCGATATTGCGATGGACAGATCGGACACTTTTGACACAATTTTGGGACCATTGACATTTATACAGCGATCAGTGCTATAAAAATGCACTGATTGCTGTGTAAATGTCACTGGTAGAGAGGGGATTAACACCAGGGGGCGATCATGGACATGTCTACTCTCTTCTGACAGCACAGGGATTTGTGTGTTTAAGCGCATGTGATTGCTTGTGGCCGTCGGCATGCGCCTCTCCAACGGCACACGCGTACCCTCTGGCAGCTTTAAATGAGCCATTCTGCCCCTGTAAATAGATGTGAGCCAGTCAGGAACTGGTTAATCAAATTTGTTTTTTAAGAATGCTAGAATGTGGAATGTTTTGATGTTTTGGTAAATAGATTTTGCTCTGTCACTTTCACTTGTTACTCTCCATCTCACAACAATCCTTACCCAAACTCACACAGATGTCTTTACAAACCACAAACAATACCGTTGCTGATGCAAATTTAAAATGAGTCTCTATTTTTTGTGCTTTTTATTATTTCCAGATAATCATATTTTGAGCCCTAAAATGTGTACCAACATCAGAAATTAAAATACAATTCCCCAAAAATGTTAGGGTAATATGACTATTCTACACTCACCCACAAAGAACCACCAAATATCTCAGCATAAATCAAAAAGAATAACTCTTGATTAATGTAATTCCACCGCTTGTATGTCCAAAGAGAAGTTGTCTCATCTCCCAGGTCTTAAAACTATGTCTAAATGTAGTATTTATGTGTTGGAGGGTTCCATCACCATTGTAAATCTTGCCAGATACACTATCTAGCAAAAAGTTTTGGGGCGCCTGCCTTTACACACACATAAGCTTTAATGGCAGCCCAGTCTTAGTCCGTAGGGTTAAATTTTGATTTGGCCCATCCATTTGCAGCTAGAACAGTTTCTGGGAAGGCTGTCTCCAAGGTTTAGTCTGTCTATGGGAATCTTTGACCATTCTTCCAGAAGTGCATTTGTGAGTTCAGGCACTGATGTTGGATGAGAAGGCCTGACTTGCAGTCTCTGCTCTAATTCAGCCAAAAGGTGTTCTATTGGGTTGAGGTCAGGACTGTGTGCAGGCCAGTCAAGTCCCTCCACCCCAAACTCGCTCATCCATGTCTTTATGGACTTTTGCTTTGTGCACTGGTGTGCAGTCATGTTGGAACAGGAAGGGAGCATCCCCAAACTGTTCCCACAAAGTTGAGAGCAAAAAATTGTCCAAAATGTCTTTGTATGCTGATGCCTTAAGAGTTCCCTTTCACCTCTGAAAAACAACCCCACATCATAACCCCCCCTCCACCAAATGATTTGGACCAGTGCACAAAGCAAGGTCCATAAAGACATGGATGAGTGAGTTTGGGGTGCAGGAACTTGACTGGCCTGCACAGAGTTCTGACCTCAACACAACAGAACACCTTGGGGATGAATTAGAGTTGAGACTGTGAGCCAGGCCTTCTTGTGCAACATCAGTGCCTGACCTCACAAATGCACTTATGAAAGAATGGTAAAACATTCCCATAGACACATTCCTAAACCTTGTGGACAGCCTTCCCATAAGAGTTGAAGCTGTTATAGCTTCAAAGGGTGGGCCAAATCAATTTTTAACTCTATGGACTAAGACTGGATGCCATTACAGTTCATGTGCGTATAAAGGCAGGCGTCCCAATACTTAGGACAATATATTGTATATTGCTTGTGACACTGATCACGGCTATGGACTTAGGGCTGGTTCACACAGTTGAGATGCAGACAACATGCGTGAGGCTGCCCACTGGCTAAATGGGTAGCAATTCTGTCTAGCAGCACTAAGGTTGCTTGTTCAATTCCCCAACATCCTAATGCTTGTGTTGAAGTTTATATGTTCTCCCTGGGTGGATTTCTCACCACAATCCAAAGACATGCTGGCATTTTATTTGTCTCCTGTCAAAATAGTTTCTAATGTAAGAAAGATTGTTTTGGACTTTAGATTGGAAGCTCATTGCATCCAGGGATGGATATTAATGTTTGTTAGCACTAATCATGCCCAAGGACTGGGCATATAAAATTGTAGGGTTTACAATGTATGGGTACAAATGCTTAGAAAACTGTTGCTTTGTTTATGTGCATTCAAATGGACTTCGATCTTTGGCCTGTAGTTGGAGATTTGATGCACATAGCCAAGGGCTAACACAGTTGTAAAATGTATTATATGTTCCTGCTCATCAGGTGAAATCACTTTAGATATACACAAAGAGACAGATTGAAAGATACTGGTGGGCGTGTAGTTCTATTGGGAGTGTGTCACTGTGCTAACAATACAACCTATCTTATATAAAGGGCTGCAGTAGGGAGGGTGTGTTTGGCCTGTGCAGAGGCCAGGTATTTTGCTGTGATTTATGGGGGGAGAAGGAATGATATTGTGCATATTGACAAATGCCCAACTAGGGCTGTTTGCTGAAATTATTGTGCATTTTCCCATCAAAAGCGGGTTTATGTGGCCATGCTGTCAATGTTGTGTGTGTGTGTGTATTGTTCCTGTCTGACCATGCAAACATGGTTTGGGAGCATGTGCTGACCTTCTACTCTTTGATCTCATTGCTTAATCATGTACACAGAAATGAAGCTTCCAGCAGAACATTCTCACCAATGTATGTGTTTGGATTGTGAGGTGGTGGTGGGTGTTATATTTTGAATACGTGCCTTTTTTAATATTATGTTGGAATGCTTTGTAAAAATAAAGACTGTTAAGTATGTTTCTATAATCTTGCAGATAAAAATGATGTGGGCTGGTTGGTGAGTAGTTCTATTGTACTATGAAATGTTACCCGTTATACACTGAAAGTAGAGCTGTGTCCACTCTAAGGTTTAGACAAATTTTAGATTGTACGCTCCTATGAGCAGAGCCCTTAACCACTTACCGACCAGGCGACGCAGTTTCACTACTGCAGAATGGCATGGCTGGGCGAAACGACCGTTGTATTGCCCTGTGGCCACTAGGCTGCATTTTTATAGCACTGACCGCTGTATAAATGGCAATGGTAACAAAAATGTGTCAAAAGTGTCCGATGTGTCCGTCATAATGTCGCAGTCCCGATAAAAATTGCAGAGCGCCGCCATTACTAGTAAAAAAAAACAAAAAAATAAATAAAAATACTACAAATCTTTCCCCTATTTTGTAGAAATTATAACGTTTGCACAAACCAATCAATATACACTTATTGTGATTTTTTTTTTTTTTATGGAAAATATGTAGAAGAATACATATCGGCCTAAACTGAGAAAAAAAATGTGCTATTTAATAAAAAAAGGAATATCTATTATAGCAAAAAAGTACAAAATATTGTGTTTTTTTTCAAAATTGTCGCTCTTTTTTTTGTCTATAGCGCAAAAAATAAAAACTGCAGAGATGATGAAATACCACCAAAAGAAATCTCTATTTGTGGGAAAAAAGGATGGCAATTTTGTTTGGATGCAGCGTCCCACGACTGCACAATTGTCAGTTAAAGTGACGCAGTGCCTGGTCATTCAGCAGCCAAATCTTCCAGGGCTGAAGCGGTTAAAACCCAATTGCTACCTGTTTTGCTAAATGTAGCACCATATATCCTGTAGAATATTTTTTTATACTAGTAAATTAATGTACATAATTTTGTTTCTGCTGGCAAAATAAAAGTTGAATAAAAATAAAAATTGTATTTATTTTTCTCTTCTTTCTTTTTAATTAGTTTTGGGGGTAGCGATTTTGGGGAAGTGCATTATCTTTATTTTATATCTTATTTCTATATATATTTGTACACCAAAAAAATTAATCTCTTCGGCACACCTGCAAATAAATGATAAAGTTGGAATCTTATATATAACAGCTGTGGAGAATTGCAGGTAATAAATTCAGCTGGTGGATAGGCAGTGTTGTATGTGTCAGCCCTGGTTCACATTGGTGTGATTTATCATGTCAAATCGCATGCCAAATCAGCATCCTAATCGGTGCAGTGCCGCAATTTCCAAAAGTAGTTTTTGTAATACTTTTTGGCAATTTTTATTGACATCAGTGCAGAAACCTGCACAGATGTCTCTGAGATTCAACTGAACTCGCATGATTTCCTCCTGCTGTCAGTGTGAATCAGGGCTCAAATTGGGCCTTTATAATTCAGCTGCTGCTATCCCAGGGACACCATTTCTTATCAAACTCCCATAAATTTACCTTAAAATATCGTTATATGTAGAAATACAGATTTGCATATCTGCAAATAAACAAAAATATAAAAATTCGACTTGTGGTTGTGATAAAATATTCGCAGCTGCGATCAAAAGAACGTGGTTTCACCTTCTGACCCATAAATTAGTGATTGTAATCGCCCATAGGTTTCTGGGCTGGTCAGGATCTCCATCTAGGTGGACATGGTGAGGTCCCTCTTTAACAAAGAGGAGGTGATGCTCATTTGGCTGGTAAGTGTAATATATTTACTTGTGCTTACTAGTGTGGCAGTGAATGTGGTTAGATTTGGTGTGGGTGGGGTTCATTGATTTCACCACAGATTTACTTATGGCCCATGTACACACATCACTTCCTGCATGTGTTCTGCTGATGAAAATCAGTAAGGACTATGCAAATATAAATGAGAGCTCCTTTCTATTAACCGCTTCTGCCTCAGAAGATTTAACCCCCTTTCTGACCAGAGCCCTTTTTACGATTCAGCATGTGTCGCTTTAACTGACAATTGCATGGTCGTTTGACATTGTACCCATACAAAATTGATGTCCTTTATTTTCCCATAAATAGAGCTGTCTTTTGGTGGTATTTGATCGCCCCTGCGGTTTTTATTTTTTGCGCTATAAACAAAAAAAGTTTGAATTTAATTTTGAAAAAAAACAATATTTTTTACTTTTTTCTATAATAAATATCCCCCAAAAATATATAAAAAAAACAATTTTTTTCCTCAGTTTAGGCCGATATGTATTCTACATATTTTTGATTAAAAAAAAATCGCAATAATCGTATATTGATTGCTTTGCGCATCACATTTCTTCCATGCACATACTTGCCACCATGATATCCTCAACACTCCTCCCCTGCAAATACTGCATGCTCTCATACCCTCTGTACTACTCTACTACACATAATGCCCACTCCCGTACCCTCTGCACTCACTTCCTGCACATACTGGCCACTCTCATAGCCCCTGTACTCCTCTCCTGCACATACTATTTCTCTCATACACTCTGCACTATTTTCTTGCACATATTGTTATTATACATGATTTATATAGCGTCAACAGTTTGCACAGGGCTTTACAACATCGTGGAAGACAGTACAATTACAATACAGTTCAATACAGGAGGGATCAGAGGGCCCTGCTCATTAGAGCTTACAATCTAGAAGGAAGGGTCTAGTGGAACAAAGGGTAGTAGCTGTGGGGGATGATCAGATGGACAATATGAAAATACAGTTGTTAGGTGTGGGTAGGGTAGGCTTCTCTGAAGAGGAGGGTTTTCAGGGATTGTCTAAAAGCTAATAGAGTAGGAGACAGACAGACAGATTGGGGTAAGGAGTTCCATAGGCTTGGAGAGGCTCTGGAAAAGTCCTGGAGGCGAGCATGGGAGGAGGTGATGAGTGAGCTAGAGAGCAGGAGGTCTTGAGAAGAACGATGAGAATGATTAGGTTGGTATTTTGAGACTAGGTCAGTGATGTAGCTGGGGGCAGAGTTGTGGACATTGTTTTGTGGGTAGTTGTTAGTATTTTGAATATAATTTGTTGTGTGAGTGAAAGCCTGTGGGGAGATTGATAGAGAGGAGTAGCAGAGACAGAGCGGTTGGTAAGGTGGATGAGTCTGGAGGCAGAATTCATGATGGACTGAAGAGGGGATAGAGTATGCAGAGGTAGGCCAATGAGGAGGGAGGTGCAGTAGTCAAGACGAGAGATAACCAGGGAGGGAATTAAGAGCTTTGTTGTGTCATTGGTTAGAAAGAGGCGTATTTTGGAGATGTTCCGGAGGTTGAGGAGGCAAGAACAGTGATTGGATGTGGGGCTTAAAGGAGATTTCAGAGTCCAGAACTACTCCTAGGACTTTGGCATGTGGGGTTGGGCTGATAGTTGTGCCATCAATTTTGACAGAGAGACCAGGGGAAGTGGCACGTGGGGGCGGAAAAATTATAAGCTTGGTTTTGGATATATTGAGTTTGAGAAAGTGGTGCGACATCCAGACTGATATATCTGATAGTAAAATAGTTATACGTGAGGAGACTGAAGGAGTGAGTTGAGGGGTAGAGAAATAGATTTGAGTGTAAGCGTAGAGATAGTATTGGAAGCCATGGGAGGCTGGCCCAGGGAGGAGATGTAGATTGAAAATAGGAGAGGTCCAAGAACAGAACCTTGGGGGACCCCGACAGAGAAAGGAAGACAAGAGGAGGAAGTAGAATTGTAGGTAACACTAGATGTGTGGTTAAATAAGTGTATACTGACCACTTTCCTAGCCCTTGCACTCCTGCCCACTTTCATACCCTCTCTGTTCCTCTACTGCACATACTGCCTGCTCTCATACCCTCTGCACTCCTCTACTACACATCATGCCATTGTTTACCATCCATATTCCTCTCCTATTCATGCTGAATAGGTAAGCAGTGCTTCTTATATTCATGTTGAGGTTTAGTTATCAATATTGAAAAGAGTGCACCTTACAAAAAAGTCTCACCAACGTTTGTTCGTAGTGAAACATTTGCCCTTCTCTGGTCAAACTTTAAAAGATGTACCAAATAGTAAAAACAAAAGACTGTAATGTGTGTGTTATTTTATTTACTGCTGGAACTGAGGAAAGTCTATTTACAGTATATATAATTGTCACATATTCACGGATTCCAAGCTGACAACATCTGGATTGAAATACTAAGTTGCCTTATTAGCATTTTTTAATTCTGTTGCTTTCTGGGAGATCATTTTACAGCAGATGCGAAGAGTCGAACATTGCTGAGTTTTTGCTATTATGGAATGACTGCCTATCATTGAAAGTAAATACAAATGCTTTATCTGTGTAACACAAGAGCATTTACAATACTTTTAAACAAAGGAAGAGAACATATCATGAACAAACTCAGTTCTCATTCATTTAAAAATTGATCTTTGGACTTTAAACTTTAATTACTTACTGTTGAAACTGGAAAATTCTGAATAAATGTGTCTACATACCTGAAAGTTGCTGTGTAAAAGTCTCTTTCAGTTTTGGATATCAGCCACTAACTAATGCAAAAAATAAAATAAAAAAATGGTGACTATGCAACCATGTTCCATCATCTCCTGGAGTGGCATCTTTGGCAGAGAATATCTCAGAATGGAGATGTAGGTGGTGGGAGGAGAACTGGTGCCTCCACTCAGTCTGAGCCCTTGTACACACGGTCGGGGATACCGACGGAATGTTTCCTATCGGACCGTTTTGTCGGATATTCTGACTGTGTGTGGTCTGCATTGGACTGTTTCCGTCGATATATCCGACTGACCAACTTTTCGAACTTGCCGGAAATTTTTTTCAACAAAATGCTCCGATCGGACATGCTCCGATCGGACATACTCCGATCATGTGTAGGCTGCTCCGACGGACAAGGTGCCACGCATGCTCACAATCAAATTCAGACACAGAAGCACTCGCTCGGGTAAAACTACTGCTCGTAATCGATATAGCACATTCCTCACGCTGCAATGTTAAAAATTCTTTCATGAAGCGCATTCTCTTGTTCTTTACAATGCTGCAAGAATGAACTTCTTTTGATGCTCATAGTCACACACACTTCTCCCGAATGTATTTCTTGAGTCTTTTTACTCATTTCAGCAATACAATAATTTAAATCTACACATTTTGTTTTTGTTTGTTTGTTTTGTTTTTTTGGGGAATTTTGTGGTTGATTTTTCATCTCCTTTTTTGTCAGTTTGCTCATCTTTACATTTTTTGGGGTGTGTTTTGGGTTTCAACTTACCACAACACCATTATTATCTTTTTTGTGTTTTGGTTTTCTTTTTTAATCTACAGGAGGTTGTTTGGTGTTGGTGCCCCTTGTTATTAATTTCACTTTGTATTTTTAGTAGTAGTTGTGTAGTCTGTAGTTGTGGCAGGAGGAGGAGGAGGGCGATAGTCGACCTCCTGGCTGCCACTTGCCACAGCCTCCCCCCGGGTGAAGCCTTCCTGTGTATGGACATAGTTTTAGTTTTTTGCTCATCAATCACAGCATTTTGTGCTCATGACTGTTGCAAATTGAATTTTACCAAATAGAACAGACTATCATTCTGAGCCCAGCATTTTTCATTCTTATCCCAATCATTTTTGGTCACTACTGTCTATTGAGATGTAAACCACTTTGTTAAATCTCAACTTACTAATCAATAATAACATCTAGTTAACATCACTATACCTGTCTCAAGCTGGGCCCCTCCACATGTTGCTGCCTGGAAGGCCCAGGTTGGAGATCGGAAGCCTCAGCTGGGGGCGAAGGAAGCCTTGAAGGAAGACTGGAGAGTGGTGGCGTGGGTTCCCCCTGGTCTGCCAGAAAATGCAGCCTCTCGTAGTACAACCTCCTGGGGATATAAATGGCATCTGGATCTCCTGATCTCAGGGAATCCTGGAACTTCTTGTGCTCCCTGAGATAAGTACACCTCAGGCCACCAATTTTGGCCATCACATAGGTCCTGTCTGCCATGGGAAGCATGATCTTAACCAAACCAAGCACTTTCTCCAGCGCTGCCTTCCCATTTCTTCGGTCCTTAGAAAGGGGGTTTTTCATTTGCCATAGGCAGGGCAGCTCCCTGAGCATATCAATGATCATTTCTAGAAAATGAGGTTCATTGAAGAGATCCATCTTGTCTGCAAGACACAACACAAGACAAAACCTAATAATTTTAGGCTAAAGCTCTATAATCTTGTGCCAATATAGGCCTCAATCTAGAAGCAGTATAGGCTAGTGATGTACCAAGTTCAAACTGTACCTTTGTTTGAACGATCAGCGTTTCAGTTCCTCCTTACTCTACTCACAGATACTTACACACGCATGGTGTGTTTTATATACAGTGCACATGCGTGAAACTCCACCCACCCCTGACGTTCTTTCTAGACTATTCCCCGCCCCTTCACTTTCAGCGCAGTGGGGAGAGCACATGGCGGAGAGAACGCAGGTGCGCAATCAGAGTTCCACTAACGAGGAGGAGGGCGAGGAAAGCCCGGAGCCTGAAACGTCCCGATCCTGGAAGAGAAGATTTAAGGCCTCAAATATGTCTTTTGGAGAGATGTTGGAGATGGGGGACATATTGAAGAGGACCGACTATGATGGGAAGTATGGACCTTACCCAAACCCAAATATCAGAAAGGCCAAGATCATGACTAAAGTTGTGAAGAGTCTTCAGAAGAATTTTGGGGTACGACGATCCAAGGATCAACTGAGAAAACGCTGGTCAGACCTGAAACTGAGGGAGCATGATCAGTACAGAAGGATCAAGCGAGTTCTTCAAAAAAGTAAGTAGTTGTGGTGTGTTCATATGATTATTCTTGCTTGCATACTGCTCCATGTGCTTTGATTTCATGTTGTACAGTTTAAAATGGCCACTTTCAAGTTCATGGGTTCAATCGTTCGTAAGAAACATCGTTCTGCAGGTAAGTATTCCAGCTTAACAAAGTGTCCACAATAATGTTCTCATCTTTGAACTCGGCCAAAAAACACAATTGTACCACACTTCCAAGCAATGTTTCATATTCCTATTTTACATTCTCCTAGGGGAGAGAAGACTCGGGAAGTCTGAAGACACCAGGGACCCCACCCCTCCCAAAGAAGGCGAAATTCCAACACCAGAAGCAGAGGAGCAGGAGGAGGAGGAAGGAGAGATCGTAGATGTTGGACAAATTGTCACCACAACAGGTGAGGGTCAGAGACCACAGCTTCCGGTAAGCTCATCAATGTATGTCGGCATATTTATAATACATGGTGTTTTTTATGTTTTTTTTGTAGGTGATGTGGAAGAAGAATCACATTTTACCAGTGAAAGTGCCCACATCCTGATTGGGGAGATAATGGGGTGCAATCGGGATTTAGAAAATATACAGAAAAACATCAATGATGTTCAAAATAAAATGAAGAACATCATTGATGTTTTGGGGAGAGTGTGAAACCCCAAACTAGCTAGGGTTTTATTTTTGTGTTTTGAAAAAACAACTTTTGTATTTTACAAAAAGCCAAATTTGGAAGATGCACACAGTGTGTCAACATGCGCTATCTCCCATCATGGGGGATCAACGTACATGTTTTGTGGAAAGTGGCTGAGATGAAGGGGTTGCACCCCCAAAACATGTACATTGATCCCCCATGATGGGAGATAGCACATGTTGACACACTTTGTGCATCTTCCAAATTTAGCTTTTCCAGGGGTGACACCCCATCTGATGAAGGTAATATCAGCCCAGTTTGTACATACGCATGTCTGATATTGTCTTCACTTTTCAAAGTTGAACTTTGTAAGTTCCTGTGTTCTGTATGTTACGCTTTGATACATGCCTGTTTACACAAAAACACCAAGTTACCAAAAAATTACCTTAAATAATGTTTTTGATACACCCAATATGTTGGTTTGTTGTAAAACCCTTTTCTAAACGCACATGTGAATGTGCTTTGATTAAAAAGGTAAATTATCAACAATGTGTGGCTTCCTTTTTACAATGCGTAAAAGCAGTATTTGGAGTAAAATTTTTGTTTTCGGTGACAATGGGTGTTATTTACTAAAGGCAACTCCACTTTGCACTCCAAGTGCAGGTTCGGGTGCACTTTTGCAGTGCACTTGTAGTGCATAGTGGATGTGCCTTTAGTAAATAACACCCACAGTGATGTGTTAATTTTCACAATCATGCCATTTTCATGACCCCACATATTTCTGCCATGGTGCTGAAAATTAGCAAGATTTTTGTCAGTAATGCACTACATACATTAGTTAACAAAATCAAGGTGTGTGTGTAGCAGCCCCACAACATAATAAGATTATCTGAAGAAGAGACTGTCCCCTCATCTCGCTCAGAACTTGGGTTTGCAATGTTTGAGAAAAAGGCACAACAATAAAAATCAAAAATTTACCTAGGAGACACCTAAAACCAAGCCAAGCAGTAAATGAAAACAAAGATTATTGTAGTTTCAAAGAAAAATTTATTAAAAAATGCCTCTCAGACATTGTCTGGCATATCAATGGCCCCCCTACCCACAAAGTACTCCATGTATTGGGTTCGGACCTCGCGGGCGCTTTGGGGGGGCAAGCCAGGAAGAGCAGCTTCAAGGGACGTGAGGTTCTCATTTTCAAGCAAGTCTGCAACTTGGCCAACTGAGACCACATAGTTAGATGAATGTCTTTTCAAGAAATTGTGCAGAACACAGCAGGCAAGCACTATGTGATTGATTTTATATTCCGCCATGTGGATAGGCATTAAAAAAAGCCGGAACCGGCTAGCCAGTATTCCAAAAGTGTTCACCACTCTTCTGGCTCTGGCCAGCCGGAAATTAAAGATCCTCTGGTCCAGGGTGAGGGTCCTCATCGGGAAAGGCCGCATCAGATAGTTTGCCAGGGCAAACGCTTCATCCGCGACGAAGACGAACGGGAGTCCTTCCTGATTCTCCTCTGGGGTGGCAAGCCCAGACTGCCACTCTGGAGATGCCAGTAGAATTCCGTCCATGCGAACACTCCACCATCCGACATCCGGCCATTTTGCCCCACGTCCACATACAAGAAGTCATAGGTCGCTGACACCACCGCCAACATCACGATACTATTAAACCCCTTGTAATTATAATAGTACGACCCGGAGTTGGGGGGTGGGACGATGCGGACTTGTTTCCCATCAATTGCACCTCCACAATTGGGAAAGTCCCAACTACTGGCAAAGTGGGAGGCCACAGTCTGCCATTCCTGTGGCGTTGAATTAAACTGTGGAGTGAAACAAGACAAAAAATTTGTAATTTTGCACATCAACATTGCAAGCAGATTAGACACCAACATTTTTGGCCAAGATCAGTATAACATTTTTGGAAATGAGTATTTAAAGCCTAAAGTATAAGGTCCCCTTATTAGAGTCATCACCCCTCCACCCCGCCCATCTGATGGGCCCTTGTAAAAAATGAGGGGGGGGGGGGTGTTTTGGACAGGTAACCCTCTCCACTTGATTGAGAGCTGAATGCCTAAATAATGTGTGATACTTTGGGAAGCCCCTGCTTACTTACACTATTGGCAGCCCACCGGACAGGTAAGAAGTGTCATAATACCAAAAATTTGAAAAAATGTAAGCACATTTTGACATTCTGCTATTACATATCAACATAATAATAGGGGGAAAAAAATATATAGCATTTGAAAGTATTGAGGCAGGCCCTTACACTACATGCTTTAGTGAACTCGTCCATAAATGTGACCATCAAAAAGGTAGGTAGAGTGTGTATTGGGTTTGGTAAAGTCAGCAGATAGAGGATTGCTATCAGCTGACCTAGCAGTTGGGGGAGGGGGGTTATTAATGAGTTTGGCATAACCAAAAACAAAAAAAAAGTCACTCTGCATGAATGGAAGCACACACACATAACATTTGTAGACATTTTAGGGGGTGTTCAGGGGAAGGCAATACTATGGAGCTGACAAAAGACATTGCTAAGTGACTAGACTATAGTTTTATGGCAAATATGCATGAGGACAAAGGGGCAGAGCATATGAATTAGAGCATATTGCAATCATGGTAATTAGGGAAGGAGGAAAGAAATGCAATACATTAGCAATCATTAAATACATAGAATGTGATGTTAAAGGATAAAACTTACCTTCATATAGTCCTTCTGCAGGCCCTGAATGATGGCAGAACAGGTCTCTGAAATAATGATCCCCAGAGCCTGGGGGGAGATGCCTATGGAGAACTTGAGGTCCTGAAGGCTTCTCCCTGTCGCCAAGTAGCGCAACGTGGCAATGAGCCCCTGCTCCGGAGTGATGGCTTGCCGCATGCAGGTATCCTGCCTGGTGATATAAGGGGACAGCAAAGCCAGCAGACGGTGAAAAACAGGGTCCGTCATCCAGAGATAATTCCTGAAATTATCAGGATTATTCTCCTGGATCTCACGGAGCAAATGCATGTGCGAGAACTGGTCACGCTGACGCAACCAATTCTTGGTCCACAAACGCCTCCTCTCCATGTTCATTGACCGGGCTTGTGTCAAAGTAAGAACCCCAACACGAAGCCCCTGTACAGCACAAACTCTACGATGAGTACGTACACGAAACATGGTTTAAAGCGGTCGGCTGGTCAGAACGGACAACAGAAAGCACCGATAAACAGCAATGCCTGAAAGAACAACCTGAAAAGCAGAAGCAAGCAGACAATAAGCAATGCAAATCAAAGTGTACTATACCAAGATATAGTCCACAATGAGAAACAAATGCTTACTGACTACACGCACTGATTATCAGATACGCAAAGACAAGCAGAAACTGAAGAGCAGTACCGAACTGAAGCACAAATCTGAAAAGCGTGAATTGTCTCTCACGAAACTTCTACTAACATGTGATAGACACGAGATCAGCAGAAGGAGCCCAAAGGGTGCAGGACGTGGTGCTGAACTTCCTTTTTCTAGTGCTGCCGTACATGGCTTACATCACCGCGTTGTGGGCAACCGGAAATTCCAACAACTGAGTCCGACCGTGTGTATGCAACATCACTTCCAGACCTCTTCTGGAATTAATCCGTCGGAATGAATCTGACGGATTTGGTTGCCGGAACCTCCAACCATGTGTACGGGGGCTCAGTGTTCCTTCTTAAAGCAGCCGGGCGGAAGATTTATCTATCACCAATCATCAAAAGATATTAACATATTCTCTAAACCACCAATTTTGTAAACCTGTTTCCAAGGTTGTGAGCAACCACTCCTTTCCCAAGTGCTTGTTATAGTAATTGTGCTCATCTCTTTTTTTAAATGAGGCAAAGACAACCTTTACTAGTTCTGTTCTGTTATATACAGGCCGACTGCTCAAGGAAAACTTGGGCCATGAAGCAAGCTCAAAGATAGAAAGTGTTACCAGTTCAGTATATGGAGCTCTGGCTGCTCCTGCCACTGCTGGTATCAACTGCTGTATCACTATGCATTATATAGATTAGTAAAAGTAGATTTGCATACTCTGATTTTGGGTATTATGGTGTCTACTGTGATTATGATATTTAAATTTAGGACAACTGTAGCCAATAATAATAAGATAAAAAAGAATATGCCTTTAACCACTTCAGCCCTGAACCATTTGACTGGCAAAAGACCAGAGCACTTTTTGTGATTCGGCACTGCGTTGCTTTAACTGACAATTGCGCGGTCGTGAGACGTGGCTTCCAAACAAAATTGACATGATTTTTTTCTCACAAATAGAGCTTTCTTTTGGTGGTAATTTATTACCTCTGTGGTTTTTATTTTTGTGCTATAAACAAAAAGATATCGAAAATTTTGAAAATAATTTATTCTTTTTTACTTTTTGCTCTAATAAATGTCCCCAAAAATATAGAAAAAAAAACATTTTTTTCCTCAGTTTATGCCGATACGTATTCTTCTACATATTTTTGGTAAAATAAAATTGCAATAAGCATTTATTGATTGGTTTGCACAAAAGTTATAGCGTATAAAAATAGGGGATTGTTTTATAGAATTTTTATTATATATTTTTTTTACTAGTAATGGTGGCGATCAGCGATTTTTATCATCACTGCGACATTATGGCAGACAGATCTAACACTTTTGGCTCTATTTTGGGACCATTCACATTTATACAGCGATCAGTGCGATTAAAAATGCATTGATTACCGTGTAAAAGTAAATAGCAGTGAAGGGGTTAACCACTAGGGGCCGTTGTAAGGGTTAAGTGTGTCCTAGGGAGTGATTCTAACTGTGGGGGTGTGGGGGGCTATGTGTGACACGACACTGATCACAGCTCCCGCTTACAGGAACCAAATAACGAAGCACATTGAAGTCTATGGGACCTGAACTGGAAAAATCAAAAATGCCAATTTTGAAGGCTTATATGCAAGTAATTGTGCATATAATGGTTATGAGGGTCCAGGTACTGCCCTGAGGGACATTATCAATGGAAAAAAGGTTTGTAAAAAACAATTTTTAAATGAGCAGTGATTTATTGATGCTTACAAAACAAACATCAAAATGAGAAATAACAAAAAAAGCATTTTTTTTTAACCACTTGCCGACCAGCCGTCACAGTTATACTGCAGCGAGGAGGCTCGGTTGTGCAAATCGCCTTACCAATACAGAAGTTCTTGCACTAGCTTTTGTGGGCATGCCGATTGGCCAGTGGGGGAGCCAATTAGCGGGTCCAGTGGACTCGATGTCTGCTGGCTGCCCATGATCGTTCCCCGCAGGGACAGGACAGGGATTTGCTGAAGTAAACAAGGCAGATATACATTCTGTCAGAGGGTTACATTGAGATACTGTCTTTCTGCTATGCAGAAAGAGGGATCTCTGTGTTATCCCAGGCAGCCCATCCCCCATACAGTTAGTAAACACACCCAGGGAATGCAGTTTACCCCTTGATCGGCCCTGATGTTAACCCCTTTCCTGCCAGTGCCATTAGTACAATAACAGTGCATATTTTTTAGCACTGATCACTGTAATAATGTCACTGGTTCCCAAAAAGCTGTAAAAAATGTCAGTTAGGTGTCCAATCTGTCTGATGCAATGTCGTAGTCCCGCTGAAAATCACTAATCGCTGCCATTACTAGGAAAAAAAATCTATTCCCTCTTTTGTAGATGCTATAACTTTTGCGCAAATCAATCAATATTGCTTATTGTGTTTTTTTACCAAAATTATGGAGCAGAATACATATTGGCCTAAATTGATGAAGAAATTAGATTTTTTTGAAAAATGTATTGGGTATGTTTTATAGCAAAAAACTACAAAATATTGTTTTTAAAAATGGATAAATGTGTACGTGTATGGTAATGAAAAGTGATGTTTGGTGCACTTTAACTTGAGTACTCACTACACAGACACACTCCACTGACACACTACAACAGTGATGGCGAACTTTGGCACCCCAGATGTTTTGGAACTACATTTCCCATGATGCTTAACTACACTGCAGAGTGCATGAGCATCATGAGAAATGTAGTTCCAAAACAACTGGGGTGCCAAGGTTCCCAATCACTGCACTACAATATACTGCAGTAAAGCTGCACTGCAATATACTGCTGTAAACATGTACCAACATACTGACATATACTGTGTTAAACGTGCACTAATGCATTCCAATGTACTGCAGCAAACGTGCAATGACACACTTTAATATACTGCATTAAAGGTGCACTAATGCACTGCATTATATTGTGGTAAACATGCACTGCAATATGCTGCAGTAAACGTGCACTAACGGACTGTAATATACTGTGGTAAACGTGCACTAATGTACTGCAATATACTGCGGTAAACATGCACGAACGCAGTGCAACATACTGTGGTAAACTTGCACTAATACACTGCAATATGCTGCTGTAAATGTGCACTACGCACTAAAATATACTGCGTTAAACGTGCACTATTGCACTGCAATGTGCTGCGGTAAACATGCACTAACGCACTGCAATATACTGCGGTAAACGTGCAGTAACGCACTGAAATATACTGCAGGAAACCCGCACTGACAAAATAAAATTACACTAAAGTAAAAATGAATGGTTGCTCTACATTCACACTGCACTATCACTAGATTCACACTAAAACGACACTAAAGTAAAAGATGAATGGTAACACTACACTCATGCTGAATGAACTATCACTAGATTCCCACTAAACTGATACTTTACACCCACAATAGAATCACAATAGCCCACTATAGCACACAAACTCACTGGTGGCATTGAACAGATCCCTGTTCTATCTCTCTCCACACCAATATCACACCGCAAATGGGAAGAATATTTTTCAATAGTGTGGGGTGGGAATAAGAGCAATGAGCCATGATTGGATAGAGTCATCATGACAGTATCCAAACATGGCTCAGACAGTGCTATGCTATGCCCTGACTGGTCAAAGCTTTTATTGCTTCAGCTAATCAGGGCTTCCAATACATGTGCGGTGGCGCAGTGCAACGTGGCCTTTCGGCAGGCTGAACAAACGGTCGAACATCCCAACAATTCAGGTATTTACTGAGCGGGCAAACAGCCAATATTCTCCCAGACTCATGATTGGGCCAAATCTATTCGCCCAACGCTACTGGATAATGTATGGAGGAGCACCACAGTAGTGAGCTCATCATTCTGTAGCTCTGGTTTCTCCCCCTATCAGCATGCTTATTGTTAGTGCATGGACTGATTAGCTTTTTGTGTTTCTTCTTTTTCTCACACTCAATGTGAGAAAAAGATATGATGTGTAGAAACTGCAAGAGGCTGCTGCGAAGTCCAGTTTAGGTTCTGACACTGTTTTTGATGGGAAATACTAGGGTGTGCGTAGAAGCATCAGCATACTATATATACACTAGTAGGGGGTTATAATCTTCACTCTGAAAGTTATGGATGGGCTACCTGGTTTGTGTGAGTCAGAACTTGCAGTAGATCATGTAAGCTCACTAAAGAAGTTAAGTGGTCTAAAGTTTGACTTATGCCACGTACACACGATCGGATTATCCGCCCATGTGTGGGCTCTGGCTGACTTTTTGTTCCCAAAAGTCCGGCGGACTTAGAAAGAAGTTTTGACTCAAAATTTCCGCTGGACTCGGCAGTCCGGCGGACAATCCGGCCGTCTGTGTGCTAGTCCGCCGGACTTTTGAAATGAACGGACTTGCCCACACACGGAGAAAAGTCCGTTCATTTTCAACGTGGCTCCAGGTAGACGGAACTAGCAAAGGAAGTCAATGTCGCCGCCTTCATCGGCGAGATTGACACCTAGCAAGCCCCGTCACCTGGTACAGATTTAAAAGGGAAGCCCTACGCCGAAAAAACGGTTTGGGGGTTCCCCCAAAGTCCATAGTAGACCCTTATCTGAGCACGCAGCCCGGCCGGTCAGGAAAGGGGGTGGGGACGAACGAGCACCCCCCCCTGAGCAGTGCCAGATTGTGTGCCCTAAACATGGGGGGTGCTTTGGGGAAGGGGGGCCCCATGTTGACGAGGACAAGGGCCTCTTCCCGACAACCCTGGCCATTGGTTTATCAAAATCCAGGAGCCCGTTTTAATAAGGGGGCCCCCAGATTCTGGCCCCTTACCCTATGTGAATGAGTTTGGGGTACGTTGTACCCCTACCCATTCACCTGGGAAAAAAAGTGTACATAAAAAAAACACAACGCGGGTTTTTAAAATACTTTATTAGACAGCTCCAGGGATCTTCTCTTCTTCCGTCTTTGGGAGTCTTCTCGCTGGACTCCTCCGCTATCTTCTGCTTGCTCTTTTACTAGCAGAGGAGCCCGACTTTCTCCTTCGTCGCCACCAACGTCCGGGGGTCTTCTTCCAACTTCGGGGGTCTTGTCCTGCTCTTCGGGGGTCTTGTCCCGCTCTTCAGGGGTCTTGTCCCGCTCTTCGGTTCTTCTTGCCGGGACTCTGCTTTCTTCTTCCAGCTCTTTTACTAGCGTTGGCCCAGTCTTCTGTCACTGTCGCTGTCGCCATTGCCTCTGCCTTGGCTCCTCTCATGGAGCCATTGTGTTCTTCCGGCAGGGGGTTGCAGGAAGCCATCCCTGCCAGGTGAATAGGGTGAGTGGATTGCCCGCCGGACCTAGTCCACCGGAAAAGTCCAGGCATGTGTGGGCAGGTCCGCTCGTTCGGAAAGTCCGGCGGACCTCCGCTTCATAGTCCAATGGGTTGTCTACCGGATAGTCCGATCGTGTGTACGTGCCATTACTAGTTCACCCTAGCGATTTGAATTTCCCTAAACCAGTGTAGTATGGCAGTAATGTCACAAAAAGGACATTACTGCTCTGTTATAGAATAACAATACTTCCATATTAGAGTATCCCTTAATAAGGACTTCTTTAGAAGGCCAATAACATAAAAATAGATTGGATTTCTCACCAAATCACCCCCTCCTAACATTAAAGACAAGGCTCCTGTTTGTTAAAGTGGTTCTAAAGGCAGACATTTTTTACCTTCTGCATGCAGCTTCCCCCCAGACACCCCCCCAATACTTACCCAAGCCTGATCGCAATCCAGCGATGTGCACAGAAAAACACTCCTTTCCTGGGTCTCTGTCTATTCAATGGCAATCACAGCCAGGGAGGAGGCGTTGGGTGGTGGGCCTGAGCCATGCTCTGTGTGTCCCATAGACACACAGAGGTGGCTCGGGTGTGAGTATGCTTTAGTGCAACCATTGCAAGCAGATTGCTATAGGGGCACTCAGCAGGGGGGAAGAGCCCAGAGTGCCAGCAGGGCACCCAAAAAGAAGAGGATCCGGGCTGCTCTGTGTAAAACCATTACACAGAGAAAATAAGTATAAATGGTACGTTTATTGTCACTTTAAGTGATACAAGTGCAATGCCGCAAACGTCTACTTTCAAAAAGGGAATAAAGAGATTTATCTTTTATCTGTACTTCCGACTTTGTTGTGTTCTTGAGTAATTGCCATTTGGCCCATTATACACCACTGTGTTTTTACAAAATATAAATGTAGTTTCAACATTATGTGGCACACTGTCAAAAAGGCTTTTTTGGTCCAGGTAGTTGCACTCCCATATGCAGATGGTACAGATAACACAACCCATACACTTTGCCAACTGTATTTGGTAATGGCGATGTTTGAAATAAATAATTGTAGAAATTTTCTCTGTGTTACAGAAGGGAATACTGTTCAGTAACAACCATAATTCCTTACAATATGACCATGATATGTACTTGGCTTACTAAAAGTCATAGGCTACAGTTCAGTGAAAATTGCATTTGCCCATTTGTACCAGGTTTCATCAGTGAAAAAATATTACAACTAGTTTAGTTTGACTACCTACTACTCTACCAATTTTGCTATCCTCTTGCATAAAAAAGAGACATGAAAAATAAATATTCTACTGTCCTGTTATTGATCTGCTTTGTTTCATAAACTTTTAGACCTGATACATAACACAAGACACTTCGAGACATATATATATATATATATATATATATATATATATATATATATATAGAGAGAGAGAGAGATATAGATATATAGATATATATACAGTATCTCACAAAAGTGAGTACATCCCTCACATTTTTGTAAATATTTTATTATATCTTTTCATGTGCCAACACTGAATAAATTATACTTTGCTACAATGTAAAGTAGTGAGTGTACAGCTTGTATAACAGTGTAAATTTGCTGCCCCCTCAAAATAACTCAACACACAGCCATTAATGTCTAAACCGCTTGTAACAAACGTGAGTACACCCTAAAGTGAAAATGTCCAAATGGGCCCAATTAGCCATTTTCCCTGCCCCATGTCACGTGATTTGTTAGTGTTACAAGGTCTCAGGTGTAAATGGAGAGCAGGTGTGTTAAATGTGGTGTTATCGCTCTCACTCTCTCATACTGGTCACTGGAAGTTCAGCATGGCACCTCATGGCAAAGAACTCTCTGAGGATCTGAAAAAAAGAATTGTTGCTCTACATAAAGATCGCCTAGGCTATAAGAAGATTGCCAAGACCCTGAAACTGAGCTGCAGCATGGTGACCAAGACCATACAGCGGTTAAACAGGACAGGTTCCACTCAAAACAGGCTTCGACATGGTCGACCAAAGAAGTTGAGTGCACTTGCTCAGCGTCATATATATACATACACTATATTGTCAAACGTATTGGGACGCCTGCCTTTACATGAACTTTAATGGCATCCGAGTCTTAGTTCATAGGGTTCAATATTGAGTTGACCCTCCCTTTGCAGCTATACAGCTTCAGCTCTTCTGGGAAGGCTGTCCACAAGTTTTAATTGTGTGTCTATGGGAATGTTTGACCATTCTTCCAGAAGCCCAAGAAGAATTGTCAAACAGAAGGTCTGGCTCATAGCCTCCGCTCTAATTCATTCTAAAGGTGTTTTGTCGGGTTAAGGTCGGGACTCTGTGCAGGCCAGTCAAGTTCCTCCACCCCAAACTCTCTCATCCATGTCTTTATGGACCTTGCTTTGTGTACTTATGCGCAGCCATGTTGGAACAGGAAGGGGTCATCCCCAAACTGTTCCTACAAACTTGGGAGCATGAAATTGTAGGATGCTGATGCCTTTAAGCCTCATACACATGATCGGATTTTCCGCAGACAAAACCTCAGACTTTTGTCAGGAAGATGTGTGCCTGGATTTTGTCTTGTATACAAACGGCAAGGAATTGTTGGCCAACAAACACAAACGTAGTGACGTACTATGTGGCTTTTCAGCTCTTTAGTGCCACCCTTTGGGCTCCTTCTGCTAATTTTGTGTTAGTAGATGTTTGATGAGTGTTGATTTGCACTTTTCAGTTCGCACTTTTCAGTTCACACTTTTCAATTTGCGCTTTTCAGTTCGTTTCTAAACAGCCATTCGTCAACCAGACATATTGCGGAATCAGAGGGGATAACGTGTTATTTATTATTGGCCTTGAAGTTATTACTTTGACCCAAGTCCAGTCCAGGAACAAGAGGAGGAGGATTTCTTGGACCAAAAATCGGTTGCTTTATTAATCATGACCAATTATGTCATATGCCTTTGCTGCTGGAGTTCCAGGAGAATAATCCAGATGATTTTCGGAATTATCTTCGGGTGAAAGACCCCTGCTTTCACCAACTCTTTGACCCCCTACATTAAGAAGCAGGACACATGCATGAGGCTTTTATTTTATTTTTTGGTTGAATAATAATGATTTGATTTGTTATATTTTCTATATTTTTGGATGCATAGAATGCACGTTTTTGTTAAGTTCTATTGGCAGATAGCATGTCTAATTTTATTTGTTTTCTTTTTTAATGCACAATAAAAAAAATTGTGGAGAATAATATTTGTGTTTTACTTAAAATTACAATTTGGGAGTAGGCAGTTACATTTAAAAAAAAATACAATGTAAAATTAACAAGGGGCACCAATATAGTTGTATCTTTGATCTTAAAAACTACGGGATAATGGTGTTGTAGTAACGTGCCCAAAAAAAAAAAAAAAAAAGCATAATAATATTATTCTTGATATCACTAGAAAAAAAAAACCTTTGAAAATGTATTTACAATAACTCCATCAGTATCACCAGCAAAGCAGCTTCATTATTATCCCATTAAAAAAGAAGTGAATTGTGCGCTGCATTTCAAGGTTTCATAATTTGCCATGTCACGAATGTTAATTCTGCATTATGAACGCTAGTTTTGCTAAATTTTTTGCAATTTTTTTGCAAAAGCATTTGACACAGTTCCCCATAAATGTTTACTGTATAAAATAAGGTCAGTTAGCATGGACCATAGGGTGAGTACATGGATTGAAAACTGGCTACAAGGGCAAGTTCAGAGGGCAGTGATACATGGGGAGTACTCAGAATAGTACTCGGATACTAAGCTAAGCAGGGCAATAACTTCTCCACAGGGTGTGGAAACCTTGCAAAAAATTCTGAACAAGTTAATGGGGTGGGCAACTACATGACAAATGGGGTTTAATGTAGACAAATGTAAAATGATGCATTTGGGTGGCAAAAACATGAATGTAATCTATACACTGGGGGGAGAACCTCTGGGGGAATCTAGGATTGAAAAGGACCTGGGGGGCAGGGGCGGACTGACCATTGAGACACTCGGGCACTGCCCGAGGGCCCCATGCCACTAGGGGGCCCCATCAGGGTTGCTAGCCTCAGTAAACTAGGGACAGTATGTAAAAATTTGTGTTTTTTTTTTTACATCTGTCTCTGAAATGTCCCTTACCGACATCCTTTTCGTCTAAAAATCCTGAGATTATAGCCGCCCCACCTCTCCAGTACCTTCTCAGCCAATAGAAACATGTCTGTGTATACTGTGTGATTGTATACTGTGTGTGTGTGTTTGTGTCTACTGTGTGGCCCCATAATCTCTGATTGCTTGGGGGCCCCATAATATCCTATTGCCCGGGGGGGCCCCATGAGTTGTCAGTCCGCCCTTGCCTGGGGGTCCTAGTAGATGATAAGCTCAGCAATGGCATGCAATGCCAAGCTGCTGCTAACAAAGTAAACAGAATATTGTCATGCATTAAAAGGGGATTCATTCCAGAGATAAAACGATAATTCTCCCGCTCTACAAGACTCTGGTCCGGTCGCACCTAGAGTATGCTGTCCAGTTCTGGGCACCAGTCCTCAGGAAGGATGTACTGGAAATGGAGCAACTACAAAGAAGGGCAACAAAGCTAATAAAGGGTCTGGAGGATATTAGTTATGAAGAAAGGTTGCGAGCACTGAACTTATTCTCTCTGGAGAAGAGACGCTTGAGAGGGGATATGATTTCAATATACAAATACCATACTGGTAACCCCACAATAGGGAAAAAACTTTTTTGTAGAAGGGAGTTTAACAAGACTCGTGGTCACTCATTATAATTAGAAGAAAAGAGGTTTAACCTTAAACTACATAGAGGGTTCTTTACTGTAAGAGTGGCAAGGATGTGGATTTCCCTTCCACAGGTGGTGGTCTCAGCGAGGGGCATCGATAATTTCAAGAAACTATTAGATAAGCACCTGAATGACCACAACATACAGGGATATACAATGTAATACTGACATATAATCACACACATAGGTTGGACTTGATGGACTTGTGTCTTTTTTCAACCTCACCTACTATGTAACTATGTAATAGTTTACAAGACCGACCACTTCTGGCTCGTCGTTGCTTCCGAGCATGCGTGTTTGTACTTTGAACTTTTGTGTACACATGCTCAGAAAATCCAACAACAGACATTTATCTGCGGAAAACCTCAGTGATGCCCTGGTCCAGATCTGGGAGGAAATACCCCAGGACACCATCCTTTGTCTCATTAGGAGCATGCCCCAATGTTGTCAGGCATGCATACAAGCACGTGAGGGCTATACAAACTACCATTTTGAGTTGCTGCAATGAAATTTCATCAAAATGTACTAGCCTGCTGCATCATGTTTTCACTTTGATTTTCGGGGTGTCTTTGAATTCAGCCCTCTGTAGGTTGATCATTTTCATTTCCATCAAACAATTTGGCTTCCTTTCATTCCAAACACATTACCCAATCCATATCAGTATAGAGATCCAGCATGATATTTTTCCACATTGAGATCTGATGTGTTTTCAAAGCGTTCCTTTCATTTTTTTGAGCAGTGTATATATTTATATTATTATTTATTACATTTTTTTGGACATTTTATATATAGTGTTTTGTATACATTTTGTTTATTTATTACAGTCAGTAATAATATAAATGTAGATATGTTTCATTTACAAAGATATGGAAAATCCAATCATGCAATCCATCAGTGTAATGTGGAACGGGGATATGCAATTAGTGGACCTCCAACTGTTGCAGAACTACAAGTCCCATGAGGCATTGCAAGACTCTAACAGCCACAAGCATGACACCCAGAGGCAGAGCATGATGGGACTTGTAGTTTTGCAACAGCTGGAGGCCTTCTAATTGCTTATCCCTAATGTAGAAGATAGTTAATGGATGATCCAACCACTGAATGATCCATTTTGCCTTCAATGGACCTAAATAATCTATCCCAGCTGAAAAGCATTTCCTTTCACAAAGGTCTGTTGAGGGACGGTATGTGCTGGGGTCTTTGTTATCCAGTGAATATCCAGATTATTTCCCAGTCCTTCCAATCTTATTGGTATTGTAGTAGGATCATCATATGTCCATTGGTACCATCCTCCCTTAATATTCTCCTTGAACATTCAAGGAGCCCTACGGATATGTATTATCATGGCATAGCACATTGATTGCTTTATAATAGGTAGTTTTCATTTATATCCTTGAAGAAATTATACCAACTCATTACTGACTGTCACCCCCATTAATACAAATTACAAAGGGAAGTGTGAGTAGTATGTTTAAGCTAACAATGAGTATAATTAGCCTTCAGTAAATGAGATTTGTTCTGAGGCAGATTCCCATGCTAGACCAGCCATTACATTTCTATGACATTCCATACAACTGATCTGGAACTTGTGAAGGACAGAGATGGTGAGCGTATTGCATGTTTGTTTTAGCCTAAATTAATGTGCTTAACATACGGGATTATTAAAGGAAAAACAGGCAATGTTTACTATGCTAAATATTTCTGGCAGTGCAAACACGGTTTAGTACTTTGAATAATAACAGCGAGATGTTATGGTTATACAGATAAGGCCATTGACTGCGTTCTAGAGCTCCTAGTTTTGTTTTGAATACAGACAGTGAGGAATCCTGGCACTAAACAGGAGACAGACATCCAAAGATAAGAGAGGAGGATTTAAGATGAAAGTAGGCAGTAGGCAGAGATATGATGAAAAGGGGATTGTTGTAGTAAGAGGAGAGAGAGAGGAGTCAAGGTATTTGTGGAAGAGTCACAAGCTGGCCGCACAGATTCTTTCTAAATCAGGGAAGCTTTGATGGACTGAGAGATGCTGGAAAGGGTAACACTGCAACGTGCTAGAAAAGCCCGGTGAGGTTCTTCACACCAAGGTTTTGTTTGATCTCTGTTACTTTGGATGTGGCCTATGTCCAGAAATCTTCCCAGTAAAATGAAAGCTGGATCATTACATTTATTGTAAATGGATCTTTAACCACTTGCTGACTGCTGCACGCCGGTATACGTCGGGACAATGGTAGCGGTGGGCAAATGGGCGTACCTGTACATCCCCTTTAACCACTTCCAGACCAGCGCACGCCGATGTACGTCGGCAGAATGGCACGGGCAGGCAAATGGGCGTACTTGTACGTCCCTTTAAATTTGCCGCCCTGCCATCGAGAGCCGGTCGGGACCCCTGTGAGTCCGGTCAGGGGTCACGCAGACTCGATCGCCGTGGGCATACCCGTGATCGTCTCACGGGGTGGCTGAACTAGGAGATGCCGTTGTAAACGGCATCTCCCAGTTCTGCCTAGCAACAAGTGACGCTGATCTCTGCTTCATATGATTGGAGCAGAGATCAGTGTTCACTAAAAGAAAGCCCAGCCCCCAACAGTTAGTAACACGCCCCTAGGAACACTTAATCCCTACACTGCCACTCACTGGTTAACCCCTTCACTGCCAGTGTCATTTACACAGGAATCACTGCATTTGTATAGCAGTGATTGCTGTATAAATGACAATGGTCCCAAAAATGTGTCAAAAATGTCCGATGTGTCCGCCATAATGTCGCAGTCACAATAAAAATCGCTGATCGCCGCCATTACTAGTAAAAAAAAAAAAGATGAATAAAAATGCCATAAAACTATCCCTATTTTGTAAACGCTATAACTTTTGCGCAAACCAATCAATAATTGCTTATTGCGATTTTTTTTACCAAAAATATGTAGAAGAATACGTATCGGCCTAAACTGAGGGAAAAAAATGTTTTTTTATATATTTTTGGGGGATATTTATTATATCAAAAAGTAAAATATAATGCGTTTTTTTCAAAATTGTCGCTCTATCTTTGTTTATAGCGCAAAAAATAAAAACCGCAGGGGTGTTCAAATACCACCAAAAGAAAGCTCTCTGTATTACAGCAGTGTTCAGTGGTACAGACAGCTGGAGATGTAAGGGAATTCATAAAGTGTTACTAAACCCAGGACCCTGCATTCACTTTATCTGGTCTCCCACAGTACACAGAACATGGAAATGCAATTATTTTAGTAAACATACAGTATCTCACAAAAGCGAGTACACCCCTTCCGTTTTTGTAAATATTTTATTATACACCCTTAAGTGAAAATATCCAAATTGGGCTCAAAGTGTCAATATTTTGTGTGGCCTGTTCTGAAAGGAACCTGTCCTGTTAAACCATTGTATGGTCTTAGCCACCGTGCTGCAGCTCAGATTCAGGGTCTTGGCCATCTTCTTATAGCCTAGGCCATCTTGATGTAGAGCAACCATTCTTTTTTTGTGTCATGAGGTGCCATGTTGAACTTCTAATGACCAGTATGAGAGAGTGAGAGTGATAACACCAAATTTAACACACCTGCTCCCCATTTACACCTGAGACCTTGTAACATTAATGAGTCACATGACATCGGGGGGGGGGGCTAATTGGGCCCAATTTGGACATTTTCACTTAGGGGTGTACTCACTTTTGTTGCCAGCAGTTTAGAGATTAATGGCTGTGTGTTGTTGTTTTTTGAGGGGACAGCAAATTTACATCGTTATACAAGCTGTACACTCACTACTTTACATTGTAGCAAAGTGTAATTTCTTCAGTGTTGTCACATGAAAAGATATAATAAAATATTTACAAAAATGTGAGGGTGTACTCACTTTTGTGAGATACTGTAAACTGCTAAATGCCTTTTCTCATCACCAGTTAGAGCAGCATTAGTGTCTGGTTAAAGCTTGTTGGAGGATTTTTCATTCTTCCCTGATTGTCCTATGAGGCTGCATGAGCCCTGACCCTCTGTCTGGACAGTGCTGATTGGCCCTGTGCTGATCCCATGCACCCTCCCAAAAAGAAAGTATTCTTTAGCAATGCACGCTAAACCGAGCATGTGAGAGTGTCCCCAAGGCTCTGTACTATTAGCAGATGGATTGGGGAGTGTGAAAGAAGGGGAGGATCAGAGAAGACAGGATCAAACAACCTTTTTACACAATGCAGAGGATTAACCCCTTAGCTTCCACAGTGAGTATAACATTCATGCTTTGTGGCATATACAGATTGATTTTACTGTTTTGGGTTTAGTAACACTCTAATTCCTTGCAGAGACAGCTTTTATCAAGGGTTGTTCTTATGCCGCGTATACACGATCGGAATTCTTGTCAGAAAAAGCTCTGTCTTGCCTACACACGGTCACACCAAATTCCAATCGTTTAGAATGTGGTGATGTACAATGTGTATGATGGGACTAGAAAAAGGAAGTTCAATACCCAGTAGCCAATAGCTTCCATCTCGTAGTTGAATCTAAGCATGCATGATTTTTGGCATGTCAGAATTGCATACACACGATCTGAATTTCCGATAGAAAGTTTTTCCGGCGGGAAAATTGAGCACATGCTAATTTTTGGCTGGCGGAAATTCGGACAGCTAAATTCCGATGAGCATACACAAGGTCGCATTTTCCCTTGAAAAGCTCTCATTCAGCCAGAATTCCGATCGTGTGTGTTTCTTTAAGTATTTTCACCTTAAAGATCCATGCACACTGGAGCTAAAAAAAAAACTTTTTCTGGACACCAGATTGCTGGCGTTCAACTCGTTGAAAAACGTGCTTTAAACAGTGTTTTTTACTAGCGTCTATGCATGTTTACGAGCGTTTTTTAGTGTTAGCGTTTATGGGCCTTTTTTAATAAAAATATCCAGAGGACACGCCAAAAATCCCACGATGCATTCCCAAACTCCCACAATGCATTGAAAAAAAAGAACGCCAAACGCTAATTAACGTGTGTTTATGTGCATTAAATAGGGGTGTGTATCTATCACAGGGTGGTGTCTGTGGATACACTAATCAAACAAACAATTGCCATGTCCTAATCGTAACTTCGAAAAAATATTTTTAGGGAAAGGGAGAGGGGAAAAAAAGGGAAAACCTACACACAAGAGACCTCAAAGAACGTTGCACGTTTTTATGGAGTCTTGATGTAAAATGTGCCAGTGGTTTGTAAGGATACCACGAACCTCTTTATGAAGAGGTTCGTGGTATCCTTACAAACCACTGGCACATTTTACATCAAGACTCCATAATTAAAAAACATATAGGAACAAAACCCCGTTTAACTTTTAGACGCACTACCTCACTACGGGATCGTTTGGTATCAAGTCTCTATTCGCCATATAGACAAGATACAAAAAAATGCAATGGACTATATAAATGTGGGAACTGCGATTTCTGCCCCTGGATAAAACAGGGTGCAGAAATCGCACTTCCAAATGGAGAGTCACTCCATTTAAACTTTAGAGCAGACTGTAAAACGCAGGGTGCAGTTTATTTAATGACCTGCACCTGCGGAGCCTTTTATGTCGGAAAGACTAGGAGATGTTTGTGGTAACGCATCAAAGACCACGTATATGTATCCTCAAATGGAAAAATGCTAACAACGATCAGTAGACATATCGATCTATGCCATGCGTTTGATGCAACTTGTGTCTCGTTTAGTGTCCTGGAGACTATACCAAAGAACCCACGTGGGGGAAACTGGGACAAGCGTATCTTACAAAGAGAGACTATTTGGATTGAGAGACTCAATGCCACTCAAGCTCCAGGCCTAAACGAGACCCATTCATACAAACCATTTCTTTAAAATCCCCCTGATTTCTCAAAAAAAAAACCTCTCTAACCCCCCCCCCCCCCCTTTCCTTTACTCTCCTTTTTTTTTTTTTTTTTTTTTGCTTGCTTGCCAAAATCCCTAATGCTAAACTTAGATGTTTGGACACTTGGATAGTATCCTTAATCACTATTGAACTACATATAGCAATGGGATTTATGATTTTTTATAAAAGTCTGTTATTTACACTCCAAAAATTATAACTACTGTATGTGTTTATGTTTATGTTTTTGATTTATGCTTCATTTTTCCCATTTTGATGGTATATCTTCTGTTTAAATGCTTTGTCTCCTTGTATGGAAAGGATGTGTGTTTTTTTTTAAAGATTTGATTGCAATATGCGGCCACATAAGCGCCGCCCGTGATGACCCTGTTGCTCTATGCTCAGGGTCTACGGGTTGGCGCTGTCCCATGGGGGAGTCTGATATGATCAACTCTCCGTTGGGGTTCCCTTCGGGTTACTCGCCTCGATCTATCCATTGGCCGGGGGATGGATCTGTGGGGTCTCCCTATTGTGCAGCGTTTTTGGCTGGTTAAGGGGCGGGACGATTGTTCTGCCCGCTTCCACTATATGCGCCGACCTTGGGGACGCCGCACTTCCGGTTCGCGGCATCCTGGAGGACTGGGGCCACCCGAGGGGGCGTGGTCTGGTTGTTGAACGCCACTTCCGCTAATCGCGGAGTGACGTCACTTCCGGGACGGCTGTGCATAATTCGCACACACGGGGCCGGCGTCCCATTTCTGCACCAGGGGAAATAATATAGGGGCTAACAAGGATCCCCCTGTCCAACTTGGATCATTCTGGGAAAACCTGTTCCCATTTTAGCTGCATCCTGACACCGCTAGAAGTTACCACTTCATTTTAAAGGTGATAGTATTTTCTGATTTACTTTTTACTATCTATCCTGCCCTTTCACGGTATGTCACTAGCACACGCAGAGCACAATCTTTATGCATCACCTCTTCTTCACCCCTTCCCTCCTGTCTCTCATAATTATCTTTATGGTTGTTTTATATATATATATTTTTTTTTTCCCAAACAATTGGCCAACCCAGCCTTATTAAAATTTTCTCTATTCTCACTTGCTGCACTATCTTTTAATATAGTAGATTTCTTCACATTAATTTCTTTATATTAAACTTGAGTACACTTGCATATACTATTATAAAAATTCTCTATTATTTCGCTTTTCATACACCTTATTAAAGTAGTTTTATCCTATTTCTCTTTTACACAGAATACGGGGTAGAAGAACCCCTTCCTATGCCTTCTCTGGCCACCTCATACTACATAATACCTGAAGCTTCTATGTTAAACTGCAGGCACATACATAGATTGAAGTGCCTTCCTGAACTGAAAACTGGTTATTTTACTTTACGTATTTGGAAAAATACTCTCTGGTTATCTTCCCTTGTTCCTTTTGGTATATTTCTCTTGGGATAAGCCCATGAAGAAACGTAAGTAAATTCATTAGAATATTAACACTATATGCACGAAATCTAAATGTCACATCCGTTCCCATATTGCTTCAAATCATTAGAGTCCTCAAAATACACGATCCCTGTCCCAACACCCCCCCCCCTCCCCCCCCCTTTTTTTTTGTTTGTTTCCTTTCAACATTTCAATATATTGATAGACTGTATAAATAAATATATGTGTAATGCCTTATGTTATGTATGTTATGATTGATATATATTTTGTATATTTTAGAAAATTGTTAAAGCTCCTGAAGAAGCGTTCAAAAACGCGAAACATGTAGAGCGCCACAACATATCTAAGCTTTAGTTTTATACTTGATATCCTATCTCATTTATTTTCTGTATGAATGTATAAGCTCTTTAAAAAAAACATGTTGGATACTTATATGGAAATGAATATAAACTTTGTGTAGATTGTACAAATCTTGACAGGATATTAAGTAAGACTTGATGTGTTTTTATAAATTCCCCCTTTTTCTGTCTTCATTCAAAAAAAATTTAAAATATTTTTTTCTTAAAATAAATAACAGTTTTGAATATATTGTTTTTTACTTTTCATTTTTGCCTAAAAAGTCCAAACAGAACCAACACTTTTCTTTGAGGTCTCTTGTGTGTAGATTTTCCCTTTTTTTTTCCCCTCTCCCTTTCCCTAAAAATATTTTTTCAAAGCGCGTTTATGTGCGTTTAGGAGTGTTTATCGTTTTTTAGCTTTTTTTGTGGTCAGAAAAACTGCACTTTGAATGCGATTTTAGGGCGTTCAGGAAACAGCCAATAAACTCCACTGCTGACAAAAGCTGAAAAACATCCATGTGTGCATAGAAACATAGGATAACATAGAGTGGAGTTTATGGGCTGTTAAAAAAAAAACGCTCAAACTCAAAAAAATTGCTATTTATGGGCTCCAGTGTGCATGGAGCCTTAGTACTAACAATGTCTTCACAATGTACTGTATATACAGTACCAATGACAAGCAACTGTAAGGCCTCTTGCCCATGATACTCCTGTTTGAGCATATACTTTTTCAAACTTTTTTTTCTGGTATATATTTGCACGTATATGCGTTTGTGCAATTTTGCGCGCACTCGTCCAATGTCACGCAAATGGGCGAAAACGTATTCTCGAGTTCTCATTCTGCTCAATATGTAAACACCCATTTGCATGCATTTTTTTGCACATTTGAGCGCACGAGGCGTAATTTACTGATTAAAAAAGCTTATTTTTCAGTTTTTTTATTGTTATTGAAGAATGCTTGGTGCTAGTTTACACGCCTGTGTGCATAGGCACATTACAATTAATGAGCTGTATTTTAGCTCAGTAAAAATAAAAAAAAATAAAAAATAAAAAAGCTGAGCTTTTTAAAGCTGCCTAAATAGGAGTAGACATTTCCGATCGATTGCTAATGGCTAACCAGGGGGAGTGCAATACCTTTTTGGCTAGAGCATAGGCCGCCCAACATTACCATACAATCCAGAAGCTGGTGGGGTTAGAAGCTGTTCTGCATTCCCTTTAATGGTTTGGTTTTTCGGGGAAGACTGTATTGAATGTACACAGAATGGCACTGCACATTTGATTCTACTGACTTTCTTTTCTCCAGAGAAGATGCAGAACAGAACAGCGGTGCTGTAATTGGGAAGTTTGTCGGGTCTTTTAGGTCAGAAAAACTCCACTGACCAGATCAAGAAAAGTTACAAGAATTTTAGGTAGGTCAGGCGTCACTCCACCGGGAATCGGGATCAAGCTGAACGTCTAATAACTGCCAGAGAGCAGAGAGCTCAGGAAAGTGCTGATGGAAAGTCCTTAAACTGCAGAAGACATTTCTGGGTTACAGACCAACACGGAGCTTTTTATCAAAAGGAAGATCACTTCACATATTTATTATCACAATACAGATCGGCTGGCTGGGAAGTATCCCGATCTGCTACAAAATAGAATCAGATTCATAGGAACTACAACCTCAGTTACCCAAGTACTACTCCCTAATATAGCCCTACATTACAAGTTACAGTAATGCCAGGGTGTAACATCTAGCCAAATTAAAGTAATATTAAAGTAATATTAAACCCAAAACCAAAATGTTTTATATATTGCAGCTTACCAATCATTAGATGTGGTGGCTGCATTAGTTTTCTTTTTTATGCTTTCCCCCATCTGTTTTCACCTGGTGATCTGAGCAGTAACACACCTCCTGTATTATGCCACGTACACACGGTCAGAGAATCCGTCGGAATGCGTCAGTTAATCCGACTGTGTGTGGTATGCATCGGACTGATTCCGTCCGAATCTCCGTCGGACCCAATTTTCCAACATGTTGGAAATATTTCCCGACCAACTGGGCCGGTCGGACGTAATCCGATCATGTGTAGAGAATTTTGATCGGACCAAGTGCCATGCATGCTCAGATCAAATTCCTACATCAAAGCTATTGGCTACTAGCCTGAATGTAGTCCCATCGTAACGAAATTACGTCATCACATTCTGAAAGATCGGATTTTTCGACAACTTAGTCCGACCGTGTGTATGCAACAGTTTCGGACACAATCCGTCAGACTAAATCTGACGGACAAAATCCGACGGATTTGGTTGTGGAAATCTCCGACCGTGTGTACAGGGGCTTAGAGTGCCCCCACTCTGGATGAAGGAGAAAAGGAGCACCTTTGTACAGCATTGTTAATCTGGGGGGTGAGGAGTGTTAGATGTACTATAGATCCCAACTGTCCCTTATTTTAAGGGACTGTCCTTGGTTTGGAACAAATTTTCAAATTTTGCATCTTCTAATTTCCAAATTTTTCGAATTTCCGAATTTCTGAATTTAAGAATTGGAATTTTCGAATTGCCAAATTTTCGAATTCCGAATTTTTGAATTCTGAATTTTCGAATTTCAAATTTCCGAATTTCTGAATTTTCTGAATTTCGGATATTCAAAAATTCGAAAATCCAAAATTTTAAAATCTGAAAAAAATAGAAAGAAAATCACTACAAACAAATAATAACTAATAATAACTATTAAATTCTAGGTATTGGAATTTCATTTCAAATTTGGCTGTTTGTGAACGTAACAAATACAAATTTATCTGAAGTTAGGAATTGTCCGAAATAACGAATGCAGCATCTAAACAAATGGAATGGAATAAATGAATAATAAATAATAATATCATTATGTTCCATTCATTTGGATATGGCATACGTTATTTCAGATAATAAACTTCGGATAAATTCATACTCATTACATTCACTAACAGCCAAATTTGAAAGGAAATTCAAATACCTATAATTTAATAGTTATTATTAGTTATTTCAGATTTTAAGGTTTTCAAATTTTTGGATTTTCATTCTTTTGAATTTTCAGATCTTCATTCTTATTTTTGGATTTTAAAATTTCCAAATTTCCAAATTTAAAAATTTCTGAATTTCCAAAATTTTGAATTTCCGAAAGTTAGAATGTCTGAATTTGAATTTCCAAATTTTCCAATTTCCAAATTTTCCAAATTCCAAAATTTTGAATTTCCAAAGTTCGAATTTCCAAAGTTCGAATTTCCAAATTTAGAATTTCCAAACTTTAGAATTTTAAAAATTTAGAAATTCGGAAATTTTGAATTTTCAGTAAATTAGAAAATTTGAAAATTCTGAAATTTGAAAATGTGAAAATTCGAAAATTCAAAATCTCAGAAATTGAAAAACTAATTTGTCAAAGTTTGTTAAAAAATGGATTTGGAACTAAATGAACTACACATGTCTAGTCCCTCCTTCCCACCTCAAAAAGTTGGGCCATATGGATTTACTAGAAGATTTAGGTACACCAAAAAATTCAAGCTAAGCTATAGCTAACACTACAGTATATAAACAGCAAGAAAGTTTTTTTTTCTTTTGGCATAAAGGTTTTACATAGATAAATAAAAGCTGATTATTGTATGCACCCCTGTCAGTGGTAAATTGTTTGTCTCAATCCTGTAAATAATACATCTGCTGGACAGCTTATTCTGTTGAAAAACAGACTTACTGGCTGGATCGCCTGGTGAAAATACAGGAAAGAAAGCAAAAAATATAAAATAAATATAGCCATCACATCTTAAAGGCCCAAGATTTAAAAATAATAATAAACATGTCATACTTACCTTCTCTGTGCAATGGTTTTGCACAGAGCAGCCTGACCCTTTTCTTCTCAGATGCTAGTCTGGCATTCAAGGGCAGCGTATTAAACTGACATTTAAAATAAAAATGTTAGGCCATGCTACACCAATTTAATTAGATAACTGTAATGAAGCATATCTCAGGTCCTGCTGGCTGCTGGTTATTGAGAAAATCCTTCACTCAGTGATGCCGGATACGTCCACATTTGTGGGAGGAGCCAGCTGTATGGTACCCAATTTGAGAAAGCAGCACACTGGAAGCAACACACTGAGGCTGGGCTCACACTGTAATGTTAACCACTTCAGTCCCGGAGCATTTTGCTAGCCAAAGACCAGAGCACTTTTTTCCGATACAGCACTGTGTCACTTTAACTGACAATTGCGTGGTCATGCGGCGTGGCTCCCAAACAAAATTGACGTTCTTTTTTTCCCCACAAATAGAGCTTTCTTTTGGTGGTATTTGATCACCTTTGTAGTTTTTATTTTTTGCACTATAAACAAAAAAAATAGCGACAATTTTGAAAAAAAAAATTATTTTTTACTTTTTGCTATAATAAATATCCAGAAAAAATATATAAAAAATATTTTTTTTCCTCAGTTTAGGGCGATATGGATTCTTCTACATATTTTTGTAAAAAAACGCAAAATGCGTTTCTTGATTGGTTTGCGCAAAAGTTATAGTGTCTACAAAATAGGGGATAGTTTTATGGCATTTTTATTAATATTTTTTTTCTAGTAATGATGGCGATCAGTGGCTTTATTGGGACTGCGACATTATGGCAGACACATAGGACACTTTTGGCGCTATTTTGGGACCATTCACATTTATACAGCAATCAGTGCAATTAAAAATGCACTGATTACTGTGTAAATGTGACTGGCAGTGAAGGGGTTAACCAGGAGGGGGCACTGCAGGGTTTAAGTGTGTCCTAGGGAGTGATTATAACTGTGGGGGAGAGGGGCTACGTGCGACATGTCACTGATCACCGCTCCTGATTACATGGAGCTGTGATCAGTGAGTGTGTATCATTAGGCAGGATGGGGAAATGCTTGTGTATATTAGCATCTGCACATTCTTCCTCTCCGTGAGATGATCGCTGGTGTCCCCGTGGACATCGAGTCCACAGGACCCGCGGTCAGACTCACAGAGCTCGCAACAGGCCTGCTATCCAAGCCTCGCAAGATCACGTACAATAATGTGATTTCGCGTGTGATGGTCTGCAAGCGGTTAAACATTGCATGTGATTCGCACTGCACTGCTGCACAGATCCCTGTGTACGGCTCAAATGTAAGGGGTGCCCTGTGGACTCTGATGTAAGGGGTGCCCTGTGTAGGGCTCAGATGTAAATGGGTGCCCTGTATAGGGCTCAGATGTAAGGGATGCCCTGTGGACTCAGATGTAAAGAGTGCCCTGTGTAGGGCTCAGATGTAAGGGGTGCCCTGTGTAGGGTTCAGATATAAGGAGTGCCCTGTGATGATGTAAAAGAGAGCTTTTGAAACCTTAATTCAGGGGGGATGCTTGGAACTCTGATGTAAGTTGGAGATTCGGAGAGCAGAAACCACCCTATATCACAGTTCACAGCGCCCCCCCTTAAAAATAACATTTTGCTGTGCGTGGCTAAAGGAGAAGGAAGGGGCAAAGAATTTGCACCGCCCACCAATGGGAATGTGGCAGACAATATAAGAAAAGTCAGTTAGGACAGTTGACATTGAAACATTTTTTAATTAGTCTTAATTGTTTAGTTTTATGGGTCACATGTGGTGGTGGCATGAGTAAGTCTCTATATAAAGTCCTTTCAACTATGCAATACCCATTCGGCAGCGGATCAGCCGAGTCAAAGTTGATACAAAGTGTCATTTGGTGTATATTCTATGGTTACTTCATAAAAGTTGATATATTAACCACTTCAATACCGGGCACTTAAACACCTTCCTGCCCAGACCAATTTTGAGCTTTCAGCGCTGTCGCACTTTGAATGAAAATTGCGCGGTCATGCTACACTGTACCCAAATGAAATTTTTATATTTTTTTCCCACAAATAGAGCTTTCTTTTGGTTGTACTTGATCACCTCTACGGTTTTTATTTTTTGCGCTACAAATAAAAAAATACGGAAAATTTTGAAAAAAAAAATGTTTTTTTTTGTTTCAGTTTCAAAACTTTGTAAATAAGTACGTTTTCTCCCTCACTGATGGGCACTGATGGGGCTACACTGATGGGCACTGATAAGGCGGCACTGATGGGCACCAATGATGTGGCACCAATGAAGTGGCACTGATGAGGTGGCATTGATGGACACTGATATGTGGCACTGATAGGTGGCACTGATGGGCACTGATAGGCGGCACTGATGGGTGGCACTGATGGGCGACACGGATGGGCACTGATAGGTGACACAAATTGGCACTGATAGCTGGCACAGATTGGCATGGGTGGGCGGCACAGATGGGCATGGGTGGGCGGCACAGATGGGCATGGATAGGCGGCACAGATGGGCACGGGTGGGCACTGATAGGCGGCACGGATGGGCACTGATAGGCGGCACAGGTGGGCACTGATAGTCGGCACAGGTGGGCACTCATAGGCGGCATTGTATTATGTTATACTGTACTAATGGATGCCAATCAGTGCCAAACAATAATGCATGCCAATCAGTGATGCCCATTGTGGGCACTGATTGGCATCCATTATGGGCACTGATTGACATCCATTGTGGCACTGACTGGCATCCCTGGTGGTCTAGGGAGGATTACCTTTTGCTGGGCATCCCTGGTGGTCTGGTGGCATCCCTGGTGGTCCAGTGTGGGCATCCTCGGGGGGGCTGTGCTGATAATCGATCAGCACAGACCCCCCCTGTCAGATGAGCAGCCAATCGGCTCTCCTCTACTCGCGTCTGACAGACGCGAGTGAGGAAAAGCCGATCACCGGTTCTTCCTATTTACACTGTGATCAGCCGTGATTGGACACGGCTGATCACGTGGTAAAGAGTCTCCGTCGGAGACTCTTTACCGAGATCATAGTTGCCGGGTGTCAGACTGACACCCCGCAAAAACGATTGCCACAATGCGAGCCCCCGGGGGCGCGCAGCGGCTCATAATCCTGATCACGTCATATGACGTCCGATCAGGATTATGCAACCACTTTGCCACCGTCAATTGCCTATAGGGCGGGCGGCAAGTGGTTAACCACTTGGGATCCGCGCTATTGCAAAATGACGGCAACAGCGCGGACCCACATTTCCGGGACTACGTCTATTGACGTCGTCCCGGATACGAGCGGCCTGCGCGCCCCCTGAGGGGCGCGCGCGGCGCGCTCTGTGATCGGCGAGTCCGTGAGACTCGCCTGATCACCGATCCGTGTAAGGGGTCGATCCCGACCCCTTATCACGTGATCAGATGTCAGCCAATGACAGCTGATCATGTGATAAAACGGAGCCGGTAATCGGCTAGTATTCCTCCTCGCGCTGACAGCGCGAGGAGAAAAAAAAAAGCTGATCGCCGGTGGCCGTGTTCGGGACATCAGTCCCGGCTCACGGCCAGCAATTTAAGCGGACACCTGCCCCCTGCCAGTGCCCACCTGCCACCCGCAGTGCCATCCTGAAATAAAGTAAGTGCCCCCCTGTCAGTGCCACCCAGCAGTGCCCATAGTGCCCACAGTGCCACCCAGCAGTGCCCACAGTGCCACCCAGCAGTGCCCACAGTGCCACCCACAGTGCCACCCAGCAGTGCCACCCACAGTGCCACCCAAAATCTGCCTCAAAGGTGCTGCACCCCAGTGCCGCCCATCAGTGCCCAGCAGTGCCGCCCATCAGTGCCCAGCAGTGCCGCCCATCAGTGCCCAGCAGTGCCACCTATCAGAGCCACCTATCAGTGCCACCTATCAGTGCCCATCAGTCCCATCTATCTGTGGTACCTATCAGTGCCCATCCGTGCCACCCATCCGTGCCACTTATCCGTGCCACCCATCCGTGCCATCTTATCTGTGCCCATCTTTGCCCATCAGTGCCGCCTTATCTGTGCCCATCGGTGCCGCCTTATCTGTGCCTATTAGTGCCGCCTTAACTATGCCTATCAGTGCCCACCAGTGCAGCCTATCAGTGCCCACCAATGCAGCCCATCAGTGCCCACCAATGCAGCCCATCAGTGCCCACCAATGCAGCCTATCAGTGCCGCCTAATCAGCGCACTTCGATGAAGGAGAAAAATGACCCGTTTGCAAAATTTTATAACAAACTATTAAAACATGATTTTTTTTTTTTTTTTGCATCTTTTTTTGTTTGTTTAGCAAAAAATAAAACTCCGAGCTGTAACTAAATACCACCAAAAGAAAGCTCTATTTGTGGGAAAAAAATGATAAAAATTTCATTTGGGTACAGTGTTGTATGACCGCGTAATTGTCACTCAAAGTGCATCAGCGCTGAAAGCTGAAAATTGGTCTGGGACTGAGGGGGGTTTAAGTGCCCAGTAAGCAAGTGGTTAAAGATGGATTTTATTAAATACCAATGAAAGGGTATTATTTAATAAATTATATAGTGTCTGTTTATTATTTGAATAAATAAGCTATGGTAAAAAGAAAAAAAAAAAAAGATTCTGCCTACAGGCCCATATTGTTCGGGTTTGGCTTAAAGAAAAGGTGGCAACCTTAAATGGGAGCCCAGTAGCTGATCCCATGGACTCTATATCTGCTGGCACCCACCGATCGCCCTGCAGACACACAGAATGGCGGTCTGCCTATGTAAACAAGGCAGATTTCCGTCTCCGATAGGAGGGAAGGCATGGATCCTGTGTCTCTGCAAATCAGGGACATGGATATATGCCTTCCCCTAGTAAAAGCAACTCCCACACTGTACAAAAACACAAGTTGGCACACAGGTAACCCTTTGATCGCCCCTGATATTAACCCCTTCCCAGCCAGTATCATTAGTACAGTGACAGTGCATATTTTTTTTTTCTAAAGTGTCAAAAGTGTCAATTAGTGTCAATGTCCATCTGCAATATCGCAGTCCAACTTTAAGTCACTGTTCACCACCATTACTAGTAAAAATAATGTAAATAAAAATAAAAATATCCCATAGTTTGTAGACGCTATCACTTTTGCACAAACCATTCAATATACCCTTTTTTATCACCACAAATATGTAGCAGAATACATATTGGTCTAAATATATGAAGAAATTTGATTTTTTTATATTTTTCTATTAGATGTGTTTTATAGCAGAAAGTAAAAAATATTGTTTTATTTCAAAATTGTCAGTCTTTTTTTGTTTATACTGCAAAAAAAATACAAAATGCAGAGGTACAGCATCGCACGTCCAGGCAATTGTCAGTTAAAATAGCGCAGTGCCGTATCGCAAAAAATGAAGGGGGGTAAACCGTCCGGAGGTCAAGTAGTTAAGGCACAGAAGAGGGAGAGAGGAAGAGCAAAGTGGATAGGCTCAGCAGTCCCTTGAACTCCAAAATACAGCGGTGTCCCTTCAATACAGTAGGGAACAACACAAGTAAGGCCTACATTACCATCTGCTGGTGGGGTGGCTGACTGGCAGGGTGCTGACACAGATAGCTGCGCTGGTTTGAATCAGGTTGCGGTAGCAGACTCAGGAACCAGAGGCTGTGTAGCGAGCTCAGTGGTATCCCCTTACTCTGACCGTTCTGCACCAGGAACTTGTCCCTTTTTCTAATTACAGTCCCTGACAAGCGGGTTCCTTTCCCAAATGCACACCAATTTTATCAGAGCACTACTATTTATTCTCCCCTGAGACACCTATGGAGGCTATAGGGGAACATCATTCCCTCCATGACTCCACTCCATCCCCAAGATGGCAGCGCGCCACATGCTGGGTGGAGTGGGCACTACACCTGCCAACGCAGCTGTGATCTTACGGTGCTGCTGGGTTGAGAGGCAGCAATTGTGACTGTTTGCCTCCCCTATCCTGCCCCCTTTAGCATTCATAAAACTCCTAGAGTTGTTTTCCCAGGAAATTATTCACCCAGCAATCCTTCACAGTCACATGGGACAGTACAGAGTAGCTAATAATAAATAAATGAAACTGACACACAGTATATTTGGTCATAAATGGCCACGGTGTTTATTCAAGGGGTAACCCAAATTAGCTACATTCACATTAACTAAAAAATCAGCTTTCAGCATAGAATTAAATTTCAAAATTAACAAAATGATCCAATACCAGATCTCAATCACCATGTCCTTCCAGACTTATACTGGAAGACGAACCCCCACTGAATATCACCGTGACTAAACAATCATAAAAATAGGGAGGGGGGGTGGGAGCGCAAACTGGTCCTCTTCAGGTGGCTGTGAAGCTGAGGTAGCGTCCGGCTTATATAAGCAGTCATAGGCGCGAAGAAACAGCCCGCCAAATTCCTCCAATGACGGCTTGTTGCTAAGGGATATTGCACCAATAGCCCTGCTGAGAGAAAGGAGAGAAAATGCACAGGCAAAGAGCCCTCTGCCCTGTCCCATGCGGGCCCCCGGTTAATGCCGGGGACCGAACATGGGACAGTACAGAGTAGCTAATAATAAATAAATGAAACTGACACACAGTATATTTGGTCATAAATGGCCACGGTGTTTATTCAAGGGGTAACCCAAATTAGCTACATTCACATTAACTAAAAAATCAGCTTTCAGCATAGAATTAAATTTCAAAATTAACAAAATGATCCAATACCAGATCTCAATCACCATGTCCTTCCAGACTTATACTGGAAGACGAACCCCACCGGCCGAAGCCAATTGTGAAACAAAACGCTGAGGCCCCCCCAACACCGTGGCTTTCTCTATCATATTCTGCAAACCTACATTGAAAATGTCCAGACCTATGTCCGACAAATGTACCAAGTCTGATCTATAGAGACCTGAGATAAAACCTTCCAACTCAACGTGGCGATAGGATAAGTTATTGGAAGAAACCAAAAAATTATGAATGGTCCTATTTAAGCGTCTACGAATCTTGTCTAGATAAAATAAATTGCTAGAGGGGGACCAAAGTAACCTAGGAATCATCTCAGAAAAAGCGATAATTGCGGATGGAAAAAGGACCTTAAACGAAAAGAGATCCTGTTTCATCTCACATAAAAGATTCCAAGTTTTAACTTTACCAATATCATTTGCCCCAGCGTGGATTATTAATAGATCCGGGCTGGGCCAAACATTATTTAAATAAATTAATTCATTTCTTACATCTTTCCAACGTAACCCCCTAACACCATGCCAAAAGATTTGCAAAGCATGAACCTTAAAACCCAAAGTCTTTTCGAAATTCCGTGCTTCGGCTCTTTTGTAGGCCCAATGAATAAATGAATGGCCTATAATCCAGACCTTGAACCTAGGAAAATCTGAAAAGAAACTTAATTAGTAACTAACTCAGGTCGAATGTAAGACTTATATCTAACACTGTCCCAACGACCCAACCTCTGAACCTCCTCAGAAGAAAAACCCATAGAGTTAGCAGCAGTGGCAGCCCCTATTCTGAAGGAGTGAGATGAGAAATAAAAGCCCGACAAACCAAGGGTTTTTAGACAAGAAGAAAGGACAGAAGAAAATTGATAACGAGTAAGAGGAGACAGGTCATTGTGAATAAAGAATGACCCGTGAAAGAAAGGTCTAAAGGCGATAAAATTTAAATTATTTTGGACCGGGCAGATAGGAATATACCCTGCCCGACCCAACTTAATCATGCGTCCCTTACCAACCTGATCGGTTTTTGATCTTCTGATGCATATAGTGATAGAATCTGAAGAAACAAACACATCACTATCTAACAGGATAGCGCATGAAGACTTATTTGAGGCGGAAAACTCACCCACCCGTAAAGCGCCAAAAAATGCCAAAGAAAAAGCTGCGTTAAATAATAAAATTTCATAAGGGGAATAGCATACTGAAGGCAAAGTCTGAATTAATTTAACCAAAAGATCAATAGAAATGGGTCTCCTACCATCTCTAACCAAATGGGAACGCCTAAAACCTTTCAATACCTGACGTACTGTATAGAAAGAAGACAAGGCCGGAAGGTCAAAAAATTTTAGAAAGAAGGAAACCCCGGCCAAAATTTTATGTATAGAAGCTGCACTAAGGTTAGAATGGATTAAAAAAGTAACAAAAGACAGAGCTGTGTAAGCATTACAACTGGCAATACTTAAATTGTATGTAGAGCAGAAACTATCCCATCTCGACCATGCTCGCAGATAGTCCTCCCATGTTCTCAGTGAAACGGAGTTCTTTAAATTGGCGGAGATTAATCCCAAATCAAGCCCCAGAGGAATTCCGGGCATTGGGAGCCAATTGGGTCTGCCTCCGGAGCCAATTCGTGGAACCTGGAAAACTGAAGACGAGATAACGAGTCTGCAATGCTATTGCTTAAACCTGGTAAATGTTTAGCCTTAAGCCAAATATTATATTTCATACAATGGAGAACTAAGAAACGAAGCAATTTGATTACAAAATCAGACTTAGAAGATAAACAATTAATCGTGAATAGGACACCTTTATTATCCGTGTGAATTAAAACTCTCCGATTTTTAAACAAATCACACCAAATAACTACCGCCACCACTACTGGGAATAATTCTAACAAGACTAGGTTACGCGCAATCTCAGGAATCCTCCAAGATGTGTGCCACTTTGAAGCACACCAATGACCTGCCAGGAAGGCACCAAAGCCTATAGAACCTGAAGCGTCGGTAAAAAGGCCTAGTTCAAAATCGTCTATAAAGAGGAGCTCCGGGCATCCTTATGTGAAATCCTTGCAATCCTTTGCCATCCGTGCCAAAAACACCTACAAACTGCCCAAACACCTACCTACAGTGTGTAGCTGCATCATCTGCTGCTCCCCCGTGCATATATTGCTGGGATCGGGCCTGGGGAACCGCGGATCCTCTGCGAGGGCGGCCGTCGCCATCTTTCTTCTCTGCAGCCGGCGCGGGAGCTGTTACTGGCCTGGAAGAGAGGTAGGGGGTCCCATCACCGCTCGGTCTACCCAGCGGTGTGTTTAGCGGAGCCTGCTGATCCACGGGGCCGTTTTTATTTCGTCCACAGCGGCCGCGGCCTAGTCCGGCCTAGTGCGGCCTGGTGAAGCCTCCAGACCACCGGACTTTCCTAAATCGCCGGCCGGCGGGGGAGCGCCGTGGCCGGCCTGATTTGTCACCGGGTGTGGGGACACCACTGGGCTTGCACACCCCCATCCTACCTCCACCATCCTGGGAAAAAAAAAAGAAAAGAAGGGCTTGAGCTGCCTGTGGAGACTGCGGGTGCAGGCTGACAGGGAAGGCCTGGTGCTCAGCATCTCAATCACCCCCCTGCCCTGCCTTTACTCTGGCTTCCTGGCCTTCTCCTGCATGGTCCCCTCGGCTGACACTTCTAGTGGCCATCATCTATACATTCACCGGGGACAGCTGGATCTATGTTCTCCCACTGCTGGGCTGTGAACTTCCGGGACTGGATAAGTGTGCCTTGCCTCAGGTATTCTCCTGGCCACTGCTCTGGGCCTGAAAGCTGCCCTCTGTCTAAACTGGAGCCCTGGGGCCAGTGCTGCATCAGTGCCCTGGTGCGTGCTCCTGTGGCACACATATTTCTATTGCCTAACTGTCTGTGTGGTTGTGGGGGGCCCAATATCCTGTGGCTGACTATTCCTCTGCTCTGCACTGCCAACCGCTGACCCCCCACATTCATGGGCCCTAAGCACCGTCCCAAAAGCACATCAACGCCAGGCCGTCCGGCCCCTGCGCCGGCTGCACTTTCTACACATTCTACACAATCTGACCCGTCTCTCATAGGGAGGCTGCAAGTCCTGCTGACTGACTTGGCCATGGAGTCTGAGGCCTCTCCAAGTGCGGCCCCTTCTGCCCCGCCATCTCAGGACAGCACTGCAGTGATCCTGGCTGCCATTAAACAAAGCAAGACCTCCATGCTGGTGAGAATAGACCGCCTGGCCGAAGAATGTAACCTCATTAGAAATGACCTGGACAAGATCAGAGGTAGGCTGACTGAATCAGAATCCAGAATTTCTGCCACTGAGGATCTCACAGCTACCCACTCCAACACTATAGCGGACTTGCAACGCACAGTACAGTCACTTGTTGCTAAAGCAGACGACGCGGAAAACCGGGCAAGACGCAACAATGTTCGTGTCCTGGGTCTTCCGGAGGGGGAGGAGGGTGACCGACCGGCGGAGTTTGCAGAGGAATTCTTCAAAAACCTGCTGGGCCTTGCGGATATCTCTCCGACCTATGTTGTTGAGCGTGCCCACCGTGTCCCCACGGGACGCGTTCTCTCTGGTGCGAATCCCCGACCTTTTTTGGTTCGCTTCCTCAACTTTAGGGACCGTGACAGGATCCTTTCCGCAGCTCGGAAACATCCCTCGCTACCATACGGCAACTCATCGATCCTATTGTTTCCGGATTTCTCCGCCGACCTGCAGCGCAAGAGGAAGTCTTTCAATGATGTCCGTAAGCGCCTCCGCGAAAAGGACATTAAGTACAGCATGCTGTACCCCAGCCGCCTCAGGGTCCCCCATAACGGCTCGGTCAGGTTCTTTGATTCTCCGGCGGATGCAAGTGATTGGCTGGACAGTCTGAGATGATTCTGTCTCTCTTTTGGATCTGGGTTCGGAGGGGTCATTGTTCCGTTATCTGTTTGTTAAATTCACAGGGTTTGTTTACTATACTTCAGATTGCAGTTTTTCTCTGGCTAGAGTCGCTGCTCACTGGGGATCCTAGTTCGGGACTAGATGCATATTTCCTCTACATCCTTCTACCCCCGGAGCTATCTCGTTGGACACAACTCACTACAGTTCTAACCCCTTCGCAGTTTCTCTTCACGCCAAGTGGCGAGGCACTCGCGGCACTGCATTGCCGCACTTTGGAACTTTTTCACAGAAGTCTGAAGTTCTAAGATTTTTTTTTTTTGAGTTTAGGTTTTGGGTATCAAACTGACCATAGTTCTGTTTTTGTTTTTTTCTCTCTGTTAGGGGTACTTCATGGTCAGTAGGGAGTTTATAGTTTGCTGGTTGGTTTTTTCTTTTTCTTTTTTGTACGCTCTATATCCACTGTCTGCTATTTATGTGTCATGTGTGTTGTCCGTGCTTACAAGGCCCGGTGTAAAAGGTGTTCTCCTCCTTGTATTCTCCCCCGGCCCCACAAGGGTGGATCTCTCCCAAGCAGGTATCATTATCCTGTCTCATAAATTGTTATTGCCTTTATGGAGTTAAAATTACTAACATGGAATGTACGGGGTCTTAACGACAAGGTAAAGAGGGCGTTAATGTTTAAATACTTGAACAGTCACAGATCTCATATCTTGTTTCTACAGGAGACCCATCTCCTGGGGAATAAGATTCTGGCACTACGTAGACCCTGGGTACGGCAATCATTTCATGCGACATACTCCAGTTATGCCAGGGGAGTGGCCATCCTGTTGAGCAAATCCCTTCCCTATAAGGTCCTACATCTTCAAACTGATCAGGAGGGTAGATTCATAATCCTCTTGCTGGAGATTAGAGCGGTGGTCTATGCTTTAGTAAATGTATATGTTCCTCCCCCCTTCAATCCACAAGTCCTCTATAAGTTGTTTGAGCGTTTAGCTGCACTACAATTCTCCAGACTATATATAGCTGGAGACTTTAATTCCATTCTGGATCCATCCCTGGACACATCCAATCCAAATAGGGTGTTTTCACCAGATTTACTTCAATGGGCACAAACATTTAATTACACTGAGATCTGGCGATGGAAGCACCAAACCACTAGGGCGTACTCCTTTCACTCTGCCACCCATAGGTCGGGCTCCAGGATTGACCTGATCTTCGGTAACACATGTGCCCTGGCGGCGGTGAGGGGGGTCTCGTACTTACCCGCGGGCCTCTCTGACCATGCCCCTCTGGAGGTCACCTTGGGGTTGTCTGATGCCGGGAGTAGAGACTGCTGGCGTTTGGCACCTAAATGGTTGCAGGACTCGAGGGTGGGGGAGGAAGTTTCTCCTAAACTACAACAATACTGGGAGATTAATGAGGACTCAACATCAGCTCAGGTAGTCTGGGATGCATTTAAGGCTACCACCAGGGGAGAATACATCTCTGCGATCAAAGCGGTTCGTTCTGAGATGTCTTGTCAGGTTCAGGCACTTGAGGAGGGGGAGGCTAGAGCGGCCGAGGCCTTTTCTGGCTTGCCGACTCCAGATCACTTCAGTCAGCTAGCTGAGGCGAGGAGAGCTTTGTCTCTGCATCTTGCCGCGGCCACACATCTGGATTTGAACTCTCTGGCCGGGAGGATCTTTGAATCCGGGGATAAAAACGGCAAACTCCTAGCAAATTTAGTTGCGGACTCTAGATCACAGACTGTGGTGTCGGAGATCTGTGGGTCTGATGGTCAGACGCTCTCTTCTCCTGAGCTGATTTTGGGTGAATTTAGATCCTTCTATGAAAAACTATATGAAGCAGCCCCTGGCTGGCCTGAGGACCGGCGTAGGGAGTTTTTACACTCTCTGCGCCTGCCCACTCTTTCGCAGGAGGATCTCGAATTCTTAGATAGAGATTTTACCACCGAGGAGATAGAGGCGGCAATTTGCTCGTTTCCCAGTGGCAAAACACCAGGTCCGGATGGACTTCCTGGTGAGTGGTACAGGATGTATGCCTCATTAATTGCACCGAAACTGCTGAAGGTCTTCTCTGAAAGTAAAAAACAGATGTTCTTGCCCCCTTCTATGTACCAGGCACACATAGTCCTCATTCCTAAGCCTGGCAAAGACAAATCCCTCTGTTCTTCATATAGGCCGATCTCCCTGCTAAACTATGATCTCAAAATCTTGACAAAAATATTAGCGACCAGGTTGAGGGCGATTCTTCCATCCCTGATCAATATAGACCAGACAGGATTCATGCCGGGGAAGTCAACAGATATAAATTTACGTAGAGTATTCACACATCTTCAGCTGCCTTCCAGTGAGTCCTCCACGAGGGTGATGGTTTCACTGGACATTGAAAAGGCATTTGATTCGGTAGCATGGCCTTTTATGTCTTCTGTTCTAGAGGTTATGGGTTTTGGTGCAGAATTCCGTAGGTGGATTGATCTTTTGTATAAGGACCCGACAGCGCAAGTAAAACTCAATGGTGCTTTGTCCGCACCTTTTTTGGTTAAAAGAGGGACGCGGCAGGGTTGTCCACTATCGCCGGCTCTGTTTTGCCTGGTGATGGAACCCCTTGCCTCAGCCCTTAGGCAGGCTGATGGGGTTAGGGGCATACGGGTGGGAGCCATACATGAAAAAGTAGCTTTATATGCAGATGATCTCATCCTTTTCTTGAATGACCCTGCCCAGTCGCTTCGAGAGACGCTGACCATTCTTTCAAACTTCCGTGGATGCTCGGGTCTCAAGGTAAACTGGGATAAATCCCAAATTTTACCTATTGATAAGGCTGCAAAGGACGTAGCAGACCCCAACCTCCCCTTAATATGGGCAGACAAAATTAAATATCTAGGCATTCACATCTCCACATCTACCTCTGACTATTATACCCTTAACATGGAGCCATTGATACAGTTGATGAGGAGTAGATTAAAGGCGTGGGCGAATTTGCCCCTCTCTCTAATCGGCAGGATAAATTTATTTAAGATGAAGCTCCTACCTACCTTTCTTTATGTCCTCAGACATGCCCCTGTCTGGATCCCCAAAAAAGTATTTTGCCTGATTAACTCTATTTTATCATCTTTCCTCTGGGGAACCGGTCAGCCGAGGTTCAGACTGACGGTGCTGCAGAGACCTTGGGGGGAGGGGGGCCTGGCTTGTCCCGATCTCCACTCCTATTTTTTGGCGGCTCTGTTATCCCACGCCCACAACTGGTTGGTCTCTGATGAGTCCAATGCAGCGGTGGCTCTGGAAGCAGCACATCTGGGATCTTATGAGGCGCTGAGGAATCTACTTTACCGGGGTGCCAGGGCTCCTTTCCCTCTTACAACGTCAATGAGAGCGGTCGTGCGGGCGTGGTTGGTGGCAAAATCAATGCGACCCATGCCCGCTGGACATATATCGCCACACAGCCCTCTCTGGTTTAACCCACAATTGCCGGAATTTGGTTCCATTCCTGACCCTAGTGTTTGGGCATGCAAGGGCATTAAATATATAAATCAACTCTGTTTGGAAGGCCGACTGCTGTCGTTTGACCGGTTGAAACAACAATATGATTTACCCAACTCACACTTCTTTAGATTCCTGCAGCTTAGGCACGCATTTAACACCCAGTTTGATAATGCTCAGGTTGCTTTTTATACATCAACCCTGGAGACTCTACTCAGGGACGAAGCTCTACCAAAGCCCTTATCCACCATATATAAAGCGATACTTCCTAACATACACACGGGACTAGAAAACCTCCAGGCAAAGTGGGTGGTCGACTTCCCCTCACTGGACGCTGAGGATTGGGAGGAAATCTGGGAGTGTCCTTTTTCACAGCTAGTATCAGCTAGAGATAAATTAGTGCAATTTAAAATAGTACATAGGGTTTATTACACGCCCGCGCGTCTGCACAAAATTTATCCATCTATTCCCGCCTCCTGCTGGAGATGCAACTCGTCCCCAGCAGATTTTATTCACATATTTTGGAGCTGTCCTCAGATCGCAATTTTTTGGTCTGCGGTGACCAACTCTATTACGACCATCACCACGGTACCAGTACCACTGTCTGTAGAGGTATGCCTGCTGGGACTTGTGGAACCCTTGGCCCCAGGCCGGGCAGTCAGAACCCTGCTAGGATTATTACTTTACTATGCCCGCAAGTCGATAGTACTCAGGTGGAAGGCATCATCTGCGCCCTCCTTAAATTTTTGGAAGAGGTTAGTGAATGCGGCTCTACCACTATACAAGGCTACCTACCTGTCCCGCGGTTGTGCCAAAAAATTCTACAAAGTATGGGATATCTGGACGGACTCACTGTCCACTAATGCTGACTCGATGGACGATTAGTATCGTTCCACTAAGTACCCCAATTGTCCAAGTGGCATCTATGGCCTCATAAACCCTCTGGGTTGCTCAACCAATAGTTAGGGGGGAGGGGGGGAGCGTGCATGCAACGATGTAATTATAATGTACACTTTATCTCCTAAGTATTTCGAGTAAGCCTTGTAGGGGATATGTAGCATCGGCAGGTTGATATGAATATTCTACACAGGTGGTTGAGCGTACAGTGGTTTGGGTAGGTATGCATATTTTTATGTAATGCCTCACCCTTTTGTTTGGTTTTGTTTTTTGTTTTTGTTTTTGTTCTCTCTTAGTTGGTAAGTTGTAGTGATCGAGCCAGGGTATGCCCAATAGGCTCTGTAGTGTTTTGTTCACATCTTGAAATGTCAATAAAGATAACTTTAAAAAAAAAAAAAATCGTCTATAAATTCTTTCTGCCATACCGTTGATCCATTAAAACCTAACAAGAACTCATCCCATACCTTTAAATCATCTTTAATGGCTTTTGACATGGTAACATGAGAAAAAGGATTTTTTTAAATCCTTTGTAGCCCTAGCAAAACGGCGAGAAAAAATCCTAGCTATCGGAATTACTCTTGCAGCGAAAGCAAACAAGCCTAATAGAGATTGGACATCTTTAAGCAGAACTCTCCGTCTAGATATAAAAGAGGATATTAGCGACCTAATCTTGAAAAGCTTTGATGGAGGCAATCTGAATTCCATGGCATTTGAATCAATGACAATGCCCAAAAATTCCAGACTAGTAGATGGAAACACTGTCTTCTCCTGGGCAAGGGGAATGCCAAAATTTTCACAAATATCAAAGAAGGCTGACAAAGAATCAGAGCAAACAGAACATTCAGGTGGACCTATGAAAAGAAAATCATCTAGATAATGAATATAACCAGCACCGGGATGCACCACAGACACTACCCATTGAAGAAAAGAAGAAAAAGCCTCAAAGTAAAAACAAGATAAGGAGAAGCCCATTGGCATACATTTATCAAAATAAAAATATCCGTTAAAATGAAAACCTAGAGAACTAAAGCCTTGCGGGTGTACTGGAAGTAAACGAAATGCAGACTTAATATCCGCCTTGGCCATTAATGAATTCCTTCCAAAATGCTCAAGGAGAACCAAGGCCTCATCGAAAGAAGCATACGTAACTGAAGCATCGAAATCAGCAACCTCATCATTAAGAGACTCGCCAGCAGGGTATGACAAATGATGTATTAGGCAAAAAGAGCCTGGCTCTTTTTTGGGAACTACGCCCAATGGAGAAATTCTGAAGTTGGAGAAAGGGGGTGAGAAGAACGGACCCGCAATCCTGCCCTCTGTTAGTTCTTTCTCAATTTTAACCCTAACAACCTCTGGGTGTGAAAAGACCGAACGCAAATTGTCCACTAACTTACAACCAGACCCAGAAAAACCAGGGACTAAAAAACCATGCTTGAAGCCGTTATAAAGCAGCTCCGCCATCCTGGTGTTTGGATACATTTCTAGCCAAGGAAGCATGTTTGACAATTTCACCGTTGTCTGTGCCTTTTGAAAACCCATCCCTGGATTGAGGCTGACCTGACATGGCAGAGGCCTTTCGATAACATCTACAAGCCGGGTGTGACCCTGTACAATATGAGCACTCGTGGTTGTATCTACAGTTGGCCAGAAATCTGCATTGTCCTTCATTGAATGCAAAGCAGAAACCTTTGCGAAATGAATTATTAGTAGAGTTGGGTGCTTTGAATTGCACCTGCGGTTTTGAAGGCAACATCAGATTTAACCAAAGGCCAACGTCTTTCACACCCCAACGTAGAGAAGGGTGTACCGCCAGCTTCTGCCTGAAATTCTCATCATAATGAAACCATGAAATACCCCCAAAATGCCTAAAGGCCTCAGCAACAATGTCTAGATGTTGAAATAGCCCAGAACATTTTTCTGGAAATTTTTCACCCATAACTGAAGCGAAAATACAGAATGCTTGAAGCCAATTCTGGAATGTTCTAGGTACTGCTCTACTTCTATCTTCTTCTGAACGCTCCTCTGATTTCTTATCTAATTTAGAAAGAAATTCTTTAGAAGAAGGCAGGAGGGATAATAAATCAACAAATTCTCCTCTCCAAATTTTCTCCTTAACTGAGGAAGACAAGTGGAAACCTAACGGGGAGATTTCGCACGGAAGCGCCTCTTTCATACAAGCTTCTGCTACTTGACAAGGTGTATTATTACAAGAACTAGGCTGTAAAAGACCACCAGTATTCACTAAAATGCTCTGAGTTCTTAAAGGGTTAAACTGTTTGGAATAGTAACATTACCCTGCGAACGCATAGCGTTCCAGACAGGGCCAACCTTTAAAGCATCCGCAGTGACTGACTGCTGCAATCCAGTACCATCTTGATAAGCACCAATATTTTGTGCACCTGAAGCAAGCAAAGGCTGCACATCTTCCCTTACACCAATAGGGGGAGCAGTACTGATATTCAAATGATTAACAGGATTTTGTAATATCGCTCCAGAATACTGAGCACCTGACACTGCACCAGAATACTGTGCACCTGGCTGCAAATTATAGGAAAAAGTACCAGAAGACTGTACACCTGACAAAGTATTAATAGGAGCACCAGCAGGCTGTGTCTCCTGAGCTGCACCAAATAAATGTGCCCCTTGTAAGGTACCAGAAGGCAGTGCCTCCTGTACAGGGATAGTTGTTTGAACTGAAACATTGTTTAATTGCTGTCTATTCTGAAAAGAACTGCCAGCGCTTGCAAACAGAGCCCTGGCAATGAGAGAGGGAGAGGGAGATCCTTGTTCCCCTTCTGACAGGCTAGTAAAAGCATTTGCTAAAGAATTAAGGATAACAATTAAGTCAGGTAAAGAAGAAACAGGATTCTCACCAGGCGGGATATCTGACACAGCATTCTGTCCCAAAGGAGCTGCAGCGCTGGTTTCTGGAATGGAGGATGAGGAGGATAAAGTTGCAGCATCTTTAAGATACCTGGAACGAGAAGTAGAAGTGAAAGAATCTTCCTTAGAATAAGGAACAGCAGGGGCTGCCGACTTTTTCTGCTTCTTTCCTTTTCCTACAGGTGTGCGGGAGTTGCCAGCTGAAGGAGAATTCCTGTGTTCCTCCATAATGTTCGGCATGGGCGTCAGACAGGCAGGGAGAGAAGAAAAAGCAGGAGGGTCTTCAGCTAAGCAGTGCCTCAGCCACTCCTCACCGCCCGAGCTTTCTGCTTTTTCCAGAAGCTGACGAAGGAGAGACTCCATTCTAACTGTACACCTGAGCGCAAACTGGTCCTCTTCAGGTGGCTGTGAAGCTGAGGTAGCGTCCGGCTTATATAAGCAGTAATAGGCGCGAAGAAACAGCCCGCCAAATTCCTCCAATGACGGCTTGTTGCTAAGGGATATTGCACCAATAGCCCTGCTGAGAGAAAGGAGAGAAAATGCACAGGCAAAGAGCCCTCTGCCCTGTCCCATGCGGGCCCCCGGTTAATGCCGGGGACCGAACATTATGTCAGTGGAGGAGAGCAATCCAGTCTTTCATCCACCCCTCCTCCAATCACAGAGCCCCTTGCATTCCTGAAACATAATGTTTTGTGAATAGAGTGGATAGGAAAGAGGGTGCAATCCTACATAGTCACAGCCTCTCATGACCACAGCCCCAGAAGATCACAGCTGTGGGGAATATACGACATCTCTGAGAAGATTATTATTATGTAACTAGCAGCCAGCAGGGCCTTAGACATGCTTCATTAGTATATTAATTGACTGGTACATAGTTGCCAACATTGTAAAAAAATTTATAAGGACACTTTTTTGTATGTAGGCGGAGTATTATTATAATTAGGGGGTGGGGCATTTGTTTGTAGGCATGACGTAGTGTAGGAAGATAAATGCAGTGCGGAGAAAGATGGGCGTGGTTTAAACTCCTTGTTAAAGGAGTTGTAAAGTCAGAAGGTTTTTTTTTTAATATTAATGCATTCTATGCATTAGAATAAAAAGCCTTCTGTGTGCTGCAGCCCCCCTCAGCCCCCCTAATACTTACCTGAGCCTCATCCCTGTCCAGCGATGTCAATGAGTGTCTTGGCTGTCCAAGACTCTCCCTCTCCTGATTGGCTGTGACACAACAGTGGCTCCATTGGCTCCTGCTGTTGTCAATCAAAGTCAGTCAGGAGAGAGAGGGGGCAGGAGCGGGTCGCAGCTCCCTGTCTGAATGGACACAGGGAGTTGTGACTTGGCTCAGGTGCCCCCATAACAAGCTGTTTGCTGTGGGGGCTCTCAACAGTAGGGAGGGGCTAGGAGCACAGAGAAGGGACTCGAGAAGAGGAGGATCCGGGCTGCTCTGTGCAAATCCACTGGCAGGTAAGTTTAACACGTTTGTTATTTTTATTTAAAAAAAAGAGACTTTACAATCATTTTAAAGTCTCCTTGTTATCCAGAGTGCCCTGATCTCCATACTCCTAAGCCTGAGTTTCTGCATGTCCCTCTCTAGGTGGGCAATCAGGGGCAGTTAAACAGTGTCTCAACCACCCGTTTTTACCACTTCCTGATCACTTGTCTTAATAAATCCATACTGTTTATTGGAAAATGCCAGGAATTTATTCGTGTGGACTTGTAAAGTTACAGAAGTGGTGAGTGGTATATCTATCAACTCTTTCATCTATAGAAATCTGCTCTTTCTTAATCTCCCTCCAGTGCTGCCAGTTGAGTAAAAATAAATAGCATGCATTCTGGAAACCCATTTTATCACCGTTTTTTATTTATGTGAAAATAATTAGGTCACCTTAGTCAGAAAAACTGACAGCACAAAATTTGCAACAAGCTCTCACCTTCGGCGAAAACTGATGAGTTTTTCTATGGCCAACCAACGGTAGGAACCCCGGTAATGACATTCTAATAATCTTAGTTATTCACCCCCCAGTTATACATCATACTGAAATTTGCTCATCAAACAACTGCCCATCCAGCAGTGCAATACATCCCATCAAATGTGACACGTGCATCAGCGGGTATTATATTGGTGAAAGTGGACAATGACGTACACAAATAATCTACACCAACACCATTATGTCAGGAGAAAGAAAATTACTGCGATCCTTTGGGACATATTTTTTCCTGACCAGGGTCATACCCTTAATGATGTAGAAATCATTAATCATGGCTCTGAAAGGACGTTTAAATAACACACAATAAGGAAAATCTTTGCAAGGGAAAAAAAATACTATTACCCTTTAAAACCTACAGGCCTATTCAATAACAGAGAACAGCAATGTAGATGTGGAAAGTAAAGTTTTGTTACACTGATCTGCTTTCAGTAATTTGAACTGAGGGGTTGCCATAGATTTGTACACTTTGCATATTGTCACTGTTCCTTATACTGGAGATAACTATAGTTAATAATGGAATGTGTGCACAAACTGCTATTCATTAAAAATATTTAATTAAATGGTAGGGTTATACTGTATTTCATAGAATCACTATTTTATAACAAACCTTCCTGATATAATAATTTTTTTTACTAATAGTTCCACTTGCCAACTTGCAAAATGGTGTTATATGGCGGAAAAGTGGCTCTCCTGTGCCGACACTTCCGGGTAGAGGGAGTGCTGGTTGTGCTTTAATTAATCACAGCATGAGCTGATCAGTGGGTGCTGGCCAATGGATGACCGCCAGCACCCACTGATCAGAGAAAGACAGAACAGAGCTCATACATTTTCTGCCTATGTAAACAAGGAAGAGCTTTGTTGTGTCAGCGGGGATGTGCTGGATTTTGTTCCCCTGCAAAGCTCCAAGCAGTGGATAGTCCCTTGGCATCCTCAAGTCTTTACCATAGACTATTGGAATGTAGGAGAAAAGATGCTGCTGGTACTAGTCTAGTGGCTTTTGGGTTTTGGTGCTGCCCAGGGATGTGCAGTCAGGCGGCAGGTGAGGCAGAGACTCCCCTGCCATGATCATAAAAAAAAAAGATTGAGCTTCAAGGGTCATAGCTTGACTAAAAAGCTGAAGCCCTATCCCACCACTGATCAAAATTTGGGGCTCCTATCATCTATGGTTCCGGAGATACGGGGATCCTTGTGCAGCCTATCAGAAGCTACATACAAGTGGCCAGTTTAAATACAACTTCTTGTCAGAGGCACTGAGCTCAATGGACAGCTTGGAGCCTTGGACCAATGGTAAAGTACCATTGGCTACAGCTGTCCAATAAAAATGCTGCAGTAGAGGCACGCTTCTCACTGCAGTGGCATAGAAGGGGGCCTGTGTCTTTAACCACTTAAGGACCGCCGCATGGCAATGTACGTCGGTGCAATGGCACCGACAGGCACAAGCACGTACATGTACGTGCTCGCCTTCCAGCGGGTGGGGGGTCCGATCGGACCCCCTCCCGCTGGATGCGGCGGTCCGTTTAGCTGCAGGAGTGATCCGGGATGAGGGGATGGCCGTTGGTTTCTGGCCATCCCCTCTCGATCGCTCCTGGCGAATGAGAAGCTTCCCCCGCTGTGTATAGTAAACACAGGCAGGGAGGAAGTGATGTCATTCTCCTCGGGGCGGTCTTTTTTGACCGGTCTACGAGGGGAAGACAGAAAGTGAGTGTGCACCAACACTACACTGACATGTAGGCACACATAGGCACACAAACCCCCCCCCCCCCGATCCCCCCCAGTCACAGTGTTTACTGATTGCAGTGATCATTTATTTTCTGATCACTGCATTTAGTGTCAGTTGTGACAGTTAAAAATGGCAGGGCAGTTAGTGTTAGGTCTAGGGTAGCCCCCTACCCCCCCAATAAAGGTTTAATCCCCTGATTGCCCCTGGAGTTAACCCTTTCACCCCCTTTTGCCAGTGTCACTAAGCAATCGTTTTTCTGATCGCTGCATTAGTGTCACTGGTGCCGCTAAGTAGCTAGTTATTTTTTTAGGTTCACCGCCAGGTTTTTATAGCGCTAGGTACCCCGATATACTACCCAATAACGGTTTTGACCCCCTGATTGCCCCTAGTTAACCCTTTCACCCCCTTTTGCCAGTGTCACTAAGCGATCATTTTTCTGATCGCTGCATTAGTGTCACTAGTCCTGCTAAGTAGCTAGTTATTTTTTTAGGTTCACCGCCAGGTTTTTATAGCGCTAGATACCCCGATATACTACCCAATAATGTTTTTTTTTTTTTGTTTTCAAAAGTATTTATTAGGAAATAATAAACAGAATCAGAAATACACAGTGGTAGAGCATGTCTAAACATACAGAACAAAAGACGCAGATAACATAGTGAGCATAACACATGATCAAAATTGAGTGAATATGGCAATACAAACAAAAAAGGAACTGTGAAATCCGCATGGATAACATGAGTATTAACATATGAGATAAAAGATACCACATGGTTCAAAAAGAAAAGAATATTTCTGAAGAACTGAAAGAGACAAAAGGAGGAAAAAAAGAAAAAAGAGGGGGGGAGCACCCAAAGATAAAGAAAAGAAGAGGAAATAACAGGATAGCAAAGTAAAGAGAGAGGAGAGACCAGCACGGTTAATGTAGGAGTCTAAAGATAGACCACGGTTTCCATTTTGCATCGTACAATGGGATAGAATCGTGCAAAGTGTGATGAATTTTTTCAACATGCATCATGAGATCTATGCGTGAGAGGATCTGGGTAAATGGCAAAGAGGGAGATTTCCAATTAAGCGCTATAGACCACAACATGGCCAGACAGATCGAATGAATCAGACATCTTAAATGTTTAGGAGTATCAGGTGGAGCAACAAATAATAAGGCATGAGATATGTTGATATTTATAGTATAACCAGCAACCTTATTGATCACATCAAAAAGCAAACCCCAGACTGGCTGAATACGGGCACATTCCCAAAAAACGTGTTTAAATGAGCCTGGGCAGGGGCATCCCCTAAAACAGGTGGGGGAGACCTGGGGAAACATGCGATGCAATCGATGGGGTGTATAATACCATCTGGTAAGCAATTTAATAGCAGTCTCTCTAAGGGAGAGAGATTTAGAGCATTGGTGCATATTCCTCCAGGCCCGGCCCCAATCCAAAGCGTCATGATCCAACCCAAGTTCGGCTTCCCATTTAGTACGGTATGGCAGTTCTACGGTCGCCACCATTGATGACATGGCCTCATAGAGACCGGAAATAAGGCCTCTCTGCCTAGGAGCATTGAGACAAATATCCTCAAAAAAAACCCCTGGGGAACGGGTGTAAGGGCCAGGGTAATGTTGTGAGAAAAAATGGCGAATCTGCAAGTAATGAAAGAATTCTGTATTCGGGATCGGATGATTGGACTGCAGTTCCCGAAATGAGACAAAATGGGAGTTAACTAGGAAATCCTTTAAGGTAACCAGGCCAAGTTCAATCCAGATGCGGAATGCGGTTCCAGGATTATGGGGCGATATGAATCTAGGGTCACCTAAATAAGAGACCCCTACTGGAGTCTGGGGGACTAAGCCGTACTTATTGCCATACATATGCCAGAGACGTAGGCCATCTAAAACACAAAGATTCTCATGGATATGAGGGCAATGCGGTACATACAGGGACCACATAATATTTGATAGGGCCAGGGGGCGTATGGATTCCTGTTCAAACTGAACCCACGGCACCCTAGAGTTCCTAATGGACCATTGGGCTTGCTGAGAGAATCTACTTGCCAGGTAGTAAAGCCAAATTTGTGGGACACCTAGACCACCATTTGAGGCAGAACGGTACAGGACATCTCTCGCAAACCTGGGGGGTTTATCCTGCCAAATAAACCTATTGAGGTATGATTGAAGTCGATTTATATAAGATTTCGAGATTCTAATTGGGAGGGATCGGAAAGCATATAATAAACGGGGAAGTATTACCATCTTAATAGCCGTTATGCGCCCTAGAAAGGAGATGTGTAAATTGGACCAAGATTTCAAGGTGGACTTAATTTTAGCAAACAACTGAGGGTAATTGGTGGAGAAGAGGAGTTTATAGTCATTAGAAAGGGCTATTCCTAAATAGGAGAGGTGGGAGGAGGGCCAATGGAAGGGAAATGTCTGTTTGAGGTGAGAAAGTTCCTGCGGGGGGATACCTATGGGGAGGGCTTCAGATTTAGATAAATTAATAGATAGGCCTGAAACACTAGCAAATCTCGATAAGACCTCAAATAAATTGGGAAGGGAAACTAATGGGTTGGTCAGAAACATCAGGACATCGTCCGCATACATACAGAATTTACTAGTTAAGGTTCCTTTAGTATATCCGGAGATATCGGGGTTGTTCAAGATAGCTATGGCCAGGGGCTCGAGAGCCAGGGCGAACAGAAGCGGGGATAAAGGGCACCCCTGCCTAGAACCCCTACCCACATCAAAAAAGGCTGAGCAGCAGCCCGGGATCTTTATCCTAGTTTTGGGATCCTTGTATAGGGAGTGGAAAGAATGCAAAAACTCGCCACAGAAACCCAACCTCTGTAATACGTTGGTAAGGTAGGCCCAAGAGACACTATCGAATGCCTTCTGGATATCCAAACTGAGTAGCAGAAGACTACGAGAGTGCATATTAGCATCCTGAATTATGTTAGTCGCCAATCGAATGTTATCAGTAATTAATCTGTGGGGAATAAAGCCAGATTGGAAAGGGGAGATAAGGCGGGGAATCTGAAGGGCTAATCTGTCTGCAAGGATTCTACTGAAAATTTTTAAATCATTATTCATGACTGAAATTGGTCTATAATTTTGGGGGAGTGCGTGATTTTTGTTTGGTTTGGGGATCATAGACATTGTAGCCAGTAACATTTCCTCCGGGAAGCAACCGCCCTTCATCACCCAGTTAAAAAAGTAGGTGAGTCTGGGGGCTAAGACCGAAGCAAATTTCTTGTAATAGATAGCCGCAAAGCCATCAGGGCCTGGGGCAGAACCTTTTTTAAGGGATTTAATTACATTTAAAACTTCTGCCGTGGTGATGGTAGAGTTCAAATGCGCTAATTGTGACTCGGACAGGGCCGGCAATGGCACCTCATCCAGCCAAGTATCAATCTCTGGGGTCGTAACATTTGGGTCACGGGCCAACAGGGAGGTGTAGAATCTTTCAAAAATCGCTAAAACTTCCTTGGGATGTGATGTGAGATGGCCTTCCCTAGATGTCAGCTTGTAGACATGCGTAGGTCTTTGGGAATGTTGTAACTTACGTGCGAATCTCGAGGAGGCCGCGCCCTCTGACAGGATATGACTAGCCTTCGCAAATCTAAGGGTTTTTTCAGTGTTATTTGTCAAAAGAGAGTCCAATTCCAAGCGTTTACGATCAATCTCCTGTCTAGTAGAATCTAAGTGTAAGGTGGGTGTGTTCTTGTATAAGTGATCGAGTTCCTTTGTCAATGTTAGTATTCTACCATTTAGTAGTTTGTTACGGGCAGCCGATATCGCTATCAATTTACCTCTCAGAACTGCCTTATGCGCCACCCAGACTGTGGATGGTGACAGTTCCGGGGAATCATTAATCGAGAAATATTCTTCAATCGTCTCCTCCACTTTTGATACTGTGTCAGCTTCTGTCAGAAGAGACTCATTGAGTCGCCAAGAATGTGATGTGGGGGACAACCTAATGAAAGTCGTAGTAAAGGCTGTGGCATGGTGGTCCGACCAGACACAAGGGTGGATACAACTCTGAGTCGAATTGGCTAGAATAATGGGGGAAGTAAAAATGTAATCCAGTCTGGCTGAGCTGTTATGGGGGTGGGAGTAGAAAGTAAACTCCCGAGCCCCCACATTATGTGCACGCCAGGTATCGACGAGTTGACACTCCAAGAGACCATGGGTAAGTGACTTGGGGAAGGCCCTAGTGAGGGGGGTGTGAGAGGAGCGATCCAAATTAGGATTAGCGACCAGATTAAAATCCCCCCCAACAATCAGGTGTGGGGAATGGAAGGAGGCCAATTTCGAGAAAAAGGATTTAAAGAAGACAGCAGGGGCATCATTGGGGGCATACACACTTGCAATAGTCAACTCCCTATTATGTATTGAACCTTTGATAATGACATATCTACTATCAGCATCCTTATAGATACGTTTCACCTCCATCGGAAAGGAGGAATGCAGGAAGATGGCTGCGCCCCTAAACTTAGATTGGTACAGAGAGCAGAACGCCTGAGGGAAGTTCCTATGAAAAAATTTAGGGTGAGAGTCATGGGAGAAGTGGGTTTCCTGAAGGAGGAGGATTTTAGCATTTACTCCCTTGTAAAAATCAAACGCCTTGCGTCTCTTGATAGGGGAGTTAAACCCCTTAACATTATGGGACACACATGTAATTGCCATGGAAAAAAACAGGGGGGGGCGAGCATACGGGAAGCCCCAATCATCAGATAACAATCGGGGAAAATAGAGTGAGGGGGACCAAAATGAGGGAGAGCAAATAGGAGCGCAGCCATCAACCCGCCAAAAAATACATATTTGCGTATCAAATCCATATCAGGCAAGATAAAATACAGCCATGCACATAACATTGCTAGGAAAGAGAGTATAGAAGAAGTGCTAGACCATCCAGGACAGGGAGGGAGGAGGAGAAAAAGGAGAAAGAAAAAATGAAACATAGAAAAGGTATAGAAGGTGTGAGGAAAAAACTTTCCCCAAAAACCAGTACCCCCGGGCATAAACACAATCCAGAACACATAGAGCCCAGGTCCGAAAACTTTTAACGGGGGGGTCAGGTTGACAGGGGGACCGACAACAATAAAAAATATAACCGTCGGAACCCAAGTCCCTAAGAGAGACTTACAACCTGAAAAAAAAAGAAAACCCAAAGGTAACCGCGAGACACCAAGGTCTCAGTCCCAGCTTGTATTGACAAAACCAAATAGGTAAAATAAATTGTGTAGGAAAACTGCTGGGGGGGGAAGAAGCATGTCACAGCGCCAAGGGACAGCAGCAATAAGCCGCAATTACGGGAGTAAAAGGAAAAATGGGGAGCATGCCCGCATCCAACGCCATCAAAAAAGTAATGTCAAGGGGGAGCGCACAGGAGAAGAGGTCGTCAGCGAGGGCTTCCCCCGTTGGATTCGCCAGCCCCATACCGAATCCGCCTTCTATCCCTCCGTGGTGGCGGTGTTTGCCAGATGGGGGCCGGTCTAGGGGTCAGCGGGGGTCTACGAACCTCCATAGCGTCCAGGAGTCCCAGCTTTACCAGTAGATCTTGTCCTTCCTGAAGCGTAGATACCGAGTAAGTGCTGCCATTATGTGGAACAATCAGTCTAAACGGGAAGCCCCATGTATACCGAATCCGCGCTGACTGGAGTGTAGAGGTGACATCTTTAAGTGATCGACGTCTTTCCAGGGTGGCTGGTGAGACATCTGGGAAGATCTGAATTTGGGTGTCGTCAAGAAGGATGCGCTGTTGGTTCCTAGCAGCCCGTAGGATCTCCTCCTTCACTAGAAAATCTTTAAGGCATAGGACGATATCCCTTGGTGGTTTGTCGGCAGGAGGCTTCGGACGAAGGGCTCGGTGAATGCGATCACATTTAAATGCCGCGGCCTCGTGTTCGGGTAAAAGAGATTTGAATAGGCGGATTACTGTCGGGATAAGGTCCACTTCTGTTTCTGGGATTCCTCTCAGACGCAGGTTATTACGCCTATTCCTGTTGTCGAGGTCCTCGAGTTGCATTTGAATAGTAGTGAAAGCAGAAGCCAGGTTGTCATGCTCCCTGCTCAATTCATTGTGAGCTAAAGCCAGTTCATCGTGCTTACTCTCAAGTTTCTCCGTTCTGGAGCCCAAAGCAGCAATCTCCTGCGATAGCACGTGGGATGTCTTGTGTAACTCAGATTGAAATTTAGCTGCCATTTTGTCATATATGGCTTCGAGACTAGCGTCCAGATCAGCCTTGGAGAGGGTGTTAGATTCACCGGCTCTGGTCAGCAGAGGGAAGGGGTCGGAGGTGGCCTGCGGTGCGGAGGCCGGAGAGGCGGGGGGGTGCCCCGACCCGCGCCATCTTGAGACATCACGCCGCTGTCCCTTGTCCGAAGGAGATAATGGGTTAGCGTATGTTGGCTCGATTTGCGGGAGTTCTTCTTTTTGGCAGACATGCACCGCGATGAGGGGACCTGAGGGGTAGCAAAGTTGAAGCGGTAGAGATGGTTTGTAGCCCCCAGGGCGCTGATGAAGTCCCGGTCCGTGCGGAGCTCTCACACTAGGCTGCCATCTCGCTCAGCGCCGCGCATGCGCCCCCCCAATAATGGTTTTAACCCCCTGATTGCCCCTAGTTAACCCTTTCACCCCTTTTGCCAGTGTCACTAAGCGATCATTTTTCTGATCGCTGCATTAGTGTCACTAGTGCCGCTAGATAGCTAGTTATTTTTTTAGGTTCACCGCCGGGTTTTTATAGCGCTAGGTACCCCCATATACTACCCAATAATGGTTTTAACTCCCTGATTGCCCCTAGTTAACCCTTTCACCAGCGATCACCGTGTAAGTGCCACTGGTGACGCTGGTTAGCCAGTTAGTTATTTAGGTTCCCCGTCAGGTTTTTAAATAGCGCCAGGGACCCCCATATACTACCTAATAAAGATTTTAACCCCCTGATTGCCCCTAGTTAACCCTTTCACCAGTGATCACCGTATAAGTGTTACGGGTGACTCTGGTTAGTTAGTTTGCTTTTTATAGCTTCAGGGCACCCACCATTAATTACCCAATAAAGGTTTAACCCCCTGATCACCCAGCGGGTGATATCAATTAGGTTTTAGGGTCATCGTCTGCGTCACCCCAGGCAGCGCTAGGTTAGTGCCAGTACCGCTAACACCCACGCACAAAGCATACACCTCCCATAGTGGTATAGAATCTGAACAGATCAATATCTGATCTGATCAGATCTATACTAGCGTCTCCAGCAGTTTAGGGTTCCAAAAAAACGCATTGTTAGCGGGATCAGCCCAGATACCTGCTGGCACCTGCTTTTTGCCCCTCCGCCCAGCCCGCCCAAGTGCAGTATCGATCAATCACTGTCACTTACAAAACACTAAACACATAACTGCAGCGTTCGCAGAGTCAGGCCTGATCCCTGCGATCGCTAACAGTTTTTTTTGGTAGCGTTTTATATTTAAATCCGGAAGGCAGTACTTGGTTTTCGGGGACCCGTACGTGGCTAGGCTCCCAAAAAGTCCCCCACATGTGGTATCCCCATACTCGGGAGAAGCAGCAGAATTTATTTTGGGGTGTAATTTCACTTATGCCCATAGCATGTGTGAGCAATATATCATTTAGTGACAACTTTGTGCAAAAAAATAAATAAAATTGTAATATTCCTGCAACTTGTGGCAAAATATAAAATATTTCATGGACTCAACATGCCTCTCAGTAAAATAGCTTGGAGTGTCTACTTTCCAAAATGGGGTCATTTGGGGGGGGGGGGGGGTTGTGCTATTTTGCCATTTTATGGCCTTCGAAACTGTGATAGGTAGTGAGGAGTGAAATCAAAAATTTGCACCCTTAGAAATCCTGAAGGCAGTGATTGCTTTTCAGGGTGCCGTACCCGGCTAGGCTCCCAAAAAGTCCCACATATGTGGTATCCCCATACTCAAGAGAAGCAGCATAATATATTTTGGGGTGCAATTTCCACATATAACTATGGCATGTGTGAGCAATATATCATTTAGTGACAACTTTTTGTAAACTTTTTTTTTTTTGTGTCTTTATTCAATCACTTGGGACAAAAAAAAAAATTCAATGGGCTCAACATGCCCCTCAGCAATTTCCTTGGGGTGTCTACTTTCCAAAATGGGGTCATTTTGGGGGGGTTTGTACTGCCCTGCCATTTTAGCATCTCAAGAAATGTGATAGGCAGTCTTAAATTAAAAGCTGTGTAAATTCCAGAAAATGTACTCTAGTTTGTAGACGCTATAACTTTTGCACAAACCAATAAATATACGCTTATTGACATTTTTTTTTACTAAAGACATGTGCCTGAATAAATTTTGCCCTAAATGTATGACTAAAATTGAGTTTATTCAATTTTTCTTATAACAAAAAGTAGAAAATATTTTTTTTTCTCGAAATTTTCGGTCTTTTTCCATTTATATCGCAAAAAGTAAAAATCGCAGAGGCAATCAAATACCATCAAAAGAAATCTCTATTTGTGTAAAGAAAAGGACGCAAATTTCGTTTGGATACAACATTGCATGACCGCGAAATTACCAGTTAAAGCAGTGCAGTGTGAAATTGTAAAAAGACCTCTGGTCCTTAGGCTGATAATTGGTCCGGGGCTGAAGTGGTTAAAGACAAATGCTCCCTTTCAGCCCAGCCCCCTTCACTACAAGGAAAAAACATGGGTTTATGGGTATAAGATTTACTCATAATCCCATGTTTTTCTCACACAGTTAAGAGGGAGAATGAAAATCTTCTGCTGCTCAAAATGTATTGTTTTAATCATGCTAAATCATAAATTTTTTGCTATATAAGATAATATGTTATTATTTATCTATTTACTGTGAAAATACTGGTTTGAAGTTATAACTTCAAACTTCAGCAATTTGTCCGTTAAGCCCCCTGCTTGAGTACAGTTTTTGAAAATATAGTAAATTACCTTAAAAACAATATATAATAATTATTTGTATATTATTTATGCTAATTAACCACTTGCCACCCAGGCCAATTCTGACACCTCCTACATGTAAAAATCATATATTTTTTTTGCTAGAAAACTACTCAGAACTCCCAAACATTACATATATTGTTTTAGCAGACACCCTAGGGAAAAAAATGGTGGTCGTTGCAACTTTTTATGTTACACGGTATTTCCGCAGCAAATTTTTTTTTGGAAAGAAACTGTTTCATGAATCAAAAAATAAAATAAAAAAACACTAAAATTAGCCCGCTTAATTTTTTTTTGTTTGTATACTATGAAAGATGATGTTACGCCGAGTAAATAGATAACTAACATGCACACACTTGTGGAATGACACCAAACATCAGTATTTAAAAATCCCCATAGGCAACGCTTTACATTTTTTTTTTTGCAGGTTACATGTTTAGAGTTTACAGAGGAGGTCTGGTGCTAGAATTAGTGCTCTTGCTCTAAGAATCATGGTGTATGTAACCTGTGTGTATCTGGCTCTGATACTAGCCAGTTCCCCGCCAGCCACTGACCTCACTGCACATCCCTGGTGCTGCCCCTTTGCAAGGGAGGACTATTCATTTTCCTGGAGTTCAGCTTTAAATACTCCTTTATTGTTTAAATAAATAGCCGGGGAGGGAGGGGGGGACAGTTTTCATTTTTTTGTAACAATCCTCTTGCACAAAAACGGAACATAAGTTCCTTTTGTCAATGCAATATGAAATAAAAAGAAACATTTTAGTTTTTTGTGTCCACCTTGTAAAGTTTGTTTGCCAGACACATAAAATCACAACATGATGGATCTTGCTGCCAGTCTCACATTGAATACATCGTAGCGCCTTTTTTCCCCCTCTGCTGTGTTTGTTTATGTCTTATTGGAACAGCGTATCCATGTGCAACAATATGAGTACAGTCTACATTAATCATACTTCGGTACAAAAAGTTTGCAAGCGCCAAGTGATGCATTATGATTTATGCAGTCACTCAGTTAAAAATAAAAAAAATAAAAATTAAAAAAAGTTTACTTAAGAAAGTCTCCTTTGGAGCACTCTGCCAGATTTTCATGTCTTGTTGCATGCTCTTCGAGCTTGTCTATAAGCACTTATAACAAATCTCAGTTGTATAAGTAGAGTATTATCATAATAGCGGTGCACGTGACTGCCTATTTTGGGCGGTTGCTTTAAGTGCGGCTGTGCTATTGAAAATAATTGGAGCCATTAAACAGTGTGGCCTGAAGAATGCCTGAGGTTATAGCACTCAAGAGACCTGGCAGGGTTGTGCGAAGAGTCTGGATTCCCATGCTGAATCTAATCTTCACATTTAAATCTCTGATGGCACATAGCGCTATGGAACTTTTTTTTTTTTTTTTTCCAAAAGATAGTTTTCATCTTGGTGATGAGCAAGAGATACATATATCAGCAAGTAACAGCATAACGAGTGTAAATGAAGATAAGATGTTTTCTTCTTTCTACTGCAGCATCCTTAAAGTGAACCTGTACTTTGCTAAACCAAGGCAAAGTAACAAGGGCTTCTTTATTAACCACTTCAGCCCCGGAAGGTTTTGCCCCCTTCCTGACCAGAGGACTTTTTTACAATTTGGCACTGCGTCACTTTAACTGGTAATTGCACGGTCATGCAGTGCTGTACTCAAACTAAATTTGCGTCCTTTTTTCCCACACTTTCTTTTGGTGGTATTTTATCACCTCTGTGGTTCGCAGAATCGTGCCACCTTGCCGCAGTATAATGACGGCGACTGGGCGGCAAGTGGTAAAGACAGTACTTATCTTGCCACTGGTCCACCATTGGAGCACTGCAACATTTTTTTGAAATTTTTATTATTGTAAAACATTCCCTTTAAGAAAAAATGGTGGTGGTGCGCTTCCAAAAAAAATGGGACCTTACATGAAAATGTTATAGAGCTAATTATTCAGATGGAGATATGTCAGATGGTATATATTCAAACTAGTATGGTAAAGTAGTAAGGGAGAACTCTTATCCTAATGTAGAAATTCTTCTATCAATAGTGCCTGCAACAGTGTGTACACAATAATAACTGTCACAATCCCAAGTGCAACTTATATCTCTATGATATAAAAATAGTGCTAAGTGCAAAACCACATACAGTGGTCTAACTATAAATCAGACTTCTGTGACAGAAAGTGCTGAGTGCATCATAGCAAAACCAAAGTGACTGAAATATAAACAGTTACTGGCTACGTAAGTTCAAACTAGTGACAATAATAAAGTGCAAAAAATGCAAACAAAGTGCTTAGTGTAACACAAAATATTAATAAAAAACATATAATAATCGAATTATAGAACAAAACTCCATAAACAGAAAGTGCTGAGTGCAAAAAATTGGACTATATCCAGCTGTTAATGACGTGAACACAGTCCCGTGATGATGTCACATAAACATCTAAAGTGATTCTGTGCTGGGAAATATCTCAGAGGTTCTTCCTCCACATAAGTGATTCCATGCATAAGTGTGCACACTGGGTAATTACCTTCCCGCTATATAAAATATAGCGTATATGCAGCCTCCTCTTGGATATACCAGGAGTCCCAGGAAAGGGGGTGTAAGGGGGGCCTCAGGGGGTCACTCTCAGATCTCTGTCACCGTATACTCCAGCAAGATGTTCCAATATAGCTCAGAGAATAAGTATAAGAGCAACCATAGTGTAGTATGTTTTTAAAAATCACTACTTTATTAAAAGGTTAAAATTACTCACAAACGAAATGGGGTAAATAGGCAGCATTGGCAGCAAAACAGTTCAGATCGACCGCTCTGGTGCGAGCGTCACTTCCGGTCTCCGTATCCTACGCGTTACATCACTTCCAGTGACTTCAACTGGAAGTGATGTGACAGTTGAAGGATCACACACTACAATGTGGTGGATGGTGCGGATACTGCTAAAGAACCTTTTCATCACATTTGGACTTTTTTGTCATTGATGTTTGGAGCATTCATTTTAATCCTATTATCAGTGCAACTCTATATACAGTATTAAAATATGACTCGGGACTGTGCTATACCTCACAGATAAATTGCTGCTTTGTTGTTTTCCAATTTAACTTAGATCTTTAGTGCAAATTCTACCTTGTTTGATACCATAATACAATGAATGTTAACATTCCACAGATTTGGAGGGAATGCAATAAAACTTCTGCACCACTTTCTGTTGTTAATCCCTCTTGTTAATGTATTGCATCAAATTCATGAATCATTTGTGACACTTTTGGTTCTGACAGCAACTTGTACACCTAAAATTCATCACTTTTACATTGTGTTGCATTGAATGTGCCAAATGTAAAAGTAGAGCTAATTAAGACTAACTTTTTTCTTAAAATTGTAATCTTAAAAGAAAAACTGTCTCAAACAGATTTTGTCAAAGTGTTGCATTCTAAAAGTGTTCTAGAAGGGTCCATGTATTTGGCACATTCTTTGCCACTTTTAGAATGCATGAGACACATTTTTGCAAAATCTGCCTGCACTAGGGATGGGCTGAACACCCCCCTGTTTGGTTCGCACCAGAACATCTCAAACAGGCAAAAAGTTCTAGTGAACATGTAAACCATATTAAAGTCTATGGGACACGAACATGAAAAATCAAAGTCCTAATTTTTAAAGCTTATATGGAAGTTATTGCCGTAAAATGTGTATGGGGACCTGGGTAAATGTTTTTAAAACAGTCATTTTTAAAGGAGCAATGATTTTAATGATGCTTAAAATTAAACAATAAAAATTAAAAATTCCTTTAAATATCTTATAGTCTACCTGGAAAGTGGCGCATCTGTACGATGTAGAGAACATGCCGCAGCAATAATGACATTTCTAAAGGAAAAAGCGCCATTTAAACTTGCTTGCGGCTGTAATGTATTGCTGGCTCCCTGCAATACAGATAAAAAAAATTTCTTTAACCACTTGCTTACTGGGCACTTAAACCCCCCTCAGTCCCAGACCAATTTTCAGCTTTCAGCGCTGATGCACTTTGAGTGACAATTACGCGGTCATACAACACTGTACCCAAATGAAATTTTTATCATTTTTTTCCCACAAATAGAGCTTTCTTTTGGTGGTATTTAGTTACAGCTCGGAGTTTTATTTTTTGCTAAACAAACAAAAAAAGATGCAAAAAAAAAAAAAAAAAATCATGTTTTAATAGTTTGTTATAAAATTTTGCAAACGGGTCATTTTTCTCCTTCATTGAAGTGCGCTGATTAGGCGGCACTGATAGGCTGCATTGGTGGGCACTGATGGGCTGCATTGGTGGGCACTGATGGGCTGCATTGGTGGGCACTGATAGGCTGCACTGGTGGGCACTGATAGGCATAGTTAAGGCGGCACTAATAGGCACAGATAAGGCGGCACCGATGGGCACAGATAAGGCGGCACTGATGGGCAAAGATGGGCACAGATAAGATGGCACGGATGGGTGGCACGGATAAGTGGCACGGATGGGTGGCACGGATGGGCACTGATAGGTACCACAGATAGATGGGACTGATGGGCACTGATAGGTGGCACTGATAGGTGGCTCTGATAGGTGGCACTGCTGGGCACTGATGGGCGGCACTGCTGGGCACTGATGGGCGGCACTGCTGGGCACTGATGGGCGGCACTGGGGTGCAGCACCTTTGAGGCAGATTTTGGGTGGCACTGTGGGTGGCACTGCTGGGTGGCACTGTGGGTGGCACTGTGGGCACTGCTGGGTGGCACTGTGGGCACTGCTGGGTGGCACTGTGGGCACTATGGGCACTGCTGGGTGGCACTGACAGGGGGGCACTTACTTTATTTCAGGATGGCACTGCGGGTGGCAGGTGGGCACTGGCAGGGGGCAGGTGTCCGCTTGAATTGCTGGCCGTGATCGGGACTGATGTCCCGAACACGGCCGCCAGCGATCGGCTTTTTTTTTTTCTTCTCGCGCTGTCAGCGCGAGGAGGAATACTAGCCGATTACCGGCTCCGTTTTATCACATGATCAGCTGTCATTGGCTGACAGCTGATCACGTGATAAGGGGTCGGGATCGACCCCTTACACGGATCGGTGATCAGGCGAGTCTCACGGACTCGCCGATCACAGAGCGCGCCGCGCGCGCCCCTCAGGGGGCGCGCAGGCCGCTCGTAACCGGGACGACGTCAATAGACGTAGTCCCGGAAATGTAGGTCCGCGCTAATGCCGTCATTTGGCAATAGCGCGGATCTGAAGTGGTTAAACAGCGTAGGCCCCCCCCAAAAAAAAACATACCAGACCCTTATCCGAGCATGTAGACTGGTAGGTCAGGAAAAAGGGGGGGGGAAAAACAAGCGCCCCCCTTGAACCATATCAGACCACATGCCCTCAACATGGGGGGTGGGTGCTTTGGGGCAGGGGGACTCTGCGCCTCCCTCCAAAGCACCTTGTCCCCATGTTGACAACCCTGGGCTGTGGTTGTTGGGGTCTGCGGGCGGGGAACTTATTGGAATCTGGAAGCCCCCTTTAACAAGGGGGCCCCCAGATCCCGCCTCCCATGTGAATGGGTATCGGGTACATCGTACACCTAACCATTTACCTAAAAGATGTTAAAAAGTAAGAACCACAAAAAACTGTTTTTGACAAGTCCTTTACTAAAAAAATAAACAAAAATAATGCCCCTTGATGTAATCCACTCAACTGTCGGCTAATTGCCAGCTCCTATCTCTCCACAGGTACCCAGCTGTTGAAGATATCCTGCTCGTCAGTCCTGCCTACTTAAGCCATCCAGCTCTCTACCTTCACCTTAGTCAACATCACAGAGAGGCTCTCCTGCATGCCTGTTAAAAGACGTGCTTGGCTGACATCCCTTCTCCCTTCTGGCCTCAGATCCTGCTTGCTGTTTTACTACGCTCATTTCTGGCTCCTTGACATACCACAGAGTATTCCTGCATTAGAGGAGCATCTCCGTGGTCTTTGTTCCACTTGGGCACAGGTCCAGGAGGCTTTGCGACATGCTAATGATAGGTACAGACTCCATGCTGACTGCAGATGCCTGCCCGAGCCTTCCTACCAGGTTGGGGACAGGGTCTGGCTGTCATCTCACAACCTCCAACTTCATGTTCCCTCACTGAAGTTTGCGACTCCGTTTATTGGGCCTTTCCGTATTCTTTGCAGGATTAACCAAGTGGCTTACACATTAGACCTTAATTCTAACATGCGTATTTTGAATGTATTTCATGTCTCCTTATTAAAACCTTTGGTCTGCAACCGCTTTACCACCTTGGTGCTACGTCCTCACCCTGTACAGGTTGAGAACCTTGAAGAGTATGAAGTACAGTCCATTGTCTTTCCGTGGGCGCATACAGTACCTGGTGCATTGGAAGGGGTATGGTGTGGAGGAACATTCTTGAGTCTCATCCTCAGATGTACATGCCCCATCCTCCTCCGTCATTTACATAGAAGTTTTCCCCTCAAGCCTGGTGGTCCTCTGAGGGGGAGGAATCGTTGAGGAAGGGGTACTGTCAGGGCTGGGCTCAGCCCTTCCTTCTTTGAGTTGGCTGCTCAGCTGTGGGTTAATTGCCAGCTTCTATCTCTCTCTCTACAGGTACCCAGCTGTTGATGATATCCTGTTTGTCAGTCCTGCCTACTTAAGCCATCCAGCCCCAAGGCTCTCAGCCTTCACCTTAGTCAACATCACAAAGACGCTCTCCTGCATTCCTGTTAAAAGACTTGCTTGGCTGACATCCCTTCTGGCTCCAGATCCTGCTTGCTGTTTTACTACACTCATCTTCGGTTCCTGACATTTGGCTTGTTTGACTATCCGTTCCGGTTCCTGGATTCTGAATGTTTTCACTACATTTGTTATATTTACTTTTATTAATAAACAAGTGTGATTTAACTGTACTTCTGTCTCAGTCTTATTTCATGGTTTCTGACACCATCATCAATCACGACACTTGCTGGACCCGAAAAATAGATGGCTGGTGGCCTCCCAGGAGGCAGAGCATTTTTTCTTTTATTTTTTGTGTCTGACGGGCATTGTAATTGACGATGGATTACATAGAGGGACACTATTTTTTTTCTTTTTAAATAAAGGACTTATCAAAAACTGTTTCCAGTGGTCAATACTTTTTGACACTTTTTTGCTGAATGGGTAGAGGTACTATGCACCCGATACCCATTCCCATAGGGGGGGACAGGATCTGAGGCCCCCCTTGTTAAAGGGAACTTCCAGATTCCGATAAGCCCCCCGCCCGCAGACCCTGACAACCACAGCCCAGGGTTTTCGGGGAGAAGCCCTTGTCCCTATCAATATGGGGACAAGGTGCTTTGGGGGGGCACTCCAAAGCACCCTTCCCATGTTGAGGGCAAGCGCTCAGGTAGGGTTCAGATAAGGGTCTGGTATGAATTTTGAGGGGACTCCATTCCATTATTTTATATTTTGGCATGGAGTTCCCCTTAAAATCAATACAAGACCCAAAGGGCCTGGTATCGTTTGTTTTCGTAATTCTGTCATAGGGTTCCCCTTAACCATTTCAGTACAATGCACTTTCACCCCCTACCTGCCTAGACCAATTTTCAGCTTTCAGTGCTCATTGGCATCTATGGGAAATCTTGGTCAGCTTGACATGCCACTGCTCCCGAACCATAAGTGACAGGGACACCAAACTAGGGGAGAACTGAGAGGGGACCAGGACTACAACATATCCATTTTTGGGGTCGGTCAGCTTACCTAGGTGATCAGTTACGCCTGTTAATGACTATTGCAATGCAGTACATGCATTGAGAAGTGAAAAAAGGTATTGCTTCACTTTAAGTACATTTTCGTTTTACATACATCCTCTGGTCCATTGTGTACTTAAAAGTGGGGTATGTTTGTTGTGGAGAGTCAACCAGGAGAGAGTTAATAAAACAGGGCAAGTACTTCCCTTCCAGGCCTGCTTATTAGGCACCTGTTCATAGAGAAATGGCAGTGTTGCTATTAGACTCCATGCACACTGAAGCTCAAAAAAGCTTTTTCTGGACGCCAGATTGCTGGCAGAAAACGCTGGTTGAAAAACTTGCTTTTAACAGCGTTTTGTACTAGCGTTTATGAGCGTTAGCGTTTATGGGCGTTTTCAATAAAAATACACAGAGGACACTCCAAAAATCCCACAGTACATTCCAAACTCCCACAATGCATTGAAAAAATAGAATGCTGAGCACTAATTAACGCGCGTTTATGAGCGTTTATAAGCGTTTATCAGCGTTTGTCGCTTTTTGGCGGTGAAAAACTGCACTTTGAACGCGAATTTCTGGCGTTCAGAAAAAAGCCCATAAACTCCACTGCTCATTAAAGCTGAAAAACTTCCATGTGTGCATGGACACATAGGCTAACATAGAGTGGAGTTTATGGGCTTTTAAAAAAAAACACCCAAACTCCAATAAACTGCAGTTTATGAGCTCCAGTGTGCATGGAGCCTTAGGCCGCGTACACACGGGCGGATTGTCTGCCCAACTTAGTCCGCTGAACCGTGTTTCAGCGGACAATCCGCTCGTGTGTGGGCTTCAGCTGACTTTTTCAGCGGACAGTCTGACGGACTAAGTCTTTCGGAATTTCCGTAATTTTGTCCGTCCAAACTTGGTTTTGTCCGTCCAAACTTGGTTTAAGCGGACAGTCCGCTCGTGTGTAGGCAAGTTGGACGGACTAAGTATGGCGCATGCTCAGAAAGGATTTACACGGCCGAAGGTTGCATTGCAGTGTATTGGACGTCGTATTTCTAGTCCCGTCGTACGTGCTGTATACGTCATTGCGCAAGCTTTCAGCGGACTGTCTGTTCATCGTGTGTGGTCAAGTCCGTTCATTCAAAAGTTGAACGGACTGTCTGTCGGATTGTCTGACGAACTTAGTTGGGCAGACAATCCGCCCGTGTGTACGCGGCCTTAGAGCTGAAGAGAGCTTGGTGCTGGAAGAACACCTGTTGCCTCTGAATTGTTCCTGCTAGGTGAGCTTGCCTGTATTGGAACTTTACTGTGTTATATGCTGTGACTGGGACACTGAGCATATTTTAAAAGGACTGTCTTATACTGCTAAGAAGAGCTTTTGTGTTTGAACTGCCTGTGAAGAGAAAGTCTGTCCATTTTCTGTTGCTTTTTGCCAAATAAAGCCTTTTAAGTTGACTAAACTCTCTCCCAGCTGGCTATTCATCCCTCTGTTCCCTTTCAGTTGGTGGAGGGTGCATTGGGCAGTTTGAGAGGTGCAGTCCAATCCCATGTACTGGGTTAAAGCTGCACAGACGATGAAGTCAATGAAGTCCTTGAGGAGGGGGTACTGTCAGAGCTGGGCTCAGCCCTTCCTTCTTTGAGCTGGCTGCTTAGCTGTGGGCTAATTGCCAGCTTCTATCTCTCCACAGGTACCCAGCTGTTGATGATATCCTGGAGGATGGAGGATGTGGCTAAGCAGCTGGTATTGGCTAATAAGGATGAGCCGAACCCCCCCCCCGTTCGGTTTGCACCAGAATCTGCGTACAGACCTAAACTTCGTGTGAACTTTAGAACCATATTAAAGTCTATGGGACTCGAGCATTCAAAATCAAAAGTGCTAATTTTAAAGGCTAATATGCAAGTTATTGTCCTAAAAAGTGTTTGGGGACCTGGGTTCTGCCCCAGGGGACATATAATAAATAAAACTTTTAAAAATTGCCTTTTTTCAGGAGCAGTGATTTTAATAATGCTTAAAGTGAAACAATAAAAGTGTAATATTCCTTTAAATTTCGCACCTGGGGGGTGTGTATAGTATGCCTGTAAAGGGCCGCATGTTTCCTGTGCTTAGAACTGTCCCTGCACAAAGTGTCATTTCTGCAGGAAAAAAAGTAATTTAAAAGCACTCGCTGCTATAATGAATTGTCGGCTCCCCGTAACACAGAGAACAGTCATTGAAAGTCATTGATAAAAAAAAATGTGTGAGGTTCCCCCCAAATTCAATTACGAGGCCCTTCAGGTCTGGTATGGATATTAAAGGGAACCCTGCGTCAATTTTTTAAAAAAATTACGTGGGGTTCCCCCAAAATATCCATACCAGACCCTTCAGGTCTAGTATGGATTTTAAGGGGAACTCCATGCCAAATTAAAAAAAAATGGCTTGGAGTTCCCCCCAAAAATCCATGCCAGACCTTTTATCCGAGCACGCAACCTGACAGGCCGCAGGAAAAGAAGGGGGGACGAAAGACCGCCCCCCCTCCTGAACCATACCAGGTCACATTCCCTCAACATTGAGAGGATGCTTTGGGGGTCTGTGACCAATCAAAGCACCATGTCCCCATTATGTTGGGGACAAGGGCCTCATCCCCCCAACCCTGCCCGGTGATTGTGGGTGTCTGCAGGCGGGGGGCTTATCAGAATCTGGAAGCCCCCTTTAACAAGGGGACCCCCAGATCCCGACTCCCCTGTTTGAAATGGTAAAGGGGTACAAAAGTACCCCTACCATTTCACAAAGAAAGTGTAAAAAAATGTTAAAAAACACACACACACCGTTGGGAAAAGTCCTTTATTAAAAAAAAAAAAAAAAAAAAAAAAAAAAGATTCCAGCGGTGGTAATCTACTCTTGCTGTCCAGCAATGGCTGATCCTCTTCTCCGGTGTCCTGCGATGGGTGATCTCTTCTCTGGGGTCCAGTGATGGGTGATCTCTCCCGATAACGTCCAGCGCATTGCATCCTGTCTCCACCGGAGACACTGCGGGAATCCTGGCAGCCTGACAGGTCTTAGCTGAGGACGACGGGGCAAACCGTCACCTGACCCCACCCCCCTCTGATGCAAGGGGAAACCCGGGCTTCCCCAGTGATGTACGGGTGACCCCAAGGTTTGCGTTACATCTGAGGGGACGGGGTCACCCACACGTCACTGGGGAAGTTTGACTCGCACTCAAAGCTCATCCCTATTGGCTAATACACAGGCACAGGCCTGCCATGTGCAGGCCCTGGTACAAGTACAGGCCCACCATGAGGAGGCACAGATCAGGAGCAGATCCTGGTATAGACAGTTTCTGTGCAACAGGAAACAAACCGCCTTACTGAGTGAACAGATAGCAGGATTACAAAAGGTGACCCAGCAGGCTGAAATTAAGAAAAGTGACCCTAGGAAGGCAGTGCAGCGTACCCTGCAAAAGATGACAACCTCAGACAATGTTGAAGCATACCTAGCAATGTTTGAGTGGGTTGCAGTAAGTTAAGGTCTGCCAGATAAGAACTGTGCAGATATGCTGTCTCCATTCGTGACCGCACACCCCCAACAGTTATACTGTGGCTTGGCCCTGGAATCAGCACTTGACTATAAGCTGCTGAAAGCAGAAATGCTAGCAAGGCTGGGAGTGACTGTTGCGTTCAGGGCAAACTGAGTCCATGGTTGGCACTTTGAGACGGCTAAGCTTGCCCGTGTGCAGCTGTACTACCTAATGCATTTGTTCCAGGACTGGCTAAAACCTGAGGAAAAGACAGCCACTCAGACAGTGATCGCACTGGATCATTTCCTGCGTGGCTTGCCTAGGGAGCTCCACTGATGGGTGGCTCAGTCCGAGCCGCAGTCCCTGGATGAGGTGGCTCCTGCTGTCGAGCACTATAGTTGCGCAGAAGGTGTCCAGGAGAGTGCCTTTATCACCAGAGAACTGGCCCATTCCAAGGTAGTGCGTTCCAGCGCCAAGATGGCACCTGTTGAATGCGTGGTGTCTGCTCGAGTGCCTGACACACCTGCAAGACCTGCACACCTCAATATAAAACCCTCCTAAGAATTGACAGGGAGAACGGGAACCCCGTGAGGTTCGCTGCTGGTCCTTCCAAAAACTGGGTCATATGGTGGCCCAGTGTCCAAAGCAGGACGAGCCAATGGACTGTGATATGGCTCGACATGGCTCTATATTTGCTTTTTCCGCTGGTCCCATGAAAAATCTAAGCCTGCTTGAGAGTGTGGTGCGGGTTAATGAACAAGAGGTTGTAGCACTTCTGGATTCTGGGAGTGGGGTTACCCTGCTCCGATCGGACTGGTTTCAGGAAAAGCTGATACCCAGGAACAAAGTCGGAGTGGTCTCTGTACATGAGGTTGTCAAGGTCTAGCCAGTGGCCTGTGTAACCTTGTCCACAACAGCAGGAACTGCTACACTGAGAGTTGGTGTGATCCCGGAGTTGCGTCATTATTTGCTAATTGGGCGAGACCCCCCCTACTTTGGGACTTGTGTGAACAAAAATTCAAAGGTCTAATACTGTGTTGCAGGAGGTAAACAGTAGAGAAATGTGTCAGATATGTGAACCTACAGGAGCTAACCCATATTCCCTGGAGGTGTTTGCAGGACTGGAGGCTGAGAGTTCTCCCTCTGGGCCTGACTTGTCATATTTTGAGGGCTCCCCAAGGTTTTTTTTTTTTGCTGCTCAGAAGAAAGACTCTGCTTTGATCCCTGCTGCGGAACAGATCACACCGTTGAGTGGTGAGCCACAGTATCCTCGGAAAGATATACTCTACGCTATAGGGTAGCCAAGAATCGCAGTGTTTAAACCATTAGCGAGGACCAAGAGGGGGGTTGCCAACCAGTCTGCCAAGTTCAGAGATTCTAACCCGGGGGATCAAGTGCTGGTGGTTGGGCCTACTGTGGAGAACAGGTGTCTCATGGAGGGACAAGAAACCTCTGGGATAGTAGAAAAGGTTGGCGCTGTTCTCATTAGTAATTAGGGTAGAATCTGTGCTGGTGACTTTTTACCGCTGATGCTACCGAACAACTACATTGAGAATTGCCTGACTAAGTTTGAAAACATGGCATAGTTTAAAAGTTGGCCCAGAAACCGCTGGGCTGAATTAGTACAGGAAGTGTACCACCTAATGGGACCAGATAGAAATAACTATGATAGGTTTACAGCAGCAATCCGGGCTAGAGATGCCGTGGATTCAGAGTAGGAAAGGGGCATAGAACTGGGAGCAAGCATTGAAAAAAGGATGCCCTTCCCCAGGCCTATGGCCATTGTGGTATATATTGTCCAGCCCCGAGCGGTGGTGGGGGGGAGTATGTTGAGAGTCAGCCTGGAGAGGGTTAATACAACAAGGCAAGTACTTCCCATTTAGGCTTGATTATTAGGCACCTGGCCAGAGAGTTATGGCGGTGTCAGAGCTGAAGAGAGCTTGATGCTGGAAGGACACCTGTTGCCTCTGACTTGATCCTGACCTGTTGCCTCTGACTTGATCCTGACCTGTTGCCTCTGACTTGATCCTGACCTGTTGCCTCTGACTTGAGTCTGCTGGGTGAACTTGCCTTAATTGGGACTTTACTATGTTATATGCTGTGGCTGGGACCCTGAGCATACTTTAAAAGGACTGTTGTATACTACTAAGAAGAGTTTTTGTGTTTGAGCTGCCTATGAAGACAAAGCCTGTCAATTGTCTGTTACTTTTTGCTGAATAAAGCCTTTTAAGTTGACTAAACTGTCTCCCAGCTGGCTGTTCACCCCTCTGATCCCTTACACTGTACACTACACTACACTGCACTAAACTGACTAAACACATTATCCACTACCTGCCTAATCTCCATTATCACACACTATACATGGCTGCTGTTTAAGCAGAAGCCTTATATAGTGTAGGGAGTGGACTTAGCCCCTGAGCCATCATTGTGCTGTGATTGGCCAAAGCATACAGGTCAGGTGCATGCTTTGGACAATCGTCAGCAATCAATGTACTACGAGAGCGCAGTGCATTATGGGAAGCTCATCGGTGGGTGAACTTCCCGCCAAATGCCGTTTATTCGTGTGTTCAGCGAACACATGAACAGCTGATGTTCGAGTCGAACTTACGTTCAACTCGAACACGCAGCCCATCCCTAGCCTTCACCAGTCTTTATGAATCCTGGAGATTTAACATGTGCTAAATAACATGTGGCAATGGACTGAATAGGTGTAAGTGGGCCCTTAAATTGTGTCCATTTGTGTAGCTCTGCTTTAAAAAATTATTTGTACCAGAAGTATAATTTAACAGCTTTATGAAGGACAATAAAATACTTTTGATGAGTTATAAACTATCTTTGCTACCCAGATGGAAGAACAAATCTATCACAAAGGTAATGAACTCCTGGCTCTGTTTCACTATGCTTATTAGGACTGAATCATAGTAACTGTACCATGCTGCACACCCCCTCCCCATCCTGTTCAATTTGCTATGAAATTCAAAAGTTAATAACCCTAGGACCAGTGGACAGCAACTGTCGTCTTTGCACCTTGCACTTATCTGTACATGTGGATGTACAATATCTCTTAGCTTGGGGACCGGTGACATACTTTGCTTTCTTCATCTGGGCACTTTTTACCTGCACTGCTTATAAGAATACACATTATATAACAAAACCAATGATTATGTAAGTGGATCTTATAGCTGCAACAAGTAGGGAGATCTCAACTGCTGCCTTCTCCTAAGGTGTTGTAAGAATGAATCACATTAATGTGTTCTGAAAGGGCAACAGAATTCAAGGTTTGCATTCAAAGCCAATAAGCCCTACAGATTAGGGATGGGTGATGGTATGGCCCGAGCATAAGTTTGGGCCAACCTTTTGTCATTTTGGCCATTCAGGGAACATCTGAACAAATGGGTTTGACCAATTGTTCGCCCCGCCGGAATCGACCACAATGCATTGCGGTGCTGAACAATGCATTGCAAGCCCTGACTGGCTGAAGCAGTGAAAGCTTCAACCAATTGGGGTACAGAGCACTGTCAGAGTCATGATTGGACACTGTCATCATGACTTTATCAAATGATGGCTCATTCCCTATATAGAAATTTACTGGGGAATATAAGGAATACTGCCAGTTTAACTCCATATAGATTTTTGTGCGTTACTGATAGTTTTAAGCCATGTACTTCTGTGTGTGTTACTGCCAGTTTAATGTCATTTACTTCTGTGTGTGCTACTGCCTGTTTAATGCCATATAGTTTTTTCGTGTCTTACTGCCAGTTTAACACCATATAGTTCTGTTCAATCCCATCCCACAGTATAAGGCCTCATGCACACGAGACACAGTTAAACGCGTGTTCAGATGCAGTTGGACACTTTTTTCAACTGCTCCTGAACTCATTCAATGTTATCCTATGTGTCCATGCACACAGTCTCGTTTTTTTGCCGTTTATATGCAGTTGCGTTTAACCTCGTTTTCCCAGAAGCAAAAAAATGGGTTCAGACTCAAAAATTTCCACGTTTCAGATGCAAAATGCGGCAAAACGCAGCTAAACGCGGCACCCACGTTTAGCCGCGTTTGCGTTTATATGCGTTTTTAAAGGAACCCAATTTTTTGGACCTGAAAACTCAGAAATATGATCTGAGAATGACATTTTGTGACCCGACTTTGGGGGCCCATATCTTGGGGCCACTTATTGTCAGGAACCCCAAATTGGTATGCAGACACTGCGGATCTAGCACTACAACATATCCAGGTTCCTATCACCAAGTGACCCCGAGATAGGGGGCCCCAAAGTCAGGTCGCAAAATGTCATGCACTTTTCTGCATCAGAGAATGACATTTTGCGACCCGACTTTGGGGGCCCATATCTTGGGACCAATTATTGCCAGGAACCCCAATGTCATGTCATGCACTTTTCTGCATCAGAGATACATGGCCTCAAAGTCAACTGTGACCATCTGCGGCAATGTAATTTGGTCATTAGGGTTGGGTGTTATGGTAAGTGGTTATCCGTTAGGGTTAGGGTTATTGTTTAGGATTAAGGGTTGGATTAGGGTTGTTTAGGGTTAGTGTAAGGGATAGGGTTAGCTGTTAGGGGTAGGGTTAGTGTTAGGGGTTAGGGTTAGTGGTTAGTGTTAGGATGAATGGTTAGGGTTAGGATTCTGGATATTTTAATAAGGCATTAAAAATATTATACTACCATATACAGCAGCAAAGAATTAAAATATATTAATCAATACATATTTCACGATAAAAATATAAAACATGTATGTGCAGCTGCGTACCTCCCCCGACAAGTTTTTTTAATTTTAGCCGGATGTCCATTGTCACATTTGATCTGCTCTTAGAAAAAGTACGACCTGGTCTGACATTCGTGGACACCAATATGAGAAACAGTGTGTCACCAGAGGAACTGCTGTTGGTAACGATCAGGTATGTGTATATATTTATAAAATATATTTATCTATAGATGTACAGATGAATTTTTTTCTCTGTCCTTTATTTTTTTTTAAATAATGTCTATTTATAGCAAATTATCCAATTTTTTAAAATATCTAAAATTTTCTTGTGCCAATTTTTAACATGTTAAAAATATATTAAAAAAATTGGCCAAATAAATTTAAAACAATTATAAAAAAATCTGGTTAACATAGATTTGCTTTTAAATAAAACAATTTGAAACTAGAAAAAATGAATAAAAACATATATTAAGATTAAAAAATAAATAATTAACTATTTTAATATTGTTTTATATTAGAAATAATGAAAACATGTTAAAAATTGCCACAAGAAAATGTTAGATATTTTAAAAAATTGGATTATTTGCTATAAATAGACATTATTTTTTTTTAAATAAAGAACAGAGAAAAAAATTCATCTGTACATCTATAGATAAATATATTTTATAAATATATACACATACCTGATCGTTACCAACAGACGTTCCTCTGGTGACACATTGTTTCTCATATTGGTGTCCACGAATGTCAGACTAGGTCGTATTTTTTCTAAGAGCAGATCAAATGTGACAATTGACATCCGGCTAAAATGAAAAAACTTGTCGGGGTAGGTACGCAGCTGCACATACATGTTTGTGAAATATCCAACGGACATTCGCTGTCCCATCAACGGATGGGTCCAATATCGATGAGCTCTGACTCTGGACCTCTCACGAAATTTGCGACGACGTTGCTGTCTCTTCAAGAGCAACATCAGGAGCATTTCCTGACATATATTCAATATGGGATCCATTTCAAAATATATACCACAGAAAGAGAGGCAAATGCAAGTGTACAACTGCTCTCTATGCTGCTGCTGCTTACTCTGATCAAAATAGCAGAAATAGTTAAAAAAAACATTCAGTGCTATTAGTTAGTTAATGTGTTATACTGTGATATTTTGCTTCAATTGTCAGTGTAGAATATTAGTTTAGTGTCAGTCTAGTGACAGTGTGAGTGTAGTGAGCAGGACCATCATAGTTTCATTACAGTGAAACTATCTGAGCTGTAGGAACAGCTCAGATAGTTTCACTGAAATGTAGTGAGACTGTGTCATTCATTCATATATACATAAATACATACATACATAAATACATACATGAATGTAGGGTAAGGACATCTCAGATAGTTTCAGTGTAGTGTAGTGAGATCGTGTCAGCCATCTTGACATTAGTGTATAGCTAGAGTAGGGACAGTTCAGATAGTGTCGGTGTAGTGACTGTTGAACACAATCTATTTGATTGTGTTACTGCCAGTTTAAAGTCATTTACTTCTGTGTGTGTTACTGCCAGTTTAACACCATTTACTTCTGTGTGATTAACTACCATTTTAACACCATATTGTTTTGTGTGTGTTACTACCAGTTTAATGCCATTTACTTCTGTGTGCGTTACTGCATACTGCATACTGCATTCTTTCAATGTCAGCCATTTTCAGTGTGATTTCGGCATGGAGAGAGATAGAACAGGGCTCTGTTCAGTGGTATAAGTTAGTGTGCTATACTGTGATATTTTGCTTCAATTGTCAGTGTAGAATATTAGTTTGGCGTCAGTCTAGGGATAGTGTGAGTGTAGTGAGGAGGATCATCATTGAGCTTTGCATAGTGTACAGCTAGAGTAGGGACAGCTCAGATAGTTTCACTGTAGTGTAGTGAGACAGTGTCAGTAATCTTGACATTAGTGTATAGCTAGAGTAGGGACAGTTCGGATAGTGTCATTGTAGTGACTGTTGAACACTGTCTATTTGATTGTTTTACTGCCAGTTTAACACCATTTACTTCTGTGTACCTAATGCCCCGTACACAGGACCGGACTTGTTGACAGCAAAGGTCCGACGGAACAAATCCGTCTGACAATTCGATCATCATGTGTGGGCTTCATTGGACATTTGCTGTCCAAAAATCTAACGGACTTTAGAAATAGAACATGTTTTAAATTTTCCCTGTCTGAAATCCGCCGGACCCAGTTCCTAGCGGGAAACCCGTTCGTCTGTAAGCTGGTCCGACGGACATAATACGATGCAAGGGCAGCTACAGCACCTGCCCGCGAGAATGTTTCCGGTTCTCGGCTGCAGGGTACTGTACATATCGCGCTCACTGAAATAGGAAAAACACATTTTCCTATTGCAGCGAACGCGAGAGAGAGGCGACAATGTCCTTTGGGTCTGGTATGGATTTTAAGGGGAACCCCCTACGCCGAAAAACAGCATGGGGGTCCCCCCAAGGTCCATACCAGACCCTTATCCGAGCACGCAGCCTGGCCGGTCAGGAAAGGGGGTGGGGACCAGCGAGCACCCCCCTGAACCATACCAGGCCACATGCCCTCAACATGGGGGGTGGGTGCTTTGGGGAAGGGGAGCGCCCTGCGAATCCCCCTACCCCAAAGCACCTTGTCCCCATGTTGATGAGGACAAGAGCCTCTTCCCGTCAACCCTAGCCATTGGTTGTCAGGGTCTGTGGGCCGGGGGCTTATCGAAACAGATCCCGCCCACCCTATGTGAAAAAGTACCCCTACCCATTCACCTGGGGGAAAAAAGTGTCAATAAAAAAAACACACTAGACCGGTTTTTAAAGTAGTTTATTAGGCAGCTGCGGGGGTCTCTTCCATCTTTGGTGATCTCTTCTGACTCCTCCACTCCCTTCTCCCACTTTCCGGCCTTCTCTCCCGGCTTCCATTTTTTTTTGCCACTCTCTGGCCTCTTCTTCCGCTCTCCTGTTCTTCTCCCGCTCTCCGAATCTTCTCCTGCTCTCCGATTCTTCTCCCGGGCTCCTCTGCTATCTTGTTTTCCATTGTCTTCTTCCCTCCGGTCTTCTTCGGATGTTGACACCGCACTCTATTCCGCTGCAATGCTGTGTGCATGGGGCGGGGTTACCAGCATGCCCTGGGACTGTGACGTCATAAGGGGCAGGGTCACCAGGTGACATCACCAGTGACCCCGCCCCATGCCTATATAAGTCGTAGCGCATCGTGTACACAGCATTACAATGGGAGAGAGCATTGTGTCAACATCGGAAGAAGACCGGAGGGAAGAAGCTGACAGAAAATACCGGGCCACCACTAACAAAAGAGTGGCAAAAGAGCAGAAGATAGCGGAGGAGCCCGGGAGAAAAACTGGAGAGTGGGAGAAGAACCAGAGAGCAGGAGAAGAGGCCGGAGGGCGGCAAAAGAACCAGAGACTGGGAGAGAAGGTTGGAGAGTGGGAGAAGAGAGCGGAGGAGTTGGAATAGACCCCCGAAGACAGAAGAGACCCCCGGAGCTGCCTAAACGACTTTAAAAACCTGTCTAGCTTTTTCCCCAGGTGAATGGGTAGGGGAATGATGTACCCCATGCTTATTCACATAGGGTGGGGGGCCAGGATCTGAGGGGCCCCCTTATTAAAGGGGGCTCCTGGATTCCGATAATCCCCGCCCGCAGACTCTGACAACCAATGGCCAGGGTTGTTGGGAAGAGGCCCTTGTCTTCATCAACATGGGGACAAAGCACCCACCCCCCCATGTTGAGGGCATGCGGCCTGGTACGGTTCAGGAGGGGGGGGGGGGGTGCTCGCTCGTCCCCACCCCCTTTCCTGACCGGCTGGGCTGCGTGCTCGGACAAGGGTCTGGTATGGACCTTGGGGGGACCCCCATGCCGTTTTTTTGGCGTAGGGGGTTCCCCTTAAAATCCATACCAGGTGACGGGGCTCGCAAGGTTTCAATCTCGCAATAAAAGGGGTAAGATTGACTTCCTTTTCTAGTCCCGTCGTAACTCATCACGTTCAAAATGAACGGACTTTAGTCCATGTGTGAGCAAGTCCGTTCATTTGGAAGTCCGTCGTAACTCCGTCGAAAGTCCGGTGGACCTAGTCTGCCGGAAAGTCCGGTCATGTGTGGGCAAATCCGCTCATTTGGAAAGTTCGTTGGAACTCCACCAGAAGTCTGTCTGGTCATGTGTACGAGGCATAACTGCCAGTTTAACGCCATATAGTTCTGTGTGCATTACTGCCAATTTAACTCCATATAGATTTTTGTACGTTACTGACAGTTTAATGTCATATAGTTCTGTGTGCGTTACTGCCAGTTTAACATCATTTACTTCTGTGTGTGTTACTGCTACTTTAATGCCATATCGTTTTGTGTGTGTTACTGCCAGTTTAACGCCATTTACTTCTGTGTGCATTACTGCTGGTTTACCACCATTTACTTCTGTGTGCGTCATGCCAATGCCATATAGTTCTTTGCATCACTGTATGTTTGGCACATTATATTGCAGTATATTATAGTGTATCCATGGAGTGTGTCTGTGTAGTGTGAGTACTCAAATTAAAGTGCATCAAACACCACTTTAAATTGATTAAAGTGCATGTACGTACAGATTTCCACTTCTTCTTTACATTTGCTTATAAGCACCGCCCCCTCCCTCTGGGAGGCCAACAAGGAGAGCCAGACATTCCCTTGGCACTGTAAGGAGGTCAGAAACAAATGTGTCCACTGGCAAAGGTGGATGTGGTGGTCAGTCTTTAGGCAGGGCATAATTTCCTCTGTTTAGTGAGTTTGCCCATGCTATCCAGCCAAAGCACGCCGAGGAGGTGGTGTACTGGCTTATTAACCTTCCTCATCCTCTTCATCCTCTGTCATGAAAGCAGATACAAGTGTGCAGTCCCCTGCAGTTGCCAGAGTGAATACACCTGCCTCCTTGTCCACATCTATTCCTGCCATAGCCCCAACATCAGCCATGGAGGAGTCAGCTGATTTATTTGACCACAGCATCAGCCACTTTCACCTTGATGATGCCCAGCCATTACTGGATTAAGATGTTGGTTCTGAGATTGAGGATGACAGGAACATGAGCCTAGAGAGAGGGGGGGACACTGGTAGACAATTTGGCATACGTTTTCCCCCAGCCGCAGTGTATTGCCAAGTTGTCTCCAGTCGTAATGATGATGATGAAGATGGGGAGATGGAGATGATGACGATTAGGGATGAGCCGAACATCCCCCATCCAGAACATGCGAACAGGCAAAAAATTTGTTTGAACACACGAACACCGTTAAAGTTTAAGGACACGAACATGAATAATCAAAAGTGCTAATTTTAAAGGCTTATATCCATGGTATTGTCATAAAAAGTGTTTGGGTACCAGGGTCCTACCCCAGGGGACATGTATCAATGAAAAAAAAGTTTTAAATGGCCGTTTTTTCGGGAGCAGTGGTTTTAATAATGCTTAAAGTGAAACAATAAAAGTGTAATATTCCTTTAAATTTCACACCTGGGGGGGTGTCTATAGTATGTCTGTAAAGGGGCCCATGTTTCCCGTGTTTAGAACAGTCTGACAGCAAAATGACATTTCTAAAGGAAAAAAAAAGTAATTTAAAACTACTTGCGACTATAAGGAATTGTCGGTCCGCAATACACATAAAAGTTAATTGATAAAAACGGCATGGGGATTTCCCCACAGGGGAACCCCAAACCAAAATGTAAAAAAAAAATGCGTGGGGGTCCCCCTAAATTCCATACCAGGCCCTTCAAGTCTGGTATGGATATTAAGAGATACCCCATACCAAAATAAAAAAAAAATGGTGTGGAGGTCCCCCTCAAAATCCATACCAGACCCTTATCCCAGCACGCAACCTGGCAGGCCGCAGGAAAAGAGGGGGGACGAGAGAGCGCCCCCCCGTACCTGAACTGTACCAGGCCACATGCCCTCAACATTGGGAGGGTGCTTTGAGGTAGCCTTTACGGGCATACTATAGACACCCCCAGGTACAAAATTTAAAGGAATATTACAATTTTATTGTTTTACTTTAAGCATTATTTAAATCACTGCTCCCAAAAAATGCTGTTTTTAAAACTTTTTTTTGCATTGATACATGTCCCCTGGGACAGGACCCAGGTCCCCAAACACTTTTTATGACAATACCATGCATATAAGCCTTTAACACATTTGATTTCTCCCATAGACTTTTAGGGTGTTCAGGGTACTGTACATATCGCGCTCACTGAAATAGGAAAAACACATTTTCCTATTGCAGCGAACGCGAGAGAGAGGCGACAATGTCCTTTGGGTCTGGTATGGATTTTAAGGGGAACCCCCTACGCCGAAAAACAGCATGGGGGTCCCCCCAAGGTCCATACCAGACCCTTATCCGAGCACGCAGCCTGGCCGGTCAGGAAAGGGGGTGGGGACCAGCGAGCACCCCCCTGAACCATACCAGGCCACATGCCCTCAACATGGGGGGTGGGTGCTTTGGGGAAGGGAGCGCCCTGCGAATCCCCCTACCCCAAAGCACCTTGTCCCCATGTTGATGAGGACAAGAGCCTCTTCCCGTCAACCCTAGCCATTGGTTGTCAGGGTCTGTGGGCCGGGGGCTTATCGAAACAGATCCCGCCCCCCCCCCACCCTATGTGAAAAAGTACCCCTACCCATTCACCTGGGGGAAAAAAGTGTCAATAAAAAAAACACACTAGACCGGTTTTTAAAGTAGTTTATTAGGCAGCTGCGGGGGTCTCTTCCATCTTTGGTGATCTCTTCTGACTCCTCCACTCCCTTCTCCCACTTTCCGGCCTTCTCTCCCGGCTTCCATTTTTTTTTGCCACTCTCTGGCCTCTTCTTCCGCTCTCCTGTTCTTCTCCCGCTCTCCGAATCTTCTCCTGCTCTCCGATTCTTCTCCCGGGCTCCTCTGCTATCTTGTTTTCCATTGTCTTCTTCCCTCCGGTCTTCTTCGGATGTTGACACCGCACTCTATTCCGCTGCAATGCTGTGTGCATGGGGCGGGGTTACCAGCATGCCCTGGGACTGTGACGTCACAAGGGGCAGGGTCACCAGGTGACATCACCAGTGACCCCGCCCCATGCCTATATAAGTCGTAGCGCATCGTGTACACAGCATTACAATGGGAGAGAGCATTGTGTCAACATCGGAAGAAGACCGGAGGGAAGAAGCTGACAGAAAATACCGGGCCACCACTAACAAAAGAGTGGCAAAAGAGCAGAAGATAGCGGAGGAGCCCGGGAGAAAAACTGGAGAGTGGGAGAAGAACCAGAGAGCAGGAGAAGAGGCCGGAGGGCGGCAAAAGAACCAGAGACTGGGAGAGAAGGTTGGAGAGTGGGAGAAGAGAGCGGAGGAGTTGGAATAGACCCCCGAAGACAGAAGAGACCCCCGGAGCTGCCTAAACGACTTTAAAAACCTGTCTAGCTTTTTCCCCAGGTGAATGGGTAGGGGAATGATGTACCCCATGCTTATTCACATAGGGTGGGGGGCCAGGATCTGAGGGGCCCCCTTATTAAAGGGGGCTCCTGGATTCCGATAATCCCCGCCCGCAGACTCTGACAACCAATGGCCAGGGTTGTTGGGAAGAGGCCCTTGTCTTCATCAACATGGGGACAAAGCACCCACCCCCCCATGTTGAGGGCATGCGGCCTGGTACGGTTCAGGAGGGGGGGGGGGGTGCTCGCTCGTCCCCACCCCCTTTCCTGACCGGCTGGGCTGCGTGCTCGGACAAGGGTCTGGTATGGACCTTGGGGGGACCCCCATGCCGTTTTTTTGGCGTAGGGGGTTCCCCTTAAAATCCATACCAGGTGACGGGGCTCGCAAGGTTTCAATCTCGCAATAAAAGGGGTAAGATTGACTTCCTTTTCTAGTCCCGTCGTAACTCATCACGTTCAAAATGAACGGACTTTAGTCCATGTGTGAGCAAGTCCGTTCATTTGGAAGTCCGTCGTAACTCCGTCGAAAGTCCGGTGGACCTAGTCTGCCGGAAAGTCCGGTCATGTGTGGGCAAATCCGCTCATTTGGAAAGTTCGTTGGAACTCCACCAGAAGTCTGTCTGGTCATGTGTACGAGGCATAACTGCCAGTTTAACGCCATATAGTTCTGTGTGCATTACTGCCAATTTAACTCCATATAGATTTTTGTACGTTACTGACAGTTTAATGTCATATAGTTCTGTGTGCGTTACTGCCAGTTTAACATCATTTACTTCTGTGTGTGTTACTGCTACTTTAATGCCATATCGTTTTGTGTGTGTTACTGCCAGTTTAACGCCATTTACTTCTGTGTGCATTACTGCTGGTTTACCACCATTTACTTCTGTGTGCGTCATGCCAATGCCATATAGTTCTTTGCATCACTGTATGTTTGGCACATTATATTGCAGTATATTATAGTGTATCCATGGAGTGTGTCTGTGTAGTGTGAGTACTCAAATTAAAGTGCATCAAACACCACTTTAAATTGATTAAAGTGCATGTACGTACAGATTTCCACTTCTTCTTTACATTTGCTTATAAGCACCGCCCCCTCCCTCTGGGAGGCCAACAAGGAGAGCCAGACATTCCCTTGGCACTGTAAGGAGGTCAGAAACAAATGTGTCCACTGGCAAAGGTGGATGTGGTGGTCAGTCTTTAGGCAGGGCATAATTTCCTCTGTTTAGTGAGTTTGCCCATGCTATCCAGCCAAAGCACGCCGAGGAGGTGGTGTACTGGCTTATTAACCTTCCTCATCCTCTTCATCCTCTGTCATGAAAGCAGATACAAGTGTGCAGTCCCCTGCAGTTGCCAGAGTGAATACACCTGCCTCCTTGTCCACATCTATTCCTGCCATAGCCCCAACATCAGCCATGGAGGAGTCAGCTGATTTATTTGACCACAGCATCAGCCACTTTCACCTTGATGATGCCCAGCCATTACTGGATTAAGATGTTGGTTCTGAGATTGAGGATGACAGGAACATGAGCCTAGAGAGAGGGGGGGACACTGGTAGACAATTTGGCATACGTTTTCCCCCAGCCGCAGTGTATTGCCAAGTTGTCTCCAGTCGTAATGATGATGATGAAGATGGGGAGATGGAGATGATGACGATTAGGGATGAGCCGAACATCCCCCATCCAGAACATGCGAACAGGCAAAAAATTTGTTTGAACACACGAACACCGTTAAAGTTTAAGGACACGAACATGAATAATCAAAAGTGCTAATTTTAAAGGCTTATATCCATGGTATTGTCATAAAAAGTGTTTGGGTACCAGGGTCCTACCCCAGGGGACATGTATCAATGAAAAAAAAGTTTTAAATGGCCGTTTTTTCGGGAGCAGTGGTTTTAATAATGCTTAAAGTGAAACAATAAAAGTGTAATATTCCTTTAAATTTCACACCTGGGGGGGTGTCTATAGTATGTCTGTAAAGGGGCCCATGTTTCCCGTGTTTAGAACAGTCTGACAGCAAAATGACATTTCTAAAGGAAAAAAAAAGTAATTTAAAACTACTTGCGACTATAAGGAATTGTCGGTCCGCAATACACATAAAAGTTAATTGATAAAAACGGCATGGGGATTTCCCCACAGGGGAACCCCAAACCAAAATGTAAAAAAAAAATGCGTGGGGGTCCCCCTAAATTCCATACCAGGCCCTTCAAGTCTGGTATGGATATTAAGAGATACCCCATACCAAAATAAAAAAAAAATGGTGTGGAGGTCCCCCTCAAAATCCATACCAGACCCTTATCCCAGCACGCAACCTGGCAGGCCGCAGGAAAAGAGGGGGGACGAGAGAGCGCCCCCCCGTACCTGAACTGTACCAGGCCACATGCCCTCAACATTGGGAGGGTGCTTTGAGGTAGCCTTTACGGGCATACTATAGACACCCCCAGGTACAAAATTTAAAGGAATATTACAATTTTATTGTTTTACTTTAAGCATTATTTAAATCACTGCTCCCAAAAAATGCTGTTTTTAAAACTTTTTTTTGCATTGATACATGTCCCCTGGGACAGGACCCAGGTCCCCAAACACTTTTTATGACAATACCATGCATATAAGCCTTTAACACATTTGATTTCTCCCATAGACTTTTAGGGTGTTCAGGGTACTGTACATATCGCGCTCACTGAAATAGGAAAAACACATTTTCCTATTGCAGCGAACGCGAGAGAGAGGCGACAATGTCCTTTGGGTCTGGTATGGATTTTAAGGGGAACCCCCTACGCCGAAAAACAGCATGGGGGTCCCCCCAAGGTCCATACCAGACCCTTATCCGAGCACGCAGCCTGGCCGGTCAGGAAAGGGGGTGGGGACCAGCGAGCACCCCCCTGAACCATACCAGGCCACATGCCCTCAACATGGGGGGTGGGTGCTTTGGGGAAGGGAGCGCCCTGCGAATCCCCCTACCCCAAAGCACCTTGTCCCCATGTTGATGAGGACAAGAGCCTCTTCCCGTCAACCCTAGCCATTGGTTGTCAGGGTCTGTGGGCCGGGGGCTTATCGAAACAGATCCCGCCCCCCCCCCCACCCTATGTGAAAAAGTACCCCTACCCATTCACCTGGGGGAAAAAAGTGTCAATAAAAAAAACACACTAGACCGGTTTTTAAAGTAGTTTATTAGGCAGCTGCGGGGGTCTCTTCCATCTTTGGTGATCTCTTCTGACTCCTCCACTCCCTTCTCCCACTTTCCGGCCTTCTCTCCCGGCTTCCATTTTTTTTTGCCACTCTCTGGCCTCTTCTTCCGCTCTCCTGTTCTTCTCCCGCTCTCCGAATCTTCTCCTGCTCTCCGATTCTTCTCCCGGGCTCCTCTGCTATCTTGTTTTCCATTGTCTTCTTCCCTCCGGTCTTCTTCGGATGTTGACACCGCACTCTATTCCGCTGCAATGCTGTGTGCATGGGGCGGGGTTACCAGCATGCCCTGGGACTGTGACGTCATAAGGGGCAGGGTCACCAGGTGACATCACCAGTGACCCCGCCCCATGCCTATATAAGTCGTAGCGCACCGTGTACACAGCATTACAATGGGAGAGAGCATTGTGTCAACATCGGAAGAAGACCGGAGGGAAGAAGCTGACAGAAAATACCGGGCCACCACTAACAAAAGAGTGGCAAAAGAGCAGAAGATAGCGGAGGAGCCCGGGAGAAAAACTGGAGAGTGGGAGAAGAACCAGAGAGCAGGAGAAGAGGCCGGAGGGCGGCAAAAGAACCAGAGACTGGGAGAGAAGGTTGGAGAGTGGGAGAAGAGAGCGGAGGAGTTGGAATAGACCCCCGAAGACAGAAGAGACCCCCGGAGCTGCCTAAACGACTTTAAAAACCTGTCTAGCTTTTTCCCCAGGTGAATGGGTAGGGGAATGATGTACCCCATGCTTATTCACATAGGGTGGGGGGCCAGGATCTGAGGGGCCCCCTTATTAAAGGGGGCTCCTGGATTCCGATAATCCCCGCCCGCAGACTCTGACAACCAATGGCCAGGGTTGTTGGGAAGAGGCCCTTGTCTTCATCAACATGGGGACAAAGCACCCACCCCCCCATGTTGAGGGCATGCGGCCTGGTACGGTTCAGGAGGGGGGGGGGGCGCTCGCTCGTCCCCACCCCCTTTCCTGACCGGCTGGGCTGCGTGCTCGGACAAGGGTCTGGTATGGACCTTGGGGGGACCCCCATGCCGTTTTTTTGGCGTAGGGGGTTCCCCTTAAAATCCATACCAGGTGACGGGGCTCGCAAGGTTTCAATCTCGCAATAAAAGGGGTAAGATTGACTTCCTTTTCTAGTCCCGTCGTAACTCATTACGTTCAAAATGAACGGACTTTAGTCCATGTGTGAGCAAGTCCGTTCATTTGGAAGTCCGTCGTAACTCCGTCGAAAGTCCGGTGGACCTAGTCTGCCGGAAAGTCCGGTCATGTGTGGGCAAATCCGCTCATTTGGAAAGTTCGTTGGAACTCCACCAGAAGTCTGTCTGGTCATGTGTACGAGGCATAACTGCCAGTTTAACGCCATATAGTTCTGTGTGCATTACTGCCAATTTAACTCCATATAGATTTTTGTACGTTACTGACAGTTTAATGTCATATAGTTCTGTGTGCGTTACTGCCAGTTTAACATCATTTACTTCTGTGTGTGTTACTGCTACTTTAATGCCATATCGTTTTGTGTGTGTTACTGCCAGTTTAACGCCATTTACTTCTGTGTGCATTACTGCTGGTTTACCACCATTTACTTCTGTGTGCGTCATGCCAATGCCATATAGTTCTTTGCATCACTGTATGTTTGGCACATTATATTGCAGTATATTATAGTGTATCCATGGAGTGTGTCTGTGTAGTGTGAGTACTCAAATTAAAGTGCATCAAACACCACTTTAAATTGATTAAAGTGCATGTACGTACAGATTTCCACTTCTTCTTTACATTTGCTTATAAGCACCGCCCCCTCCCTCTGGGAGGCCAACAAGGAGAGCCAGACATTCCCTTGGCACTGTAAGGAGGTCAGCAACAAATGTGTCCACTGGCAAAGGTGGATGTGGTGGTCAGTCTTTAGGCAGGGCATAATTTCCTCTGTTTAGTGAGTTTGCCCATGCTATCCAGCCAAAGCACGCCGAGGAGGTGGTGTACTGGCTTATTAACCTTCCTCATCCTCTTCATCCTCTGTCATGAAAGCAGATACAAGTGTGCAGTCCCCTGCAGTTGCCAGAGTGAATACACCTGCCTCCTTGTCCACATCTATTCCTGCCATAGCCCCAACATCAGCCATGGAGGAGTCAGCTGATTTATTTGACCACAGCATCAGCCACTTTCACCTTGATGATGCCCAGCCATTACTGGATTAAGATGTTGGTTCTGAGATTGAGGATGACAGGAACATGAGCCTAGAGAGAGGGGGGGACACTGGTAGACAATTTGGCATACGTTTTCCCCCAGCCGCAGTGTATTGCCAAGTTGTCTCCAGTCGTAATGATGATGATGAAGATGGGGAGATGGAGATGATGACGATTAGGGATGAGCCGAACATCCCCCATCCAGAACATGCGAACAGGCAAAAAATTTGTTTGAACACACGAACACCGTTAAAGTTTAAGGACACGAACATGAATAATCAAAAGTGCTAATTTTAAAGGCTTATATCCATGGTATTGTCATAAAAAGTGTTTGGGTACCAGGGTCCTACCCCAGGGGACATGTATCAATGAAAAAAAAGTTTTAAATGGCCGTTTTTTCGGGAGCAGTGGTTTTAATAATGCTTAAAGTGAAACAATAAAAGTGTAATATTCCTTTAAATTTCACACCTGGGGGGGTGTCTATAGTATGTCTGTAAAGGGGCCCATGTTTCCCGTGTTTAGAACAGTCTGACAGCAAAATGACATTTCTAAAGGAAAAAAAAAGTCATTTAAAACTACTTGCGACTATAAGGAATTGTCGGTCCGCAATACACATAAAAGTTAATTGATAAAAACGGCATGGGGATTTCCCCACAGGGGAACCCCAAACCAAAATGTAAAAAAAAAATGCGTGGGGGTCCCCCTAAATTCCATACCAGGCCCTTCAAGTCTGGTATGGATATTAAGAGATACCCCATACCAAAATAAAAAAAAAATGGTGTGGAGGTCCCCCTCAAAATCCATACCAGACCCTTATCCCAGCACGCAACCTGGCAGGCCGCAGGAAAAGAGGGGGGACGAGAGAGCGCCCCCCCGTACCTGAACTGTACCAGGCCACATGCCCTCAACATTGGGAGGGTGCTTTGAGGTAGCCTTTACGGGCATACTATAGACACCCCCAGGTACAAAATTTAAAGGAATATTACAATTTTATTGTTTTACTTTAAGCATTATTTAAATCACTGCTCCCAAAAAATGCTGTTTTTAAAACTTTTTTTTGCATTGATACATGTCCCCTGGGACAGGACCCAGGTCCCCAAACACTTTTTATGACAATACCATGCATATAAGCCTTTAACACATTTGATTTCTCCCATAGACTTTTAGGGTGTTCAGGGTACTGTACATATCGCGCTCACTGAAATAGGAAAAACACATTTTCCTATTGCAGCGAACGCGAGAGAGAGGCGACAATGTCCTTTGGGTCTGGTATGGATTTTAAGGGGAACCCCCTACGCCGAAAAACAGCATGGGGGTCCCCCCAAGGTCCATACCAGACCCTTATCCGAGCACGCAGCCTGGCCGGTCAGGAAAGGGGGTGGGGACCAGCGAGCACCCCCCTGAACCATACCAGGCCACATGCCCTCAACATGGGGGGTGGGTGCTTTGGGGAAGGGAGCGCCCTGCGAATCCCCCTACCCCAAAGCACCTTGTCCCCATGTTGATGAGGACAAGAGCCTCTTCCCGTCAACCCTAGCCATTGGTTGTCAGGGTCTGTGGGCCGGGGGCTTATCGAAACAGATCCCGCCCCCCCCCACCCTATGTGAAAAAGTACCCCTACCCATTCACCTGGGGGAAAAAAGTGTCAATAAAAAAAACACACTAGACCGGTTTTTAAAGTAGTTTATTAGGCAGCTGCGGGGGTCTCTTCCATCTTTGGTGATCTCTTCTGACTCCTCCACTCCCTTCTCCCACTTTCCGGCCTTCTCTCCCGGCTTCCATTTTTTTTTTGCCACTCTCTGGCCTCTTCTTCCGCTCTCCTGTTCTTCTCCCGCTCTCCGAATCTTCTCCTGCTCTCCGATTCTTCTCCCGGGCTCCTCTGCTATCTTGTTTTCCATTGTCTTCTTCCCTCCGGTCTTCTTCGGATGTTGACACCGCACTCTATTCCGCTGCAATGCTGTGTGCATGGGGCGGGGTTACCAGCATGCCCTGGGACTGTGACGTCATAAGGGGCAGGGTCACCAGGTGACATCACCAGTGACCCCGCCCCATGCCTATATAAGTCGTAGCGCACCGTGTACACAGCATTACAATGGGAGAGAGCATTGTGTCAACATCGGAAGAAGACCGGAGGGAAGAAGCTGACAGAAAATACCGGGCCACCACTAACAAAAGAGTGGCAAAAGAGCAGAAGATAGCGGAGGAGCCCGGGAGAAAAACTGGAGAGTGGGAGAAGAACCAGAGAGCAGGAGAAGAGGCCGGAGGGCGGCAAAAGAACCAGAGACTGGGAGAGAAGGTTGGAGAGTGGGAGAAGAGAGCGGAGGAGTTGGAATAGACCCCCGAAGACAGAAGAGACCCCCGGAGCTGCCTAAACGACTTTAAAAACCTGTCTAGCTTTTTCCCCAGGTGAATGGGTAGGGGAATGATGTACCCCATGCTTATTCACATAGGGTGGGGGGCCAGGATCTGAGGGGCCCCCTTATTAAAGGGGGCTCCTGGATTCCGATAATCCCCGCCCGCAGACTCTGACAACCAATGGCCAGGGTTGTTGGGAAGAGGCCCTTGTCTTCATCAACATGGGGACAAAGCACCCACCCCCCCATGTTGAGGGCATGCGGCCTGGTACGGTTCAGGAGGGGGGGGGGGGGCTCGCTCGTCCCCACCCCCTTTCCTGACCGGCTGGGCTGTGTGCTCGGACAAGGGTCTGGTATGGACCTTGGGGGGACCCCCATGCCGTTTTTTTGGCGTAGGGGGTTCCCCTTAAAATCCATACCAGGTGACGGGGCTCGCAAGGTTTCAATCTCGCAATAAAAGGGGTAAGATTGACTTCCTTTTCTAGTCCCGTCGTAACTCATCACGTTCAAAATGAACGGACTTTAGTCCATGTGTGAGCAAGTCCGTTCATTTGGAAGTCCGTCGTAACTCCGTCGAAAGTCCGGTGGACCTAGTCTGCCGGAAAGTCCGGTCATGTGTGGGCAAATCCGCTCATTTGGAAAGTTCGTTGGAACTCCACCAGAAGTCTGTCTGGTCATGTGTACGAGGCATAACTGCCAGTTTAACGCCATATAGTTCTGTGTGCATTACTGCCAATTTAACTCCATATAGATTTTTGTACGTTACTGACAGTTTAATGTCATATAGTTCTGTGTGCGTTACTGCCAGTTTAACATCATTTACTTCTGTGTGTGTTACTGCTACTTTAATGCCATATCGTTTTGTGTGTGTTACTGCCAGTTTAACGCCATTTACTTCTGTGTGCATTACTGCTGGTTTACCACCATTTACTTCTGTGTGCGTCATGCCAATGCCATATAGTTCTTTGCATCACTGTATGTTTGGCACATTATATTGCAGTATATTATAGTGTATCCATGGAGTGTGTCTGTGTAGTGTGAGTACTCAAATTAAAGTGCATCAAACACCACTTTAAATTGATTAAAGTGCATGTACGTACAGATTTCCACTTCTTCTTTACATTTGCTTATAAGCACCGCCCCCTCCCTCTGGGAGGCCAACAAGGAGAGCCAGACATTCCCTTGGCACTGTAAGGAGGTCAGCAACAAATGTGTCCACTGGCAAAGGTGGATGTGGTGGTCAGTCTTTAGGCAGGGCATAATTTCCTCTGTTTAGTGAGTTTGCCCATGCTATCCAGCCAAAGCACGCCGAGGAGGTGGTGTACTGGCTTATTAACCTTCCTCATCCTCTTCATCCTCTGTCATGAAAGCAGATACAAGTGTGCAGTCCCCTGCAGTTGCCAGAGTGAATACACCTGCCTCCTTGTCCACATCTATTCCTGCCATAGCCCCAACATCAGCCATGGAGGAGTCAGCTGATTTATTTGACCACAGCATCAGCCACTTTCACCTTGATGATGCCCAGCCATTACTGGATTAAGATGTTGGTTCTGAGATTGAGGATGACAGGAACATGAGCCTAGAGAGAGGGGGGGACACTGGTAGACAATTTGGCATACGTTTTCCCCCAGCCGCAGTGTATTGCCAAGTTGTCTCCAGTCGTAATGATGATGATGAAGATGGGGAGATGGAGATGATGACGATTAGGGATGAGCCGAACATCCCCCATCCAGAACATGCGAACAGGCAAAAAATTTGTTTGAACACACGAACACCGTTAAAGTTTAAGGACACGAACATGAATAATCAAAAGTGCTAATTTTAAAGGCTTATATCCATGGTATTGTCATAAAAAGTGTTTGGGTACCAGGGTCCTACCCCAGGGGACATGTATCAATGAAAAAAAAGTTTTAAATGGCCGTTTTTTCGGGAGCAGTGGTTTTAATAATGCTTAAAGTGAAACAATAAAAGTGTAATATTCCTTTAAATTTCACACCTGGGGGGGTGTCTATAGTATGTCTGTAAAGGGGCCCATGTTTCCCGTGTTTAGAACAGTCTGACAGCAAAATGACATTTCTAAAGGAAAAAAAAAGTCATTTAAAACTACTTGCGACTATAAGGAATTGTCGGTCCGCAATACACATAAAAGTTAATTGATAAAAACGGCATGGGGATTTCCCCACAGGGGAACCCCAAACCAAAATGTAAAAAAAAAATGCGTGGGGGTCCCCCTAAATTCCATACCAGGCCCTTCAAGTCTGGTATGGATATTAAGAGATACCCCATACCAAAATAAAAAAAAAATGGTGTGGAGGTCCCCCTCAAAATCCATACCAGACCCTTATCCCAGCACGCAACCTGGCAGGCCGCAGGAAAAGAGGGGGGACGAGAGAGCGCCCCCCCGTACCTGAACTGTACCAGGCCACATGCCCTCAACATTGGGAGGGTGCTTTGAGGTAGCCTTTACGGGCATACTATAGACACCCCCAGGTACAAAATTTAAAGGAATATTACAATTTTATTGTTTTACTTTAAGCATTATTTAAATCACTGCTCCCAAAAAATGCTGTTTTTAAAACTTTTTTTTGCATTGATACATGTCCCCTGGGACAGGACCCAGGTCCCCAAACACTTTTTATGACAATACCATGCATATAAGCCTTTAACACATTTGATTTCTCCCATAGACTTTTAGGGTGTTCCTCTGCTTTCGAATTTGCCGCACCCAAAATTGCTCACTGTTCGGGAAAACTGGCGAACAGCCAATGTTCGAGTCGAACATGAGTTCGACTCGAACATAAAGCTCATCCCTGATGATGATAATGATCAGGTCACTGATGCCACTTGGGTGCCAGCTAGAGCAGAGGAGGAAACTGAAGGTGAGGCGGCACAGCCCCAAGGAGGCCGACATGAAGAAAGCGTAGAGAGCAGCCACCCTATTCCATCACATTGTGCAGCTGTTATCTCCCAGCCCATTCCCCAAAGCTCAGCTGTCTGGGCCTTTTTCAGCACATCTAATGCATATTGCACTGTTGCTATCTGCAAACTGTGTCTCAGGCACATCAAACGTGGCAAAAAAAACAGCCATTTAGATACCACATGCTTAACAAGGCATTTAACGTCCAACCATTTAGGCCATTGGCAAGAGCACCTAAAAACCACACAAAAGGGGCACAAATCTGTACATCCTCCTCTTCCTTACCCACGTCAGTCTACCCCTTCTATACCGAGTCATTACCTCTCAGTAGCCGCCACTGACAGGGATGATGGTATAGTACAGGGTTTCCCAGGTCCTAGCTGTGCTATCACCAGCTGTCAAATGTAGCTGGCAAATTTCTCTGCCCCATCTGCTGCAGTGGAAAAAAAAATACAGTCCCTGCCACCCACATGCCCAGCATTGAAATGCAAGCTTGTAAAGCTGTTGGCTCTCCAACTTCTGCCTTTCAGTCTGGTAGATTCTGTCCCCTTCTGTGAATTCGCACAATGTGCTGTACCACAATGGCAGATTCCCAGTCGCTACTACTTTTTTCCATCTCTCTACTATCACGTGGAAGGGAATGTTCTGGCATCATTGGACAAGGCAGTCAGCCATAAAATCCACCTTACTGCTGACACTTGGTCCAGCAAGCATGGGCAGGGATGATATATTTTGTTCACTGCACACTGGGTAACGCTGCTTGCAACTCGAAGGGATGCAGGACAGGGCTCTGTGCTGCAGCTTGTTGTGCCCCCACATCTCCATACAGCTGGTGGTGTTGATGCCAGACCTATGAGCTCTACCCCCTCCTCCTTTTCCTCTGACACCTCCATGCCCTCCTTTGCAGAATTGTCCTATGAACATTAGGTACCCCCTAAGGGTTCAAAGGGTAATTTCATGAGTCAGGCTAAAAGGTGCCAAGCAGTTCTTTCTGCTGATGTGTTTAGGGGACAGGAACCACACCAGAGTAGAGATTCTTGCAGCTCTGCAGCTACAGGGCCAGAGGTGGTTCACACCATGGCAGCTGGAGCCAGGAATGGTTGTGTGCGATAATGGCTCAAACCTCCTGTCAACTCTTAGACAGGGAAAGTTGACACATGTGCCATGCCTGGCACATGTCCTTAGTTTGGTGGTGCCATTTTTCCTAAATACATACCCAGGGTTGCAAGATGTGCTAAAGCTCACTGGAAAAGTCTGTAGCCATTTCAGGTAGTCATACACGGCCAGTGCTCAGTTGGCTGAAATTCAGTGGAAATTCCACCTGCCCGTAATCCGCCTGATTTGTGACATGCCCACCAGGTGGAACTCGACTTTGGCAATGCTGCTGCAGCTATACATGCAGCAGAGGGCCCCCAACGAGTACCTGTGCGAGTACAGCACAACGAAAGGTTTAGGCCGCCTTGGCTTTTTTTTACCCATGCCAATGGCTGATCATTAAGGATGCATGCACTGTATTGTTAACATTTGAGGAGGCGATAAGGATGGTGAGCCCTGACAGTACATGCATCAATGACACAATCCCCATTGTATTCCTGCTGGAGCAGACTCTGCATGACATTATGGACAGGGCACTGGAGGCAGAGCAGCAGGAGGAAGAGGAGGACTTCCTTTCCTCTCAAGGCCCACGTTATCCATACACCATCATTCCTATGAAAAAAGGAGAGGAAGAACAAGTCACAGGACTTTAAAGGTGCCAAAAGAGTACATTGATTACAATTGATACAAGTCAATACGTTTTATTACAACATTAAAAACATATCAATATATTGGTATACATAAGTACACATACCCTGTTTCCCCTAAAATAAGACCTAGCCTGATTGTCGGTGTTGGCTGCAATATAAGCCCTACCACCCAAATAAGCCCTACCCTGTTTCCTCAAAAATAAGCCCTACCCTGAAAAGAAGACCTACAAGGACTTTAACTAGGGCTTATTTGGGGGGTAGGGCTTTTATTGCAGCTATCACCGACAATCACACTAGGTCTTATTTTAGGGGAAACAGGGTAAATGGTTTTATTTATAGATAATATTATCAGCAAAAAAACAATTTTAAATAATATGTGAATTGAGATAAAGATGGACATACCGGATACACTTGGAACTGGGTTAGTAAAAAAAGCAGAGCAGTCTTGATTGATTTCAATAGATACCCTATCAATGGATATTGTGTGACCACAGGGGAGAGACAGATATAGCTCCTAGCATTTGTACAATAGGATCAATTTATTTATCCCCCCCCATTTTTCAAGAGAAGGATAACCCAATGTTGATGATGGAGAGATGAAAAAATTCTTCTGAGTTTCCTTGAATAGGAGACCAACAAAGTCTACACAAGCTGATGTGTGTGTATATATATTTTGTAATATCTAATTACCTTTATGCTTTGTTATAATAAAGTATTGCTTTATGTGATTGTACATCTGTAATAATAGTATTCTTTGTTCAACTTTTTATGGTTTTGAGATATATAGATGGACTCCCATTGTTATCAGGACCAATTTGGGTTTAGCAGTTACATTACATAGTAAATATTATAAATAAAATCAAAAGTGGAATTATTTTATAAAGCTATTTTTAGCTAATAATTTTACCCTAATACAGTGGATTTTAGTGATCACACGGATGCCCTGGGCACTTGTCTTTATAGGCGTTTTATCAATCACTTGGATTGTCTTGAGCCCTATTGGTATAGCGACTGAGGCGCTTGAATGGATTGGGATCATAGTCATCTAATAGCGGCCTTCCCCCATTAACCCCATCCCTTTAATGCAGGTTAATCACGTCAGTTTGAGAGCAGAAAAAAATCCAAAATGGCGATTCTGGCAATGATGCACTGTGCGCCACGCCACTTCTGTCTGTTTGCATCCTGCACATGTGCATTAGCATCCAAGTCACGTCTGCATTCCAGCAGTGACGGCAGACGCCGCCAGAATGGGGAGGGGAGATAAGAATCCGATGAACACCTGCCATAGTCTGTCAGAGGTGTTCTGAGAGAGAGTTTGTATCTCTCCTCTCCCTCCACATTATTTCCATTGATTTCACAGAATAGGTAAGCACTCTTCCTTGCTCCATTACATTTGTTCATGTCTTAAGAATTTACTGGCCAATAGTGGAAATTTTTATATTACTATCTATATGGATACAGCCCTTGACCGATGAGGCTTATATGCTCCATTTATCTTTCAGGCTCTATTCAACTGACCTTTATTGTGAAGGGAGAGAATCATCAAGATTCCTAAGTGAAGGGATAGCCTGGTGGGTCTTGGTCTCCTTTTCAAGGATACTCAGCAGCATTTTTTCTTCTCTGACATCCCTCCATTATCAAGATTGGGTTACCCTTCTCTTTAAAAAAGAGGGGGATAAATAAATTGATCCTATTGTACAAATGCAAGTGAGGAAATTATTACCCATACATCCTTGATAGTTAATTACATAAAAATAGGGAAATCTTTTTTTCTCATATACATATATATCTTTCCTATAGGATATAGGAGCTATATCTGTCTCGCCCCCTGTGGTCACACAATATCCATTGGTAGGGCATCTATTGAAATCAATCAAGACTGCTCTGCATTTTTGACTAACCCAGTTCCAAGTGTATGTCCATCTTTATCTCAATTAACAAATTATTTAAAATTGTTTTTTTCTGATAATATCTATAAATAAAACCAAATATGTGTATTTATGTATACCAATATATCGATAGTAGTAAAACTCTGTCCAAAACTTTATGTAATTATTCCTTTGTCCTTCATAGCATTTAATTCATACAGCGCTCTTGAGTTTCCTGAAGAAGCTCTTTTGAAGCAATTTATGTAGAGCAATAGTGTCTGTATTTGCTTATGAATTGAACAATTGATGTAACAAGGAATCTTTTATTAACTTTTTTTGTTGTAATAAAACTTATTGAATTTTATCAATTGTAATTGTATTCTTTTGGCCCTTTTGGCTTGTTCTGCCTCTCCTTTTTTCATGTTAAATTGGAATGTGGTGTTATTTCTCATCTCTTTGTCCTTACCTTTTTTAAAACCATCGTTCCTATGTCACAGAGCACACATGAGGAGAGAGGGGAGGAGGATGAGGAGGAGGATTCTGGCACTTTCCTAGGCTTCAAAGAAGAGGAAGACATGCATCAATCTGTAAGCAATGGCTTTCCAACCCCAGGACCCTTGGGAGTAGTATGTGGCTGGGAGGAGAAAGTTCCAGATGCTGTGATCCTCAGTGACCTCAAGGAGTCTGCTTCTCAAGCCTTGGCAAATTTGATGTGCATGGGCAACCCCATGCTTCAAAGCCTGCAAAAGGACCCAAGAATACATGGCATAAAGGAGAAGGATGATTACTGGTTGGCAACCCTCCTTGACCACCATTATAAGGAGTCTCAGAACTCATTCTGTCCCCACAGAGAGTGCAGAAGATAAAATATCTTGAGGACACGTTAAAGAGGGTTTTATTGAATGTTTTTCCTGACTCCAGTAGGTTGCAGTGTCGTGGAAAGTGTAGTTTTGTTTTGAGTCTTCTGTTGGTCAAGAGAGAAGCGTTGGAGAAGGTGTCTGCCTAAGTGAGGCATTTCATTTTGGAATTTTTTTAGTCCTCGCCACCCAGGGCTGTCAGCTCCCACATCCCATCTGCATCACATGGTGGACAATTACCTCGGGGCCAAAACAGAGATGGAGAGCTTTCCAGCTGATGATCCACTGACTTACTGGGTCAAGAGAATAGACCACTGGCCAGAACTTGCCTAGTATGCTATTGAGTTGTTGGGCTGCCCTGCATCCAGCGTGCTTTCAGAATGGGCAGGAGGTTTTGGTACTGATCATAGAGCGTGTCTGTCCACAGACTCCGTGGACCATTTGACTTTCCTGGATTACCAGCTATGAAGCCCCTGATGCTAATGTCACTGATTAAGTCTTTTTGGGATGTGGAATCTCTGCAGGACTTCGAGGCTGCCTAGCTTTGAGGGTGTTCAATCATTTAATCTGGAATAATGTTTTTGGTATAGGTTTCATGGGTGGAATTAACACCCAAAGACCATTTTTTTTGACAGGTGCAGCAGTTTTTTACAGCGAGGCCAATTCTTGCTTTCATCAAGAGTACCTTTATAGAGTTATGGTGGGAAGGCACCACCAACACCCAAAGACCAATTTCTATGCACCCGCACTTATATCCAAAGTCAAAGTGACACCAGAATGTATCCAAAAAAATCTATAATCTTGTTCCCAGTGCACTACATTGTGGCCTCATCATACACACTGGCTCCCCAGCTGTTGCTGAGCAAAATAAATTATTATTAATTATTGCTGCAGCAAATTCTAGACATGGCACAGATCTGCCACTTTACATGTAGACTAAGAGGACCCCCCAGGCACTATATTGATAGGAATTTTTCATTTTCATGCTTTCAATTTAAAAATAAAAAATCACTGCTCATTTAAAAATGACATTTTTAACAAACTTTTTTTTCTATTGATACATGTCCCCCGGGGCAGGGTCCAGACCCCTAAAACCATTGCATGACCAATTACTTGCATATAAGCCTTCAAAATGGGCACTTTTGATTTTTGATGCTTGGGTCCCATTAAATTTAATGGGGTTTGTTATTCAGTCCAAACTTTCGCGGTGTTCAAAAGTTCTGGTGTGAACTGATCAGGGGTCCATTCGGCCCATCCCTACTACAGATCCTGACTACGAGAGTTAGAAATTATCTTTAAAATATCCTCTACATTTACAACCCAGTGCTTGCCTGAAATTGATGCACCCAAGAAAGTTCTGAATCTGCCTTTCCCAGACGTTTTGCCCCAGATGAACCCCTGAAAGAACTTTCAGCTCTATGGGAACCCTTGTCAAAACCAATTAATTGATGGTTAGTGAGAAAAATGTTCCTTACAATGTTATTCAATGAGAACAATACCCTATACTGTTGTGTTCAGAATTACACTCTTCCAGACAGTTAAAACGTTTATAATTATTATTAGACGTGATTTATTTAGCACCAACAGTTTGTGCAGTGCTTTACAATATAAAGGGAGACAATACAGCAACAATACAATTCAATACAAGAAGCTTAGGACAGCACTGCACCTGCGAGCTTACAATCTAATAAGGAGGGGCTGGTGAAACAAAAGGTAGTAATTGTGAGGAATGAACTGATAAGGGAAGTAGAAGATTCTGTTGTTAGCTAAAGGCAGGATAGTCCTCCCGAAGAGATGAGTTTTCAGGGATTGCTTAAAAGTGGACAGAGTAGGAGATAAGCTGACAGATTGGGGTAGTGAGTTCCAGAGGATGGGACGTTTATTTGTGTCATGCTGTTGGCTCTGCCAAATAGCATTAGACTTGGAATTATGCAGGTGCCTTCAGATTGGAGGTCAGCTACCCACAGGTCAAGGAACCTCTAACGACCTTTGGAGGAAATTCATGATACTCTGGTTGAGAATGGCTGTTCTAAATCACCATTAGGGATGAGCTGAACACCCCCCGGTTCGGTTCGCACCAGAACTTTCGAACGGACCCCAAATTCGTACGAACGTTAGAACCCCATTGAAGTCTATGGGACTCGAACGTTCGAAATTAAAAGTGCTAATTTTAACGGCTAATATGCAAGATACTGTCCTAAAAAGAGTTTGGGGACCTGGCTCCTGCCCCAGGGGACATGGGTCAATGCCTAAAATGTTTTTAAAAATGGCCGTTTTGGCAGGAGCACTGATTTTAATGTCGATTAAAGTGGAAAAAAAAAGTGAAATATTCCTTTAAATATGGTGCCTGGGGGGTGTCTGTAGTATGCCTGTGAAGTGACACGTGTTTCCCGTGTTTAGAACAGTCCCTGCACAAAATGACATTTAACAGAAATAACGTCATTTAAAGCTGCTTGCGGTTTTAATGTTATATCTGGTTCCTGCAATATGGTTGAAAATCATTGAGAAAAATGGCATGGGTAGCCCTCCCTGTCCATTACCAGCCCCTTTGGGTCTTGTACGCATATTAAGGGGGACCCCGTACCCATATTAAAAAAAGGAAATGCGTGTGGCCCCCAGGCCCTATATACTCAGAACAGCAGTATACAGGCGGTGCAAACAAGGCAGGGACTGTGTAGGTTTGTTGTGTTAAGTTGAATCTGTTTGTAATTTTCAACTGGTACATTTTTAAAGTGTAGCTCCGGTCAAAAAAACTATTTTTAAGCTTTTTGGAAAACATAGGGAAGGGTTATCACCCCTGTATAATTTGTTTTGTCGTACATCTTTTTTCATCTCACTTGCTGTTGTCTCCTTCCGTTTGCAAGAAGGAGATGTTTGTAAGTTGGATGTTTGAAAGTAGGGGCCTGCCTTATATGCTCTGCAGAAATGGCGGAACAAGGTGTTGGTTTTGCCACAACATTGTAAGCCCTGAAAGTGACTCTTGGTGGGCGCTGGAGTGCCCTGCTGTGAACGATTATATCAAGAATTGTAATTACATGCCATTGTTGAACAGTGGTAGAAAAATTTACCTTTGGTGGTTGTGGTGCTGGTGCCACAACACTATAAGTCCTCACAGTTACTCTGGGTGGGCACAGGAAAGGGCCCTCCTGTGAAATATTATATCAAGAATTGTAATTACATGTCCCTGTTAAACAGGGGCAGAAAAATTGGGCCTTAGGCACTGGTGCTGGTGCCACGACACTGCAACCTCTCCCATATACTCTAGTTTTATTGCAGGAATTAGCCCTGCTGCAAAGCATTGCATCAAAAATTGTAATTAAACGCCCCTGTTAAACAGGGGCAGAAAAATTGGGCCTTAGGCACTGGTGCTGGTGCCACCACACTGCAACCTCTCCCATATACTCTAGTTTTATTGCAGGAATTAGCCCTGCTGAAAAGCATTGCATCAAAAATTGTAATTAAACGCCCCTGTTAAACAGGGGCAGAAAAATTGGGCCTTAGGCACTGGTGCTGGTGCCAACACACTACAACCTCTCCCATATACTCTAGTTTTATTGCAGGAATTATCCCTGCTGCAAAGCATTGCATCAAAAATTGTAATTAAATGCCCCTGTTAAACAGGGGCAGAAAAATTGGGCCTTAGGCACTGGTGCTGGTGCCACCACACTGCAACCTCTCCCATATACTCTATTGTTATTGCAGTAATTAGCCCTGCTGCAAAGCATTGCATCAAAAATTGTAATTAAACGCCCCTGTTAAACAGGGGCAGAAAAATTGGGCTGATGGCATCACCCAGAGCCAGAAATGTTCTTCCAAGATATCAGCGGAGGAGGAAGAGGATAGACAATCAACATTACAGGACAGTCACTCAGCATCAGCATAGGCAGTCTTGAAGGGATGTGATATTTCAAAAAAAATTATTCGGTTAAATCAGCTTCAGGTGCTTGGTAGCTGTGTGTGATCCAAGACTGATTCATCTTGATGAAGGTCAGTCGATCAACTGATTCGGTGGACAGGCGCACCCTGTGATCGGTAACAAAGCCACCAGCAGCACTGAAGGTGCGTTCCGAAAGAACGCTGGATGCAGGACAGGTCAGTAGCTCAATTGCATACTGTGCAAGCTCTGGCCAGTGATTCATCCTCAAGACCCAGTAAGCCAGAGGATTTTCGTGGGAAAGGTGTCCAAGTCTGACCTTGCCCCTAGGTATTCCTGCACCATGTAAATCAGACGCTGGCGGTGGTTGCTGGAACTGATCATACCTTGGGGCTGCGGACTAAAAAATTGTCTGAAAGCATCAGTCAGATGGCCACCTTCTCCACCGCTCCTTCTGACCGATGCCTCAGCAACACGTTGTCCAGGACCAGGAGTTTGTAACCTCCCAGTCTCTGGGAACGCGTTGCACAGACCTTTCTGCAAGGCCTCCCGGAGATGTCTCATCCTCTGCTCCCTCTGCGATGGCAAGATAAGTTCGGCAACCTTACCCTTGTACCGTGGATCAAGGAGAGTGGCCAGCCAGTAATGGTCCCTCTCCTTGATCCGAAGAATACGAGGATCCTTCCGCAGGCTTTGCAGGATCAGGGAGGCCATGCAGCATAGGTTAGCTGAGGCATTCGGTCCGGAGTCCTCTGGGTCACTAAGGACAACATGATCCGCAGCTACCTCCTCCCAGCCACGTACAAGTCCACGTGTTTCTTGGGTCTGTAAATCATCCCTACAAGACTGCTGCTGCTGCTGCTGCTGATGCTGAGTGCCAGCCTCCACCTCCATGCTGACACAATCATCCTCCTCCTCCTCTTCCTCCTCCTCATCCTCTTCCTGTGTGATGGGTGGCACAGCAGGAACACTGTCTGGATAAAGGGGGCCTTGAGAGGCAAGGAAGTCCTCCTCTTCCTGCCTCTGTTCTGCCTCAAGTGCCCTGTCCATTATTCCACGCAGCGTATGCTCCAAGAGGTGGACAAGAGGTACAGTGTCACTGATGCATGCACTGTCACTGCTCACCATCCTTGTGGCCTCCTCAAACGGTGACAGGACAGTGCATGCATCCCTGATCATGCCCCACTGGCGTGGTGAGAAAAAACCGAGCTCCCCTGACCCTGTCCTGGTGCCGTAGTCGCACAGGTACTCATTGATGGCCCTCTGCTGCGTGTGCAGCCGCTGCAGCATGGCCAACGTTGAGTTCCATCTGGTGGGCATGTCACATATAAGGCGGTTCTTGGGCAGGTTCAACTCCTTTTGGAGCTCATCCAGCCGAGCACAGGCATTAAATGATCGGCGGAAATGCACACAGACTTTCCTGGCCTGCTTCAGGACATCCTGTAAGCCCGGGTACCTGCCCAAGAACCGCTGCACCACCAGGTTAAGGACGTGAGCTACACAGAGCACATGGGTCAGTTGTCCCTGTCGGAGGGCGGAGAGGAGGTTGGTGCCATTGTCGCAAACCACCATTCCTGGCTTAAGCTGGCGTGGCGTCAACCACCTCTCGGCCTGCCCCTGCAGAGCTGACGAAACTTCCGCCCCAGTGTGGCTCCTGTCCCCCAAACAAACCAGCGCAAGCACGGCATGGCATCGTTTTGCCTGCGTACTTGCGTAGACCCTGGAACACCTACGGAGCACCGCTGGTTCTGAGGACAGAGCACTGGAAGAGGCCATGGAGGAAGAAGAAGAGGAGGGGGTGGAGGAGAGAGGTGTGTCACAACCAATAGTAGCATTTTGGAGGCGTGGTGGCGGAACAACCTCCAACACTACTGCACCTTGTCCTGCATCCTTCCCAGCTGCCAGAAGAGTGACCCAATGGGCCGTGAAAGACAGGTAACGTCCCTGTCCATGCCTGCTGGACCATGAGTCAGCGGTAATATGCACCTTACCGCTGACCGCCCTGTCCAGCGAGGCAAGGACATTGCCTTCCACATGCCGGTAGAGAGCCGGAATCGCCTTCCGTGAGAAAAAGTGGCGTTTGGGGACCTGCCACTGAGGAACCGCACATTGTACAAACTCACGGAAGGGGGCCGAGTCTACCAACTGAAAAGGCAGCAGTTGAAGTGCTAGCAATTTAGCCAAGCTAGCATTCAACCGCTGGGCATGTGGATGGCTGGGAGTGAACTTCTTTCGCCGGTCCAGCAGCTGGGGCAGGGACATTTGCCTGCTATAATCGGACGTGGGTGTACTGCTAGCAGAGTTCCCGGAAGCACTTGTCTGTGACACACCAAATTCTACACCTTCATTCCTCTCAGAGCAGGTTTCAGAGAGGACTGAAGGTCTAGTGGGGTTGGAGATGCCAGCTGATGAGGAGCAAGGAGAGGTCCGCTTTGTTCTTTGGTGTGGGTCTTTGAGGTACGCTTGCCAACGAGCTGCATGGCAGGTCAACATATGTCAGGTCAAGCATGTGGTGCCCAAGCGGCTGATGTTTTGGCCACGTGATACGCTTGAGACATATGTTGCAAATAGCAGCGGTGCGATCTGATGCACTCGTCTCAAAAAAGGCCCACACCAAAGAACTTTTAGAATAACGCGCAGAGGCAGCGCCCTGCACAGGCGGAGCTCTGCGGTGTGATTTAGTCGGTGTGCTGCCCCTAAGCTGGCCCCCGGAGGGCATCCTGCCTCGTTGGACATGTGCCTCCTCCTCCTCCTCCTCCTCTCTCCTACCAGGCACCCACGTGGAGTCAGTGCCTCATCATCCCCTCCCTCTTCATCGCTGTAGCAAACCTGGCAATATGCTGCAGCTTGTGGAACATGACTGCCAGATTGCTGTCCTTCTTGAGCACCCCCTCTCTCTGCATTCACACTACTGCCTTCCTCTAGCTGAGTGTCATCATCAGAGGCTACAAAACACTGGGAATCCTCCTGGAGCATGTACTCAACACTGTGCTCAAAGAGTTCAGGAGACTCCTCAGGAGGACGTGGTGGGTCTAGGGAAGGAGTCACTGATGATGACATTGAGACGAGGGAAGACGATGCGTTGGCAGCTGCTTTGCTAGTACCCTGAGACTGGGTGAGAGAGGATGAGGAGGATGAAGGGGGCTTGGTCATCCACTCTACCAAGTCATTGGCATGTTGCGGTTCAACATGTCCAGCTGCCGAAAAGAAGGACAAGCGTGTCCCATGGCCACGTGCTGATGATGACGATGCACCGCGTCCACAACCAGCACTGTTGTCTCTAGACACAGAGCCTGCTTGCCCTCTTTTATCGTCTCGCGCCTGTCTGCCTTTCCTTGCTGGCCTTCCAGACATGGTAATGGCCTGAAGGGAGTTGGGTAAAACAGCTGTTGGGTAATGTATATTGTGCTGGAGGCACACAACACCCACTAACTCCTGCAGATGCCTTTATTATAGAACACCAGAGATAAAGGGGTATACTGTAATGGAGTCACACAACACCCACTAAGCCCTGCAGATGGCTCTATTAGAGAACAGCAATAAAGGGTAGATACAGGTGTATATTGTGCTGGAGGCACAAAACACCCACTAACTCCTGCAGATGCCTTTATTATAGAACACCAGAGATAAAGGGGTATATATAGATGTATACTGTGCTGTGCTGGAGGCACACACAACTTCCAATAACTCCTGCAGATGGCAAGTGGGCTCAAATAGAGAAGAGCTATGTAGGTGGATATAGCGGTGTGTACTGGGTACAGAGCACGCAGACAGCACGCACAAGCTCCTAACACTACTGACTGCAAGCTCTATTATAAAAGATAGATCACTAGCTATATAGGTGAGGTGAATATAGCGGTGTATACTGCGGTCAGGGCACGCAGACAACAACCACTACAGAAGAGCAAGATCGAAAATCGGCCGATAATGATCGGTGTGTACTGTGTTGAAGGTACACAGAACACTCACTAACTGCTTCAGACGCCAACACACTACACAAGGCCGCCGCGCTGGCGGCCTTATATAGTGTGGGGCGTGTACTACACAGCCTGAGCTATGATTGGCCACAGGCATCCTGCCTGTGGCCAATCATGGCTCTCCTCGCTGCTGGCTCTGTGATTGGCCAAGCATGCGGGGTCACAGTGCATGCTTGGCCAATCATGAGCCAGCAATGCACTGCGATGACACAGTGCATTGTGGGCAGTGAGCGCCACACGAATTTGGCGTGAACGGCCCATAACGTTCGAAATTCGCCGATGTTCATACGAAGCTCATCCCTAATCACCATCAGTTCAAAATGGTTGTATTATGGACTCCCATACATATGCAACCTGCATATGACTGATTCTATAATCCCACATGGAAAGTTGTCCTATAAATCAAATATACTAATCATAAAACATCTTTTGGTTCTTATGGGTTTCTACCAACTACTGAATTTCATGCCAAACATAAAATAAAAACTGTATAGATACACAATAGCCTCATGAGCATTGTTTAGGTTATATTATGAGGCCACCAATATAATCTTCCTTTTTATATCTGTGATTCTTATATACTTCCATATTGTGTTTCATTCACAGAATGCTTGAAAATGATCTCCTGGCCTTATCAATACCTGATACTAAAGCTGATATGTGTTCAGCAAAATGCCAGCTCATGAATCTTTCATCATGTTATATAACCAACAGAGTGTAACCTAATTTTTTTTCTGCATTTTATCCAAATGTCATTGCAGGGGATTAATGTCACCAGCACACAATGCTTACTTCACTAGAAAATGCAAACACTTTTAGTTGAGGAAAATGTCCCGTGATTTAAAAATATATTGTTTATAATACATATATAGTACATGAACTTGTTTGCTGCTGATGTTGAAAAATTGTGAAATATACATTTGTAACACAAATAAAAACTATATTGTAATTGTTATTCTTTTTACAGTGCTTTCTTGGTTTAAAACTGATTCCACTTGTTACCAACAGGGATAATTTAAACATCTGGATTTTAGAAATCTATGCAGGCTTATTTATTAAACCAGAGAAAAGAGTCATTCTTCATATAAAAGACTCAGTCAACCCAAAAAGTGTTAAATTTTATTATTTTTAAGTCAGGAAAAAAAATCAAAGTGCAGAACAAATAATATGTGAGGGAATCTATAACACTGAATCTCAAATAATAACATTTAGTTGGTATCTCTTTCTATATACAACTGTCCCTATCCCACTTTGTTGTACATAGCAGAAGGTAAAAAATGTGGAATATTCACCACTTCCCTTCTGTCTCTACCCTTTCTTGACTTGGCTTGTCTCAATTTGCTCTTTTTTTTATTAAAGCAAAGATGATTGTTACATTTGTCCACATAGTCAATGCTGGTCTCCACTCCTACTTTAAGCCCACCATCATGCATTACCTGAAAATGTTACCTCATATTCCTAGTGACCTTGGTTACAAAACTGGCAAATCCAACTGCACTAAGTGTGTATATATATATATATATATATATACATCTATATATATATATATAAGCAAGGTCGATAATATATTGGATTTAATACTTTTGGAGTTGCTTGACCTTGTACTAGTATGTGGAGTGGACTTTATTCTGTCCTTTCCTGATCTGCGTGTCTATTATGGGCCAGTGACCCAAAATATTAGGCCTTATTCACATGGCAAAATCACATATGGTGTGACAAATATCTTGTGAAAATCTGCGGCCAGGAAATACTTCCAGGTTAGATCATATGTCCCTAAACCTTGGTTCACACTGAAGTGATTTCTGATGCCTTCCAGAATGCATGGAATCTCATGACAAGTGAAATGGAGGCTGTTCACATACAGTACAGGTGATACTTGAAAAATTTGAATATCGTGCAAAAGTTCATTTATTTCACTAATGCTAATTAAAAGGTGAAACTATTATATGAGACTCATTACATGCAAAGCAAGATAACTCAAGCCGTGATTTGTCATAATTGTGATGATTATGACTTACAGCTCATGATAACCCCAAATCCATAATCTCAGAAAATTTGAATATTGTGAAATATTCTAGGCTCAAAGTGTCCCACTCTAATCAGCTAATTAAGCCATAACACCTGCAAAGGGTTCCTGAGCCTTTAAATGGTCTCTCTGTCTGGTTCCGTAAGAAGCGAAAGCCTCAAAATGTAATTGCAAAAGAAGTTGGATGTTCCCAAAGTGCTGTATTAAAGCACATTTATAGAAAGCTATGTGGAAGTGAAAAGTGTTGGAGACTTTCACAAGGAGTGGACTGAGGCTGGAGTGCATCACGGATCCTGGACATGGACAAATGTCATATTCCTCTTGTCAAACCACTCCTGAACAACAAACAACGTCAGAAGCGACTTACCTGGGCTAAAGAAAAACAGACCTGGTCTGTTGCTCAGTGGTCCAAAGTCCTCTTTTCTGATGATAGCAAATTTTGTATCTCATTTGGAAACCAAGGACCCAGAGTATGGAGGAATAATGAAGAGGCACACATTGCAAGACGCTTGAAGTCCAGTGTGAAGTTTCCACAGTCTGTATTGATTTGGGGAGCCATGTCATTTGCTGGTGTTGGTACACTGTGCTACATTAAGCCCAGGGTCAGCGCAGCTGTCTACCAGGAGATTTTGGAGCATTTCATGCTTCCTTCCACTGACGAGCTCTATGGGGATGCTGACTATATTTTCCAGCAGGACATGGCACCTGCCCACACTACCAAAAGCACCAAAACCTGGTTCAATGACTGTGGGATTACTGTGCTTGATTGGATAGCAAACTCACCTGACCTGAACCCCATAGAGAATCTATGGGGCATTGCCAAGAGAAAGATGAGAGGCCTGAGACAGAACAATGCAGAAGCATTGAAGGCCGCTATTGAAGCATCCTGGTCTTCCATAACACCTCAGCAGTGCCATAGGCTCATTGAGGCAGTAATTGCTGCAAAAGGGGCCCAAATCAAGTACTGAGTACATATGCATGCTTATACTTTGCAGATGTCCAATATTGTTCTATGTACAATCCTTGTTTTATTGATTGCATGTAATATTCTAATTTTCTGAGATTATGGATTTGGGGTTATCATGAGCTCTAAGCCATAATCATCACAATTATGACAAATCACGGCTTGAACTATCTTGCTTTGCATGTAATGAGTTTATCTCATATATTAGTTTCACCTTTTAAGTTGCATTAGTGAAATAAATAAACGTTTGCACTATATTCAAATTTTTTGAGTATCACCTGTATATGCAATGCAAATCCGATGCATTTTTAAAAATTGTTCTGTGCAAGCTTGGTGTGGTGCTGTGTGATTTTCAGCTCTATTGACTTAAAGGGAAACTCCATGCAGATCACTTATCTGCCCTAAAGTAAAATGATTCCAGTATTTTTTCTACAAGGCATTGGCTTTGTTCATCAGCTCCAATCCTTGGACTTTGAGCTATGGGTGGAGACATAAGAATCACATCTGAACCGCATAAATTCACATCCATGGCTTTCTGCACACACTTTGGAATTTGGCTATTTGAATGAGGCCTTAAAGCCACTGGATGAGCATCAACTTGCATTTTTCAGGAGGTGGTAAACAATTTCTCTCAATTACAGGTTGCTTTCACAGAATATTATTCTCTAAAACTAGGGCTATTTCAAAACCTCAAAGTTTAGGGTGTCCCAGCTGAAGGAGGGCTTGCACATCAGAGGGGGGGGGGGGGGGGGGCAGGCACTCGATGACTTTGTATTATCACTGAGTGCTCCTAGCGGACATAGTGTGCTGCCATGTACCTTTTCACACTTTTAAGCATCAGCTTCCTTTGCATCTCTCTGTATTAATTTACAGTAGATGAGCCCCAGTGGCGGCTGGTGGTAATTTTTTTGGGGGGAGGGCATCAAACAGTACAATCGCCCACCCCCCCCTTCCCCGGGTCAGTGCACATACCCCTTCCATGGCAGGCAATTCCCAGCTCTCCTCTGCATGCATCAAGAGCAGCTTATTTTCAGAAACCATGAAATCAGACTGTAGACAGAAGTACAGTTAAATCACACTTGTTTAATAATAAAAGTAAAAAGAACAAACGTAGTCAAAACATAGCCAAAGTTCAGGAACTGGAATGGATAGTCAGCCAAGCCAGAAGTCAGGGATCAATGTAGTGGAACAGCAAGTAGGATCTGGATGCCAGAAGGTATGTCAGCAAAGCAAGTCTTGAACAGGATCGCAGGTGATAGTTTCTGTGATGTTGACCAAGGCGAAGGCAGAGCTCCTCTGGACTGGATGGCTTAAGTAGGCAGGACTGACGAGCAGGATATTATCAACAGCTGAGTAACTGTGGAGAGATAGGAGCTGGAAATTAGCCGACAGCTGAGCGGCCAGCTCAAAGAAGGAAGGGCTGAGCCCAGCCCTGACACTTCTCTCTCCCCTGCTCGCCGGCTTTTGTCTCCTCCCTCTTCCTCGGTGGCCAATCAGAATGCTTCTCCTTTCGGCAAATGGGTCTCAGACCCATGCTTCCTGATTGGCAGAGGGGCAATTCAGTGTGAGAATAGGGAATAATCCAATTCTTGCACACCTGGGTGGGCTCCTAGCGTATTCTCAGCGCCCTGAGCCCCCCCTTGTTTGATGTAAATGTAAGCCAGGGAGGAGGAACTTCCAGTAGTCATGGCGAGAGATGACCAGTGAGTGGACTCAGAGCTTTGTGGTGTCATTGGTTAAGGAAGTGGCATATTTTAGAGATGTTGAGGTGGCAGGCTTTGTACAAGATTACACCTAGCAGCTTGACACGCAGGGATGGGTTGATAGTTGAGCCATCGATCATGACAGAGAAGTCAGGGGAAGGGACACATGGGAGTCTGGGTGAGGAAATATTATGAGTTTGGCTTTGGGTATATTGCGTTTGAGGAACTGGTGTGACATCCAGTCTGATATGTCTATTAGTAATTCAGTGGTAAAGTATCTCCACTCAGGACCATCAGTCCTACTACAACAGATGCTAAAATCCCACTCAAAAGCACTGTAAAAACTGTTCCAACTCTAAGGTATTATCAAAGCATATGAATTTCACCCTAAACTTAGATTTGGTGGACTTTCTTACATTGCACACATGCATGTACACAGTGTTAGCTTTTGTTTTGGGTTGCTCATTGTTAAAGTTGCTCTTTCAATAAAAGTGAGAGGAACACTGCAACACAACATTATATTTGCTCTGCATTCCTTGTTGTTTGTTTATTAATTAAGTGGTAAAATCTCTCTACATTAGAAGAGAAGATGAATTATGCCCGGAGACAGCAAGAAACAATATAATGTCTGACACACAGAATATGAGAGAACTCCTTCCAGAATACATCTTCTTGGAACAAATTAAATCTATATTATCCCAACTGCCAATTCTAGGCACAAGAATACATTTAAATTAACCTCACTGCCAATTTAGGAAGTTGCAGAGGATTCCAGTGGCGGGATTGTTTCTGGAGAGGTGTAGAGTTGTCAAAGACAATTATATATTTAATAGGTCAGTAAGCAAGGATTTTCAGAGATGTAAACACGATGCAAGCATGGTCATCTGATGTAAGATTTCACATTTGGAAGGCTATGATCATTTAAAGAAACACTTCAGTCAAAACTGGGAATTCATATTTACATAGTTGCATAGTTAGGTCGAAAAAAGACATCCAGTTCAAACAAAATTCAGGAAACTCCCTATTAGCCCTTGTACACATTGTTGGAGATTCCGACAACCAAATCCATTGGATTTTGTCCGACTGATTTTGTCCGAAACTGTTGTATACACACGGTCGGACAAAGTTGTCGGAAAATCCGACGTTATGACGTTATTTCGTTACGACGGGACTATGTTCACGCTAGTAGCCAATAGCTTTGGTGTAGGAATTTGATCTGAGCATTCGTGGCACTTTGTCCGATCAGAATTCTCTACACATGATCGGAGTATGTCCGATCGGAGCATTTTGTCTGAAAATATTTCCGGCAAGTTGGAAAAGTTGGTCCGATGGATATTCAGACGGAAACAGTCCGATGCAGACCACACACAGTCGGAATATCCGACAAAACGCTCCGATTGGACACATTCCGACGGAATCTCCGACCCGTGTGTTCAAGGGCTAAGAGACCACATTATATGGCCACTGTTATTGCTTACTTCCCCTGAAAATGGTTTTGGGGTCTTGGGTTGCTAAACCATAACACTGGTTAACAAAGTCTGGGAGAAAGCCATAAGTTCTTATCTGCTTACTTGTTCTGGGTCAGGGACTGCAAATATTAAAGCCAAAAGATCAGAAGGCAAATTGGCATTTTAGTATGAGAGATCAGCAATGGCCTCTCCTATGACAGATTGCCATTAAAATAAACATGTGGCTATGCTATAAACATTTACATATCAATAGACTCTCCATTGGTATTACATACATTTGGTGCTGGAGGTGCCGGAACAGCGTTCCCCCGTGTTCCCGCTAAAAAAAAGCCCTGCATATACTGTATATCACAAACTACAACCATTTGTAAACCCAAGCACTAAACTTGCATATAAGGTTTACTATGTTATTTAAAAAATGATTTCAAATTTTTCTAAATATGCAGTTCTCATTAAAAAATACCTGGTAATTCTGAATATAGGGTGAAAATGCTCTGTATTTTTCTCCCAGTAATGCTTGCGGGCAGGTGCAGTCTACTTTCTTCATTGTAGGTGGCAGCACAGCGGCATTGCAGTTGGAGGGGAAGTCAGGAGGGAAATGTTTCTTCTATGGCAGGGATATGCAATTAGCGGACCTCCAGCTGTTGCAGAACTACAATTTCCATGAGGCATAGCAAGACTCTGACAGCCACAAGCATGACACCCAGAGGTAGAGGCATGATGGGAATTGTAGTTTTGCAACAGCTGGGGGTCCGCTAATTGCATATCCCTGTTCTATGGTTTCAGTTTCCTGGGTCACTGGGGAAGCTATTCAGTTGGATGCTGTCACCCCATTTGAATTCAAAAGCCGTCTTTAGTCAGGCAGAGCCTATTTAAAAATAAAAATAAAGATAAATCATAAGATAAAAAAATAAGATAAATAGAATAAAGAGACATGGAACAGGGAAAGGTTCCTAATGAGGAGGAAAAATGCAACTTCTCTGGAGATCTTACTGCTTGGGCACAAGAAAAGCCAGGCAACATTCTGCCCCTCCTAATGGGCGCTGTCGGTTTGGCTGAAACCTGCTCTTTACACGTTGTTGGACCAGTGAGTGTTTCCAGCTGGGGTTGTCCTCCCCCTGGGTTTTGATTTGTGTTCAACTGTGTTTGCATAATTTCAAGTTGTGTGTGTTATTACTGCTGCAGGGCTCTGCACCGCACATACATGTTTCTGCATTGCCACCTATATAGTGGCTTCCAAAGAAGAAATTACGCAGGCATAATCAACTCTTATCTCCATCAGGAAATCTGCGTTAAAAAATGCCACATACCCATCACTGTTGTACATGCATGCAGAGGTGAAGAGGCAGCGAGGAGAATACAGTCAATCAGCAGCACCCACATGCAACAAAGGATGAAAAAAGGTGAAAACAAATATATATATTTTATTTATTCAATGGTCATTGTTTATGATACACAGTGCATTAGCCAATTTAAGAGAATTATTAAATTGCCTATTTGAGTGTACATTTAAGTTATTAAAATTCAGAAGAAGAAATGTTTCCCTTTGGGGTCAGGCGACGATGACCGACAAGTTTTAATGTTTTAATTTTTATTACAGTGCAGCACAAAAATCTGTAAAATAAAGGAAATAATCACAAGCAGAGACTCTGAAAGGATTATGTAAGGTTCTAACCTATACCTGTAGGGTATTTGAAAGTTCAGTCTAAATTAACCATGTCTCTCTTGAGAAGTCTAAGCCTTGGGCTCTCCTTATATATTAGAATATTCCCATCTGCAGAGTTTGCTTTAAAGAGCAGAGCATGATGTAATGGGGAGAATCTTGAAATGTTACCATTTATTTTTAATTCCGGTTTGGTTACACCATTTAGTTAATTAACAGGGGGGGTTCATTCGAGCTCTGTATCAGTAAAGTATATCAATAATGACATTATTAAGATGATGGGATAAATAGAAATTATATAAGAATCATTTTTTCTCATGCATTTATTTTGCACTGTGTCTATCTTGGGAGTTCGGCAATTGTCCCCCAATCAAGTCAGTGAAGCCGACACCAAATTCTGACAAGCAGCAGTGATATGAGCAGAGGGGTAGAAATCCCAAGATGAACTTATAGCTGAACTCTGGGGTATTTAAAAAAATATGCTTGCAGTTATATGCTCCTTAGGCATAGGGGTAGAGGAATAAGCTGTAAAACAGTGCCTTAAGTATTCATACCCCTGGAAATGTTCCACATTTTGTCATGTTACAACCAAAAACGTAAATATATTTTATTGGGATTTTATGTGAAAGACCAACACAAAGTGGTACATAATTGTGAAGTGGAAGATAAATGAGAAATGGCTTTCAACATTTTTTTACAAATAAATATGTGAAAAGTTTGGCATGCATTTGTATTCAGCCCGCCTGAGTCAATACTTTTGTAGATCAACCTTTCTCTGCAGTTACAGCTGCAAGTCTTTTTGGGCATGTCTCTTCCAATTTCGCACATCTACAGAGTGACATTTTTGCCCATTCTTCTTTGCAAAATAGCTCAAGTTCTGTCAGATTGGATGGAAATTAAGGATGAGCCGAACACCCCCCGGTTCGGTTTTCATCAGAACCTGCGAACAGACCTAAACTTCCTGTGAACTTTAGAACCCTATTAAAGTCTATGGGTTCAAAATCAAAAGTGCTCATTTTAAAGGCTAATATGCAAGTTATTGTCATAAAAAGTGTTTGGGGACCTGGGTCCTGCCCCAGGGGACATGTATCAATCGAAAAAAAAAGTTTTAAAAAGTCAATTTTGTCGGAAGCAGTGATTTTAATAATGCTTAAAGTGAAACAATAAAATTTTAATATTCCTTTAAATTTCGTACCTGGGAGGTGTCCGTTACATAAGAGGGGGATGGGGTCACTCGCACGTCACTTTGGGAAGCCCGGCTTTCCCCTTGCGTCAGAGGGGGCGGGGTTAGGTAATGGGTGGCCCATCCTCCTCAGCTAAGACGTGTCAGGCTGCCGGGATTCCTGCAGTGTCTACGGTGGAGACAGGATGGATGCGCTGCGCTGGACCATAAGGAAAGAGCACCCATCGCTGGACCCCGGAGAAGAGATCAGCCATTGCTGGATAGCAAGAGTGGATTACCACCGCTGGAATCTTTTTAAAAAAAAAATATTTTTAATAAAGGTCTTTTCCCAATGGTGTGTGTGTGTTTTTTAACATTTTTTTACACTTTCTTTGTGAAATGGTAAGGGTAATTTTGCACCCCCTTACCATTTCAAACAGGGGGTCTGGGATCTGCGGGTCCCCCTGTTAAAGGGGGCTTCCACATTCTGATAAGCCACAGACCCCCACAACCACCGGCCAGGGTTGTGGGGATGATGCCTTTGTCCCCATCAACATGGGGACATGGTGCTTTGAGGGGTCACAGACCCCCAAAGCATCCTCCCAATGTTGAGGGCATGTGGCCTGGTATGGTTCTTTTTCTGCGGCCTGCCAGGTTGCGTCCTATGATAAAGGGTCTGGTATGGATTTTTGGGGGAGCTCCACGCCATTTTTTTAAACTTGGCGTGGAGTTCCCCTTAAAATCCATACCAGACAAAATTTAAAGGAATATTACACTTGTATTGTTTCACTTTAGGCATTATTAAAATCACTGCTCCTGAAAAAACTGCCTTTTTAAAACTTTTTTTTGCATTGATACATGTCCCCTGGGGCAGGACCCAGGTCCCCAAACACTTTTTATGACAATAACTTGCATATAAGCCTTTAAAATTAGCACTTTAGATTTCTCCCATAGACTTGTACAGGGTGTTCCGGGGCTTTTCGAATTTGCCGCGAACACCCCAAATTGTTCACTGTTCGGCGAACAGGCAATGTTCAACACGAAATCGAAGCTCATCCCTAATGGAGAGTGTCAGTGAAAAGCAATTTTCAAGTCTTACTGCGGATTCTCAATTGGATTTAGGTCTGGATTTTTAGGCCTGGAATTCTAACACATGAATATGCTTTGATCTAAACATTCCATTGTAGTGCTGGCTGTATGTTTAGGATCATTCTCCTGCTGGAAGGTGAACCTCTGCCCCAGTCCCAAGTCTTTTGCAGACTCTAACAGGTTTTCTTCATCATCTGACAACCTTCCCTGTCCCTGCTGAAGAAAAACATTTCCACAACATGATGCTGCCACCGCCATGTTTCACGGTGGGAATGGTGTGTTTAGGGTGATGTGCAGTGTTAGTTTTCTGCCACACATAGTGTTTTGCTCTTAGGCCAAAAAGTTCAATTTTGGTCTCATCTGACCAGAGCAACTTCTTCCACATGTTTTCTGTGTCCCCCACATGGCTTCTCACAAACTGTAAACGGGACTCTTTTTCTTTCAACAATGGCTTTCTTCTTGCCACTCTTCCATAAAGGCCAGAAATTGTGGAGTGCATGACTAATAGTTGTCCTGTGGAAAGATTCTAACGTTTGAACTGTGGATCCCTGCAGCTCCTCCAGAGCTACTATGGGCCTCTTGGCTGCCTCTCTGATTATTGCTTTCCTTGCTCGGCCTGTCAGATTAAGTGGACGGCCATGTCTTGGTAGGTTTGCAGTTGTGCCATACTCTTTCCATTTTCGGATGATGGATTGCAGTGGCAGCTGGCTTTTTTTGGGGGGGGGGGGGGCAAACAACCCCCAGAGCGTCACCCACCCCCCTGCTGTTTGCTAGTCAGTCCAGCACTTACCCCATCTGCAGTAGCAGATGGCAGGCAGCAGGCAGCGTGGTGCAGCGAATCCATGTGCTCTCCTCCATGGCAGCTTCCAGCTCCTCCCCTCCTCCTAGGCATCCAATAGAATTGCCTGTCCTTTCAGCCAATTGGGTGACCGCTGTGAAATCTGGCTTCCTGATTGTCTGGGAGGAGGATCAGTGTTACAAAAGTGAATATTCATTTGCTGTTTTAACATACCTGGGTGGAATTGGAACACACTCCCTGCGACCTGAGCCCACCCTATATTGAAGCCTATTAGAGCCTCTGGCTCTAATCAGTGGTTCAAAAGAAATCCCCCCTGCATTGGACTCCATACACCGGTATCCTGAAAGGGGCTTGGTGCATGGATGGGGGGGGGGCGGCACCCATGCACCCTTAATGGATGGGCCACCCCTGATGGATTGAATAGTGCTCCATAAGATGTTCAAAGCTTGTGATAATTTTATTTTTTAACCTAACACTGCTTTAAACTTCTCCACAACTTTATCTCTGACCTGTCTGCTGTGTTCCTTGGCCTTTATGATGCTGTTTGTTCACTAAGGTTCTCTAACAAACCTCTGAGGACTTCATAGAACAGCTGTATTTATACTGAGATTCAATTACACACAGGTGAACTCTATTTACTGATTAGATGACTTCTGAAGGCAGTTTATTCCATTCGATTTTTGTTATGGGTATCAGAGTAAAGGGGGCTAAATACAAATGCACACCACACTTTTCAGATATTTATTTGTAAAAAATGTTGATTACAATTTTATAATTTTCCTTCCACTTCACAATTATGTGTCCATTTGTGTTGGTCTATCACATAAAATCCCAATAAAATTTACGTTTTTTGTTGTGACATGACAAAATGTGCAAAATTTTAAGGGGCATGAATACTTTTTCAAGGCACTGTATGTGCATTTTTCCCTGCTCCCTCAGCAGCCAGTGCTCTCCTTTTAATTCCAGTGCACTGGAATTTTGGCAGGCCCTTGCAATCTGCATTACATGGTGGAAGCCTTTGGGAGCAAAGAAATAAGGTATGTTTTACAGCTTATTCCCCTACCACTAGAATAAAAGTGCATGTAAACCTCGGACAGGAAAAATGAACAAAGTATATCCTTCTTTAGTGTGTACTCACAATCCAAAGCACTGAGTGTAATTTCTGTCTGCAGTCTGGTTCCTCTGCAATCTGAAGCTGTGGGATGTAGGAGGGGGTCTTCAGCACACAGCTTGTCATTGACAGCCACAGCTGTGTTTCCCTGTGAGATTGTGTAGGGGGTGGGGGGGGGTGTTTCCCTTCCCTCCACTCAGATCTCAGAATACACTCAGTGCTCATCTCTTTACTGTGATCAGATCCGTCCCCCCTGCCTCAGAAAAGCTGTGTAAATTCTACACTTTAACTACTTGAGACCCGCGCTATAGCCGAATGACGGCTACAGCGCGGACCTCCTTTGCCGGGACTACGTCTATTGACGTCGTCCCGTGCACGAGCGGCCTGCGCGCCCCTTGGGGGGCGCGCGCGGTGCGCTCTGTGATCGGCGAGTCTATGAGACTCACCTGATCAATCCCGACCCCTTATCACGTGATCAGCTGTCAGCCAATGACAGCTGATCATGTGATACAATGGAGCCGGTAATCGGCTATTATTCCTCCTCACGCTGACAGCGCAAGGAGAAAAAAAAGAGCCGATCACCGGCGGCCGTGATCGGGACATCAGTCCCGATCATGGCCAGCCCTGCCAGTGCCCACCTGCCCCCTGCCAGTGCCCACCTGCCCCCTGCCAGTGCCACCTCAATAAAAAATAAGTGTCCCCCCGTCAGTGCCACCCAGCAGTGCCCATAGTGCCGCCCGGCAGTGCCCACAGTGCCACCCAGCAGTGCCCACAGTGCCACCCAGCAGTGCCACCCAGCAGTGTCCACAGTGCCACCCAGCAGTGCCCACAATCTGCCTCAACAAAGGTGCTGCACCCCAGTGCCACATATCCGTGCCCATCAGTGTCATCTACCAGTGCCCATCAGTGCCCATCAGTGCCGCCCATCAGTGCCCAGCAGTGCCACCTATCAGAGCCACCTATCAGTGCCCCCTATCAGTGCCCATCAGTCCCATCTATCAGTTGTACCTATCAGTGCCCCTTAGTGCCACCCATCAGTGCCACCCATCTGTGCCACCCATCCGTGCCATCTTATCTGTGCCCATCTTTGCCCATCAGTGCCGCCTTATCTGTGCCCATCGGTGCCGCCTTATCTGTGCCTATTAGTGCCGCCTTAACTATGCCTATCAGTGCCCACCAGTGCAGCCTATCAGTGTCCACCAGTGCAGCCTATCAGTGCCGCCTCATCAGCGCACTTCAATGAAGGAGAAAAATTACCTGTTTGCAAAATTTTATAATAAACTATTAAACATGATTTATTTCTTTTTTTGCATCTTTTTTTGTTTGTTTAGCAAAAAATAAAACTCCCAGCTGTAATTAAATACCACCAAAAGAAAGCTCTATTTGTGGGAAAAAAATGATACAAATTTCATTTGGGTACAGTGTTGTATGCCCACGCAATTGTCATTCAAAGTGCATCAGCGCTGAAAGCTGAAAATTGGTCTGGGCAGGAGGGGGGTTTAAGTGCCCAGTAAGCAAGTGGTTAAACAGATGTAGAAAAGAGGGCGCTGCAGATAAACAACAACGTCTGTAGGAGGATGTGCTTTATCTCTGTGTATCACCTGGGCTCAGTCACTAGGTATATGTAAAGGTTTCCAATCATTTTAATGAGCATTTAATCCTTGCTATATCTCAGGTCATTGCAAGGGTATTTTTTGCTGCTGCTTGGAATGGGATGGTTATTTTATATAAATTATTTCCCCCTATTTTAAAATGGATTGTAAAAAAAAATTAAATGTATCCTTTTTTATTCAGGTAAATATCAAAGATTACATATTAATATTGTTCAATTCAGCCAGCAATGGGAGCCAGTGTTTGCTTTTCACATCATTGACATGATGAGGTTTAAGGTGTGCTGGCCGCATCTGTTTAAATATCTGTTTTACCTGTGGAATTTTTATGTGATTTTTAAACATCAAATAAATACTATACTATATACTGCATTTCTGGCTCCAGGTGGTGAGCAATTTCTCTGTCAGGACAGATATCTGGCAGTTCTGTATACTGGGAGAACAGGACATTTGAGACCCCCAGAGAGGGTAGGTTACACTTATAGGCTAATTACCATTATTCCACTGGTGCGTGCAATGTGGTGGAGGATTTGCACCATTGGACACATGGATTAAAACACACTTTTTTTCTGGTTTAAATTGCACTGAGCACTGCGTAATTGAGAGTGTCAACACATACTGGATTTTTTTTTAAAGTGGACTATTTGTATAGGCTTACACTTTTGGATGATTTAATTAGGAATTTAATTAGAGCACTTTACATTCATGTATCTGTGTTATATAATAAGTTATATACATAAGTGGTCCATGTTTATGCTCATTTAGTATATGCACAGCAATATATAGTATAGTTTCTTTGGCAATGCACTGTTTGTATACTATAGCAATACATTATAAATACATTTTAGCATAAACAATGTGCAATACAATCAATTCTAGTGCAATATTGAAGAAAGTCTTCCTATAAATGTTAATCCCCATCCAAAAATACAGTGACCACACATAAATCACATGGAGTGATGAAAATCTTCCCTCTCCACACCTTGTGAGCCCTCCAGCTATGAGAAACTCACCCACCAGATATCAACACTTCCAAAGTATCAATAGGTCATATTGTGCCAAATGGAAAATGCCATCTGTAGGCTTGTCCCCACTCAACATGTCATTAGGTTGAACCTCAGACACTGGTGTTCTATTGTTTAATGAGGAAGGTACAGCTGGTATTGCACACTTGTGGTATTGATGCAAATAATAATCATAACAAATAACATAAGTATACTGTGAATTACAATACAAATATATGCATAAAAAAAAGGAAATACAATCTTTCACATAGTATAGGTTAATATCCAATATATCAAGTCCATATGAAGAATTAAGAAATTCCACTCCTGTATAAAAATGTGAAAAACACGGGTGTGGAATTTCTTCATTCTTCATATGGACTTGATATATTGGATATTAACCTATACTATGTGCAAGATTTTATTTCATTTTTTTCACGCATATATTTGTATTGTAATTCACAGTATACTTATGTTATTTGTTATGATTATTATTTTGATGGCACAAGTTTTGGGGGAATTTTTCACATAATTCCACTATTTTGTGACACGTGTTTAGCGCAATTCTTTATTTTTTGGTTTGTTTTTCACTGTAAGATATGTTGTACAGTAGAGTTGCAGCTTCCCATAGATCCTCATAGAAGATCTATTTGTTCTGACATTTCTCCGCACTTCGGTGCATTTTTTTTCCGTAGCGCAGTTTCTTTTCTTTTTCTTTTTTTTACTTAAGAGTTACTCACCACCAGTTGCCCCACCCAACACTGACCCTGCCCCACCCCTAATTCCGCCCCTAAACACGCCCTCGTAAATTATCTAATGAAATTACACTTTTAAATGTTTTATGAAGTTTTAAGTTACACAAATAATTATTAACAACAACTTTAACAATATTAACATAAAGCATATTTCATTGATCTGACTGTGATAAATACAATGAGGATGAAATATGATTGGCTACTATAGGCACTGTACACATAATTACTGCCCTGTTAAGTAAATATTTTAATGGTATATTAAATATAGCATTAAAAAAAATTAAAACCAATGAATTAAACTTTCACTGATTTAGGATGCAGAGAGACAGTGGAGCACAGCATGGACAGGGGAGCGGGAGCTGCCAACGTTAGCTTTTCCTATTAATAAGCTGGTGATTGGTTGCTAGGTGGACCTAGCAACCAATCACCAGTTTAATAGGAAAAGTAAACTTTGGCAGCTCCAGTCCAACTACTCTCCCTGCTAGCCTCTGCTCTGCCCCCACCTCACCTAGTTCTTTGCAAGACTCCCGCTGTATGTCAGAACCCTGCTAAAAGAATGACAGGGGGTGAAAGCTGTGAGGAGAATCAGCTTCTGTTCAACCCTGCATGCCTGCAGGGTCCACCACCCCCTTCAGTGTGGCTCCACACTCTCCCTCAGCTTATTTCCATTTGCCTAATGCGAGCAGGTGAGTGGAAATTTTGAAGGCTGATTATAGCATAAAATGGACCATTAAAAACAGACAAAATTTGCAATATTAAATCGATAGTATTATCAAACCATTAAGCTTTTTCTTGCCATCAATAAAATGCTTTTCTTGGTTTTATAATACTATTGTTTTGATCGGATACCTGTTGATCCGGTAGATTTAAAAAAAGTAACGTAGGCTCACGTACTTACCTGAATCTGTAGTCTTGTGCTATTCTGGGTTTCAAGTTTTCTTCCTTCTGGACTGCAAAGTGTGGGGGGGGGGGGTTCTTCTTGGGTGCCTAATGCTGGGACACTCCCATTAGGTCCATTAGTGGAATCCTATCAAAGTCTAGAACATGGTCAGAAGACTCTAATGACCTGTAGACAATAAGCTACAGCAAGTCTGGGTGGCAGCAGGTCTGGGAATCTGTGGTAGTCTCTCCCAAAAAAGAAACCACGGAGGGCCGCGCGACAGCATACTCTGGTATTTTGGGAGTTTTTTTTTAAATTTGTGAATTGGTGAGAAGGGAGTGCGTGGGAGTAGGTTGTGAATTTGCTCAGAGATGGCCTTGGCGGAGATAACAAATAGTAAAGGTTCACACATGTATAAATAATACATACATAATACTAGAATAGCAGTCTGGCAATTTTATTCAAAAATAAAAATAAAACATGGTATGAAACATGGTATGACATGTATGGATAAAGGTCTGGGAATCTGTGGTGATCTCTCCCAAAAAAGAAACCATGGAGGGCGACGTGACAGCATACTCTGGTGACTAAAAAAGGGTTTTGGGAATTTTTGTTTTAATTTGTGAATTGGTGAGAAGGGAGTGGGTGGGATTAGGTTGTGAATTTGCTCAGAGATGGATTTGATGCAGATAACAAATAGTAAAGGTTCACATATGTATAATGTATTTGCTTAAAAAAAGCCACATAGCAGTCTGGCACTTTTTATAATAATAATAAAAAAAAAAACATGGTATGACATGTATGAATAAAGAAGAGTAAGTTCCTCTTAGACTGCATTAAACTGGGTAAGGTCACATCTGTCTTTTTCAAAAATTGCATTCTGAAATATTTATATGGTAATGTGGTTGTTGATATGGGAAATGTCATGATAATTGTTTTCTAAGCATGACAGATAAAGGGCCTGGCATGCCTTTTTAAGTGCCAACAAGAAGAGATAATGTAATATCTAACATGATCACAAACGGTTTTACATGTAAGCCTGTAGGATTTTTACATGATCCCTTGATTAAGCATGTAAGAGTGTAACATTTCAGAGTCACGTGGGTATTTCAGCAGAGACTCTGGCAGCTGAGCAGAGGCCACAAATGCACCAGAGCTGATGTAATTGTGGATTATCTTGCTTAATTAAGCCTGGAGCTCTTTCTGTTTTGGCAGTGCAGACATTCTGAGTCTGGGAGGGAGATGGAAGATATTCTGAGTGTCTTGGCATAGGAAGACAAGCATGGGGACATAATGCTGTGGATAAAATGTAACATGAAAACAGATACAATCGTTTTGTCTTTTCACTTAAATATACCATAAACAGCATTCAAAGACTGGTGTAAAGTTCACACGTAAAGCAGCAATAATGCCAACAAGTATTTAAATAATTAACTCATGTACAGAATACAATTTCAGCTGCACAGTACATTTATTTGCTCGGCTCTCTAGTTTTTTCTTACTTTAAAAAAGATATCAGTTCTTGTTGAAAACTTGAATATAGCTTTATGAAGAACACCTGCAATAAGACCAATGAAGACTTTTGCCAATTTTTAGTCTTGCTGCTGTAATAATATTTCATGCAGGAACGGCATTTCACCCTCCTACGGACATATGAGGTATACTTACTCCACTAGGAATGAGTGGAGGGATTTGGCAGAATTGATTTTACTGCAAAATTTCGCCAAAGTGGGAACTTTAATTTTCACTTATTGAGCTGCTTAGGCCGAGTCTACTTGGGGGAAAAAAAATAATTTTTTCTATAGTTAGAGCAGTGGCCTTCAACTTACTAAATATAAGTATGCACCCCAAAGCTCAAACACAGAGGCAGGGCTAGGGGTGTACACATATCATGGATGTGATGCTATGCTTCGTAGCCATGGCAGAAATTACAGAGCACATGTGAACGAGTCCTTGATTTTTTTTTTTTTCCAAAGTCTTTTATTGATGTTTACGGAAAACAAAAAGGAAACAGGTACAGTAGAGCCACGTAACAGAGTACAATGGTGTTGTAACAGTGGTAACAGGTACAAATGACAAATAATCATAACTTGAGTATTGACAGGTAACGTGTATACGTCAATCAAAAACAGTGTTGCTGACCCAATCTATAACTAAGCTTTAGGTTAGGGGTAGAGTAGCGAGGGTTGAGGAAACCCAGAAGTACCTATAAAAAACCCTTTCAAGAGCCTAGTACACATCCTCTAGAAGCTAATCCTTCGAGGGGGCTTACCAGGGGGTCAAGTGTAAGGGATGTCTATGACTATTATGTAACAAACATTAGGTAGCTGGTTTCCATGTGTGCTATAAGTAGCAAGATCTTAAGAGCTATGGGGATCAGGAAGTCTAGTGATAGAAAGTAATTAGGGGTTGTGGACCTAATCAAGTGGGAAGAATGGGTATCAGGCTCTTAAGGCGGGGGGACTCCGGTTAACAGTTGGCTGCATTCAGCCGAACTTCGGAAGTGGTGTCAGCAAGCCCAAGTTGCCCAATATTTAGATGGGGTGTCTTTAGCTTGGCAAATAAAATTTTCCATTTTAGCTATGTTGGAGGCTCTCTTAATCCAATCCGAGACTGAAGGAGGTGTAGTGGATTTCCATAGTGGGGGAATGCACATCTTCGCGGCATTTAACAGGTGTTGTGCTAGAGAGCGGTGGTATGTTTTCAGTGGAAGTGCAGAGTGGTGCAGAAGCATTGGTGCTGGGGAAAAATCGATGGGGAACGTGGTAATTTGGCATATAAGGCGGTGTGTCTCCTTCCAAAACGGTTGGAGCCGAGAACAGGACCACCAAATATGTATGAATGAGCCTATGCTGTCTGAACATCTCCAGCAAGAAGGGGTTATGTTGGAATCACGTTTGTGGAATTTGACGGGTGTGAGGTACCATTTGGTGAAAATTTTGAAATTATTTTCCTGAACGGAGACATTAGAAGAGCCTTTATGAATATGAGTAAAAATGTTCGTCCAATTAGTATCCGTCAAGGACAGAGATAAATCCGTTTCCCAGCTGTAAACGGCCAAGTTGGCTTTTGGGCTATGTGTTGAGAAAAACATTGCGTATATACTGGAAATTACGTGGCGTTGTGGTTCCCTTTGGTTGCATAACATTTCAAATGGCGTGAGCTGCCTAGCAAAGTCAAATTTAGATTGTCGGCCCGTCAAAAAGTGTCTGATTTGAAAATAAACCCACAGCGGGAAGGGGCGCCCCGAAGGTTGTGTGGGGAGTTCTGAGTCGGGCATTGGGAAAAAAAGTGCAGAGCTCTAATGTCAGTTGAATGCCACAATCCAGAGAGGAACGTGTCTGATTGGCCTGCTGGAAATGCGGGGTTATGATTTATTGGAGTCATCGGACTGTGGTGGGAGGAAATGTGATGGGTGTGACAGGCCGAATGATAAGCTTGCAATGTACTCGCAATTAGGGGGTGTTGTTTGCATGTTTGAGGGACATGTTCAGGATTCAGCCATGGTAGGAATTTAATCGAAGAGAAAGCGTTCTCTATCTGTATCCAAGCTTTAGTATGCGAATGAACATTCCAGTCTACAATTCTAGCTAAGTGACTAGCCCAGTAATATTTCTTGACATCAGGTAGGTTGATACCTCTTTTGGTTTTCGGTCGGGTCAGTCTGGCAAAGCTTAGCCTGGCTCGTTGTCCATTCCAAATAAAGTTGGCACAGATAGTCTGGAATGATTTAAAGAAGGCCGGGGGGAGCTTAATTGGGACCGTTTGAAAAAGGTATAACAAACGGGGAAGGACATTCATTTTAATAATTGAGGCTCTACCAAACCAAGAGAATAGTCCGGTAGACCAGGCTTTGAGATCTTTCTGGATGGTCTGGAGAATGGGGACAAAGTTAACAGAGTATAAGTTTCCCAGTCTAGAGGGTAGTTTAATGCTTAAATAAGTGATGGCTGTATTATTCCAGCGAAAGGGGAATTTTTTTTGGCACAAATCTATTGTTTCGGTATTCAGGGATATATTCAGGGCCTCCGATTTAGAAAAATAGATTTGTAAATTGGATATTGCTTTAAAGGCATCAAGGTCTTTAAGGAGATTAGGAATGGAAACAAGAGGTTCAGTAAGGAAAAGTAGTATGTCGTCAGCGAAGGCGGCAATTTTATGAGTCTTGGTTCCAATCTGTATCCCCCTAATGTCCGGATTTGAGTTCAATCTGCGGAGGAGGGGTTCTAAGGTGAGGATAAATAATAGGGGTGAGAGCGGGCAACCCTGACGGGTCCCATTGGACACGGAGAAGGCGCCCGACAGTTGGCCATTAATCCTGACTTGGGCCGTTGGAGAAGCATACAAAGCCATAATAAGAGATGTCAGTCAGTCAGGTAAACCTATTTTTCGCAGAACTTCTGCCATGTAGTCCCAGGCCACTCTGTCGAACGCCTTCTCTGCATCCAACGAGAGGAAAAATACTTTTTGTGTCGAGGAGGTCAGCCAGTGGTGTATGGAGAGCGCTTTTATCTCTTCCCTCCCTCCCCGGCACGAATCCCACCTGATGGAGAGACACAAGCCAGGGAAGCAGGGGGAGAAGACAATTAGCTAATATCTTGGCGTAGATCTTCAGATCCACATTAAGCAATGAAATAGGTCTATAGTTTGTCACTTGTGTTTCGTCTTTATTAGGTTTCGGGATTACCATGATATGGGCCCTTAGTAAGTCTCCGGGGGGGGGGGGGGTGGTTTGTCTGATGTTAATGAGTTAAATGCTGCAAGAAAATGTTGTTTTAGGGTGGCAATATAAGATTTATAATAGCATGCAGTAAGACCGTCAGGGCCGGGGCTTTTTCCGGGTTTCATGTGTTTGAGAGCTGCCTCAAGTTCAGGGGCCGAGAGAGGCGCTTCTAAAGAAAGTGTCGTCTCTGGTGAAATGGGGCTTGGAGCATATGTTTGTAAAAAATTCTCAATTAAAAGCCTTCTATGTGCCTGATCCTCCTGTGGCGACTGTTCCCGAATGTTATAGAGTTTGGAGTAATATTGAACAAATTGTTCAGCAATCATGCGGTTGGATACTACTTTGTTGCCCTTGGGGTCCGTGATGGAATGAATGGTTCTGGTGGCCTGTTGCTTTCTGAGTGCTCTAGCCAAAAGTTTACCAGATTTATTGCCATATTCGTAAAAGAATTTACGCGAAAGCATATAGTTAGGGATGAGCTTCGAGTTCGAGTCGAACTCATGTTCTACTCGAACATTGCCTGTTCGCCTGTTCAGCGAACAGTGAACAATTTGGGCTGTTCGCAGCAAATTCGAAAAGCCGGAACACCCTATACAAGCTATGGGAGAAATCTAAAGTGCTAATTTTAAAGGGTAATATGCAGGTTACTGTCCTAAAAAGTGTTTGGGGACCTGGGTCCTGCCCCAGGGGACATGGATCAATGCAAAAAAAAGTTTTAAAAACGGCCGTTTTTTCAGGAGCAGTGATTTTAATAATGATTAAAGTGAAACAATAAAAGTGTAATATTCCTTTAAATTTCGTAGCTGGGGGGTATCTATAGTATGCCTGTGAAGGGGCGCATGTTTCTGGTGCTTAGAACTGTCCCTGCACAAAGTGTCATTTGTGCAGGAAAAAAAGTCTTTTAAAATCACTTGCGGCTATTGTCGGGTCCCGTAATACAGAGAACACTCAATGAGTGTTCTCTGCATTAGCCGACAATTCATTCATTCATTGATAAAAAAAAAAAAAAAAAAAAAAAAGCGTGGGGGTTCCCCTAAATTCAATTACCAGGCCCTTCAGGTCTGATATGGATATTAAGGGGAACCCCGCATTAAATTTAAAAATAAATTGACGTGGGGGTCCCCCTAAAAATCCATATCAGACCCTTTATCCGAGCACGCAACCTGGCAGGCCGCAGGAAAAGAGGGGGGGACGAGAGAGCGGCCCCCCTCCCTCCTGAACCATACCAGGCCACATACCCTCAACATTGGGAGGATGCTTTGGGGGTCTATGACCCCTCAAAGCACCTTGTCCCCATGTTGATGAGGACAAGGGCCTCATCCTCACAACCCTGGCCGTTGGTTGTGAGGGTCTGCGGGCGGGGGGCTTATCAGAATCTGGAAGCCCCCTTTAACAAGGGGACCCCCAGATCCCGCCCCCCCCCCCTGTTTGAAATGGTAAGGGGGTACAAAAGTACCCCTACCATTTCACAAAGAAAGTGTCAAAATGGTTAAATAAGACAAACACACTTTTGAAAAATTCCTTTATTAAAAATAAAAAAATAAAAAAAAGATTCCAGCGGTGCTAATCCACTCTTGCTATCCAGCGACGGGTCTCCGGGGTCCAGCGATGGATGATCATATCCACCGACGGGGGATCTCTCAGGTTTCCGTTACATCAGAGGGGGCGGGGTCACCCACACGTCACTGGGGAACCCCTGGCTTCCCTCTCCAGTGTCAGAGGGGCGGGGTCAGGTGACGGGTGGCCCCGCCCTCCTAATATAAGAAACGTCAGCGCTGGGATCTCTGCAGTGTCTCCGGAGTGGAGACAGGAGAAGGATGTATGGACAGCGCTGGACTAAGAGATCCCCCGTCGCTGGATATGATCATCCATCGCTGGACCCCGGAGACCCGTCGCTGGATAGCAAGAGTGGATTAGCACCGCTGGAATCTTTTTTTTATTTTTAATAAAGGAATTTTTCAAAAGTGTGTTTGTCTTATTTAACCATTTTGACACTTTCTTTGTGAAATGGTAGGGGTACTTTTGTACCCCCTTACCATTTCAAACAGGGGGGGGGGGATCTGGGGGTCCCCTTGTTAAAGAGGGCTTCCAGATTCTGATAAGCCCCCCGCCCGCAGACCCTCACAACCAACGGCCAGGGTTGTGAGGGTGAGGCCCTTGTCCTCATCAACATGGGGACAAGGTGCTTTGAGGGGTCACAGACCCCCAAAGCATCCTCCCAATGTTGAGGGTATGTGGCCTGGTATGGTTCAGGAGGGAGGGGGGCCGCTCTCTCGTCCCCCCCTCTTTTCCTGCGGCCTGCCAGGTTGCGTGCTCGGATAAAGGGTCTGATATGGATTTTTAGGGGGACCCCCACGTCAATTTTTTTTTAATTTGATGCGGGGTTCCCCTTAATATCCATATCAGACCTGAAGGGTCTGGTTATGGATATTTAGGGGGACCCCCACGTCAATTTTTTTTAAAAATTTGACACGGGGGTTCCCCTTAATATCCATGTCAGACCTGAAGGGCCTGGTAATTGAATTTAGGGGAACCCCCACGCCTTTTTTTTTTTTATTTTATCAATGAATGAATGAATTGTCGGCTAATGCAGAGAACACTCATTGAGTGTTCTCTGTATTACGGGACCCGACAATAGCCGCAAGTGATTTTAAAAGACTTTTTTTCCTGCACAAATGACACTTTGTGCAGGGACAGTTCTAAGCACCAGAAACCCCTTCACAGGCATACTATAGATACCCCCCAGCTACGAAATTTAAAGGAATATTACACTTTTATTGTTTCACTTTAATCATTATTAAAATCACTGCTCCTGAAAAAACGGCAGTTTTTAAAACTTTTTTTTGCATTGATCCATGTCCCTTGGGGCAGGACCCGGGTCCCCAAACACTTTTTAGGACAGTAACCTGCATATTACCCTTTAAAATGAGCACTTTAGATTGTGAACGTTCGAGTCCCATAGACTTTAATAGGGTTCTAAAGTTCACACGAAGTTTAGGTCTGTTCGCAGGTTCTGGTGCGAACCGAACAGGGGGGTGTTCGGCTCATCCCTACATATAGTTTCTTTTGATTTGGGAGTTTAAGATCTGGAGAAGTTCTTGCCTTGCATGGTTTAGTTCAGTGAGGGTGTCTCTGGCCATAGAAAGTTTATGGGCTTTTTCCAGGATTTTAATGGTGGGCTGCACTATGAGGTTATTTCTCTTTTTTTTGCTTTTTGCTGCTGCTGCCATGAACTCCCCACGAATTGTACATTTGTGAGCTTCCCATACTGACATGGGATCTATAGTTGGAGAGTGGTTCTCTTTAAAGTAATTGGTCAGATTTTCCTGAATGGAAGCTGCAATCACTGGGTCAGACAGCAGGGAGGGACCTAGTCGCCAAATTGGTGGTGTGGGAGGATTGTCTGCAATCTGTAGGGTCATGGATATGGGATGATGATCAGAGATGTACATAGCCTCAAAGGTAGCTTCACGGAGGCACGGTAAATCTCTTTGCGTCAAAAATAGGTAGTCCAATCTGGAGTACCGATTGTGAGGGATAGAAAAAAAGGAATAATCCTTCCCCTGAGGGTGCAATGTGCGCCAGGAATCATGAAGACATAATTCTTGTAAGTGTGATTTGATTGTGCGTAAAGCTTTGTACGTAAAAGATGAGGCACCACTAGATTAATCTTGGATTGGGTTAAGGGGGACATTGAAGTCCCCTCCCAAGATGAGAATGCCCTCCTGGAAGGAGGAGAGCCTGGTCAGGGTTGTTCTGAAAAAAGAGGGCTGCCCTGAGTTGGGGGCATATATGTTGGCCAAGGTGATACGTTTGCCCCTCAGTCTGCCTTTAACAAAAATAAACCTCGCCTCAGGGTCCAGTAGGGTGTCCTCAATCTGGAGAGGGCATTGTTTAGCTATGAGGATTGAGACTCCTTTAGATTTTGTTGCAGGATTAGTGGCATGTATTACTGACGGGAATCGGTAGTTAGAGAGTTTGGGGATGGAGTTAGACTTAAAATGAGTTTCCTGAAGGAAAACTATGTCAGCTCTGCATTTATGTGCGAAAAGCAACACTTGAGACCTCTTTTCGGGAATGTTGAGCCCTCGCGCGTTTAGGGAGACTATCTTGGGGGAATCTCGCACATTCAATTGGAGCTTGGGAGCCATGCTATATGCGAGGAGACGCCTTATGGGAGACCTCCTTGTGGGATTGGGTGTCTAAGGGGAGAGCGCTGATTTGTGTTTAAAGCTGAGTGTCCCAATACGTAGTTTTCTTAGCCGGAAGGGAAGGGGGCTACAAAGTGAAAAGCAAAGGGTAGAAAACCGGAGTCCCGCCTTGGGGTGCTTGGAAATTACCTAGTGAGATGTGGGGGTTTCTTTGCAAGGAGAGAAGGTGGGCACAAGAGAAAGGGTGTACGGTACGTCAGGAGAGAAATTCAACTATCTCCTGATGTAGTGTAGCTTAAACTAGGACAACTTTTGGAAAGAACACTTGAGGACAGGAAATTATGGTTGGGGATTGAGCGAGCCTCCTGGATGATAATCCGGAGAAGTGTAAGACCTGCTCGCACTTCCACCACAGATTGCAGGGAGGTTCCCTACAACCAGTGTCCGGAGACAGTCGGTGGGCAGTCTAGGTGGAGAGTTGCAAATATCTATTCTGGTTGGTACCACCGTGAGGGGAGAAGGCCCAAAGCTACCGAAGAAAGGATAAGGGATGTACATCGCACATCCCACTGAACGAGGAATTAGGAAGGGGTCCAGGACACCCTGGGGCCCTGCAATTAGAGAGGTGAGTTGAAAGGTGTTACTTAAACGCTCTCCTATATAATCTGTAAATATATCACCTAGACACATTAAACCGCAAAACTAATAGAATGATAAGGGCTGCGTCGCATACAAGCTGTGACGCAGCCAGCCGTCTCCTATGAGGGAACTTAAAAAGATGAGAAATCATAATCCCCCACCTAGATATAACCATCATCTCACATGGATGACCTAAGCTGATGGTATCATTCAGGGTGGGGAGGAGAGGTACAATCATGCACTGGAACTATGTTCTACATCCAGATCCGGCCCGAGGGCAGGGCAGGGTAACTTAATGACCTGGCAATCAAAAAAAAAAAAAAAAAGGAAAGAACTCTGGACACAAACCTAGAGAAACTGGTGTGTACAGATTTTGAACACTGAGATAACCAAACGAATAAAAAAGAACAGAAAAAGGAAAAAATTAACAAACACAAGTTCACTTGTATAGCAACTACACTGAAAAGTCTCAGCTTCCCTCTCTCCCAATATAATCCTTTTTTGCCTCAGCTACAGATACACTAATAGCTAGCAGATAATAGGAGCGTGTAGGCTCCCTATTAGAACATAGACAGAGGGGACACAGCTAGCAAGAGTTTTAGTCCCGCCCCCTCCCGTTGAACTACCAGGGGAGAGCATGAGGTCCGTACCTCTGTCCCACGCAGGGGATAATTCCCCTCCCACCTTCATCTTTGGGTCCCCGTCCCCGTAATAAAATAAAAGGGAACTGAAAACAAACTCTAAGAGGGGGACACTCATAGAAGCAAAAATAAACAGTCTGGTGGCATAAGCTACACCTAACATTAAAGGTAAAAAGATAAGCAGACCCACACCATGATTGGGAGACAGAGGAGGAGACCCGATATGTATTGTGAGTGCGTAGAAGCCCGGGACTCTTACCTAGGTGTACTAGCGATGCACTAGGTAGGGCGGCCTACAGAGATTTAGTCGTCTTAAACCAAATATTGGGTAGCTCCCGTAACCAGTATAGCTCAGGACAGGCGGCAATCACAGTGCAGTGAAAAATAAAAAAAAGTATCGGTTACTGCAGGTCTCCAAACCCCGATCTCCATCACACCGGTCACAAAGCAATGAGCATAGAGATTGAGTATATACTTTTGCGTGGAGAAATTAACTCCTAGAGAAAACCCCACTAAGCACGGGAGCAATAGGTTACCAGGAAAGTAATGTGATTTGCTTCAGCGCGCCCTAGAGCCCCGTGGCTCGTGATAGAGCGTCCAACATGTTATTAGTGACCAGTTCATGGCTACGGAGATCATGTCCGTACAAGCAGTCATCGTGAGGTTAAGGCCAGAGTAACGGAAAAGGCCAAACCGGGGTCCGCAGTGTGACTCGGGGAGGAATCCAGTAAAGTCAGGTCGGTGGTTGTAGACATAAGCAAATTGAGAAACAAAGAGTTCAGACGGTGGAGAGAGTCTGTATCAATTCCATTAGGTAGTACGGGCCACAATAAGGGGAGTAGAAGGTGAGACCACATAGCAAGGAAAATAGCAGCGGGAGAGAAGAAAGTGAGGGCAGAGCAGACAGGAGGAGTGAGAAAGGAAAAGGCAGAAAGAAAAAAGCAGGCGAGCAGGGTGTCAGGTCTTACTGCAGATTAAGCTCAGCGGTCCCGGCGTGCTCTCCTGGAATGCGGTGCTCTCGACGGGCTGGTACCCGAGTCCATTCCATGTCGGGTTTGATGTGATCTGAATTCCGAAGGCAAGCGGCGTTTCCTATAGCGGGAATCCTGGAACTCCATGGGTACCGTGGAGGCTTCTGTGCGTCTAGCTGTTGGCGGGTGAAACTCAGCGTACCATTCCGGGACATCAGTAAACGGTATGTCTTGCGTGTCGCAGAAGTGCCGAAGATCTTCCGGTACCCGTAACAGTGCGGTCCTCCCACCTGATAGAGCAAAAGGGAACCTCCACCGATATAGAATGCCTTTGGCGCGAAGTGTTTCCAACAAAGGGCGGAGTTCTCTGCGCCTCTGCAGCGTTATGGTGGATAAGTCCTGGAAAAAAGTGATGTGGACGCCATTATGGGTAATCGGCCCTGTTGCCCGCCTTGCTCTGTGTAAAATCTCTTCCTTCAAATTGTAGTCGATCACACAGCACACCACATCCTGGGGTGGATCAGAATCTTTACCTTTCGGACGTAGGGCTCTATGAATACGCTCTATACCAATCGGGATATCAGGCGGCCTCTCTAGTATGGCGTTAAATAAGCCGGTGACTTCAGCGTTAAGGCTATCGGAGTCAGACGATTCAGGGAGACCTCGCAGGCGAATGTTATGGCGTCTGCCACGGTTATCCAGGTCTTCCGTGTGACGGTTAAGTTCGCGTAGTTGTAGGGTGTGGGTGTCAATAATCTGACAGGATCTTTTCAGAATCGAGGAGTGGGTTGATGTAGTTTTTTCCACATCCTGAATGCTTGTCGCCATGGCCTGGAGATCGATCCGTAAATCCGCTATCGCGCCAGTCAGGGCCGCGGTAAGGGACTCTTTAATGTCCGCTGCTATGGACCTCAGGTCCTGGAGGCTCGGCTGGGGATGAGGGGTGAGAACGACATCATCCGTTCTCGGAGTACTCCTTTGCGAAGGACTTGTGTGTTGTGCGGCCTGTGAGGACTGACCTCGCACGGCGGCCATATTGGAGCTATACGAGCGAAACATCTCCGGTATATTCTGAGAGATCCTGCCAGCCTCATCCCTCGAGGACCTGGACCGAGACGCCGATGAGCTGCGGGAAGACGTTCCCATGATTTTCAGGTAGGGCAGGGAGGTAAAAGCCTCTGTTTGTAGCCGAATGGTATCCTCGTCAGTGGGAGCTATCAGATTAAGCTGCCACCTTCAGCAGAGGTCAGGCCACGCCCCGAGTCCTTGATTTTTTAAATAATTGTTATAAATATTTTTTGTTTTACATTTTTGCAGATTTTTATTTATTTATTATATACATTTTTTAGCTAACATTTTGGCTGGCTTTGGTGAAATATCAGGATTTTAAACAAATCCCTGATGTCTTACATTTTAGGCTGCTTTCACACTGAAAACGCCAGCCATTCATGCTAAAGCACCACTCATTTTAGCTCTGTTTAAGCAGTGCTTTTACAGTGCTTCTTGGCCACTAGTGGGTCACTTTTAACCCCAAAAAAGGTTAAAAAACTCCTGCGTTGCGGCACTTCCGAAGTGCTTTTCATGCACTTCGGAAGCACTGCCCATTCATTGCAATGGACAGGGGTGTTTTGGGAGCACTGTACACAGTGCTGCCAACCCACCCCAAAGGTTCTGCATGAAGGATTTTTCCGAATGTCACGCAAGCGCACCACCCGGGTGTGAAAGCACTCATTGCAGAGAATGGGAGGCAGGTTTTGGAGCGCTTTACAGGCACTATTTCTAGCGCTAAAACACCTGAAAGCTGCCTCAGTGGAAAAGGGGTCTAAGACTGACAAAGGGACCGAGGAGAGGATGGGGGAGCAGATGCTAGAACTTATCCCCCTGCAGTGCAGCTGGAGAAAGGCAGAGGAGGAAAAGTGGGCAGGAGATGGGGGGGAGGAACAAGAGGATCAGTATCTACTAAGGATGCACCGATACCAGTATCGGTATCAGCGCCGATACTAGCCATTTTCACTAAATGCAAAAATGCTCTGATACCGGAAACCGATACCGGAAGTGACGTCGCTTCAGAGCGGACCACCTTCTTCTCCCCTCCGGATAGTGCCTTCTATGCCTCCTCCTCCCATTGGCATCGCAGGACTTTGATAAAATGCTGAAGCATGAGACATGTAGCCACGGCTTCCCCTGAGCCTACGATGTTCCACTGCTGATTACTGACGAGTTCCCATCGTTTCCGGCTTCCCTTTGTTTCTGTGGTAATACTGACGTCACGCAGCGCGGCCGACTCCTAGTCTGTCTGCTCGGCTCTTCAGGCTCCCTTCCCCCTTACGGAAGTCTCTGTCTAGCCTTCGCACAGCTCAGCTACACAGCATCCTCATAGGAGCGTTATCCAATGTCCCACGGTAGGGCTTGCTGTGCCCATCTGAGGATCCTCCTTACCGTGCCTGTATGTGTGTTTGTAGGCTGAGCGCTTTCATCTGGCAGCTACAAGATTTGAGACACCATCATCCCCCCTGTCATACTGGGATTTTCATACCATCTATCTTGAGTTGTGACAGCTCTCTCCACGGTCCATCTTGAAGCCGATTGGTTGATGTTAACCCCCACTCAGCAGTGGTATGGTTCATTATTTAATACCAGTATCTTATTTAGCTATATGCTTTTATGACTGTTCTGCAACCATCTGCAAGTATTTATACTACTTAAAAAAGAAAAAGGCAGCAGGCGGGACTTTGTATGAGGCACACGGGAGCAGAAGCATAGAATTTGATTTAATCTATTTCTTTTTACAATTTTTCTTTCTTGATTTCCTTTGGTATGAATTCTGACTGTTAGTGTGTAGAAACTATTAATTGGAGACTACACTTTTTTATTTTTATTTCTATTATTTATTTATCTATTTATTTATTTATTTATTTATTTTTTATTTATTTTTTTTTATTATTTTTTAGTCCACTGACTTCACCGTATGTGCGTATGGGCGGTGTCGGGCGCTATTGGTGTCGTAGCTGTGCCCGTCCCTGTCATGACCCGGGGTTGCGACGTGCACTGGGGATCTCTCCCCCCGCCCTGTTCTGACGTGGGGCGGGCGGGGTCTCCTCCACTGCTCGTCGACGTCATGCTTCCGGCGCCAGATAAGTGACGTCTTTTTGGCGTGCTTGTTCTGGCTGCCGGGTTAACCATCTCTGACCATTTGGGGGCTGGATTTGGAGCGTGCGGCTGTCTAGTTTGGTCTGTTGGCCGGCAGCTGTGTGATGCCTTCCCGGCCCCCTTGGATCTCAGATGCATGACGTTGGGGGTGGGTCTATGGCGGCGCCATCCCATGGGCTTCCCCCTGTGCTGGGTCTTACCCTTCGGATTTCCCTCCCTCACTCCCCATCTGCCACAACTTGATCCATGGCTTCTTTGCCCTTATTCATATAGCACTAAGGTAATTATCTATCTAATTTTATTTTTTTACTATAATTCTCTTTTATAACACCTTTTTTCTTTTCCACTCAAATTTCCCACCCCTTCCCTCTCAGCTTACACTCTTATAATACTTTTCACACATATTTCAACATACACTTATTTTACTTGCTTACTTTTTACAGGTCCCCTTATGAGGGCCACCCCACTTCCCACACTCGACTTTTGCTACATCCCCTATCCCAACCTGCTATGGGGGTGGTTTGTGTGTTTTGGTTGTCGCCCCTGGCGTGCTCCCTCAGCCCCGGTCCTATGCGGTTTTTGGGTCGGCCCGACTCTCGGTGCACTGTGCCGCCTCTGCGCAGATATATATGTAAGTCTGTGGGTCGAATGTGCATCTGTGGGGGGTTCTCCATGTCTGTACATTTGCTTATTTTACTTTAAATTTCTTATTTATTTATCTATAATATTTTTTTCCTTTTTTTTTTTTTCCAAAAAATGGCTGTTTACTCTATTTTTATTTTATTTTATTTTATTCATAGGCTACCACTACGGTGTTGCTCCTGACGAGTGGCTATAAGGTCACGAAACGCGTAGAGCTTTCAACTGCCGTTTTGTGTATACAATTGTCAACAAAGCATGAACGTTCCTTTTTGATTTTTGCTCTTTTCATTTTATGGTTTTTCTCTAAATGACGCCTCTAATGTGTCATGTATCTATACATAATCTGTGCTTATTGAATACTTAGTTCTTTGCATGTTTACAATTAAGTCCTTGTTGGAATGTGTAAACATTGATGAAATAGAAAACATTAATTTATGATTGTGCAATAACATGTAAATATATGATCATTTGTATTTATTAAAAACTTGCTTTTTATCAAATTCTATGCTTCTGCTCCCGTGTGCCTCATACAAAGTCCCGCCTGCTGCCTTTTTCTTTTTTAAACATTAAATCGGGATGGAGGAGGGGATGTGAACGGCCCCTATTACCTCATTTAAAGTCCCAAACAATTTCCTCTCTTCCTTTTGTATTTATACTACTATTGACTGTTGCAGCTTTTTATATTTGACTCTTAGTGCAATAAATTCATTATGTTACTATGTACTGCCTTATCATCGGTCCTGGAGCATGGGGTGATTAGGGTGTGCCCAGGCACACCCGGCTCATCCCCTGCGCATGCCTATGGTCTCAAGCATGGCCCCTGATATCTCCAAAGAACCGTAAATAGCTTTTTTTATATTTTTTTTCTAATTAGTACATTACATCTTGACACTCCCAGGAACAATGTATCTTTTTTATTCTGAAGTTAAAGCGGTTGTAAAAAAAAAAAATATATATATCCTATTCATTTATTCTTTCTATGTTGTAAAATATGTTGTAAAATACCTGGATGATCCTGCCTGTTGCTGTTTGTGCTGACCAGGGTAATCATGGCTGCTGATCCATGATACCATGGTCATTTTACATGCCTCCATCATCCCGTTGTGTTCACAGTCTCTGCTTCCCCCCCTTCCGCCTGTCCCGTTCCTAGTGTGTGAGCCATCTCCACCTCGCCCTTCCGGACACTTTTACATGTGTCTGTAATGTTAGTGATTACAATTACTGATAGCCCCTCTGTAATAACAAGATATACTGTGCATTGTCTTTGTTTTATTTTAAATCATGCAGCTAAATACCTTGTTTCACATTGCTGGTGTGTGGTCACATGACCTAAAGACTGACATCAGCTGGGATTCTCAGCCCCTCCCACTGTAGTCCTCAGATCAGGGTAGGAGAATGTCACTGCACTCCGGAGATGTGAAAGAAGGTATTTAGCTGCATGATTTAAAATAAACAAAGACACTGCACAATATATCTTGTTACTACCTACGGGCTGCTAGTAATTATAACCACTAACTTAACAACCACGTTAAGATAAGATTTAGTCTTTTGAACAGGGGGACCGGAACGGTCGTCTCCTGGCAATGTTAGCGCAGCATGATCTACCGCTGATGGTGATACCCAACATCACATCTCCCTCGGGTGACTCGGTCTCTTCCCTTCCAGACATATTGGCCGTATTTCGGCAATACTATAGCTCCCTCTATACCTCACACCTGCCCCCAGATTTTAGGACGCAAGACCTGGCACCTTGGCTGGACCCCCTGGCACTCGGCTGGCTTTCAGACGCTGAGAGGGAAGCCTTGGTGTGCCCCATTACCCCAGAGGAGGTTCTGAGGGCCATTAGATCCTTTCCCACCGGCAAATCCCCAGGTCCAGACGGTCTCCCCATAGAGTTCTAAAAAAACCCACGGAGACCTACTTGCCCCCAAACTGGCCCAGTTATACTCCCATTGTCTGACGGAAGACGCTCTTCCCGATTCCATGAGTCATGCACACATCATACTAATTCACAAAGCCCCTAAGGACCCCACATTATGTGCCTCCTATAGACCTATAGCCCTACTTAACACAGACTTCAAAATTCTTACCAAACTGCTTACTTTGAGACTACAGCCCCTATTGCCGTCTATCATAGAGACTGACCAAACCGGTTTTATGGCTAATAGAGCCACAGATGTCAACCTACGACGCCTATTCACCAACATTCATGCGCAACACCTCAATGAGGGTTCACGGGTAGTGGCCTCCCTAGATATAGAGAAGGCCTTTGATACCGTGGAGTGGCCTTTTCTGTGGGAGGTTCTCCGTAGAATGGGATTCCCTTTGATTTTTATCGGGTGGTTACAGACGCTCTACAGACACCCCACGTCGGCCATTAAGCTGGGGGGGAGTCTGTCTCGGCCCTTCCCTCTTTTCAGGGGCATGCGGCAGGGCTGCCCTCTCTCTCCGGCCCTTTTCGCCATTGCCATGGAACCTCTGGCGGAGGCCCTGCGCACTTCCCCGCACATTAGGGGCCTGCGCGTGGGCTGGCTGGAGGAGAGGGTTGCCCTGTATGCGGACGACCTCCTTCTCTTCCTCAACGATGCGGACTCCTCACTCACAGGGGCTCTGCAGACTCTAAACTCATTCTCCACTGTTGCGGGCCTTAGAGTTAATTGGTCGAAGTCTCTTTTGTTTCCTATAGACCCTGCTGCGCGCACCAACGCCCCTCCCGATATACCCCTGCAATGGGTAGATAGTTTCAAATACCTTGGGGTGGAGATCTCAAGGCAGGCTTCAGACTTCTTGCCTCTGAATCTGTCCCCAATAGTGCAGGAGACGCGACTGCGACTGAGGGCGTGGGAGTCGCTGCCTTTATCACTGCTAGGCCGGATAAATCTGCTAAAAATGAAAATCCTGCCCAAATTTACCTACTTGCTTCGCCAATCTCCGCAATGGATTCCCAAATCCTTTTTCACTCGGCTACATAGTCTCTTTGCCTCCTTTGTCTGGGGGACCCAGTCCCCCAGATATAGTTGGTCAACATTAGTGCGCCCGGCTTCTCAGGGGGGACTTGCGTGCCCTGACCTGCACAAATATTTCCTGGCCACCCAACTAGTTACAGCGGTCTGGTGGCTCAATCCAGATAGGACGAACCCCGCCACCTTGGTTGAGGCGGCCGTGTTGAAGTCGTTGGAAGCGCTGAAATTTCTACTCTTTCGTGGCCCAAAAGCCCCATACCAGTTGACCCCCTCCATGCGCACTACACTTCGTGCATGGGCGGTGGGACTTCAACTTGAAAAATACCCTAAAACTGCATTCTCCCCGGCTGCCCCCTTGTGGTTAAACCCTACCCTAGGACATTTTTACAAACTACCTGAACCCCACGCTTGGACTAAACTCGGCATAAAAATGGTGGTCCAGGTGATCTCCACTCAGTCGCTGGTTCCATTTTCTAAATTGATCTCTGACTTTAATGCCCCGCCAAGCTATTTTTTTAGGTACCTCCAACTCTCCCACGCCTTTAGTCACCAATTCCCAAACCCCCCCCATCCAGATCATTCAATCCGCCCTGGAGGACCTCCTCAGGTCCGGATGCACACATAAGCCCACCTCACGACTCTATTCCCACTTAGTATTGACCTCCCTTCCCACTTTGGAAAAACTTAGGAATAAATGGTTGCACGACATCCCGGACTTCGACAATGATGATTGGGATGACGTGTGGGACTTTCCTTTTAGATCTCTGGTCTCCCTGAGAGATCGACTAGTACAATTCAAGATGGTCCACCGTGCATATTTTACCCCACATAGGCTACACAAAATGAACCCCACCTCCCCCCCCGGCTGCTGGCGGTGTGGGGAGATACCGGGGGACTTCACACACATTTTCTGGACCTGTCCACCCATTACCGAATACTGGAAGGAGATACTAAAGGTCATTACACAGGTCACCACCATATCGATCCAACCCTCCATAGCAATTTGCATACTGGGCCTGATAGAGGAACTGATTCCCACTGTGGCTAACCGTACTCTGGTCGGGTTGCTTCTCTTTTACGCCCGCAAAGCCATAGCCCTTAGCTGGCGTAAGCCCACTCCTCCTCCTCTCTCTCTGTGGAAACGACTAGTCAACGACAGCCTGTCCCTATACAAAGACTGCTATGCCAATAGGGGTTGCCCCCAAAAATATAGTAAGGTCTGGTCCAAATGGCTGGCAGATCCCTCCACGGCTTCTGACTTCCCCCCTTCATAAATCTTAAACCTGACACCCTCACCCTATGAATAAGAATTTGTGATAGTAAATGTGCTCTCTGTTTGGTGATCGACGTTCTAGCCCCATGGCGCCATATTACCCTTGCATGTCACAGGCTGGGACCATCGTGAGATCTCGAGCTCACTGATATATTACTAGTAATTGATTGCCTCATCCTATGTCTTTGCGGGCTCCAAAGCCCATTATTGTCATGACCAATGTGTGCTGCCTCTTTTTTTTTTCTCTCTCTCTTTCTCTTTTTTTATTAGTTTTGGTTTTGTTAGTTGTCTTTGTGTTTTGCTGTTAAATGTTACGAAACTCAATAAACAGATTTACAAAAAAAAAAAAAAAAAGATAAGATTTAGTCAAGTTTTAGCGGGCAGATGTTTCAAGGGCTTGCAAGCATTAAAATTCTGCAATGATATTGCGTTTACTTACAGTATATGATGATAACACAGTAATAGCAAATGTCGTACCAAGCATGTCGTGTATTGTTTATAACTTTAAATAATTTATTACACTTTCCTCATTTTCTTAATTTCCCTTTTTATATAATTTTTTTCTTTAAAAATCAGGTTAGTAGAAACCTTTTGTACCCCCCGGACAACTCTACCTATCAACTTTGTCCACCACTTTTGCTGTATAGATTTATACAGTGTGAGGCATTCAATGTAAACCCTTATGCCCTGTACACACGGTCGGACTTTCCGATGGAAAATGTGTTGTCGGAAATTCTGATCGTGCTCCAGAATTTTCTACACATTTAGCGATCTTGATCTAAAATTTTCCGACATCAAAATCCGATCAAATAAATTTAGATCGTGTGTAGGCAATTCCGACGCACAAAGTGTGAGATGAAAGCTATTGGCTGCTGGCCTCTTTATAGTCCTGTTGTACGTGTTGTACGTCAATTCGTTCTGAATGATCAAATTTTTCGGCAACTTTGTGCGACCGCATGCATGCAGGACAAGTTTGGGCCAAAATCTGTCAGAAAAACTCAGACGGATTTTGTCGTCAGAATGTCCGACCGACAGGGTATTACTGTTTAAAATAAGTTTGTTTTAAGCTTAGTGTTACATGGAATGCCTTTAGTTTGACAGTTTGCCTACCTCCACCCTCCCAAAAAATGAAACATTTCTTGATATGAGATCAACAGGAACAAGCACTTTCCATTCTACAGTACAGTGCTAGAGACTGAGCAACCTATCACCATGCTGAAGCGTTTCCAGGCACCAACATACCCCTTCTTACAATTGAATTCTTAAATCTGAGTGACCTTTCACAATGACCAAACACTACCAGATGTGTTGAAGGTGAAGCATGACAGAAAATCAGGATTTTCATAAGAATACTTAGGTCACTAGCAGTTGGGGGTAAAGATAACTGTTAAACTAAAAGTATAATGTGCAGCTTTAATCATTGCCAACCACATTTATATTTCTGTACAGGTGCTCTGCATTGCTCTAGTGGTGACAAATGGCCTACTATTTTCTTATGACTGCTGTATAATAAAACGAGATGAATAAATACAGTACAATGTTGGTGAGTGCAAGTGTCTTTGAGCTTCTTCTGCAGTTTTTCATATTTTAATTAGTAATTTAGGTCTAGAAGGCTGCCAGTTTCTCTCATGCTTGACAATGTGAACACATTGCTCAAACCCAATCTCCTTACCTAGTTCTGGTGAGCCATTGTTTTGAGCCTCTTCCTCCCTGCTCCAGTACCTCAACGTCCCATTCCCATTTTTTTTCTTCCTGTAAATGTCAGTTTTTTCAAACACTATTGCAATCTCAGACATCTAGGCAGAAGTAGCTACCCAGGTGTCTGCCCAGACAATAAGGTCTTTAAGCTTTTAGTAAAATACCTTAAAGCAGAATGACATTGGGCAAAGAAGAGAAATGTATTTATTGCTCTCACCAGTGTTGCCCGCTGTTTGTAGTTGTACTGGCAGCCAGTAAAAAAAAAAACAGGCACTTTTCTCCTGGCAGTAAATGCCAGTGACAGCAAAAGGTTGACAGTAAAAAATATGGCTGTGACTCATGCGCATTTCCGATCCATAGCTGGCCATGCCCATCCGAGTGCCTGTTACAGTGTTTTCGGGTGGGCTCGATGGGGGGCAGGTCTGGTGGAGGCAGTGCCTGAGCATGTTGTGTGATGTCATGGTGCAAGGGAGCTGGGTTGGAGTGACTGGAGCCTCATGTGATGGGACAAGAGCAAGGCAAGCTGGTAACGGGGCTGTTAGTGTTGTCTGGACTGGAGTGGACTGAAGGGACCACCTGGCATGGAGAGAGACTGTCAATGACACAGGAGGAGGACGTGTCGTGTTGGTGATTGGTCATCTGTCCTGCTGCACACTGCTGTCAGTGTTACTGCAGGGCTGTCTTAATGAGTGGGCACGCCTGGGCCCTCCACAGGGGTCCCAGATGCATGGGGGCCCCTGCACTTTCCCCAAAGCAGCTGGTCCTTGAACACACGCTCCCCCAAAATTGCAGGGCCCCACGATGGCACTGAGAGTGATGGATACACAGGGGAGTAGTGTTGAGCAGAATGATACCTATTATTTCACATCCAGCAGGGAGGGTCAGGGCCGGAGCGCCAGTGATGCTGTGACCTCGCCCCATTTAGCTTGAATGCTCAGTAAATGGGGGCCACGGGGTAGGAGCTGGAGGGGGAGCTGTTGAGTCAGCAGCACAGAGAGCCCTCCTGTGGAAGTAGCATTGTGGATGGTGTCATGGTGAGCCCAGCTGTCTAGCACTGTTTGCACCGAAGGGCTTGGAATTGCCAGAGGGATGCTCCCTTCTCCGCCCCTCCTTCTGCCTGCTTGATTGGTATAGGTGAGTCCAGTACTGGAGGTGAGCTCATAGCCAAAAGTTTACATGTACTGTATCTCCACTGGAAAAGGGTAGTACATGGATGAAATAATGGTGCTGAGGGATATCAAAGGTGTATGGGGGAAAATAATGCTGAGGGGGGATCTGGGGTGTATAGGGGTAGCAATGCTTGGGGTAGCTTGGATGGCTATAGTACTAGTGGTATCAGGGATGTAGAGAGGCCACAGTGTAGAGGGTATCAGGGATGTAGTGGGGTCACAATACAAGGGGTATCTTATGGTATATGGTAACAGTGCAGGGAGGGATATCTATGGTGTAGAGGGGACAGAGTGCTGGGGGGAAATCTAGGGTGTAGAGGGGTCAGAGTGTTGGAGTAATATTTGGGGTGTAGAGGGATCAGAGTTCTGGGGGAGATATCTGGGGTGTAGAGGGGTCAGAGTTCTGGGGGGATATCTGGGGTGTAGAGGGGTCAGAGTTCTGGGGGGATATTTGGGGTATAGAGGGGTCAGAGTACTCAGGGGATATCTGGTGTGTAGAGGGGCCATAGTGCTGGGGAGACATCAAGACAGCTTTGTTACTTTATGTATGTAGTGTTTTCCCACTGTTACTTTGCTGTACAGAATGATTGTTCATGTAGTTAATGTGGAGCTCCACTCAAAAGGGGAAGCTCCGTTTGTCTGCCTCCTACCAACTTGATGTCTGTTTACCTGCACTGTCTCCATTGTAGGGGCCCCAGAGCATTACTGCCCAGGGACCCATGATGCTATTAAGACGGCCCTGTGTCACTGTGTCAATTTCATGTGTGTGTGCCACCCATTCTAATTTCTTGTCCTCCTGTCCCTGAGCTACTTAATTTTTTTTCACAAAATTGTCATTGTAATAGGTAATTTCTCTCACATGGTATGTGTATATCACAAATTACACACCAAAATGCACTCTGCTACTCCTCCTGAGTATTATGATACCACGTGTGGGACTTTTTCACAGCCTAGCCACTTAGAGAGGCCCAACATGCAGCGAGCACCATCAGGTGTTCTAGGAGCATAAATTACACATCTAACTTGTTGACTACCTATTACACTTTTGAAGGCTCTGGTGCACCAGGACAATGACACCTGACACTGACATGGCACTGATGACAGATGGCACTGATATGTGGCACTGATGGAATGTGACACTGATGTGGCACTGATGACAGATGGCACTAATACATGGCACAGATGACACGTGACACTGATGACAGATGGCACTAATATGTGGCACTGATGACACATGGCATTGATGACAGATGGCACTAATATGTGGCACTGATGGCAGATGGCCCTAATACGTGGCACTGATGACACATGACACTGATGACAGATGGCACTGATACATGACATTGATGATAGGTGACACTGATAACAGATGGCACGTGCCACTGACAGGTGTGAGAGAGCTCTAACTGCTTATAAAGTGTTATCTGAAGTTTGGCTTCAATTTGTTAGTGTATTTAAATCTGCTGCTCCATTTAACATTCTACTTCCCGCAGACTGATAATGCTGTTGTTCAAAGGTGCCCCTTGTGCTTCCCTTGTGCTTCTTCATCCAGAGGAAGGGCATTATAATGCAGGAGCTGTGTTACTGGCCAGATCACTAGGTGAAAACAGAGGTGAAAAAAGCCTATATACAGAAAATGAATACAACCACCATATCCAATGATTGGTAAGCTGTAATATATTACATTTTTGGTTTTGGGTTTAATACCACTTTAAACATTCATATTGGGCTTCTATGATGGAGTACGGCTGCTTTTTCTTTGTTGAATGATACAGGAGAGTGCCGGTAAACCTCCTCCAATGGCTACATCTGCAAGTTGTGGACATTTACTTATAGCATCAGCTTTACTTACATGAAGCAATACAGTTTTTCCTGGAACAATTCTGTGTTTGGATTGCTGAGTCATAGGTTTGAATTTCAAGAAATGTTTTGTGTGGAACCTATTGTGTTGGCTTTGTTTCTCAGCCCAATGCTCAGTCACAAGCACGTTGGGGCTAAACTCTCCTATTGTTCAGTGTCACGTTTTTGTGCATTAGTTTGGATTTTGTACTTTGTGCCCTTTTAACATCTAATGTGCAGCATTACCACATTGGCAGTTGTAAATGAAATATGTCTGGGTTCGGGAAATCCATAATAAGATCAGTCATACTTCCATCTGGCACAGAGGTAAGTAGGTTCCATGTGATTCCTTGTATTGGGCTGGTGCTTTCAAGAGGGGCAAGACATACTATACATTATATTTCATGTTAAAGTGATATTAAAATCTACCTTTCTTACCAACAGCGATTTTGCACAGAGCAGCCCAGATCCTCCTCTTCTCGGGTCCCTCGCCATCGCTCCTGGCCCCTCCCTCCTGCTGAGTGCCCCTAGAGCAAGAAACTTGCAATGGGGTCACCCAAGCAAGCTCCCTCCCAAGCTGCGGCTCTGCGCGTCCATTCACACACAGAGCCACAGCTCAGCACCACCCCCTCTCTCTCCTGATTGGCTCAGTGGCTGTGATTGACCAATGAGGAGGCAGAATTCCCCGAGAGCCGAGGCACCTTTGCACATCGCTGGATCAAAATGAGGTTCAGGTAAGGGCTGGGTCTGGGGCAGTTTAAAGCTGGGTAGAAATATGCTGCACACAGAAGGTTTTTTTTCCCATCATCCATAGAATGCATGAAGATAAAAAAAAAAAAACCTTGAGCCTTTAGAATCACTTTCATTTTACATTGGAGGTTAGTAAACAAAAGATTTGTATTTCTGTACATATGGTTCTGAAATTGACATAGCTCTTCCCAGCAGCACAGCCTGTCTAACAAGCTAGGTGACCTTCCGTAATTTCTCCTGCCCCTTCCCCCCTGTAACTGTACAGTGAAAGAGGAAGCACCACACGGATGAGTTTATAGTTACATAGGTTGAAAAAAGACATAAATCCAATCTAATGTCTAATGTCCCTGTCACTCTGCCCTATCCTCCTGTCAGCATGCTCCTTGCACTGCAGCATGCCTGACTGGCCTCTTGTGCTGCTTCTCCACCCCTCCCTCTCTAATCTCTGATGTACAGCGTGTACTGTAGACGGCAAAATGTCCATGCCAAGTCAAATTCAGATTCCTAGTAGTGCTTGCAAAAAATAAATTTTATGAATACGTGCTTGCAAAGCTGCATTACATTATGGCTTTTAAAACTACCCTGTCAGGCTTAATATAATCTCCATATTGGAAATCCCTCCAATATTTGCCAATCGGCCATAACTTTATGACCACCCACCTAATATTGAGTAGGTCCACCTTTTTGCCAACAAGACAGCCCTGACCCATCAAGACATGGACTGCACTAGACCTCTGATGGTATGCCGTGGTATCTGGCATCAAACCATTAGTAGCAGATCCTGTAAGTTGTGAGGTGAGGCCTTCATGGATCGCACTTGTTTTTCCAGAGGCTCGATTGTGTTTGTGTTCTTCAAACTATTCTTGAAACATTCCTGCATTGTGACAAGACACATTGTCCTGCTGAAAGAGGCCACTGTCATCAGGGAGCACTGTTTTCATAAAGGGGTGTACTTGGTCATCAACAATGTTTAGGTAGGTGGTACATGTCAAGTAACATCCACATGAATGGCAGGACCCAAGATTTGCCAGCAGAACATTGCCCAAAGCATCACACTGCCTCCTCCAGCATTTCCTTCTTCCCATACTGCATCCTGGTTCCACCTCTCCCCTAGTTAGGTGACGCACATGCACTTGGCCATCCACATGATGTAAAAGAAAATGTGATTGAACAGACCAGGCCACATTCTTTAATTGCTCTGTGGTCCAATTCTGAAGCTTACAGTGCCTTGAAAAAGTATTCATACCCCTTACAATTTTCCACATTTTGTCATGTTACATCCAAAAATGTAAATTTATTTTATTGGGAATTTATGTGATAGACCAACACAAAGTTGCTCATAATTGTGAAGTGGAATGAAAATGATTTTCACATTTTTTTATAAATAAATATCTGAAAAGTGTGGCATGCATTTGTATTCTGTCCCCCTGAGTCATTACTTGTACATCTACAGAGTGACATTTTTGCCCATTCTTCTTTGCAAAATAGCTCAAGCTCTGTCAGATTGGATGGAGAGCAGTCTTGCCACAGATTCTCAACTGGATTTAGGTCTGGACTTTGACTGGGCCATTCTATATGAATATGCTCTGATCTAAACCATTCCATTGTAGCTGTGGCTGTATGTTTAGGGTTGTTGTCCTGCTTGAAGGTGAACCTCTGTCCAGGTCTCAATTCTTTTGCCGACTCTAATGCCGCTTATACACGATCGGAATTTTGGTCAGAAAAAGCTCTGATGGTTTTCCCAACAGAATTCCGACGGGGTTTCGCTCAAGCTGTCTTGCATACACACGGTCACACCAAATTCCGACCGTCAAGAACGCAGTGACGTACAACACGTACGACGGGACTAGAAAAAGGAAGTTCAATGCCCAGTAGCCAATAGCTTCCATCTCGTAGTTGAATCTGAACATGCATGAGTTTTTGAGCGTGGGAATTAAATGCACATGATTGGAATTTCCAAGGTTTTTCCATAGGAAAGATTGAGAACATGCTCTCAAATTTTTGCTGGCGGGAATTCGGCCAGCTAAATTCCGATGGAGCATAAACACAGTCGCGGTTTCTAATGAAAAGCTCTCATCAGTCTTTTGCTGGTCGAAATTCCAATTGTGTGTAAATGGCATTACAGGTTTTCTTCTAAGATTGCCCTGTATTTGGTTCCATCCATCTTCCCATCAACTCTGACTACCCTGTAACTGCTGAAGAAAAGTGTGTGGTGTGTTTAGAGTGAGGTGCAGTGTTATGCCACGTACACACGATCAGATTTTCTGACGGGAAATGTTGGATGTGAGCTTGTTGGCTGAAAGTCTGACCATGTGTATGCTCCATTGGACATTTGTTGTCAGACTTTCCGCTAACAAATGTTGGCTAGAATGTTCTCAAATTTTCTGCCAACAAATGTCTGTTGTCGGACTTTCCGATCGTGTGCACACGAGTCAGTTGGAAAAAAGTCCAAAGTACAAACACGCATGCTCAGAATCAAGGACGAGCCGGAAGCACTCAGTTTTGAAAAACTAGTGTTCGTAATGGAGATATCATGTACATCTTGTACGTCACTACGTTCATAATTTTTGGCCAACATTTGTGTGACCGTGTATGCAAGACAAGTTGAAGCCAACACCCTTTGAAAAAAAATCCACCGTTTTGTTGTCGGAAAGTCCAATCGTGTGTACTGGGCATTCGTTTTTCACATAGCGTTTTGCTTTTGGGCCAAAAAAGTTATTTTGGTCTCATCTGACCAGAGAACCTTGTTCCCGTATGCTGTGTCCCCCACATGGCTTCTCGCAAACTGCAAACTGAACTTTTTATGGCTTTCTTTCAACAATGGCTTTCTTCTGGCCACTCTTCCATAATGGCCAGATTTGTGGAGTGCACAACTAATAGTTGTCCTGTGGACAGATTCTCCCTGAGCTGTGGATCTCTGCAGCTCCTCCAGAGTTACCATGGGCCTCTTCCCTGCTTCTCTGATTAATGCTCTCCTTGCCCGGCCTGTCAGTTTAGGTGGACGGCCATTTTTTGGTAGATTTGCTGCTTTGCCGTACTCTTTCAATTTTTGGATGATGGATTGAACACTGCTCCATGAGATGGTCAAAGCTTGGGATTTATTTTTTTATAACCTAATCCTGCTTTAAAATTCTCCACAATGTTATCCCTGACCTGTCTGGTGTGTTCCTTGGCCTTCATGATACTGCTTGGTCACTAGGATTCTCTAACAAACCTCTGAGGGCTTCACAGAACAGTTGTATTTATACTGGGATTAAATTACATACAGGTGGACCCTATTTTACTAATTAGGTGACTTCTGAAGGCAATTGGTTCCACTAGATTTTAGTTAGGGGTATCAGAGTAAAGGGGGCTGAACACAAATGTACTCCGCACTTGATATTTGTAAAAAGAATTGAAAACCATTTATTATTTTCCTTTTACGTCACAATTATGTGCCACTTTGTGTTGGTCTATCGCATACAATCCCAATAAAGTACATTTAGGTTTTTGGTTGTACCATGACAAAATGTGGAAAATGTCAAGGGCTATGAGTACTTTTTCAAGGCACTGCATGTACCTATTGTGAGTGCTTTGACTTTTGACATGAGCCAGCATGAGCACCCTGCCTGATCTGCAGCTGAGCAGACACAATGCCCACATCATCCTTAGAGACAACATATTTACTTGTTGCCTAATTTATCCCACTGACTTTCAGATGCCATTATTATGGCATAATCAATGTTATTCACTTTACCTTTCAGTGATAATATAGTTATGGCTGATCAGCGTAAATTTTTATGCTACCCTATCCAGTGGCCCATGTCTTCTAACTTCCCTCTGTTCCAGCTTAGCCTCTGTAAGCCCCTGTACACAGGGTCGGACATTCTGCCAACCAAATCCGTCGGATTTTGTCCGACGGATTGTGTCCGAAACTGTTGCATACACACGGTCGGACCAAGTTGTCTGATTTTGCGGTTGCCAAGAACGCGGTGACGTAAACCGTGTACGGCGGGAATAAAAAAGGGAAGTTCAGCACCACGTCCGGCACCCTTTGGGCTCCTTCTGCTGATCTCGTTTCTATCGCGTGTTAGTAGAAGTTTGGTGAGAGACGATTCGCGCTTTTCAGATTTGTGATTCAGATCGCTACCGCTCTTCAGTTTGTGCTTGTCTTTGCGTATCTGATAATCAGTGCGTGCAGTCATTAAGTATTTGTTTCTCATTGTGGACTATATCTTGGTATAGTACGCTTTGAAAGGCATTTTTTATTGTCTGCTTGTAGGGATGAGCTTCGTGTTCGAGTCGAACATACGTTCGACTCGAACATCGGCTGTTCGCCCGTTCGGCAAATTCCAAACGTTATGGGCCGTTCGCGCCAAATTCGTGTGGCGCTCACGGCCCACAATGCACTGCGTCATCGCAGTGCATTGCTGGCTCATGATTGGCCAAGCATGCACTGTGACCCCGCATGCTTGGCCAATCACAGCGCCAGCAGCGAGGAGAGCCATGATTGGCCACAGGCAGGATGCCCTTTATTGTTGCTCTCCCCTTTATTGCTGTTCTCTAATAGAGCCATCTGCAGGGCTTAGTGGGTGTTGTGTGACTCCATTACAGTATACCCCTTTATCTCTGGTGTTCTATAATAAAGGCATCTGCAGGAGTTAGTGGGTGTTGTGTGCCTCCAGCACAATATACACTACCCAACTGCTGTTTTACCCAACTCCCTTCAGGCCATTACCACGTCTGGAAGGCCAGCAAGGAGAGGCAGACAGGCGCGAGCCGATAAAAGAGGGCAAGCAGGCTCTGTGTCTAGAGACAACAGTGCTGGTCGTGGACGCGGTGCATTGTCATCAGCACGTGGCCATGGGACACGCTTGTCCTTCTTTTCGGCAGCTGGACATGTTGAACCGCAACATGCCAACGACTTGGTAGAGTGGATGACCAAGCCCTCTTCATCCTCCTCATCCTCTCTCACCCAGTCTCAGGGTACTAGCAAAGCAGCTGCCAATGCATCGTCTTCCCTCCTCTCAATGTCATCATCAGTGACTCCTTCCCTAGACCCACCACGTCCTCCTGGGGAGTCTCCTGAACTCTTTGAGCACAGTGTTGGGTACATGCTCCAGGAGGATGCCCAGTGTTTTGTAGGCTCTGATGATGGCACTCAGCTGGAGGAAGGCAGTAGCGTGAATGCAGAGAGAGGGGATGCTCAAGAAGGACAGCAATCTGGCAGTCATATTCCACAAGCTGCAGCATATTGCCAAAATTGCTACAGCGATGAAGAGGGAGGGGATGATGAGGGCACTGACTCCACGTGGGTGCCTGTTAGGAGAGAGGAGGAGGAGGAGGAGGCACATGTCCAACGAGGCAGGATGCCCTCCGGGGGCCAGCTTAGGGGCAGCACACCGACTGAATCACACCGCAGAGATCCGCCTGTGCAGGGCGCTGCCTCTGCGCGTTATTCTAAAAGTTCTTTGGTGTGGGCCTTTTTTGAGACGAGTGCATCAGATCGCACCGCTGCTATTTGCAACATATGTCTCAAGCGTATCTCGCGTGGCCAAAACATCAGCCACTTGGGCACCACATGCTTGACCAGACATATGTTGACCTGCCATGCAGCTCGTTGGCAAGTGTACCTCAAAGACCCACACCAAAGAACAAAGCGGACCTCTCCTTGCTCCTCATCAGCTGGCATCTCCAACCCCACTAGACCTTCAGTCCTCTCTGAAACCTGCTCTGAGAGGAATGAAGGTGTAGAATTAGGTGAGTTAACAGCCAAGTGCTTCCGGGCACTCTGCTAGCAGTACACCCACGTCCGATTATAGCAGGCAAATGTCCCTGCCCCAGCTGCTAGACCGGCGAAAGAAGTTCAGTCCCAACCACCCACATGCCCAGCGGTTGAATGCTAGCTTGGCTAAATTGCTAGCACTTCAACTGCTGCCTTTTCTGTTGGTAGACTCGGCTCCCTTCCGTGAGTTTGTACAATGTGCGGTTCCTCAGTGGCAGGTCCCCAAACGCCACTTTTTCTCACGGAAGGCGATTCCGGCTCTCTACCGGCATGTGAAAGGCAATGTCCTTGCCTCGCTGGACAGGGCGGTCAGTGGTAAGGTGCATATTACCGCTGACTCATGGTCCAGCAGGCATGGACAGGGACATTAACTGTCTTTCACGGCCCATTGGGTCACTCTTCTGGCAGCTGGAAAGGATGCAGGACAGGGTGCAGTAGTGTTGGAGGTTGTTCCGCCACCACGCCTCCAAAATGCTACTATTGGTTGTGACACACCTCTCTCCTCCACCCCCTCCTCTTCTTTTTCCTCCATGGCCTCTTCCAGTGCTCTGTACTCAGAACCAGCAGTGCTCCGTAGGCGTTCCAGGGGCTACGCAAGTACGCAGGCAAAACGATGCCATGCCGTGCTTGCGCTGGTTTGTTTGGGGGACAGGAGCCACACTGGGGCGGATGTTTTGTCAGCTCTGCAGGGGCAGGCCGAGAGGTGGTTGACGCCACGCCAGCATAAGCCAGGAATGGTGGTTTGTGACAATGGCACCAACCTCCTCTCCGCCCTCCGACAGGGACAACTAACCCATGTGCCCTGTGTAGCTCACGTCCTTAACCTGGTGGTGCAGCGGTTCTTGGGCAGGTACCCCGGCTTACAGGATGTCCTGAAGCAGGCCAGGAAAGTCTGTGTGCATTTCCGCCGATCATTTAATGCCTGTGCGCGGCTGGCTGAGCTCCAAAAGGAGTTGAACCTGCCCAAGAACGGCCTTATATGTGACATGTCCACCAGGTGGAACTCAACGTTGGCCATGCTGCAGCGGCTGCACATGCAGCAGAGGGCCATCAATGAGTACCTGTGCGACTACGGCACCAGGACAGGGTCAAAGGAGTTCGGTTTTTTCTCACCACGCCAGTGGGGCATGATCAGGGATGCATGCACTGTCCCGTCACCATTTGAGGAAGCCACAAGGATGGTGAGCAGTGACAGTGCATGCATCAGTGACACTGTACCTCTTGTCCACCTCTTGGAGCATACGCTGCGTGGAATAATGGACAGGGCACTTGAGGCAGAACAGAGGCAGGAAGAGGAGGACTTCCTTGCCTCTCAAGGCCCCCTTTATCCAGACAGTGTTCCTGCTGTGCCACCCATCACACAGGAAGAGGATGAGGAGGAGGAAGAGGAGGAGGAGGATGATTGTGTCAGCATGGAGGTGGAGGCTGGCACTCAGCATCAGCAGCAGCAGTCTTGTAGGGATGATTTACAGTCCCAAGAAACATGTGGACTTGTACGTGGCTGGGAGGAGGTAGCTGCGGATCATGTTGCCCTTAGTGACCCAGAGGATTCTGGACCGAATGCCTCAGCTAACCTACGCTGCATGGCTTTCCTGATCCTGCAAAGCCTGCGGAAGGATCCTCGTATTCTTCGGATCAAGGAGAGGGACCATTACTGGCTGGCCACTCTCCTTGATCCACGGTACAAGGGTAAGGTTGCCGACCTTATCTTGCCATCGCAGAGGGAGCAGAGGATGAGACATCTCCGGGAGGCCTTGCAGAAAGCTCTGTGCAACGCGTTCCCAGAGACTGGGAGGTTACAAACTCCTGGTCCTGGACAACGTGTTGCTGAGGCATCGGTCAGAAGGAGCGGTGGAGAAGGTGGCCGTCTGACTGATGCTTTCAGACAATTTTTTAGTCCGCAGCCCCAAGGTATGATCGGTTCCAGCAACCATCGCCAGCGTCTGATTTACATGGTGCAGGAATACCTAGGGGCAAGGTCAGACTTGGACACCTTTCCCACCGAAAATCCTCTGGCTTACTGGGTCTTGAGGATGGATCACTGGCCAGAGCTTGCACAGTATGCAATTGAGCTACTGGCCTGTCCTGCATCCAGCGTTCTTTCGGAACGCACCTTCAGTGCTGCTGGTGGCTTTGTTACCGATCACAGGGTGCGCCTGTCCACCGAATCAGTTGATCGACTGACCTTCATCAAGATGAATCAGTCTTGGATCACCCACAGCTACCAAGCACCTGAAGCTGATGTAACCGAATAATTTTTTTTGAAATATCACATCCCTTCAAGACTGCCTATGCTGATGCCGATTGACTGTCCTGTTATGTTGATTGTCTATCCTCTTCCTCCTCCGCTGATATGTTGGAAGAACATTTCTGGTTCTGGGTGATGCCATCAGCCCAATTTTTCTGCCCCTGTTTAACAGGGGCGTTTAATTACAATTTTTGATGCAATGCTTTGCAGCAGGGCTAATTCCTGCAATAAAAATAGAGTATATGGGAGAGGTTGCAGTGTGGTGGCACCAGCACCAGTGCCTAAGGCCCAATTTTTCTGCCCCTGTTTGACGGGGGCGTTTAAGTACAATTTTTGATGCAATGCTTTGCAGCAGGGCTAATTCCAGCAATAAAACTAGAGTATATGGGAGAGGTTGCAGTGTGGTGGCACCAGCACCAGTGCCTAAGGCCCAATTTTTCTGCCCCTGTTTAACAGGGACATGTAATTACAATTCTTGATATAATATTTCACAGGAGGGCCCGTTCCTGTGCCCACCCAGAGTAACTGTGAGGACTTATAGTGTTGTGGCACCAGCACCACAACCACCAAAGGTAAATTTTTCTACCACTGTTCAGCAATGGCATGTAATTACAATTCTTGATATAATCGTTCACAGCAGGGCGCTCCAGCGCCCACCAAGAGTCACTTTGAGGGCTTACAATGTTGTGGCAAAACCAACACCTTGTTCCGCCATTTCTGCAGAGCATATAGGGCAGGCCCCTACTTTCAAACATCCAACGTACAAACATCTCCTACTTGCAAACGGAAGGAGACAACAGCAAGTGAGATGAAAAAAGATGGACGACAAAACAAATTATACACGGGTGATAACCCTTCCCTATGTTTTCAAAAAAGCTTAAAAATAGTTTTTTTGACTGGAGCTACACTTTAAAAATGTACCAGTTGAAAATTACAAACAGATTCAACTTAACACAACAAACCTACACAGTCCCTGTCTTGTTTGCACCGCCTGTATACTGCTGTTCTGAGTATATAGGGCCTGGAGGCCACACGCATTTCCTTTTTTTAATATGGGTACGGGGTTCCCCTTAATATGCGTACAAGACCCAAAGGGGCTGGTAATGGGCAGGAAGGGCTACCCATGCCATTTTTCTCAATGATTTTCAACCATATTGCAGGAACCAGATATAACATTAAAACCGCAAGCAGTTTTAAATGATGTTATTTCCGTTTAATGTCATTTTGTGCAGGGACTGTTCTAAACACAGGAAACACGTGGCACTTCACAGGCATACTACAGACACCCCCCAGGCACCATATTTAAAGGAATATTTCACTTTTTCTTTTCACTTTAATCGTCAATTAAAATCAGTGCTCCCGCCAAAACGGCCATTTTTAAAAACATTTTAAGCATTGACCCATGTCCCCTGGGGCAGGAGCCAGGTCCCCAAACCCTTTTTAGGACAGTATCTTGCATATTAGTACTCGTCGTACAATTTGTGCTGTGCAGGAGCTTCGTGTTGGGGTTCTTACTTTGACACAAGCCCAGTCCATGAACAGGGAGGGGAGGCGTTTGTGGACCAAGAATTGGTTGCGCCAGCGTCACCAGTTCTCGCACACGCCTTTGCTCCGTGAGATCCGCGAGAATAATCCTGATCATTTCAGGAATTTTCTCAGGATGATGGACCCCATTTTTCACCATCTGCTGGCTTTGCTGACCCCTTATATCAGTAGGCAGGATACCTGCATGTGGCAAGCCATCACTCCGGAGCAGAGGCTCATCGCCACATTACGCTACTTGGCGACAGGGAGAAGTCTTCAGGACCTCAAGTTCTCTACAGGCATCTCCCCCCAGGCTCTGGGGATCATTATTCCAGAGACCTGTTCTGCCATCATTCAGGTCTTGCAGAAGGACTATATTATGCTAAGTTTTATCCTTAAACATCACATTCTATGTATTTCATGATTGCTAATGTCTTGCATTTCTTTCCTCATTCCCTAATTACCATCATTGCAATATGCTCTAATTCATATACTCTGCCCCTTTGTCCTCATGCATATTTGCCTCACTAACTTCCCCACCATGCTCTTCTTGGCCCATAAAACTATAGTCTAGTCACTTAACAATGTCTTTTGGCAGCTCCATAGTATTGCTTTTCCCTAAACACCCACTAAAATCTTGACAAATGTGATGTGTGTGCTTCAATTCATGCAAAGTGACCTTTTTTTTTATTTTTGGAGTTGCCAAACTCATTAGTAACCCCCCTCCCCCAACTACTAGCTCAGCTGATAGCAATCCTCTATCTGATGACTTGACCAAACCCAATACACACTCTAAATACCTTTTTCATGATCACATTTATGGACAAATTCACCAAAGCATGTAGTGTAAGGGCCTGCCTCAATACTTTCAAATGCTATTTTTATTTTTTAACACATTAATTTTCTTGCTATGTAATAGCAGAATGTCAAATTGTGCTTCCATTTTGTTATTATGACACTTCTTACCTGTCCGGTGGGCTGCCAATAGTGTAACTAAGGAGGGGCTTCTCAAAGTATCACACATTATTTAGGCATTCAGCTCTCAATCAAGTGGAGAGGGTTACATGTCCTAAACATCCCCCCTCATTTTTTTTGCAAGGGCCCATCAAATGGGGGGGAGGGGGATGGGGGGGGGGGGGGGTGATGACTCTCATAAGGGGACCTTATACTTTAGGCTTTAAATACTCAGTTCCCAAAATGTTAGAAGAATTTTGACCAAAAATGTGGGTGTCTAATCTGCTTGCAATGTTGATTTGTCAAATTACTAATTTTTGTTCTTGTTTCACTACACAGTGTCCTTTAACGCCACAGGAATGGCAGACTGTGGCCTCCCACTTTGCCAGTTTTTTTTAAGTTGTGCCTTTTTCACCAACAGTGCCAACCCAAGTTCAGAGCGAGATGAGGGGATAGTCTCTTCTTCAGATAATCCAATAATGTTGTGGGTCTGCTACACACACACCTTGTTTTTGTTAACTAATGTATGTAGTGAATTACTGACCAAAATCGTGCTCATTTTCAGCACCATGGCAGGAAAATGGCATGATTGTCCAAATTAACACCTCACTCTGGGTGCTTTTTACTAAAGGCACATCCACTATGCACTACAAGTGCACTGCAAAAGTGCACCTGAAACTGCACTTGGAGTGCAAAGTGGAGTTGCCTTTAGTAAATCACACTCCTTCTCAGCACAAACTCAAATTTGACTACAAATACATTTTATGCGCAATGAAAAAGGAAGCCACACATTGTTGGGAATTCAACTTTTTAATACAAGCACATTCACATGTGCGTTTTGAAAAGGTTTTTACAACAAACCAAGAGATTTTGTGTATCCAAAACAGAGTTTAATCAGAATTTTGTTTCCTTGTTGTTTTTGTGTAAACAGGCATGTATCAAAGCGTAAAATACAGAACACAGGAACTTACAAAGTTCAACTTTGAAAAGTGAAGACAATATCAGACCTGAGTATGTACAAACTGGGCTGATATTGCCTTCATCACATGGGGTGTCACCCCTGAAAAATACAAATTTGGAAGATGCACACAGTGTGTCAACATGTGCTATCTCTCATCATGGGGGATCAATGTACATTCTTTGGGGCTGCAACCCCTTCATCTCAGCCACTTTACACAAAACACGTACATTGATCCCCCATGATGGGAGATAGCGCATGTTTACACACTCTGTGCATCTTCCAAATTTGGAATTTAGATAAATACAACATTTTGTTTTTAAAATAGCAAAAATAAAACCCTATCTAGTTTTTGATGTTTCACACTCTCCCCAAAACATCAATGATGTTCTTCATTTTATTTTTCTTCAAAATTATTTTTATTGAATTTTCACAGTGTACAAATTATACAGTGACAAAGAAGTAGATGTATAGATAGCAAGTACGTAACCCAAACTATATCTGAAAGAATGACATGAGTCACAATTAACCAAAACAGTACGTACAGGGATTGAAAGTGTGGTTAAAATAACAATCAATAATACAAATCGTGAAAAACAGCTTCAAAGGAAACAACAATTTGAAGGAGTGTCATTGGCGGACAACGGTAGATAAAGAAGGACAAGGGGGTAACTAGGGGAGGGGGGAGGGTAAAAAGAAGAGCAAAAAGGGGGGAAAGAGGGGAGGAGGGGGGGGGGAGCAGCAAGATCACCAGAAAATTAACAGTTGAATCATCAACATTTACAATTGGCATTGTACCAGGAGGACCATGGGTACCAAAGGTGTCTAACGGAGGAGTGTTTGGTCATAGTACTGGCGAAAGTGGTTTCATATACAAAGTGTGTTTGGACTAGATTGGGATGGTATTTGTTTTCCAGTTCCTTGTCAGGAGGAGTTTTGTGGCTAAGAGGACGTGAGTGAGCACATGTCTATGGGCTGGAATCAGGTCCTCAATCGTTAGGTTAAGAATGGCTAGTTGGGGAGATAGAACAATAGAAAAATGTAAAAGTTCCCTGAGCAAGGCTTGAATGTCTTCCCAGAGCGTGTGAATTAGGGGACAGGACCAAAGAATGTGTAGTAGGGTGCCAGAGTCACCGCAGTTTCTCCAACAATTTGGAGAGGTGGGTTGATGAAATTTGGCAATTCTATGGGGGGTCAGATACCATCTCATAAGTGTTTTTTGGGAGAGTTCCCAGAGTGTGGTGCATGAAGTGGCCTGGTATACGGAGTTTATTGCAGCAATCCATTGTTGGTCTGAGAATTGGAGTTGTAAGTCAGACTCCCAGTCTAGGAGGGGTTTGAATTTGTGAAACGTGCGTTTTTCCTGCAGTGTGGAGTAAATGAGGTCGACTCCCTTAGTAGAGGTATTGGAAGAAAAAAAATATTCCCATATTTTCACAGGAAGGGCTCCTTCTAGTGAGGGGTGTGTTAAAAGGCATGTTCGTAGCCTATGATACGTCAGGAAATCCTTAGTGGGGGCTCCGAGAGCTAAGCTAATTTGATGGAAGGATTTGTTATGTAGCACGGAGCGAAGCTCCAGGGTAGAGGACATTTTAGATGTAATCTCTATTGGAATAGTTAAGTCTGGTGTGAGGTGTTTCAGAGTATTGAGAGGGATGTGAATTTGTTTGGTCGGGAGTTGGGACCATGTGGTGCGATGCAGTATCTTCCAAGCTTTGATGGAAGCTTGAATAGGAGGGGAATAGTGTCGTAAGAAGGTAGTAGTGGAGGTTGTGCTAAATAGCCAATCTCGGAGGTTCGGGCCTGGTGTGTCTGCATTCTCAATGGATCCCCAAAGCGTAGTGGGGGAGGGTAGCAGCCAATCTTTCATCTGAGATAAAATTGTGGCCAAGTAGTAATCTTTTATATCAGTGAATCCCATCCCACCGTTAGATCTGTGTTTAATAAGTTTAGCTAGGTTGCATCTAGATTTCTTCCCTTGCCATACAAAATGGTTCAAGATAGACTGCAGGGATGTAAGGTATGAGGCGGAGAGTGGGATGGGGAGTACCCTAAAGATGTAGAGGAGTCTTGGCAGGACCATCATTTTAAATGCTGCCAGGCGGCCGGCCCAGGAGAATTCGTATTTAGTAAGTTTGTTGGATTCAGAAAGGAGCATTTGTTTCGCTTCTGTATAGTTAAATGCGAAGAGAGATCTCGTGGATTTGGTTAGTGTAATCCCTAAGTACGGGATACCGTTATCAGCCCAAGGATAAGGATACGTGTTGCGTAAGATATTGCTAGTGATAGCATCCATGCCCAGGTCCAGTATGTAGGATTTGTGTTCATTGACCTTATAGTAAGATACATTACTAAATCTGTGCAAAAGGAGTTGTATCGAAGCCAGGGAGGATTGGGGGTTTATGACCATCAATATTACGTCATCTGCAAACAAGTTTATCTTATGCTCGATTTCCCCAATTTTAAAACCGGAAATGGAGTGAGCTTGACGTACATGTTCCGCCAAGGGTTCCATAGCCAAATTGAAAATGAATGGGGATAGTGGACAACATTGGCGTGTGCCATTCGAGATGGAAAAGGTGTGGATAGCATTTCAGAGGTATATACCCGTTCAGAGGGGGCGGAGTACAGGGCCATAATGGCTGAGAGGATCGGACCTTGAAATCCAAATTTAGATAGAGTGGCTTGGAGATATAGCCAGTGGACCCTATCGAACGCCTTCTCTGCATCCAAGGAAAGGAACAGAGAAGGCGTTCGGTTAGCCTCAGCTTTGTGAATTATATTGATAATTCTCCTTGTGGCGTCAGACGCCTGCCTTCCCTTGGTGAAACCAGCCTGATCCTGGTGGATCAAGAGGGGCATAACTTCTAACAATCGGTTGGCAATCAACTTGGCATAAATTTTCGTTTCTAAGTTCAGAAGGGAGATTGTTCTGAAGTTTTGTGCTTGGGTTGGTTCCTTGCCTGGCTTTGGTATAGTGACAATTAAAGCTTGTAACATTTCTGGCGGGAGGGAGGAGGAAGAGGCAGCATCGTTACATACTAAAGTTAGGAATGGAGACAGAGTGGAACTGAATTGTTTATAATAATTGCTGGTAAGGCCATCTGGGCCGGGTGATTTGTTGGACGAGAGGGCTTTGATCACGGATTCGACTTCCAAGGTTGTGAAAGGGGTATTTAAGGAAGCCAGTTGGTCTGGTGACAATTTTGGTAGATTGATTTCCTGGAGAAAGGATTGGATGTCTGACAGAGAGGATTGGGTAACGGAAGCATCGTCTTTTAAGTTATATAGGGTATTGTAATAGTGACTGAATGCATCTGCAATGTTTTGGGGGTCAAGTCGTTTTTGCTTGGTAGTGGGGTGAAATAGATGGGTAATTTTGGACTTAGCATAGTGGCCCTTGATTCTATTTTCCATAAGTTTTCCCGCTTTATTACCCGTAGAATAGTGGGTTGCTTTAAAATAATTGTGGGCTTTCTCATACGCCTGTAAAAGGTGGGATCTGAGCTCCAATCTGAGGGAGTCCAATTTAGCTTTAGTTGTTGGGGAGGGAGCGGATTGGTTTAGGTGTTCAGGCGTGCTAATTTCTGAAGTGAGTAGGTTTAGAGGCTGTGATCTCTTCCTCCTCTCTCTAGCACCTATTTGTATGAGTATACCGCGAATGAATGCCTTGTGGGCATTCCAAAGGACAGTATTATCTTTAACATTACCAACATTATTATTGAAGAATTCGACTAGACAGTCTCTGATGTAGGAGGAGTGGGTTGGAGAAGCGATGATCGCTGCGTCAGCTCTCCAGAGTCTGGTTCGGGAGCGTGCTGATAAATCTTCTAGGGAAATAGTAACCGATGCGTGGTCCGACCACGTAATGGTGTCTATTGTGGAGGAGGAGATTTTAGGTAAGGTCCATTTATCCACTAGGAAATAGTCAATCTGGGTGTAGGAGTTGTGTCGGGGGGAGAAGTAAGAATAGTCTCTTTCAGTGGAGTGGTGGCATCTCCAGACGTCAAAAAGATCATGGGAGCGAATGAAGGAACCCATAGGGGAGGTCAGCCTCTTGGGTTGGGAGGAGGAGTTTTTGGAGCAGTCAGGTACCAGATTAAAATCTCTACAAAGTATCAATTAACCTTGTTTAAATCTGTTGATTTTCTTTATTAATTTAGAGAGGAAGCGGATTTGTCTTTTGTTTGGAGCATACAGAGTAACAATAGTGTATCTGGTGTTGTTTAGGTCACAAGCTATTGCCAGGTATCTGCCTTCTGGATCCTGTAAGGTGTCATGAAGGGTGAATGAGCAAGTGTTGTTGATGGCAATCAACACCCCTTTTCTTTTTTCTGGACCAGAGGCCTTGAAGTAAATAATCTGTGGGAGCAAGTAGGTTCTGCAGAATTTTTGAAATGCGTTTCTTGAACACAAAGCACATCGCAGTGAGAATCTTGAGCCGTACGCCAGAGGGACTTTCTCTTGGCCGGATAGTTTAGGCCCTTCACATTGAGGGACAAAAACTTGGGCATAGTGTGGAGGGAGAGTGGTAGTAAATGCAAGTAAAGCAGTACTTACTGTTCCTGGTAGAAACGGTTCTGGATCTTACGGATTGCATAAAGAGGATGAGGATGTGATCCTCCATAGAGTTTCGAAATAGATGATCTTGCTAGCTCAAAAGAATGGGTAGGAGGGGGTGGAAGACAAAAAAGAAAAGCAAAAAAAAGAGATGGTTATAGGCAAAGAATGAGCAAATTGAGAAACAGCCGGTGGTGAAATCTGAGGGGGGGGGGGCTAGGGAGGGATCAGCAGTGTATCAAGGACTGCCGATCAAAACCGGGGGAGAAGTCCGTGAACTAAGTGCATCGAGCAGGCACCGAGCGGGTTGCAAATAACTAGTAGAGGTGGTGCAGCACTAATCTTGTAATCATTGGATCCAGTTGGATCGTTGAACATTGTTGTAAGTCGGAGGGAACGTTGCAGATGGCTGTGAGCCAGTAGGTGCGATCTCTGGGAGTATGCCCCAGGCGCGGAGCAGTTTGATGCCCTCTTCCACTGTGTGGATGTTGTGGCGGGTACCGTTTTTGGGGACCACCAGCTTGGTAGGGAAACCCCATTGATAAGGGATCCTGTGATTGTTGAGCAGTTTTGTGATGGTTTGGAGTTGACGTCTCTGTTGACGAGTATATTGGGAGATATCAGCAAAAAGTTGGAGCTTCGCATAGGGGGATGGGAGTTGACCCATGCGCCTGGATTGAGCAAGTAGCATGTCTTTAGTATGAAAAAAATGGATTCTCATCAAGGTGTCGCGAGGTACCTCAGGCGGTAAGTGTGGAGGTTTTGGTAAGCGGTGAATGCGATCGACTATAGTTTCGATCTGTTGTAGGTCTGGCAGAATTGTGCAGATGAGCTGTCGGGCATATGAATTCAGGTCTGTGGGAAGGACGGATTCAGGTATGCCTCTGATTTTTACATTATTGCGTCTCGTGCGGTCCTCGAGGTCCGCCATTTTGGCCCTCAGCCATTGTTGCTTGTCTCATGTGTGATCGTAGGCATCAACTAGGTCATTCACCGTCTCAGTCATAGCGCCCATTTGCGTTTCAACTCTGCCTAATTTGCGGCCTATGTGAAGCAGTTCAGTTTGAAAGGCAGTGAACATAGATGAGATGTCTTGATGAAGGGAGCTGTGCAGTGAGATCAGCATCTCTTTCAGCATAGTGTCTATGACAGGTTGATTGGATGTGGGGAAGAATGCTATGGGGGAAGCAGGGGGAGGTAATGTCAGCGGTTGGTCCTGGGAAGGCCTTACCTCCAGGTCCTGGTCCGAAGATTCTAAGCGGATCCACGATTTAGCAGGGCTGTTTGAAGTAGAAGATGTCCCCGAGGAAGGCAGGGAGCTGGCAGAGTCTCCTGGAGGTACTGTGGGATCATCTGCTGCATCCGGGAGATCTGTGTAAGAGGCCGCCGAGCGCTGTGACCCCGCAGGCTGTGAGGCGCTGCAGGCGCCATCTTGGATTTTTCCTCCATGAGGGATCGCAAAGAATTTGATAAGTTTCTTAGGCGGTTTGAGGTCTTTTAGTTTCCTAGCCCCTCCGGTCGGGTTCCCCCGGGTGTGAAGATCCGCTGGGATCATTTCGGTATCTCGATCGGTGCTGTAACAGTCCGTTTATTCCGTTCGGTGTAGGAGCTGAGAAATCAAGCTGCCATTCCGCTCGGTGGTTAGCCACGCCCCCTTCATTTTATTTTTGACATCATTGATGTTTTGTTGGATAATTTCCAAATCCCGATTGCACCCCATTATCTCCCCGATCAAGATCTGGGCACTTTCACTGGTAAAACTGGAATCTTCTTCCACATCACCTACAAAATAAAGCCAAAAAACACACCATGTAATAAAAATATGGTGATATACATTGCTGAGCTTACCGGAAGCTGTGTTCTCCGACACTCACCTGTTGTGGTGACAATTTGTCCAACCTCCACGATCTCTCCTTCCTCCTCCTCCTCCTGCTCCTGCTCCTCTGTTTCTGCTTTTGGAAGTTGCCCTTCTTTGGGAGGGGTGTGATCCCTGGTGTCCTCATACTTGCTGAGTCTTCTCTCCCCTATGAGAATGTAAACAAAGATTAATTAGCACACAGAGGGCAGAAATAGGAATCATAAACATTGCTTGGAAGTGTTGTACAATTGTGTTTTTGGGCCGAGTTACAAGGTGAGAACATTATTGGGGACACTTTGTTAAGCTGGAATACTTCCCTGCAGAACGATGTTTCATACGAACGAACAAAACCATGAACTTGAAAGTGGCCATTTTAAAATGCACAACATGAAATCAAAGCACATGGAGCAGTATGCAAGCAAGAATAATCATATGAACACACGACAATTACTTACTTTTTTTAAGAACACACTTGATCCTTAGGTACTGCTCGTGCTCCCTCAGTTTTAGGTCTGACCAGCGTTTTCTCAGTTGATCCTTGGATCGGTGTACCCCAAAATTCTTCAGAAGACTCATCACAACTTTATTCATGATCTTGGCCTTTCTGATATTTGGGTTTGGGTAAGGTCCATACTTCCCATCATAGTCGGTCCTGTTCAATATGTCGACCATCTCCAACATCTCTCCAAAAGACATATTTGAGGCCTTAAATCTTGTCTTCCTGGATCGGGACGTTTCAGGCTCCGGGCTTTCCTCACCCTCCTCCTTGTTAGTGGAACTATTATTAGTGCGCACCTGCATTCTCTCCGCCATGTGCTCTCCCCACTGCGCCAGAAGCGAAGGGGCGGGAATAGTCTGGAAAGAACGGAAAGATCTGGAAAGAGTTTCACGCATGCGCACTGTATATAAAATGCAACACGTGTGTATCGTCTGTACGATCTGGGAAGAGAGTGAGGCGCGGACGTGACGAACGTGGAAACAAAGGTAAAATTTTTAACTTGGTGCTTCACTAGACTAGACTGCTTCTATCTAGGCCGATTTTGGGACAAGATTAGGAGGGTTTTTAATGGCATTATTAGTATTTGAGGGTTTGTCTTGTGTTGTGTCTTGCAGACAATATGGATCCTTTCACAAATGCAAACTTTATGGGGCTATTCATAGAACTGTACATGGAGATGCCCTGTCTGTGGCAGTTCCACAACAAGTTTTATACTGACAGAACAAAGAGGAAAACGCAGCACTGGATAAACTTCTTTCTTTGGTGCGGATCATGGTCCCCACGGCAGACATGGCCTATCTGAATCGGAAAATTGTGGCCATGAAGCTTACATATCTCAGGGAGAGAAAGAAGCACCTGGAGTCCTTGAGAGCAGGAGATACAGATGCTGTTTATTACCCTAGGATGGTTCACTTTGACAGGCTGCATTTTCTGGTAGACCAAGGGGTACCCAGGCCGCCACTTAGGCCACCACTCTCCAGGCTTACTTCAAGGCATCCTTCACCCCCAGCTGAGGCTTCTGATGTCCAACCTGGGCCTTCCAGGCAGCAACATGTGGTGGGGCCCAGCTTGAAACAGGTATTGCATTGTTGAACATATTTCTTGCGTTACATTTAATGATGTTAACTAGATGTTCTTATTGATCAGTAAGTTGTGATTTCTCCAAGTGGTTTACATCTCAATAGACAGTAGTGACCAAAAATGATTGGGACGGGAAAGAAAAATGCTGGTCTCAGAATGATAGTCTGTTCTATTTGGTAACATTCAATTAGCAAAAGCCAGGAGCCCAAAATGGTGTGATTGATGATCAAATAACTAAAACGATGTCCCCTTTTCATACACAGGAAGACCTCAGTCGGGGGGAGGCTGTGGCAAGTGGCAGCCAGGAGGTCGACCAACGCCCTCCTTCTCCTCGTGCCCCAACTACAGGAGCCCAGCCACAGCCTGGAAGGATGCCTGGTGGGAAGTGCCGAAGGAAGACGAGAGAGTGATGGCCTGGGTTGAGTCTGGTCTGCCAGAAGATGCAGCCTCTTTAAGATCCACATCCTGGGGACAGAAATGGCATCTGAATTTCCTGCTCTCTAGGACTTCGGGACCAGACTTCTCTCCCTGAGATATCTACTCCTCAGGCCACCAATTTTTTCTATTAGAATTTGTTCATGTCTGCCCTGGGGGCCAAAGGCTGCACCAAAGTTAAGAAGTTTCTCCAGTGCTGCATTCCTATTTTTATTTTATAGCGACCAAAATAAAGGTTTTTTTTGTTTGATGAAATACTTGTGTAATGTGTTTTCCTTCCAAAAGGCCAGTTTATTTGTGAGCTGGCAGGTACATTTCAAAAATACAAAGTGAAATGAATAACCAGGGGTACCAACACTAAACAACCTCCTGTAGATTAAAAAATCCAAAAACCAAAGATAAAAAATAAAATAATGTTGTTGTGGTAAGTTTACACACAAAAAACACTCCAAAAAAAGGAGAAATGAGCAAACTGTCTTTAAAGGAGATTTTTAGGAATTAAAAATAAAAAAGCATCCAAAAAAGAATAAACCAAACCTAAAATTGTGTAGATGTGACACAAACTAAAATTGTATTGCTGAAATGGTTAAAAAAGAGTAATGAAATACGTTCGGGAGAAGTGTGTGTGACTATGAGCATCAAAAGAAGTTCGTTCTTGCAGCATTGTAAAGAACAAGAGAATGTGCTTGATGAAAGAGTTTTTAACATTGCAGCGTGACGAATGTGCTATATCGCTTACGAGCAGTAGTTTTACCTGAACGAGCGCTTCCGTGTTGGAATTTGAATGTGAGCATGCGTGGCACCTTATGGGTCGGAGTAGGCTACACATGATCGGAGTATGTCCGATCTGCCCAGTTGGTCGGGAAATATTTCCAACATGTTGGAAAATTGGATCAGTCCGATGCATACCACACACAGTCGGATTATCCGACGACACAGTCCGATAGGACACATTCCGACGGATTCTCCGACCGTGTGTACAAGGGCTTAGACTCTTTGACATTCAACACTTCCAGTAAAGTTGGATGTCTCTGAGCCCCACTGTGCTTTGAGGTTCTATCCTCTGACCACTATAACTCTGCTGAGTCATTGCACATTAGCGAATATATCAATGCATGTCCATAACTTCCAACTTTCTGGCATTAGAAAGAGAGGCATCATAGTTATTAGGACCAAAAAGTACTGATACTCCAAAATGATTGGTTATACCACCAAAGGTTTTTTTCCCCACTACATTTTCCATATACTAGTATTTCAAACAAACATATTTAGTCATTTAGAGCACATGCATCACATACAAGGCTCACTGGCTGAGATTGGCCTGCCAGACCATTTTATGTGGCCTTCGCACCTCTCCTGAAGCTGTGGCACCCCCGTCGTGGAGCCCCGGAGAGACTTGTCTCTGCCCTTCCCCTTCGTCTCAGCAGTCAGTAGCAGAGAAGAGGACAGATCTCCTACAGATCCTGCACCTCTCTGTGCAGCCACAGCAACCCCTTATCTTCACCTCCCCTAGTCTCAGCATTCAGCCAACAGCTGTCTCCAGCCCTCCTCTGGTCCTCTTCCAGGCTCTGCACTTTCTGCTTCCCAGCTCCACCTCCAGCTTCTTACCAGCACAAAGTTAGGTGGGTGGACTGTGATGTAAAGGAGGGTGGGCAACTCTTGACTTCTGATATAAGGGGGGGTGGGTGCTCATCTAGTCTTAAAGATACAACCTGCCCGTTGAGAGCATCCATAATGCTGAAGCGGCCCGCAATGAACTTGAGTTTGACACCCCTGATTTAGAGGTTGTATATTTGATTTCTTTGATTCTTTATAGAGGTCTATAAATCAAACCAAAAGAGGGATACATGAGTAAAGAGGGAAAGAGGGATTTAGTTCCAAAAGAGTGACACTCCCTCCAAATTAGGGACAGTTGGGAGCTATATATACTGGTTAGAAAATCATTGTCCGGGGGGCAGGTAAATTGTACCTGCACACCCCACCATTCTCTACTGTGTGCAGTAACTAAAAATACAAATCTGATGTTTTGGCTGTCACTTCTGTATAATCAGATTCATTTGTGTATACATGAAATACTCAGATAAACAAAGATAATACTAATAAAATAAACATTTATAATACAACTAAGAAAAGGCTGTTTAAACCACAACTGCCAGCAAAGAATTAGTTCAGTAACAACACTTCAGCTATTTACATTGCAGTGCCTTCCTTTTGTGCCAGGTAGATGTCAAATCATGTTCTGTTCTGGATAAATCAATGCACATCTTTATTGAGAGAATCTTAGAGACACAGGATCTCCAGTTCCAGAAATCCTGAGCCTGCCAAGCCCTGTAGCAGATACATGGGCTGCTGGTTTTCAGCACCATCAACATTCACTTCTTGGACCAAATTTCCAGCATAGCATTGCCAGCTGTATCATTGTCTCATTGATGGATCACTTTTTCAGAGCAATTTGAGAGCTGAATACTAAAAATAGATGAAATGTTGAGTCAAAAACATTAGGACCATTGAAAAAGCTGTTAATGTAAGGACAACTATTGAAAATAAGTACATGTATATTAAACAAGGACAGTGGACATTCTGGCTTTTTCCTGATAATACAATAAATAAGCATGTGTGTACCCATATGTATTTCCTTAGCAGAAGCCCGAATCCATCAACTAGCCAAGAACATATAGGCTGACCAATAAAAGTAAAGCTCTGGAAAAGATTTTTGTATGCTTGTGCTATGCATAAAAGAAAACTTCAGTATATGTTCATTGAGGATGACTTCAAGTAATTACTGCAATATTTACAATCAAATAATTGTGATGTGCTGCATGTGCCAGTGCACATATAATATTATATATATATATATATATATATATATATATATATATATATATATATATATATATATATATATATAAAATTCAGGACTGTATGTTGTACACAAATGCGAAGATTCTCCCTCTAGTGAATATAGGTAAAAAGGAGCGTATTTTGCCTTGATCACCTGTCGCTACTTTCAATAAAACAATCATAAATTCACCTTCCAATCTGTATTTCATTAGATATTGTGCGCTTATTTTTACCTACCTTTACAAATATATGTGGAAATGTCCTTGAGGCCATACCCAGAGGTAGTAGCCCAAGCCCCCAAAAAGGGCTTACCGCTACTTTTCTTTTTAAGTCAGGCAGAAATCATCGGAAGAGAACTCTTCCAACCCACCCCCACCAATACCCACCCATAGGCCCACAACCGAGTGAGTCAGTCAAGCATGGTCTCCAACCCTATAGAGCATTCTAGTGAATGTCAGACAATGCAGTCAGAATCCTTTCTGAATAACTGCTGAGATAAAAAAAAAAGATTACAGGCTGTGCCTGTCAGAAACCATGAATCAGACTGAGACAGAAGTACAATTAAATCACACTTGTTTAATAAAAATAAAAAGGTAAATAGAAAAAGCATAGTCAAGCATAGCCAGAGTCCAGTAACCGGATCGGGTAGTCAGCCAGGCCAGAAGTCAGGGATCCAAGTAGAGCACAGCAAGCAGGATAAGGAGCCAGAAGGGATGTCAGCAAGCCAGTCTTTAAACAAACTACAGGAGATGGTTTCCAGTGATGTGACCGAGGCGAAGGCAGAGGTGAAGCGAGCTGAAAGGCTTTAAGTAGGCAGGTCAGACGATCATCATCAGGAACAGCTGGTAACTGTGGAGAGAGAAGAGAGCTGGCAATTAGCTGACAGCTGAGTGGCCAGCCCAGAGAAGGAAGGGCTAAGCCAGCCCTGACAGTGCCATCTAGAGACTAACATACTAAAATCTATTTGGCCATGTGTGAGTACAGCATGGGGTAGGTTGGATGAGTCACTGCACTGACTCTTTTTGTTGTGTTTGTATATTTAAGCTTGAGCTATTGAGCTCTGTTAACAAACATTTTGTATTGTATTTGGTTTTTAAATGAGCTGTGAAAAAACATCTTGTTTAAGCCCTTGTACACACGGTCGGACATTCCGATGGGACCGTGTTGTCGGATAATCCGACAGTGTGTGGGCTCCATCGGACTGTTTCCGTCGTAGTATCCGACGGACCAAGTTTTCCAGCTGGACTATAACATTTTCCGACAACATGATCCGATCAAACTTTGTCCGATCATGTGTATAGAATTCCGATCGGACAAAGTGCCACGCATGCTCATATCAAATTCCTAGACCAAAGCTATTGGCTACTAGCCTGAACGTAGTCCTGTCCTAATGAAATAACGTCATCACGTTAGGTACGATCGGATTTTCTGACAACTTTGTCCGACTGTGTGTATGCAACAGTTTCAGACAAAATCCGTCGGACAAAATCCGATGGATTTGGTTGTCAGAATGTCCGACCGTGTGTACAGCCGCTATAACCGCTAGAAGTATACATTGTGTTCTGCCTGCCTTGCAGGCTCCTTACATCCCCCTGAACACAATAGTGCCGCAAGTGGCATTCCCCCATCAACAGTGACTGTAAAATCAAGCAATTTTCTTTCCTTCCACCACTAGTGGAAGGAAAGAAAATTGAATCCTCTATGGGCTGCTTTACTATCACTTTCTGCTACTTTCTGACCCAGTAACAATGGTCCATCAGACAAATAATTAGGGTGAACTTCCCCAGTGTGGACAAAGACAGCAATTAAAACCTAATGGAAGCGCTAACCTTCCTTAACTCCAACCAAAACAACAATTAAAAAAAATTGAATACACCGCTCCTTCACCACTCCAAAGATGCGGCTAGCAGGACATTTTTCACCGTCCTGCCAGCGCACCGCTCCAGTGTGAAAGTCCTCGGCGCTATTTTTAGCGCTGTAGCCCCTGAAAACCACCTCGGTGTTTAAGGGGCCTAAGTTTTGTTAGAGAGTGTCCAAAATTGGTACTGTGGCCTGTTACAAACAAATCCAAAATTTCCAGCACACTTACCAGCTAGCCTGCAAAAAAGTGTCCCTGTCTAACAATTCACATTAAAAACATAGGGTTTAGATTGCACACATTTGCAAACATATTTGCACATATATGCACAGGACTCCCAGCACCAGCTCAATGGCAGCTGAAGGCATCCAGTGCATCCCCCATCAAATTCAACCAACTGTACAAACAAGTGGCAACAGCCCAATCTATAACTAGCCTATGCAGTAAGGTACACATAGAAGGGCAACGCACAACACAAACAGACAAAAAATTTCAGCACATTTACCAGCTAAACAACCGGCAAAAAAACAAAAACAAATTGTCTCTGTCTATCAATTCATGAAGGCATCCAGTATGTCCCCATATCAAATTCAGTCAGCTAGTTATAGGTTGAGGTAGTTGCCACTTGTTTGTACAGTTGGTTGAATTTGATGCAGGGATGCACTGGATGCCTTCAGCTGCTATTGTGCTCTTCCTGGGTGTCCCTTGCATCCTTGCGCCATTAAGGAGTGGTGGGCTCCCTCCTGGCAAATCTGTCCTTACTATATATGCTCCAATTTGGAGACACTGAAAACTATATCATTAGAACTGCAGTATACAGAGTAGCCTTTCATGTAGCTTTCACATACATTTGCAAATGTGTGCAAACTAAACCCTCTGTTTTTAGGTTGAATATCTTTTTTATTATTATTATCAAAATGATCAGCTAAAGATTTTTGTAAATATTGTATTCTATCTTTTCATGTGACCACACTAAAGAAATTACACTTTGCTACAATGTAAAGTAGTGAGTGTACAGCTTGTATAATGCCCTGTACACGCGGTCTGACTTTCCGACGACAAAATCTGTCGGATTTTTGTCCGATGGATTTTGGCCCAAACTTGCCAACTTTGGCCCAAACATACAAATGGTCGCACAAAGTTGTCAGAAAATCCAATCGTTCAGAATGAGGTGACGTAAACAAAGTATGTTTGGACTATAAACGGGCCAGTAGCCAATAGCTTTCGTCTCGTAATTTATTCTGAGCATGCGTGACACTTTGTTCGTGGGAGTGGTCTACACACGATCGGAATTTAAACGATTGGATTTTGTTGTCGGAAAATTTTAGATCCAGCTCTCAAACTTGTGTGTTGGAAATTCCGACGGAAAAAGTACGATAGAGCCCCACACGATCAGATTTTCCAACAACACGATCCGATCGCACATTTTATGGCCGACCGTGTGTACAGTGCATTACAGTGTAAATTTGCTGTCCCCTCAAAATAACTTAACACACAGCCATTAATGTCTAAACCGCTGACAACAAAAGTGAGTACACCCCTAAGTGAAAATGTCCAAATTGGGCCCAATTAGCCATTTTACCTCCCCAGTGTCATGTGACTCATTAATGTTACAAGGTCTCAGGTGTGAATGGGAAGCAGGTATTTTAAATTTGGTGTTATTGCTCTCACTCTCTCATACTTGTAACATCATGGCAAAGAACTCTCTAAGAATCTGAAAAAAATAATTGTTGCTCTACATGAAGATGGCCTAGGCCAGTGGTGGCAAACCTTGGCACCCCAGATGTTTTGGAACTACATTTCCCAAGATGCTCAGCTACACTGCAGAGTGCATGAGCATCATGGGAAATGTAGTTCCAAAACATCTGGGGTGCCAAGGTTCGCCATCACTGGCCTAGGCTATAAGAAGATTTCCAAGACCCTGAAACTGAGCTGCAGCACGGTGGCCAAGACCATACAGCAGTTTAACAAGACAGGTTCCACTCATGGTCGATAAAAGAAGTTGGGTGCATGTGCTCAGAGTCACATCCAGAGAATGTCTTTGGGAAATAAATGTATGAGTGCTGCTAGCATTGCTGCAGAGGTTGAAGGGGTGGGGGATCAGCCTGTCAGTGCTCAGACCATACGACGCACACTGCATCAAACTGGACTGCATGGCTGTCATCCCAGAAGGTAGCCGCTTCTAAAGATGATGCACAAGAAAGCCTGCAAGGGCCCACAAACAGTTTGCTGAAGAAAAACAGACTAAGTACATGGATTATAGGAACCATGTCCTGTAGGCTGATAAAACCAAAATAAACGTATTTGGTTCAGATGGTGTCAAGCGTGTGTGGTGGCAACCAGGTGAGGAGTACAAAGGCAAGTGTCTTGCCTACAGTCAAGCATTGTGATGGCGTTTCATAGTCTGGGGTTGTATGAGTGCTGCTGCCACTGGGGAGGAGGAAACCATGAATGCCAACATGTACTGTGACATACTGAAGCAGAGCATGATCCCCTCCCTTTTGGAGACTGGGTCGCAGGGCAGTATTCCAACATAATGACTCTAAACATACCTCCAAGAAGATCACTGCCTTGCTAAAGAAGCTGAGGGTAAAGGTGATGGACTGGCCAAGCATGTCTCCAGACTTAAACCCTATTGAGCATCTGTGGGGCATCCTCAAATGGAAGGTGGAGGAGCGCAAAGTCTCTAACGTTCACCAGCTCCATGATGATGTCATGGGGGAGTAGAAGAGGACTCCAGTGGCAACCTGTGAAGCTCTGGTGAACTCCATACACAGGAGGGTTAAGGCAGTGGTGGAAAATAATGGTGGCCACACAGATTGACAGTTTGGGCCCAATTTGGACATTTTCACTTAGGGATGTACTCACTTTTGTTGTTTAGGCATTAATGGCTGTGTGTTGAGTTATTTGTGGGGACAGCAAATTTACACTGTTATACAAGCTGCACACTCACTACTTTACATTGTAGCAAAGTGTCATTTCCTCAGGCCGCGTACACACGCGGGGACTGTTCGCCCAACTTTGTCCGTCAAACAGTTTCGGCAAACAGTCCGCTCAAAATTAGCATGGACGGACATGGCCACACACGACGTACGAACAGTTTGCTGAAACCGTGCGCGATGACGTGAACGGCACGTACGACGGGACGAAAAATACGACGTCCTATACACTGCATTATAACTTTCGGCGTGAAAATCCTTTCTGAGCATGCGCGCAACTTTGTTTGACGAACAAGCCTACACACGCGGGGACTGTCCGCTGAAACAAGGTTTCAGCGGACAGTTTTTCGGAATTTCCGAAAAACCTTGTTCAGCGGACTGTTCGCTGAAACTGTCCGCTGAAAGCCCACACACGAGCGGACTGTCCGCTGAAACTTGGTTTCAGCGGACAGTTTCAGCGAACAGTCCCCGCGTGTGTACGCGGCCTCAGTGTTGTCACATGAAAAGATAGAATAAAATATTTACAAAAATGTAATGGGTGTACTCACTTTTGTGAGATACTGTAATAATACAAGGTAACAATAGAGCCAAAAGCCCTATATATGCCAAACCTAACAATGAGTCATATCAAGAAGAATGATTTTGTGTGTGGTACCCACATAAAAAATAAAAACAGGAGGGAGGAAGCATAAGAGAAAGAAAAAGACAGAATAAAAGAAAGAAGAAAAGAAACCAAGTATGTTGACACAAAATATGCTATAAGGAGTAGACATTCTCTATAGAACTATCATATAGATCATCGCCTGGAAAAGATAAACATTATATTTAGGCCAAAAAATCACCTTTGAAACATATCTGAGTTTGAGTATTAGATACAGAAAAGATACAGAAAACCCGTTGTTTCTCTCGCAAAACGTATTCTCTACTACCCAAATAAATGGCCACTACCATTCCTTATATTCAATGGTGGACATAGACTGGAGAAGGGCAGGTGCATTATCATTTTGAAACATATAAAGGAAAAGAGAGTGCACGACTGCCCTAGTGTAATACCGTTTTAATGGTTTAAAATTAAAATTCAAAAGTAGAGGTTTTGCACTCACAAACATGGGACATAAATCCCATGTACAACTGGATTTATGCCTCCTTTCCTGGTCTGTTTCACTGGGTAGACTCCCAAGAGCGAGTGATGGTGGTGAGGGGTGTAAATCAAATCCTTCTTCCTCATCTCATCAAGCTGTGTATACTGCTAAACACATGCATGGTCCAACCGGCGCTGCATGACATCACTTGTTGCCGGAAAGGGGAATCGAAGTAAGTGCAGTGTCATCGCACATCTATGTGACCATACCATGGTGCCATCACACACTGGTGCCTATAGGACTGGGAGATGGAATGTTACTGCTACTGCTGCTGCTTCTGCATGGGTTAAAATTGGTGGCTATAGGTTGCCAAGACTACATGTTTCAGAGGCGCGGCAGGTCTGAAGAAGGCGGCCGCACCTCTGAAACATGTGGAACGTGTGTGTGTTTAGCAGTATACATAGCTTGATGAGATGAGGAAGAAAGATTTGATATACACCCCTCACCACCACCACTTGCTCTTGGAAGTCTACCCAGTGAAACAGACCAGGAAAGGAGGCATAAATCCAGTTGTACATGTGATTTATGTCCCATGTTTGTGAGTGAAAAACCTCTACTCTTGAATTTTCATTTTAAACCATTAAGACCCCATTCACACCACACTGCCCATAGTGTGGGCAGTAAAACGCCACTATTTTTAGCGGCATTTTACCGCCGGATTTGTGGCGCACTTCGGCCGCTAGCGGGACGCTTTTACCCCCCGCTAGCTGAGAAAGGGCTAAAACCAGCGCTGCCCCATTGATTTCAATGGGGAGCATTGGTGGAGAAGCGGTAAACACACTGCTCCTTCACCGCTCCAAAGAAGCTGCTGGCAGGACTTTTCCCTGACGTCCTGCCAGCGCACCGCTGTAGTGTGAAAGCCCTCAGGCTTTCACACTACAAACAATGGTGCAGCTTTTTTAGGGCGGATTACAGGTGCTATTTCTAATGCTATAGCGCCTGCAAAACGCCCTGGTGTGAAATGGTCTAAAATGGTATTACACTAGGGCAGTTGTGCGCTCTCTTTTTCTTTCAGATTGAGTCCGCCACCCAGTGGATCTTTGAGAGAGCTGCAGCACCTAGAGCAAGTGAACTTTGATATAGACTGTTTTTATTGAAGTAGTGTCTGTGGGGTCAGCACTGATTTTGGTGCTTTTTTTGTTTGGCATTATCATTTTGAAATCAAGTAAAAGGACATTCACCCCAGACTCACCAGAATAAGCCCTGATGAATAATTTTTGCTTGTTTGTGATGTGCATTACCATTCCATGTGCACCTTACTGCATAGGCTAGTTATAGATTGGGGTGTTTGCCACGTGTTTTACTGTTGCCTTTTAGCCTGTGTGAGAGCCAGGAACATTTCCCCTTTCTTTCTCTACTAAACAATTCTTCTTTCTTCCCTCTTACCAATGAAACCTTTTATTCTAATAAAGCAATGATAACGCAATCTATCTGATAAGTCAGTTCTTTATAGTTTTGGTGGGAAAAAAAAAAGAAATACCATTAATTTCTCATACAATCAGCTGGCACCATGAATGTTCTGTTTCAGCAATCTGAGAATTTAACAGCGTTGCCTTTTTCAGCATTGTTGCCAACCTGGGTTTCTGGAATCTAAACAATGGAGAGTGAATATGTAGCTTCAATTTGTCATTCAGCTCTTTAACTCCTGCTTTGCAAATTAGGTAATATTTAAGCTGATCATTCTTTTCTTGGCAAGCTAGAAAAAGCCCTGTTTTGATTGCATGATTAGACAATAGAAGCATGGAAATAAGATAATGAAACATGAATAGATTATTGAGGCAATGGAGAAATGGTGATGTTATCACTTTGTGAAACAATAAAGGTGTATAGAACCTAATATAGTCCTGTGTTTGAAAGGGAGTAAGACATTTTATTTTGTATTTTGACTTGTTGACTCGAATATCATTGAGCAGGGTTGTATCTTGATAAGACTGAATTATTTTTTCACATATGTGTTGCTGATAGGTGACCTTATTAAGATAGCTGTATTTGTGCCAGCTCAAATGTTATCAAAATTGATTGGTAAACTTGAGATAAAATTGGCATCTGACCGTGTTTTATTTTCGTTCTCTGTCTCCATGCAGTCAATAAGTAATCCTCTCTGATAAGAAAACAACAGCGCTCTTGTGAATGTGAGCACTTATACCTGAAATGTAACATTATTTTTTTTGTGTTCATAGATAACAGTGTTTTAAAAATATGTTTGATACTTAAAGCAGTACTGTGGAAGAATGGGAGGGATAAAATTATAACATAAAGGATTCATCACTATGATTGTGGCATAGTATTAAAGGGAAAATAAATAGAATTATTTATTTTATGTGGAATTACTGGCTGAAAAGATTAATCGTCTAGAGTAGTTTGTAGACCACATAACAGGTCCATGCCTGCACTGACATTGTATTATGGCTTATGTGGACTGGTATTGTCTGTCTGCATTTGATCACCTGTGAAATGCAGGTAAACAGATTCCCTTTTACTTCAATGGTGTAGAGTTAATAGTTCTGTTTCAAAAAATGTTTATCAAGTGCAATACAGAAGTTTTTCAGTCACTTGTCCAGCTGGTTGCTCAGTCATAAAACATCAGAAGCAATATAATAAGAATTGCAAATATTTGTAGCATGGCTCAATGTGGGTATAATAAAAAAAAAACCTTAGCGTAAGGGGCAGGTTTCTGGTTCAGGTGACGCCGTCTTTAGTGTAGAAAGTAGTCAACTGTCCAGATCCACTAAAGTGAATGTAAACCCACTCTCATCCCTTCTAAACTACTGCAATATTGGTTATCTAGAAGGATATACATGCCTCCTGCATGTATACTTATCTGTCAAATGTCTCCCCTCTGTCTGCTATGAGACCCGAAAAACTGCAGATTCTGTGGGTGGGTCTGTTTTCCAGGGCTCAGTGGGTGGAGTCGTGATGTCAGTAGACTCCCCATACACCTCTTCACTCCCCTTATCAACATGCATTTTCTCCTGTGTATCTCTTACACTAAACTTCTGTTATGATCACTAACATCCATTCAAAACCCAGAAAAGTCCCCACATGACTTCAGCATGCCAAATCATGCTGAGGTGTGAAACAGCCAACCCTTGCAGAGCAGCAGAAGAAAGAAGTGGGAGGGAATTAAAGAAAGAATGCATGTCTCTTAGGCTAGTGCACAAGATATGCAAATCACCTGTCACTCGCAGCAAGGAGGAGGATTTGTGTCATGGTCGACCTGGGGATCCGATCGCACATAGGAGACCTGCCCGCAGGATTCCTTTGCTGAGAACTTGTCGGTATCCTTGGGCGCGTTAGCGCGAACGGACGCACGCGGGTGCACGTAGATACGAACGGGCGCACGCGGGTGCGCGACGGCACGAACGGGCGCACGCGGGTGCGCGATGGTGCGAACGGGCGCACGCGGGTGCGCGGGGTCACGAACGGGCGCAAGGTTACCCGCGGGGGCACGCAGACTCGCCGTGCGACCGTTCTTGGTGCCCAAAGGGCTACTTAAGGAATCTGCCTCTGTTCCTCCTTGCTGTCCAGTCTACAGCGTGTCCGGTGATTATGCTATCTGCTTTCTGTTGTTCCTGATTCCCGTTACCCGGCCTGTTCCTGACTTCGTTTGTTTGCTGCCTGCCTCCGACCTCCTGCCTGTCTGACTACGTCTCCGTCTCTTCCCGTGTACCGCTGCTGCCCGCCTGCTACCGACCCGGCTTGTTCCCGACTCTGCTGTCTGGCGCCTGTTGTTCCAGCCTGATTGCTAGTGCCTGCTGATACCCGCTGACTGCCACCTACTGTTCCAGCCTGACCGTCAGTGCCTGCTGTTACCCACGGACTGCCACCAGCTGTTCCAGTCATCCACCTGTGCCTACTGTTTGACCACATCCCTACCTGCCTACTGGGTGTCTACCATCCAGTGCCTCTGTGGATCTCTTGCTGCTGCGGGTCCGAACCTACCTTACTCCAGCTTGGCACTTGTGCCCTCCGAACTCTTGAATTCCTGTTTCCACCTCCAGGGGTTCTCGAGCCGGAGGCTTACGAGGAGCCGCTCCCTGCATTCTGGGCTCTCATACCAGGTACGTGACAATTTGACAACGTTTTTCTCTTTGTCAAGATTTATCTCACTGAACAATGAAAGAGGATTGTTCAGAGCTGAATTAACTCTTTGTGGCAAGACTGGGCTCAAATGATAGGAAATCTTATACTCTACATTATGACATAAAAAAAATAATAATAATTTGGGTTTACATACACTTTAATGCAATGATCCTGAATGAACCAGAAGGTAAAGTGGAACACATGGCTCCAAAAGAAAGGGGTATCAATAAGGAAAATTTGAGAGAGGGGGAGGCAAGAGAAAAGAAGGAGAAAAGAGAGATGCTCCTCTCAGTCAAGACCTCAATTCATCCCCATATCCATACTCTCTCTTCGTCTTAAATGGGAGATTGTACATATCCTATCAATGGATTACAGATCCTATCACACCGATCTTGTTTGTTCTGTAGGATGCTCACTAATATTTCATGGAGCATAATCCAGGAGATCTTGAGGTGATGACAGTTGTGATCAGCAGCATTTCACCTGCTCGGCATTGTATTTCTTTGGACACAGCAGGTCCTATTGAGAAATGTTTGCACTGCATGCTGCATATCACGTTCAAATGCATGCATTTTAGCCGCGCTGCCTTCTAATGCAAAATCAGCAACATTGACAACAACATTTATCTATAAAAGCCATACAAATGAAGAGTATTAGGGCTCATTCACACATGCTTTGATCTTTGAAGTGCAAGCCATGTTCAGACCACTCTTCAGAGAGCCTTTGTCGAGGTAGTGAGAAGGTGTTGTATCATCTTCTTATTGTCTTCTTTAACACCTTGAGCCCCAAACTAGTGTTCCACAACTGTGTGCATTGCACACGGTTGTAGGGTGCTTGCAGAATGGCCCTATTTACTTTAAAGTGACAGGGGGTATAATTCCTGCTGTGGGTGTGAAGCAAAGAATCACAGTCATGCCATGTGTACACCCCCAGCCACCACCTCTGTAGCTAAAGGGTAAGCTGTTTGGAGGTAAATACGCAGCTCAACCACTATTGTGAATGAGCCTCAAGTGCCAATAAATAGGCCAAGAATTAAAAGAGATTCTCTGAAGTTTCTGCAATAAACAGCCCTATTTAACCTTCCTTCAGGAAACAGTAGTCTCCAGTAATTTAGGGTATTTGTTCCTTGTTTGTAATTTACTACCTGGTAAACTTCCCCCCTGCAAGTAGGCTTGATCCATTATTCTCCTCTAGCTCATATAGGCTCTTATATTAAAAGCAGCCTTTAACAAACTGTCTATAGCATTAATGAGTGTTTTGGACACATTGCACAGACATTCAAGTCACGTTGAGTGTCACTCCTCAAATGTCCTGTGAGATTTTTTATATTTTACAATACTAAAATGGGAAATGATCACTACTGACACTTTACAACTGTGCCTAAAATTTACTCTGTTAATGCCATAAGCGCATTGATGGTGAGCTTTTGCCACTCTTGCAGCTCCTTTTAACAGAAGTTGATGGAGGTGGTTGCCATCAGTGTTATTTCTGTTTCGGCACAGTGCAAACCAATGCTAATTTAACAACTGTGTTTGGTGTTAATAGCCGGTCAGAAAGCAGTACCAACTGCTTATTTTCTTTGCCTGTATGAACGAAGCCCAAAGCAGTGGAAAAACCTTTATTTCAGCCGGTAATTTATCTTAATTGAAATTGTGTTCTATGGAGACCTACGGTAAGTATTTGCTTTTTTCTTTGCAGGGGCAGTTTTTATTTGGACTTTGCAATTGCTGACAGGGTTGGTTTAATTAAATCTGTAAGGATTGCTATTAAGGTTTTTGCCATTAGTGTTGTCTTGAAATTATTTCTTACAGTCTTTAGAACTCCCCAAAATATACAAATGTTATGTAAAGCTTTCTAATCTACTTTCAGAGAGATTTCAGCAAACTTTGGACCAATTACAGCATTTATAGTAACTCACTGAAAACAATGCCAACTCATGTCAATATCCTGTCCACAATCAAACTGTGCTCTTTCTGCCTGATTTCTGTTGTTTCACCATGAAAGAGAATGGCATGACTTCCCTGAGGTCTTCTCCCCATCTTCTTAGGTACAAACCCTTATGTTTTCCCCACATCAGTTTACACATTTACAGCATGGTGTTTCATTGGAAGGTTAATTTGCTGGTCAGCCTTCATCTGGACTGATTTATAGGAATGCATACAATGCATATTTAGGTCAGACATTTTTGATCTGTAGGGATTTAAAAACAGTGAAAAGAAAATATAGAGCTGCTTGGACTATAAAGGTGTTGAAGCCTCTCAGTATAGATATCAGACCATGTTTGTTTAGTTAAAAAGAAAGCTTTATTGTACAAACCAATTCAAATTTATGACAGCATAGGTATAGTGTACCCCTTGTCAAAGATAAAAACACAATAAATGACATATCAAAACACAAAAACTCAAGGCATCACAAAGGTAGAGGCCCCTGCTTAACGCATTTCACCTTTGTCGGCTTCTTCAAGGGTTTGAGGGGTGCAATAGCAACAGGTTACTACAAAAGAAGAAAAGATATGCCTACATAATACATATTCACAGATGTAGGTATATATTTTTTTCTTTTGTAGAAGATTATATTTTGTTATGTACTTAGGGAGGGGCCTCTACCTTAGGGGTGCCTTGAGTTTTTGGGCTTTGATATGTCATTCATTGTGTTTTTATCTTTGACAAGGGGTACACTATATCCATGCTGTCATGAATTTTAATTGGTTTGCACAATATAGTTTTCTTTTTTAACTAAATGAACATGGTCTGATAATTATACTGAGAGGCCTCAAAGGTAACTATACTGAGAGGCCTTTAAAGTCCCAGCAGCTCTACATTTTCTTTCCATTGTCCCTTTTTTTGGGATGTGGTGTTGACAAGATTAGCTAAAATCATACATGTTTTTCGATTTAAAAACAACCCCGCCTACTCATGTGATCACGCTTCATGGATAGGATGGTGTCTAGCACTTTTGTCTTGCAGTTCGGAGTCTGGAGTTTGTATCCAACTAGATAATAGCCACTAACTACATGGAGTTTAAAAATTCTTGAAAATGATTTGGATCATAAAAAATTTGCCTTGTTGCAAGAGAACCTATGCGCTTTCAGACATCTGAATTAGTTGCGGTCTACACTTTTAAAGCCTAAAATTATGGTCAAAAGAATGTTCCCCTTAATACTTTTTTCCACTATTTCAGCTGTCAAATTGTGTTTTATTTTCACCTTGCAGGCTCAGTGGCACACCTCTCTTGGACTGAAATATCTAAACATCACGGATTCACCAAGTCGTTTTGTCACAAGGGATAATAACTCGTTATTACATTTCTCTAGACCACAATGTGTTCACATTTGAAATACTGGCACCGTCATGAAGAGGTCTTGGTCTGACTTCTATATTTGAAAAATACACTTATTGCTATTATATGTATAATATGATTTTTTTTTTTCATTTTGTTCCCGTTTTTAGAGGAGAAAATAAAATGATTTGAGGACTATTTTAATCACATTTTTTATATAATCTTTGTTTCCCAAAAATGCAAACTCAGCTTAAGCTAATGAGTTTTGTAAATAATAATAACACCATAAAAGAATACAATAATTCATATTTAACTTACTAAAAATTTAATTTTTATAAAAAATTTTAGTCCACATCATAATAAATAAAGAAAATATAAACAAAACTACTAAACATTTAGCTTTATTAATTAGCTTCTAAATATAAATAATAATTACCTTTTAAATATAAACCGAGATGGATGGACTAAAAAATATAAATTCCTACTAATTCCAGTTTATCAAAAAGAACTCCCGAAAAAATGGCTCCTCCAACCAAAAAAAAGATTGCAGTGATGACACAATTAGCACAAACTAGTAGGAGAGGTAAAAAGAAAATGAATACATAAAACAAATGCTTCAATAAAACAAAAATGTAACAGTACAAAAAATTTGTTTTTTTAAAATCATACATAATTTATACAGTTAATATTAGCCAGTCAGTGAAACTAGGAGTAGCTAATTAATGGACATATAGCATATGCATGTAATAGCTGGGTAGCATGATTCATATATAAAATACCCAAGCAAAAAATACAAACTTCAGTTCAGTTTCTACTTATTAGTCATGGCAATAACCAATAAATAAATTCATGTCCACGTATTTTTTTTTTTATATGGGCACAGCATGTATAAATGTGGTATTGCAAATCCTAGCAAGCAAAATAATGTTATGACTGTTTTTATCTAGGTATTTTATTGTATTATTGGGGCTGCCCAGCCATTTGAGTTACAGTATATTCTGCATCTCTCTTATTAAGCTATTGATAATTGTGTGTGTGTGTGTGTGTGTGTGTGTGTGTGTGTGTCTATATGCATGTCTTTAACTACTTAAATTAAGGGAAGCCTGTAATAAAAGAACATGTATGCCACCATTATTGAACTCGATAGCTTGGATGTTATTCTGTTCCTGTGTTTTAACACTAACCCTCACAGTATCCCTCTGTGTAACCAAACCCTAAAACTAACCTTCCTCTAACCCTTAGCCCTTGTAAAGACAGTCGGACATTCCGACCACAAAATCCATCAGATTTTTTCAAACGGATTTTGTCCGAAACTGGTGTTGCATACACACAGTCGGACAAAGCTGTCGGAAAATCCGATCGCTCAGAACGTGATGATGTTCGTTTGTTACGATGGGACTACGTTTAGGCTAGTAGCCAATAGCTTTGGTCTCATAATTTGATCTGAGCATGCGTGGCACTTTGTCCAATCGGAATTCTCTACAAATGATTGGACAAAGTCCGATCGGATCATGTTGTCGGAAAATTGTATATCCAGCTCTCAAACTTTGTTGGTCGGACATTCCGACGGAAAAAGTCCGATGGGGCCCAAACACAGTCGGATTATCCGACAACAAGGTCCGATCGGACATTTTCCATCGGAATTTCCGACCGTGTGTACAAGGTCCAACAGCAACCTTCACATTCACTCTCTGTGTTGCATTAAGGTAAAAAAAACTGCTGTCTTTTGAACCACTTTAACCCTTACATTTACCCTCCCTGCAAACCTAATACCAACCCAAATACTGCCCTCTCTGTAATCCCAACAGTAACCTTCCCTATAACGTTAACACGAATTCTCACACATACCCTCCTTAAACTCCAGGTATGATCTTAATTGCATACTTATATTTTTGCTATTGTATTTGTTTCAATGAATACAAGGTGTTCTCTGATTTGATGAGGTGGTGATTGTAACATCAGTGACTCTCCTCTCCACTTTGTCCAATCAGAGAATGCTTTGTATTTACTGAACAATTTCAAGTCAACCTGTGAATGCCAGCAGTACCAGTTCTGCGTACAGAACACCACCAGGTAGCCATATTGCATTTTCAGAAAATTACAGCGGCTTCAGATTGAAAAGTAAAGGTAATTTTTAATAACATTCAATTACAATATGACTTGTATCGCAATTGTAAACCTTATATATTTTTTTCTTTATTTGCTTTTTTTGCCACGAAAGTGGAGTTACCCTTTAAAGCTACCTGTGTCTATCTGTACACTATTTTGAAAACTTGTTTTTGACAGATTACTTATACAATATCTATCTATCTATCTATCTATCTATCTATCTATCTATCTATCTATATATATATATATATATATATATATATATATATATATATATATATATATATATATATATATATAGATGTAGATATATATATATATATATATATATATATATATGTGTGTATGTATATGTAGATATATATATATTTGGGATCAAAACTAAATTTAGTTTTTGGTCTCAGAACAATAAAGATTCTGAGGGTTAATTATGTAGGTTGGCCTTAACACCAGTCTGGCGAGGCTGTGTTTGAAGGTTCTGCCTGGTCATGTGAACGGTGAGGTGCACATGACAGACCAGAACCAGGTCTGGTTGGAGGTTTAGGGGGTACTTAAGCGGGTGTCGGTCACTTGTTAGGGGTTCTGAGTTGTTCGTGAGACCCGTGTGGTCTGGTCTGTGTTCCAGGACTGGGGTAGCCCCATGAGGGGTCCCGGTCACGGGGTGTTCGACACCCTGCAACATGTTCTTGTCAGTGGCCCCTGATACACCTGCTTGGTCTGGGGTAGGGATCCATCTGTTCCTGAGTCTTGGAACCGGCTGGTCTGAGGCGCAGTAACTGAGGCAGGATTCAAGGTGTCCGGGTGTGCTCTCGGCTTGGAGGGACACCACAGCTCATGGAAGTGACCAAGGGGGGACTCTTCGGAGGAGGGCCAACAAGTGGCATCATGACAAGTGCCTGGTTACTGAGTTGGGAAGGACATTGACGAATTCACACTTTTCCAGTACCATTGAAGAAGCGGGTAACGTTCCAGGTACGGTGGAAAAAGGTTCCTGTTCACCCTTAGTAGATTGTTCAAGTTTTGAGTCAATGTGCTGACTGCCATGATCTCTGGCTAGAGATCTGTTCCGCTTTGAAGTGCCCAGCTGCAAGTGGCTACTCTCTGGATGGAAATAGAGACTTTGCTAGACCTACAGTTCAAGGTGCCTGAGTTCTTCACCCGTGCCCTCTGTTCCCTAAGAGACTGTGTTATTTGAAAGTTCTACTGCAAAATAAACCTTTTTAAAAGGACTTCATCTGTGTCAGTGTACAAGTAGTTGGGTATCAACCCTGGAAACCCCTAGATGTGAAGGAGCAGGCAAAGAGAAGGTAACTGGTAAGCCCATCAAGTCAAGGCCACCCTGCAACAGGTTATGGCCGCCACACATATATATATATATATATGTATCTTGTATACTAGTATATTACAAGTATCACTATTCATGGTAGAAAATTCATTCATCTCTTTATTTATAATGAAGAATACTATCTGTGCTTGTTTTATGGGTTTCCTCCAGGACTCCAGTTTCCTCCCACAATCCATACTGATCCAAGACCATGTGTGTTTGTATGTTGTTGGGATAATAGATCATAAGCACCTCTGGGGCAGTCATTGGCATAAATAGCTTTATGTATTCTGCAATGCACTGGGATCTTTTTAAATGCTACAAAGAGGTATAACAATAAGGCCCCTTCCACATGAGATGGACATCTCCAGGAGTCCACCTGCTCAGCGGGGAATCTATCTGCTGATCCCTGCTGAGCAGGTGGATGGCTGGTCTATGTCTGCTCGGCTTATGCAGAGTAGATTCAGTCACAGTCCGCTCTGCTCTATGGGTGGTCTGATGTAAACGGACCTCCTGTCCAATTATACCCAACTGCCATGCTATCCACTAGACAGATGTGGAACGGATACCCATTCGTCTGTTTTTAGTGGATCAGATTGATGTCGGCGGGTGTAAATGGACGTGTCTGTTTACATCTGCCACTCGATAGAGGATAAGGTAGGGTCCAATCGGGTCACCCTGAAAACTGGCAGGTGGACCTGATTGGTCCACCCATGTGAAAGGGGCCTAAAAAAGACATGCTGGGGAATATGTATAAAGCTCACTATTAACAATCTGACAGGATCATCTTTCAATTTGTATCCAATCAGGGAAGCCATTGTACTATATGTATGGATGATGGTAGATCTAAGTGAGATTGTACAGTCAGACTGTGTGGTGAGTTTTAGGCTAGCCATACATGGCTTCAGCAGGAATCAACAGAGATTTAACCCTCTATTGGGCAGGCTAAATGTACCAAGTTGATTGATCGATCAATTGGGTTCCTCCAGCAAACTGGATTCTCTTGCAATTTTAACTAGCGGCAGCTATAGCCTCTAACGATGGCGGTGGAGGCTTCCCCTGCCTGCCCCCGCCTGCCCCTGCCCCCCTGCTGGGAAAAGACAATGGCTCAGCAGTAGGGGTTCCCACATCAACACTGTCTGGTTATGGTTGCAGGAAAGAAACTCGCTCCATGTATGCCCAGCATTAATTAGAGAATAATCCTATCCTAGGATGCTGATCCTTCATTGCTTTTTCTCCCTGAATGCCCTCCAGAAGAACACATTCATCTGCATATTTGCCTGACCAAATTATATTTGCCACTGCTCAGCTAACTTCTTTATTTCAAATTTTCGGAGGAAAAAGCCAGAATAATTTTCCCTATTTAAGTTGTGACCAAAGTTACATTTGCTGGCCCTAATTGCTTTTAAACATTCACTGATGTTATACAATTGAAGAAATCCTAAAATCCACTATATTTGCTACAGAAGAATTGAGTAACTCCAGCAAATAGGAGCAATGAGCCATACAGAATAAGGTTAAATTATTTTATATACATGTACCTGGAATAATGCTTTCCTGTAAATATACAAAAAGGAGTGCCCTTAAAGTATATACAACCCCAAGAACAAAAATTAACACATTGCACCTTACAAATCCTTGTAGTGGCTTCATTATATATATATATATATATATATATATATATATATATATATATATATATATATATATATATATATATATATATATATTTTTTTTTTTTTTTTTTTTTTTTTTTTTTTAAAGCGGTAGTAAAGGTATTTTTGAAATTTATACATAAAAGGTAAGCCTATAATAAAGCTTAACTGTTGATACAGTAAATATCTCCTAAACGTGCACCGTTTAGGAAAAATTTACTTTAGCAGCGCCAGTGATGCTGATGCACTCTATCGCGTGCTGTGCATAGAGAGAGCTATGTGGCGGCCGTGACTCTTGCATGCATGCATGAGTGACATCATCATAGCTCAGCCAATCAAAGGGCGGCTACCCGCCAACCTGGAATGAAGACTGGATGAAGACACGTCGCTGGAGGGCTTTGTTTTCAGAATGTGCTAGTATATGATGCATACTAGCACATTACGACATCTTTTATTTTTTTTCAGAAGTTCAGAAAAATGCCTGTTCATAATCATAGAAATCCATTGTCCTTTTAACTTGCTGTGGACTAAATGGTTATCTCAAACAATGGGGTTGATTTACTAAAACTGAAGAGTGCAAAATCTGGTGGAGCTGTGCATGGTAACCAATCAGCTTCTAACTTCAGCTTGTTCAATTAAGTTTAAAAAAAAAAAAAAAAAGCAAGTATCCTTAACTCATCCGAATTGGCACCACCATTTAGATATGAGGTAGCGCCGTGTAAACTGTAGTGCCATAAACCCGTAAAGTGATAGTGCTAATTATATAATAAACATATCAATGACCAATATGTAAACAAAAATACAAACATGCTGTTTTGACACGCATGCAAAAAACTCTCAATGGTGCACTTATCCAAAGGATAATAAGTAATACGGCTTGCAATGAAAAACACAGGCTCTAATAGATCTCCTCACATCCACTCTGCCCTTATTAATCTTACAAAGAAAGTTAGACTATTATTTTAAGTCCATTAACACCCACATTTTATTAAGTCTCAATTAAAATGCCACTCACAAACATAAAACTAAAACAGTCCATCAATTCTCACACAGAAGTGCCTGCAAACTCGTCAGTGTGCCACTTGCATGACATCTCACCGGTCCCCTCGCTCGCTATCAGCTATACGTCACTTACAGTGGGGGGTCTGCCTCTCTTCTGGCAGGGGTCTGTAGTCACTTCCAGTTGTCGTGCGGTCTGACTTATGTGTTTTGTCTACCAATTTTTTCAAAGGGTTGGCCACACAGCACAGCAGCGCTACTAAAATACCCTCCTCCCCAGAGAACTTAAAGCAGAGCTCCATTCAAAAGGGGAACCTCCACTTATCTGCCTCCTCCCACCCTCCAGTGCCAGGGGAGGGGGGGGGGACAGATACCTGGTATTGACAGGTACCCGTTCCACACTTTCAGGAGACCATGGCGAGATCTCTTGAAGTTTGCCCCCCTCTTCCTTCCTTCTATTCAGAAAGCACAGCGTATTGCTGGTATCCCTTTGTGGCCGCAGCACCCGAGGGCCGATGGAACCATCAGCTGGGGGGCTGGCATTGCTGGATTCCAGGACAGGTGAGTGTCCTAATATGCAGTCAGCAACTACAGTGTAGCCAAGGCCATCTTTAATATGGTTTGGGCCCTGGGAAAACATTTTTTTTGGGGCCCCCCCAATGCAATTTTGCTCTTCACCCCAACATCTCAAAAAACAGACACACAGAATTATATAAGAAAAAAACTTTGCAGACCCCCTTCACAGCAGTACCACGGTGTCCTCCGTTACCTTTCATGGCACAGCGTCCCATTACATTGCAGACATTTTCACATTATAGTGCCCCTTTACACATCACAGCATCCCCATTACATTGCAGCCATTGTCACATTACACATTCACATGTATTTAGGGTTGCCACCTCATTCCTTTAAACACAAACACATATTAATCACACAGGTTTTGAGGCTAATTTAATGCAGATAAGGCACCAAGTGAGTTTAATTACCACCTTAATCAGCCTCAGAACTTGTGTAATTAATATCTGTTTGGGTTTAAAGGGAAGAGGGCACAATGGGCGGCACAGTGGTGTAGTGGTTAGAACTCTCACCTAGCAGTAAGAAGGGTTGCTGGTTCAAATCCCAACCATGACACCACCTGTCTGGAGTTTGCATGTTCTCCCTGTGCCTGCGTGGGTTTCCTCTGGGTACTCCGGTTTCCACCCACAATCCAAAGACATGCAGGTAGGTTAATTGGCTTCTGTCCAAAATTGGCCCTAGTATATGAATGGGGACCTTGGATTGTGGGCTGCTTGAGGGTAGGGACCGATGTGCGTGTGCAATGCACAGGGACAATTGTAGACACTCACTCAGGATGAACTGGTGTCTTTATTCAACCTTACTAACTATGAAACTCTACATGTATGTGTTTTGGCAGCCCATTCATTTGAGCGGGCTGCCATGCCTGCATTTCCTGCAGACAAAAAGGTGCACAAAGCATTTTAAAAATGCAGTGGTCTTGAAATCCATTCCGCTTTTGCACAATGTGACTTACCTGCAGTTCCTGCACACACAAACGCACTGCGTTTTTAAAAGCATGGCCTAAACATATAAAAATGCAGCAAGTTTTCCGGTGCAGTAACTGCAGGTAAGTCACATGGTACAAAAGCAGAATGGACAGACAGTGCTGTATTTTATTGCTTGATGGGCATAGGTGTGCGCAGCCTATTAAATGATGCATGCACTTTTTTTTTTTGCAGGAAAGGCAGGCATGGCACTCCATTCAAATGATAGGCACTGTGCCTGCGCAAATGTGGGCCACCAAAACACATTCATGTAAACCAGCCAAGCCCAAAATAAGCCCATCAAGCAGTTAAGACCCCTTTTACACTGAGGTACTTTGCAGGTGCTATAGCGCTAAAAATAACTCCTGCAGAGCGCCCTGAAACAGTGGCTCCATTCACTCCAGTGTGAAAGGCCAAGGGCTTTCACACTGGAGCGGTGCGCTGGCAGGGTGTCAGAAAAAGTCCTGCCAGCACCTTCTGAACTCACCGCTCCTAAAGCGCACCTGCCCATTGAAATCTGTGCTTTGTGGGCTCTTTTAATCCTTATACAAATTTTCAGCTTTTGACCCCTGCTAGCGGCCGAAAAGCGCTGCAAAAACAACGGTAAAGCGCCGCTAAAAATAGTGGCGTTTTGCCACCGACACCTGGGCACTTTCAGTATGAAAGCAGCCTAAATATAGTATGCCATGTGCTATAAATTATGCTGTGTGCTCTCCTCTGAGGCCTCACTCAGCCTGGACTGCAGGTCTGGTCAGTGTTTTTAAACTTTCTTCTATAACACAGACATCGCATGGAGATAGGAAGTGGGAGCCAGGGGAGGAGAAAGAAGGCCTTACCTTGTCCTGGAAAGCTCAGCTCTGATTCTCAGCTCAATTCTCCACACTGCTTAGTTTCACTTGACCATCAGTGCATCCACTCCGTGCCGCCATCTCACTGCTCCTCCGCTTCTCCGCTCCTCCCATCAGGTACACTTCACAAATAGCAAGGGGCGGGATGGGGCCTTGAGCGGCCCAATCCTCAAACGAAAAATGCAGCACTGGCACTGTAGGCGCCATGTGCGCTGCCGATGACAATGACAGTCTCAGACTGTTTGCTTGTTTGGAGTTTTTCAGCGCCGATTTGTGGGCAGCACATGAGCTTAATGGGCAGCTTTGCTTTGGGCCCCAAACAGTGACAGGGCTCTGAGCAGCTTCCCCGTTTGCTCTGCAGTAAAGACGGGCCTGAGTGTAGCTGCTAACTTTTAATTTTTTTGTGGGGGGCTGGAGCTCTTCTTTAACCCCATAAGTGTCAGCATCATAATGGTACCACAATAGCGGAAACATGCCCCATCTTGTGGACACTTACAAAACTGCATCTGAATACAAACAGCAAGCAACAGCCATCATGAAGGATCTAAACACAGAATCACATGGGGCGCTGAAATAACAAATCTCCCTAATTCAGTGCAGTAAAGTGACATCATTCTTAATTATGACAAAGACACTGTACCTAAAAAGCAAACAATCCTTAAAATAACAATTAATTAAAAAAAAAATTATTAATTTGTAAAAAATCTAAAAATAAAATAAAATAAAAATGCAGATATAATACAAACCCATACCTCCAACCTACCTTCAAAATCATATCCCCTTCCCTCCAAAAAGAAAATCAAGAGTGTAATACTACTCTAGATGCCCCATAATTCCTTTACCTATAAACATATAATAAAATACATAATATTCAAATTGTTCACTTATATATTAAAAATCACTTGTAAAACAATTATTGTCAACCTCTACATTAAAGTGGTTCTAAAGCCTCAAGGCATTAAGGTAAATAACTTTCTCTGCTGCAGCATCCCTTCAGACCCCTTATTCTTACCTGAGCCGATCCGGCGATGTGCACGAGAGCAATCAACTCCAGTGACGGGGTAATGGGGGGAGTCCCGCTGTCTGTGCCTATAGATGCATCAGTGGGGCTCGGGAGCAAAAACGCATGAGTGTTCCAATGGGAAGCGGCTTCCGGTGGGGGCCGTTGGACAGGTAGGACAGCCAGGAGCTCCGGCGGGAACAGGAGATTTGGGACCACGCAGAGCAGGTAAGTATAGAGATGTTTGTTATTTTATTTTTTTTTAATTATCCTTTATAATCACTTTAAGGCCTGCAAAGTCAATATATTTAAAAGAGATTTATTTTTTTATTTTTAGGAAACATACTTACCTAGGTGGATACAGCTTCAGTCCGATGCTGCCTCTGTCCCCTGCTGGCTCTAAGACTGAGAACTGAGCAACCAAACACCATTGATCCTTCAGTTGTCAGAGCTCTGTAAACAGAGAGCTGGTAACTATTAGTCACCGGCTCTCTGCTCTGTGCTCCCCCCTCCGGCACTCACTGGAGCGCTGGACTGTGGAGAGGGGTGGGAGCGGCTGGGTCGGGCTTTCAATAGCACTGGCTCTATGATGTCAGCTGACAGCAGGCTTCAGCCCACTGTCTGCTGAAAACAGGAAGCAGAAGTGCAGAACAAACTGCACTCCTGTGAGCCACAGGAGAAATACAGCCCAGTGAGCTTTGGCTGTATTTCTCGTTTCATTGATATATCCAATTGGTTTCCCTTCTGGAAAAATCCCTGACATTATTGGACCCCCTCCAGGAGGGAAATGACCTAAGTATCTTCTGTGAACTACAAAGCAATGCTGCTTTATGTAACGGAGATGAGAAGGTATTTATAGTCCAAATAAGGAGAGCAGTCAAGGGTACCCATATTACTGACTTACCTGACCTTGAGTTCAGGTCCACTTTAAAGTGGGAGTAAACTCCCATCTCTGATATTTCCTTATCGGTAAGCCTATAATAAAGCTTACTAATAGGTACATGCACCATTTACTGTACACACAGTCAGTGACATCAGCGGCACATGCACTCTGAAGGAACGGCCGCTGAGTCCTGTGGCGTAAAAAGCGGTTCCTGCATGCATGCACAGGAGTGGCATCTTCGCAGCTCCAGCCAGTCACACAGCTGGAGTCCAGGGACTGAGAAGTAAGACCCTGTGAAGATGGAAGCTCCTGCAGCGGTGAAAGCTCAGCGCTGAAAGGCTTTCTTTTTTAGGTAAGTTTAACACAATGTACTAGCATGTGATGCATATTAGCACATCATGGCTTTACCTTGCAGGGTTTAAAAAATTTTTAAAAATTGGTTTGGTTTGCTACCGCTTCAACTAGATGGAAAGAACCATATTTAGAGAATCAACTGTAGGTGGCGCTGCAGGTAAATTCTGAAGTTGTAATTGGCACTTTTATGAAAGGCAAGCAGTGCAGGTGTTGGTAACAGCAGGTACTATGTGAAAAGACATAAATCATTTTCATGATGGACTTGTTCATAAAAACAATTCAAACTGTATAAAATACATATAAACCAACATAAATAGCATATTGTTAAAGCAATAATAAATATTTATTTACAGGAATCTTCTCTCACTCCTGGAGTGTGAGATATAATGATTATGTTTTAGCGTGTAAAGCATTCTGTCAATTGATGTAATGACACGTGAATTTAATGTGTTTATACAGGGGCTGTTTGTTTCATTAGGAGAACAGATACTTTTAGTGGAGTAACACATTTTCATGTTTGCAGTGATTTATTTGAGCAATCTACAGGGTTCATGTATTTGCACTGGATCATTAATTACTATGATTTTTTTTATGCCTGCCATTTCAATAAACAATCAATATTGGCTTGTAAATATAAGATTGTATATCGCTAGTTATATTGAACACATAAATATTTCACAGAAATAAATTATAAAAATATATGCCAGCTGTTTAAATGTTTTTAATTTAGGCTGATGACTTATCTTTTTTAAACTTCTGTTTCTTTTTTTGTGTAAATTAGAAATACCAAACCAATACTTTCAAGCAAAAGATTGGCAAGAGCATTTTTGCTTTTTACTATAGTTAAATGGGTGTTTCTGATAGTGGCATACCCTTTTCATTAAAAAACATGCCATTACCTATCTATAGTATAATATATATATATATATATATATATATATATATATATATATATATATATATATATATATATATATATATATATATATATAATATATATAAATAATCAAAATATTGAATATATTTTATTTTATTTAAAATTCAATTTCCCCCAATTCCTGCCCTGGTGACCACACAGGAAGCAAACAAAATATTCAAATTCTTCGTCCTAGTGTACTACAAAAAATGGTTATTATTGTTTTGTTGCTGATTATCTTATTAGATGATTGAACTTTTTGTCCCAATGACCACACAAGAAGTGAAAGGAAATTGCTGCACTGGAAACAGGAAAGTTTTAATCATTCATTACCCTATCCAAAACTAAAAAAAAATGTTGACGAAGACCCAGTTTAAATAGTGACAGCTAGCTTTAGCTGCTTAGCTATTTGGTCTCCAACCACAGTTTCTTTCTTAAAGAAGTATTAAACCCCAAAACAAAAAAAAATCATATATTGCAGCATACCAATTTTTAAATGTAGTGACTACATTTGTTTTCTATTTTTGTAGGCTTTTTTCCTTTTTATTTTCACCAGAGGATCTTGACAATAACACACTTCCTGTCTAAGGGTGACTCCACTCCAATGAAGAGGCAAAAGAGACACCTTTGGACATCAGTACTGTCACTCTGGGGGAGGGATTAAAAACTGTAATACCTGGGGAAACCTTAGACACTACCCTGCTCGGTCTGAAGTGCAACTACTACTAAAACTACATATCTCTGCACTTAGACATGTTATACCAGACATCAATCTCAAGTTAAGGCAGACGAAAGGTATTCAACACATTGACGACTTAGGCCGCGTACACACGCGGGGACTGTTCGCCCAACTTTGTCCGCTGAACAGTGTTTCGGCGGACAGTCCGCCCGTGTGTGGGCTTTCAGCGGACAGTTTCAGCGAACAGTTTGCTGAACAAGGTTTTTCGGAATTTCCGAAAAACTGTCCGCTGAAACTTGGTTTCAGCGAACAGTCCCCTCGTGTGTAGGCTTGTTCGTCAAACTAAGTTCCGCGCATGCTCAGAAAGGATTTACACGCCGAAAGTTGTAATGCAGTGTATAGGACGTTGTATTTTCCGTCCCGTCGTACGTGCCGTTCACGTCATCGTGCACGGTTTCAGCAAACTGTTCGTTCGTCGTGTGTGGGCAAGTCCGTCCATGCTAATTTTGAGCGGACTGTTTGCTGAAACTGTTTGACGGACAAAGTTGAGCGAACAGTCCCCGCGTGTGTACGCGGCCTTAGTAGACGGCATATCAGTCAAAACCTTTCTTACACTACAGAAGGAATATGGTCTATCAAAAACAGAAGAATACAAATACACGCAGGTCACTCAACTCCTTAAAAGGAACCCAAACATAATAACTATACTACCCATAAAGATAACCCAATATTTTACACAAACCCAAAACAAATTAAAAGGGATCCCAACTTTATATCTAGGCCTTCAAGAGAAAAACGTATGTAGCAAATCACAAAACATGAAAGCAGGGGAACACAAACTGGGCGAACTTACCCAGCTGAACAATGGGAAAAAAACATTTAAAATTATATACAACACCACCAAGAGCACCAATTTGTGGGAGATGCAGCAAAAAAAAAAATCTTCCTTAAATGGTACCTTACACCTAGTTGTTTATCCAAGATATACCATAATACCTCTCCTAAATGCTGGAGATTGTGTGGAGAATGTGGCACATTGACCCATATTCTCTGGAGTTGCCCTAAAATTAAACCACTGTGGATCCAGATAGAAAACATCATACAAAACATTATGCCACTGAATCACCCAGTAAATCCAGAAATGGCCATACTTTCATTAAACTTAGATTCTACGTCAACTTCACACAGAACAGTATTATCTCATATATTGTTAGCAACTAGGCTCACAATTCTCAGACACTGGAAAGACACAGAAGCTTCATCTATATCAGAAGTAATAGCCACAACCCATACACACAGCTCATATGAAGTACTACACTTATCAACAATGGGGAAATACGAGAATGTTTCCAAACTATGGTTGCCATGGAATGAATGGTACTTAAAGAGAATGAACACAATTTAGTCTAAATACTCTGCGATAGAGGTTCGGATCAGAAATTTATTCTGACTGTTCTGTTTTAAAATAAGATGTCTATTCTTTTTCTTTTCCTTTTATTATTTACTTTATGTTATCTATCTTAATTTTTTAAAATTATGATACATTGTCTATAAAATTAAGAAGGTTACTAAATCACTATAAATAAATATAAATGGTATATGCAAACATAGGAAACATTACTGTAGCAGAAGGGATATACAGATAAGACTCTAGATTGTAGGATGCGACCATACTGAGAGATCGTGTAAGTCCAAAGATGCAGAGCTAATTTGTAATTATCACAATATGTATATCTTATATGCTACACAAGATGTTACCTAAAGACACATATAATGAACACTTGAGAAGCAATATACAGAACCCAAGCTTAATGTTTGTAACAACTTTTATGGTTTGTTTAATAAAAAAGATAAAAAAGTAAAACTGTAATACAATACCACTTTAAAAACTCTTATGCCGTGTACACACGGACGGACTTTCCAGCAGAAATGGTCCGACGGTCTTCCTGACGGACTTTCGATGGAGTTACGATGGATTTACGAACGAACGGACTTGCCCACACACGAACGGACTAAAGTCCATTAATTTTGAACGTGGTGACCTAAGATGGGGCTAGAAAAGGAAGTTCAATAGCCCGTAGCCAATAGCTGCCCATCAGACCAGCATACAGACGAACGGTTTTACCGATAGGAATTGAGTCTGTCGGACAGATTTGAAACATGTTCTATTTCTAGGGCCGTCTGATTTTTTTAAAAGAAAAATGATCGGACTATACCACACATGATCGGACTATGCGACGAAATGATTCCTTCGGACCTAGTCTGCTGGAAAGTCTGGTCTTGTGTACGCGGCATTAGTTTAGCCCCTGTAAACACCTGTAACAGCTGGGAAATAGAGAAACCCCCTAGAAATGGGACTTTGTAGGTACTACCATATCAAAATGTGTAGAAAAATATAACATTTATTGTACATTGAAATAATTCATGAAAACAAGCAAATAATCAAGGATGCATAATAAAGTACAAACGATAGTGAGTAGATACAATGCAATGTCCCAAACCCAACAACGTTTCAGAGATTAATTGTATTCTCATTCGTCAGGGAAACAGGGAAAGGCACTTGGGGGCTTTGGGAACCCAGTTAGACCCGCTGTCAGATGGAGATGCTGTCATAAAGACAAAGGACAGGGCCAGGAGAAGGAAGCATACTCTTAGGTGCTGTTGGGATCCATAACTGGGACCTGGCTGCCTAGGTAATTTATATATCCCCTTATCTACCACCAACATTTCTCTGGTCTGATGTATTTCACATTCATTCCAGATACCATAGCATGTACACATACATGTTTGGTTTTCCTATTTGGTTTATTTTGGATATTTTTGTCTTTATGACAGCATCTCCATCTGACAGCGGTCTGTATTAACTGGGTTCCCAAAGTCCCCAAGCGCCTTTCCCTGTTCCGTCATTGGCCTGTGAGTGACATCATTTTTTGATCTAGGTGAGATTTTATTATTATATTATGGTATTGATTTTTCCTTTTGGAGGGTCAATTACAATTGTTCTTTCCCCCCCCTTTTCCAATTCGTACCTATATTATTCATATGCATTACAATTACGGTACTTCTTTTCGTGTGTTTGCTTTTTTTCAGACTTTCTACTTATTGGGCCCCAGTATACATGCCAGCCTGCTGTTAGTCTGGGATTCCAGACCCCAGCGCGGCTGGTGGGTACGTGGCATAGCAAGTGGGAGATCTTCAGCTTTATCCCCCATAAACCCCTATTTCCATCACTGTTAATTATATTTTTCACCAATATACAGTTGGATGGGATCTGTGTGGGGCCCCGTGTTATGATGTCTCTTCCTCGTTTTTTTAACTTTTTGGGATACTCGAATGTACTCATTTAGTGATTAGGATGTAAGTACAGTATATGTTTTGTACTATTTTATCATTATGTAGTAGCCTATGTGAGGATTTGTTGGCTGATTGCTGTGCATTTAAATTTCATAGATACTGTACTTCCTGTGAAAACCCCTTATGAAGGAGAATACAATTAATCTCTGAAATGTCATTGGGTTTGGGACATTGCATTGTATATACTTACTATCCTTTATACTTTATTATGCATCCTTGATTATTTGCTTGGTTTCATGTATTATTTCAATGTACAATAAATGTTATATTTTTCTACACATTTTGATATGGTAGTACCTACAAAGTCCAATTTCTAGGGGGTTTCTCTATTTCTATAGTTTTTGGGATGTGGTACACCTTCATAGCAGTTTCATTCAGATAGCCCCCTCTCATTAATGTAACAGCTGGGAGAGCTTCCTAGCAGTAGTTCCAGGCTTTGCAATATTAACCACAGAAATTGTCACCCATAGAAGTGTCCCAGGTCTCCAATTTTGACAAAATATCCCATATCATACTTTTTTTTTTTTTTGCATGATAAATGAAACTGTAATAAGGTGTTAATAGTTTGTGGTTTTAACTTTTTAAGCCGTGGTTTTAAATCTTTAGTACATACGATCTTTGTTTAACACTTTTAATACAAGGGGTTTTAAAGAGGAAGTAAACCTTGATGGGTTTACTTCCTCTTTGTCTCCCTGCAAAGGTAAAGCATAATGGGCTACTATGAATCGCATAGTAGCCCATTATGTGTCACTTACATGACACAGGAGCCAGCGATGTCACCGCTGTCCCCTGTAGTCAGGAGCATCCATCTTCTTCCAGGTATCGCTGCTCCGGCCACTCACAGCGCCGGAGCAGCGATGACATCACTCCCCCGCATGCGTACGGGAGCCGCCACTAATGGCATAGCATGCCGCTGCTAACGGCGATAGTGCGCCCGCGCGCCACTGTTTACGGCGCATGCGCCGTAGACAGCTGTGACTGTCTTTTAATAAATATCTCCTAAACCGTGTAGGTTTAGGAGATATATCTTGGACCTACAGGTAAGCCTTAATCTAGGCTTACCTGTAGGTCAAAGTGGTTTGTAAGTGTTTACAACCACTTTAAACATGAGAGTCAATATGAAGAAAAAAACGAATACTGGGCCTTCACTAATCAAGCCACCACATCAGCAGTGCTGCCACTCTCAACAGGTCAGGGGGAACCCAGAAGAAACTCTTAAAGGGAAAAGGAAGAGAGGGTGCACCAGCCTTGAGCATTACCTTAACGACACTTTAATATATTAAAGGTTAAAAATGAATACTCGCAAACGAGTGATAAAATTAAGCAAATTATATAAAGTTCATCATTTGCATCATCCAGCAGGATCTGCTGGCCAGTAACAATGGTGAGATGTAGAGTCCAAAGAAATCCGACCTGAAGAAGAGGGGACACCCCTCGAAATGTGTCAGATTTCTACTGGTCAGCAGATCCTGCTGGATGATGCAAATTATGGACTTTATATAATTTGCTTGTTTTTATCACTCGTTTGTGAGTATGCATTTTTAACCTTTAATATATTAAAGTGTTGCAAAGGTAATGCGCAAGGCTGGTGTGCCCGCTGATTCCTTTCCCTTTTAGAGATTTTAAAGACAAGTTATAATAAAATATTAAGCCTTTTAAAATTTTAAGATTACACACCACCAGTGGTTTTCCCAAATTGATCCCATACCCCCTTCACTAGGATTTAGAAATCACCAGTCTAGAAATGTAGGTACCAATATACCTAGGAACAGCAGAGCTGAAAGGAAGTCATAAAGATTTAGTCATATATATATATATATATATATATATATATATATAATATGTATATATATATATATATATATATATATATATATATATATATATATATATATATATATATATATATATATGAGAGAGAGAGAGAGAGAGAGAGAGAGAGAGAGAGAGAGAGAGAGAGAGATTTTGTCATATATTTACACAAATTACAAAAACCCAAAGCAGCTATAACTATATGAGATTTTTGCTGTTTTTCCGTACAATCAAAACATGGAATCAAAGTACAGTTACAGACATTGTTCCTTGCACAAATTAAGTCAATTTCTCCACTTTGATTTCAGGTTCTGTAATGCAGAGAATGCTGTTCTCTCCAGCTGCCACACATTACTGGATACAGTATTCAGTAATCAGTCAGCAGGAGGAACCAGTGGAATCTGCAGGGGATGTGTTGGTTTCCCTGCAGACTTTACATGGTTTCTCAGGATTGGATTGGCATTTGGTGATGGGGGTATATTTTACTTAAAAAAAAAAAAAGTATAGAGACAGGGTAGATTAAAATACTAAGTATGTAATTGGCAATTGTTACTTCCTACCTTTATTGCTGTTTCTAATTCTAGAGATAGTACTGTATTGAGAATCTTTCATGGCTTTGAAATAAGATTGTGGAACTTAAGTGGCATGGCAATGAACAGAAAAACAACAAGCAATGTCTGCATCTCATTCATGGGCATCTGCAGAACTTTTTGCGGGGCATCATTTTAGGGTCACCCATATGCTGCCCCTTTTCGACAATGTAATACGTCTGCACAGACTGCAGATGTAGTACAGGTCCCTAGGATAAGTAATGTGATAATGGCCGACAGGCCCTCTTACCAGACTCTTACCAGTGATCCCTCCGGCTGGATGATCACTCACTCTGGGTTCCCCAGGGTGACTCTGGTCAGTATTGTAGCATGTCTGTACCCTGGCAGTGGCTCAGTCTTTCTCTCTCTGGTGGTTGTGGGCAGCGTGGCTCTCTCTGGTGGTGCTGGGCAGCGTGGCTCTATCTCTAGTGGCACTGGGCAGCGTGGCTCTCTCTCTGGTGGCCCTGGGAAGCGTGGCTCACACTCTGGTTGCACCAGACAGCATGGCTCCCTCTCTGGTGGTGCTGGCCAGCGTGGCTCTCTCTCTGGTGGCACTAGGCAGCGTGACTCTCTCTCTGGTGGCAATGGGCAGCGTGTCTCTCTCTCTGGTGGCAATGGGCAGCGTGTCTCTCTCTCTGGTGGCAATGGGCAGCGTGGTTCTCTCTCTCTGGTAGCGATGGGCAGAGTGGCTCTCTCTCTGGTGGTGCGGGGCAGCGTGGCTATCTCTCTGGTGGCCCTGGGAAGTGTGGCTCACGCTCTGGTTGCACCAGGCAGCATGACTCTCTCTCTGGTGGCGCTGGACAGCGTGCCTCTCTCTCTGGTTGTCCTGTAGCTCTTACTCCCTCAGCTTTTTTCCAGGCTGCAGTCTCTCAATCCCTCTCTTGATTGAACTGCAACCTCCTCCCTGTGGAAAATGGACCTGACAATCTTCGGGACTACATATCCCATGATGCTCTCTTCTCATAGTCTTTGATTGGCCCTCAGTTATGGCCAATGGGGAAGGAACAGAGCGGGCAGGAAGCTGGGTGGGGAACCTAGTGAGAGCCGCCGTCTCTTCTCCCTGGCAGGAAAAGGGGGGGGCGAGCGGGGGAAACCTCTGACTGCCAGCAGCTTGCCTTTCTACTGTCACAGCGCCGCCGAGTTCTCTGCTGGAATGAGCAGGAAAAAGAGCCCGCAGTTGCATTATAGTGATGATGTCACCCCACTGGTGGGTGGCTCCCGGGTGCGGGATGCCTGCACCCCCATAACGACACCACTGTGCTGAATTTAACAGTGCTGAGCCCTGATTCCGGGGGGGCACTTGAACCCCCCTTGCCCTACCTGCAGATGTTAATGATCTCATCTTTATACCACATTTGCAGTTTTACCCTTCTACCTTCAGCTATGTCAGGCCACAACTAGGACTGCAGACTAATATTAAATTTGTCACTTAGGCACATCACTTGGCTAACAGATTGGTCATATAGGATGCCTCTCTACGAGGCTTTGAAGTACTTCATTGGCACATGAACAGTGTTGGGTCATGGTAAAGCTCTAATTTCAGATATGGGTTTGATACAATAAAGGTTGGCAGTGCCTCCACCCAGGACAGGACCTCTGTGAACAGAGGGGTGACCTTCCTGGGTAATTAGCTAGTAATTGAATCAGTAATTGACAGCAAAGGACTACTGCAGCAGCATATAACATTAACAATAAGTATATAAATGAGAACCAGCATGGAAATAAAACAAAGCTTTATTTAATAAAAGATTATTAATAGTGCATGCAACCAATGTTCAAACAGGTAACATCAGCAAAGAGCCCAACATGAGTTCTGGTGGAATTGTGCACATATACTAAGGAATATATAATCATTAATAAAGATACCTCCAGATGAATGATGCAGGAAAGTCCATTTATGAGGGCCCCTGAGAATGATTGCGATGCGGCATTTGCCTTGGTGTCGGGGACTAGATGAGTGGTGATGAGAAGATCCTCCAGCTGTTGTTTAACCAGCCTAGAAAGTAGCTTCTCACCAGCAGAAACTGTGGTGTGGCACTGGAACTCAGTCTAATCTGCATCTTAGTCCCTTGTGGTTTCTAATCTGTCATGCAACGGGACCCCTAGCTACCAGAACTGGTCGTTTTGTACATAGACTGCTCTAGCCTAGGCTGGTTATTGAACCCTGAACAAAAAATCCTAGAAGAAAAAAGACAGGGTTAACTAAAATAACATGAGCTGCATATAAACTCTATTGCAATAAACAGGTTCACTTGCTAATACACTGGAAGGAGACCACTACATACATACAGTAGCACAGACCTAATGATCTTGCACTGTGCATGTGAGATAATAACAACAGAACAGAAATACGTCTGTCACAAGGATTCAGATACACACTCAAGAAACTACAGGCACTGCAGTTAAACCATTAGAACATAGAAATACTGGTCCAATAGTCTCTGCTTCTGGTCTGGAGTGAAATACAGTAGCACCAGTAACTCCTGTATATGTAAAACCATGTTGCTCAGTTCTGTGTCTACTTCTTAGAAACTTCCTAAATAAAACCACAGTGGTCTAGTCGGGGTTTGTGACCCAACTAGCAGGGACAGGAAGTACCTTTCTGTAACCAACTAACTCTGTAGTACCGAATAAACAAAAGCTATTTAAAAATACAGACAATAGAGGGTAACATATACACATCTGCTACACATGGTTGGATACTGCAAGTACTTGCAAAGTGAACAGTCTATTTGCCTTTAGTAAATCAACCCTTTTATGTCACTAGCTTTCCTTAGCCGCAGAACCTGGATAGCAGATTCCACTTCATTTAGTGTGCTTAGAACTGAACCATAAAGTGCTACACAGTTTATCTACAGAAATTACTAGGGTGTACACAAAACCATGTAAAGACTGGTCAGAAGCATCTTAGTGATGGCATGTACTGTACAAGAATAATAATAATAAGAAGAAGAATCAATGAGATTCCAATACATTACGGCTAGGCTATTGTCGGTTTATGGATGGATAGCTATGGCACAAGGCATATCTATGATTGTGGCAACCATGTTGGCATCTGACATGATCCATTTTTGTCTAAAGTTCCACCTATGTTTCTTGATTAGTCAGGAAGTGGTTAATTAGCATTTTCGCCAGCTTTGTCCCCTGCAATTCAAGGTTCTTTAGTGCGGTCATTCCAAAATGTCACTGTCTCCATCAGCCATGAAAAACATCTCCAAGTTAGATGGCCATTGCTAGCGATCCCCAGCATTAATGTCACATTGCACTTTATTGGAATACAAATGACTGCAAATTTAAACACAGCGAATAACTCACCAATCTCTTCTGTTAAAGGCACAATAAAAAGGACGGCCTTTCTCATTTACAGAATTGTCTACTTTGTGTGTTGTTCCCGAACAATGTGTGCAGTTTATAAAGATTTATTATTCTTGAAAAAAAAGGAGGAAAAACTACTAGCATCTCCATCCCCAGTCTATTCACAGTGATTTGCATTTGAATACTCAACTAATTGTTAAAAATTAACAATTAGAAGAACAATATGAAGAAGAAAATGCTGGCATTGGTGACTGGCTCCCGAGACTGTGGGATGCATTCAGGAGTTATTTATGTAATTGAATTGAAAAAGGACAAAAGAAGGCAAATCCGCTTGTTCTGGCAGTCATACAAATGCATTACAAGAAATGACTGTTACTCTGTATTCTTATACCTGATTCTCTGCAAACTTACTCTCCTCTGTTCTTGGCTTTTCTCAATGTGGCCAAATACAGTTTATGACACATATCTGTAATATGTCATTGGATGAAAATGCTAATAAAATGTCTTCACAGTAGAAGAAGAAGAAGCAATGTATATTAATGAGTACCTACTGTATCACCTTGCATATGTAATAAGGTGTCTGGTAGTGGACAGGAACATTGGAGACAGTCTGCAACTGAATTAAAAGATATCTAAACCCAAGAATAAAAATGTAATATATTGCAGCTTACCAGTCGTGATGTGATGGCTGTATCAGTTTTCTTATTTAGGCTAAGAACATCTTCATCATGTACAGAAAATACCTGTTGGCCTTGCCAGAAATGGATTGTCCTTGTCACTTCCTGTGAGCTAAACTGAAAGTGCAAATTTTGTCTTGACATCTATCTAGACCATATTCTTGGCCAAGCTACAGCTTATTGGCTCATGCATGACAGACAAGTAAATTTCTGACTTTTTGATTAGTAGGATTTTCAACAGGAGTGTAGCGCTCAAGTCTGAAAGGGCCCTCTGATTTGGTCTCAAGGTTCAAAAATGGTGGGGACTTTTCTCTGACTCAGTATTAGGGGTGAACTTATCTGCCTGGGTTGGGTTTGCAGACAGACAACTGATCATGAGCAAAGACTACACATTCATTAGCGTGTTCTTTATTGCTGCCACAGAACCTTTGAACTTTTCAGGCGAATGACCACAAATTTCAGTGCATGCCTATGGTAACTGCAAACCTAAACTTCATCCCTATTCAGGATGTTGTGCTTGAAAAGCGTTAGTTGTCATTGAAGGCTGCTATAGAATATACATGTGCATTCTTTTTTGTCTAAATGCATTTTCGTCCGAATTTCAGGTATTTTCGTTATCGTTTTAACAAACAATTACGAACGTGCAAAATCCGAAAACTGAAAGATCCAACATAAATTCTTTATTTTAATTTTCGTTGTAACAGTTCGATATAGATACGAGATTCAACGTGACGCTGACAATAGCGATCTGTGTCCATCGAACCTGTGGTCGAATGTGCCTAACCTTAGCTCTATTAGTTCAAGATTATTCTACGTAGAGAGAAAAGATTTGACAAAAAGAGAAAAGATTAGACATTATAGAGACAATAACAAAAAAGGTCAAATGTGCTTAACCTAACTCTATTAGTCCAAGATTATTCGACATAGAGAGAAAAGATTTGACATGAAGATTCGACAAAGCAGTCACCGCAAGCAGACATTTTTGGTCAAATGCTCCGCCCATAGGCTATAGAAGAATTCTAATGTTGGTTGACTAGTAATAATAATTAATAAATATAATTATTACTAGTGTCATACAACATTAGAATTCTACTATAGCTTGTAGGCGGAACATTCGACCGGAAATGTACGGTTGCTTCGTCATACAGTTTAGCTGCTCCGTCGAATCTTATTAGAACATTCGATAGACACCATAAGCCTTCAATAGCAGATTCAACCTTAATTATTTCGGATTTTCAGACAAATGCATTTTAAAATGAAGCAAAATAAATAAAAACAAATTTCGGGAGTAACTGAATAAATTTATTTTTCGGACGAAAATTAAATTCTGAAACAAAATATTTCAGTGTGCACATGTCTACTATAGAAGTACATGGGGAAAGCATACTATAAGTTGTAATTATATAGTGGTTTGTATATGCTATCATTTTGGTTAGTGTTTTCCCTTTTTTCTAAGTTATTTTCCATTACCGTATATACTCGAGTATAGGTCGATCCGAATATAAGCCGAGGCCCCTAATTTACCACAAAAAAAATGGGAAAACTTATTGACTCGTGTATAAGCCGAGGGTGAGACATGCAGCAGCTACTGTTACAGCCTAAAAGGGTGGAAAAGAGGGTCAACAATGCCCATCTGCAGCTGTATACCTCCCTGTGTCCATCCCTGTGTCCATCACTGTGTCCATCCCTGTGTTCATCCCTGTGTCCATCCCTGTGACCATCCCTGTGTCCATTGCAGCCTACCTGTGTCCTGTGCATGCCTCCGTGTGCCAATCTGCAGCCTCTTTGTCCTTCTGCAGCCTCTGTGTCCTTCTGCAGCCTCTGTGTGCCAAAAAACATACGGCGGCCATGCCAGGATCGCCACACCTCTCCTCCTCGCCTGTGACAGACGGTGGCCATTCCACTGTTCAAAAGCCGCGCCTCCGTCTGTGATAGGCGGAACACTCAATTTCCCAGCAGTCAGTGTTCCGCCTATCACGGACATCCTCTCATCCTCGTCCGTAGTATGAGGATGAGCGGATGTCCGTGATAGGCGGACCACTGACTGCTGAGAAATTGAGTGTTCCGCCTATCACAGACAGGGAGGCGCGGCTTTTTAATAGTGGAATGGCCGCCGTCTGTCTGCACGACACGCTGATCGGGTAGGCAGACGGTGGTGACTCGAGTATAAGCCGAGGGGGGCACTTTCAGCCTAAAAAAAGGGGCTGAAAATCTCGGCTTATACTCGAGTATATACGGTATATGTCTATAACTGACTTAAAGTTAATTAAAGGAGAAGTCCAGCCTGAGCTCGTTTGGCTGGACTCCTCCTAAGGGTCACAGGAGTACAATTCATTTTGCACTCCTGTGACCCACTTTCAATTGAAGCCCACTCTCTGCTGACGTCACTGGAATCAGTCCAGGTACCGTATCATCCCAGCTCTGGGAGTCGGGATACGCCAGGTGCCTGGACTGGTGGCCATCTCAGCCTCTCAGCGAGCCTCAGAGAGGCTGAGAAAGGCACTCCCCACCCCTCCACAGCTCAGCTCTCCAGTGAGCATGGAGGAGCAGAGCTGGAGCACTGTCAATCAGCAGCTCTTTGCTTAGGGAGCTGACAAAACTGAGCCATTGGTGGTGTTTGATCTCTTGCTTCTCATTTCAGAGACACCGGGGGACAGATGCTGCATCTACCTAGGTAAGTATGAGTATGGGAAAAAAATTCCCATACTTCTCTTTTAATTACAGGGCACTCTCCCCTTTCTATAAATTGTTAATCATGTATATTTTTGAAACACTAATGCATACTATTGAAACAGGAGTGTTTTATTCCTGGAACAACATCAACTTAATCAGAGTAGAATGTTTTTTGCTGGAGGAAAACAATACTACATCAGATTTGATCTGTCAATCTATATATCAACCTACCCATGGATATATAGTTATAGTTATATATTAGCAACGCTGTCAGTGCTATTAGCCAGTCCACTAATCTCTTTATTGGCTTCGGTCTCTCCAAATTACTTGTTTCTCAATGGGATACAAATGGCATTGCTTATTTTTATTTGCATTTGCACATGGCTGCTTTCTTCTTTTTTTTTTTTTTAATCCTCTTCCCAAAGCATTTAGCAATGATTCTTTCATCCAGCCTATGAGGAGAACATTTACTGTATATATCGGTGTAATAAATCCCAACTTGGGCTTTCTTGCTTCCATGTTGCCCCCTTGCTTGTCTACACCAGCAAACACACATGGCCAATCATAGACTATTGCATTAGGGTGTGCACCCCATTGTGTACTTAAAAGTGGGGTATGCCTCTCTCTCTCTCTCTCTCTCTCTCTATATATATATATATATATATATATATATATATATATATAAAAAAAAAATATATATATATATATATACACATGGCATGCTGTCAGGATTATGGAAGCGCATTATTTCTATTATTACATTGTTATATAAAATTAAATAGTTCAACTCACCATAATGCAGAATCAGTGGGAGCCCAGAGCGTGTCACCTGCCACCGTCACCTGCCACCAGATGCGGATTGTCACTTGCCATGTCACCTGATACACGTTGTGGATTGTCACTTGCCACATGTTGCAGATTGTCACTTGCCACGTCACCTGTCACCAGACACAGATTGTCACTTGCCACATCGCCTGTCACCAGATGCAGATTGTGTCTTGCCATGTCACCTGTCACCAGATGCAGATTGTCACTTGCCACGTCACCTGCCACCAGATGCAGATTGTCACTTGCCACATCGCCTGTCACCAGATGCAGATTGTGTCTTGCCATGTCACCTGTCACCAGATGCAGATTGTCACTTGCCACGTCACCTGCCACCAGATGCAGATTGTCACTTGCCATGTCACCTGCCACAAGTTGCAGATTGTCACTTGCCACATGACCTGCCACACATTGCAGATTGTCACTTGCCACGTCAACTGCCACACATTGTGGATTGTCACTGACTTACCTGATACAATTGTCACTTTCCTGCTAAGGTGGGGATTGTCACTTCCTCTGTCCCAGAGTGATGTCAGGCTACCCATGAAGTATAATTTTAAGCTCTGTGACCTACTCAAAGGGGTTGCAAGACTTAACTCTTCTGACACATATTGGCTGCAAATCAGTGAAAGTAGTTGTGACACTTCAGTCTTTAGTAAAGGAGTTATCATATCATTGTTCCAAACTCAGGTAACAGAGAGATGATGTAATCTCTCTGCTGCCCGTGGCTGCCTGCACGGAGAGGGTAGAACTGCAGGGATGCAGGGTGGGTTCCGGGTGGTGAGAGATGTAATCTCTCTGCTCCCCCGCCTGACAGCCCTCTGATTGGCGAACCACCTGCTCACCTGCCGATAGTCTTGTCCAATGGCTCGTAGTCTCTGCTCAAATTCATCACAAAGGTGTTCTATCGGGTTGAGGACAGGACTCTGTGCTGGCCAAATAAGTTCCTCCACCCCTCATTATCATTATTATTATTATTATTATTCAGGATTTATATATTTACGCAGCATTTTACAATATAAAAAGGAGACAATACAGTTATAATACAATAAAATGCAAGAGGATTAAGAGGGTCCTGCTAAGAAGAGCTTACAATCTAATAGGGTGGGGCAGGTGGTACAAAAGGTTATAACTGTTGGGAATAAGCTGATGGAAGTGGTAGGAGATTAGTTGGAGACATGATAGGCTTCCCTGAAGAGATGAGCTTTCAGGGATCACCTGAAGGTAGCAAGAGTAGGGGATAGCCGGACCAGTGGAGGTAGCGAGTTCCAGAGGATGGGCGAGCCTCTGGGGAAATCCTGGAGATGAGCATGGGAGGAGGAGACGAGAGAGCTTGAGAGTAGGAGGTCTTGAGAAGAGCAGAGGGGACGATTTGGGTGATATTTGGAGATAAGATTGGTGATGTAGCTTGAAGCAGAGTTGTGAATGGCTTTGTATGTTGTGGTTAGTATTTTGAATTTAAATCGCTGGGTGATTGGGAGCCAGTGTAGGGACTGGAGGAGATGGTTGACAGACACTGAGCAGTTGGTAAGGTGGATAAGTCTGGCAGCAGCACTCATGATAGACTGAAGAGGAGATAGCCTATGGAGAGGCAGGCCAATAAGAAGGGAGTTGCAATAGTCAAGACGAGAGATAACGAGGGAGTGAATGAGGAGCTTGGTGGTTTCATTTGTTAAAAAGGGGTGAATTTTAGAGATGTTGCGGAGGTGAATTCTACAAACTTTTGACAACGATTGGACTTGGGACTGAAATGACAAGTCAGAGTCTAGAATTACACCTAGTACCCTGGTATGAGGGGAGGGCCTGATGGTTGCATTGCTGATTTTGATGGAAAAGTCTTGGAGGGGGGCATGTGCAAGGGGGAATATTAATAGCTCAGTTTTAGAGAGATTTTGTTTAAGGAAGTGGTGTGACATCCATGCTGATATGTCAGTTAGCAGGTTAGTAATGCAAGAGGAGACTGAAGGAGTGAGGTGAGGAGTAGCAGATAGATTTGGGTGTCAATGGCATATAAGTGGTATTGGAAGCCGTGGGCGGTAATCAAGTGACCAAGTGATCAGGAATGAAAGGGTCCAAGAACAGAGCCTTGGGGGACCCCCACAGAAAGAGGCAATGGAGAGGAGGAGACAGAGTTGTAGGTGACACTGAAGGAGCGCTGAGATAGATAGGCAGAGAACCAGGACAGAGCAGAATCTCGGAGGCCAAGGGAATGTAGTTTATTGAGGAGGAGCGGGTGGTAAACAGTATCTAAGGCAGGAGAGAGGTCAAGTAGTATGAGTATGGAGTAGTGGCTGTTGGTTTTAGCAGTTAGTAGATCGTCAGTGAGATTTAGTAAGGCAGTTTCTGTGTGCTGCGAGCGAAAGCCAGACAGTAATGGGTCAAGAAGGTTCTTTTCACTGAGGTAGGAGCTAAGATGGTTGTAGACTAAATGTTCTAGAAGTTTAGAGGTTAATGGGAGCAATGAGATAGGTCTTAAGTTGTTCAGGTTGGTGGGGTCCAGTGAGGGTTTTTGAAGTATGGGGGTGATTTGCGCATGTTTTAGAGGGGAGGGGAAGGTGCCACTTGAGAGGGAGAGATTGAAGATGTGAGTGAGGGAGTATAGGATAGAATTAGAGGGTGACCTTAGTAGTTGTGAGGGAACAGGATCTAAGGGACAATTGGTTAGGTGAGCATCTGAGAAAAGTTTTGTAACCTCTTCAGTAGTAGCCAATTCAAAAGAGGAGGAGAGTGTTGAATGTGCTATTAGGCCAGGTATGTTGGGTGGGGAAGATGTACGCACAGTAGAGGTGTTCTCACGAATTGCATCAATCTTGTCTTTGAAGTGATTGGCAATCTCTTGGGTAGTGAGTGAGTTAGTGGGTAGAGGGGGTGGGGGACAAAGCAGAGATTAAAGGTTGAGAAGAGCCGACAGGGACTGGATGACAAAGTATTAATAAGAGAAACAAAGTAGGCTTGTTTGGCAGTATGGAGGCAGGAATTGTATTTTAGAAGGGCATATTTATATATGGTAAAGTCTTGCAGGCATTTGGTTTTACGCCACAGCCGTTCAAGAGCACAGCACTGTCTCTTGAGATTTCTAGTGTTGTCAGTTTGCCAGGGTTGTAATGGTCGGGGCCTGATTCTGCGTGTGGTTAGAGGAGCAAGTACATCTAGTGATGATGAGAGTGAACTGTTGTAGACAGAGGTGGCAAGGTCAGGACAGGACAGGGGAGAGATTATGTCATATAGGTGGTCAGTAGCAGAATAGAGAAGAGAAGGGTTAAGGTGGCGAAGGTTCCTACAAGTAATTGTTTGCTGCTTGGAGGGAGGGGTGGTTTGAGGCAAGGATACAGTGAAACTAATGAGGTTGTGATCAGAGAGAGGAGAGGGGGTGTTTGTCAAGGTTGCCAGGGTTGCAGAGATGGGAGCACTGATTGGAAGGCAGCATTGATTGGCACTGATAGGAAGGCAGCATTGATTGGCACTGATAGGCAGCATTGATTGACACAGATAGGCAGCATTGGTTGGCACTGATAGGGGAGAGGGGGAGATCAAGCAGCAGATCAAGTCTTGCTGCTCAGTGTGTGACACTGTCATGTAAAGTAACTACTTACTGGGAGAAAGGCCAGCTGTTACAACTCAGCTGCGAGTTGGTGGGACCAAGCAGCTATCAACACCTGCCAATGATTGGACTGCTTAAGAAAGGGGTTGGAGCCACATAAATGTAGTGGCCCACACAGACCCCATCCCATTAGCTGATGTTTGATAGTTGCTCAGTCCCACCCACCCCCCGACATCACCGCTGAGTTTTCACAGCTGGTCTCTCTCCCTGCGATCAGTGACATTACATGACAGTTTCACATACTGGGTGGCTTTCGCCTCACTATCTGCTGTCTGTGATACTGTTTCACAAACAGCATGGGCTACCAACACAGCTTGGCTGCAACATTTCGGGGCAGATCTCGGGAGACAGCACAGGGTAATTAGGGTAGCACACCTGACACACCCCGTGCGCATGCCTATGTGTGCAATCCAACTCTGACACTTATGGACACTCTCCCATATACATCCTTAAAAAGCAACTGGTGCCCCTGAAGTGGAGGAAGAACTTTCCCTTTGCATGTGTATTATCCGCCTATGGAGACCATATAAACTATAGTTGAATATATGTATTAGAGAATATAAAGGAGCAGTGAACAGTGGACCAAACATGGAGCTGTGACCTATAGCAACAAAACAAGTATACTGGACTCAAATCAGTCGCTAAAGTCCACCATTCCAGTTTTGCTTCAGCTTTCTATTTTTTTTTATAGATGATCCTTGCAGAGTCTTTATTTACTTTTTGTACATAACCTTTATTGCTAAATTCTTTGCCTTTAGGAAACATTTTTGCAGGTTTCTGCTTTTACGTCTTGGAAGGCGTTATTGCTGTGCACTTGCATACTCTTTTACCACTAGCAGAATTCACTTGGAAGCAGTCAAGGCTATTGTTGCTATAGAAAAAGTCTAAGACAGATCATAAAATCCCTGGTGTCGAGGAAACGATATAATGCTTACTAGTTTCAGCAACGACAGCAAAAATTTTGCAAGCCAGATGCTCTGATTTAACCATCTTTAATGGTTTAACTCTTTCTCGCACCATACTAAACAGGAATATTTTAGAAATTGTTTATTATAAACATGAATGTATCACGTTCCACATATAATATGATTATTTGATGTACGATATGTCTCTGCCTTTAGCGTCATCAAGAAATTTCACATTAAAAGCTTTGCAATGGCATTAAATATTTTGGTTTTCACACTAATTGAATGAACATGTTTTTGCAGGAAGGTCATAAAGATTCGGCTAGATGGGTCAGATGGCAAAGTGCACATCTTTGCATTTTAGAGGACAGAGCATTATTAAATTGTCATTTTATTCTATCTGAAGTATAATGTGCTTTTGGTTGGCTTTTCCATTATTCATTGCACTTTCATTTGCATGCAAAGAAGTGAAATGTTTTGTTGTGATAACAGCTGTGTTCTGTTGTATTTTATTTTCAGATTCAAAAAATGGGACTCAATTAACCACTAACAGTATCCTAAACAGCCAAACAGCCATAGCCATATGTAATAGAATATGTATATATATTCTCTTAATATACAATATTGGCACTAGCATTACTAATGCAGATTAGGCTTTCTTATACATATATATATATATATATATATATGGGCATACCCCACTTAACCTCCCTGGCGGTACGGTTATTTCGGATTTTAGGTGCTAAAAGCGGTACAATTATTTTGCATGAAAATTTGACGTTTTATATTGTAGTCCTGTAATTCTTAGAAATAACTCAGTCTAGCAGACATCCCGGGTATGATAAAGTTTAAAAAATGAAATCATAAATTATAATATAATAAATAACTATAAATAATTATAACAAATAATAATATAATAATAATAAAAATTATTCAATAATGTAATCAAATCAAAAACACTGAAATTTGCTCAGTTGCAGAATTGTCACTGTCATTACTTTTCAGTGTTTGATGACGGATCTCCCCACAAATCGCTATCACTCAATTCTGCGAGTGATTCCAATTTATTATCGCTGTTTTCTAGCTGGTCTAAAATCATTTTTGATGTAAAGGGACAGTTTTGGTTGCTATGGAGAATCTCCAATACACTATATTACCAAATATATTGGGATGCTTGCCTTTACACGCACAAGAACTATTGGCATCCCAGTCTTAGTCTGTGGGTTCAATATTTAGTTGGTCCGCCCTTTGCAGCTATAATAGCTTAAACTCAGAAACACTTACGTCCCCACGCTCTGATCATCTGAGTGGCTCTCCTGTTCCTCTCCTCTCTTCCTCTGCACAGGCAGGCTGCATTGGTGGGTACAGGCTGCATTGGTGGACACAAGCTGCATTGGCGGGCACAGGCTTCATCGGTGGGCACAGGCTTCATTGTTGGGCACAGGCAGGCTGCATTGGTGGGCATGGGCAGACTGCATTGATGGACATGGGTAGACTGCATTGTTGGGCACAGGTGAGGCAGCATTGATGCACACAGATGAAGTAGCGTTGATGGACAGGTTGGCTGCATTGTTGGGCACGGATAAAGTTGTTGTTAATATTTATGTTTATAACTTAATTCTGCATAAAACATTTAAGTGTCATTTCATTTGATAATTTATGAGGGCGTGTTTAGGAGGGCCGTATTATGGGCGAGCCAGGGGCAGGGTTAGGTGAGGCAACTGGTGGAGAGTAACCCTTGAGGCCTGGCTAGTAGCTCAGGACTTTTATATATATATATATATATATATATATATATATATACACACCACACACACACACACACACATTATCTCACAAAAGTGAGTACACCCCTCACATTTTTGTAAATATTTTATTCTATCTTTTCATGTGACAACACTAAAGAAATGACAGACACTTTTCTACAATGTAAAGTAGTGAGTGCACAGCTTGTAGAACAGTGTAAATTTGCTGTCGCCTCAAAATAACTCAACACACAGCCATTAATGTCTAAACCGCTGGCAACAAAAGTGAGTACCCCGAAGTGAAAATGTCCAAATTGGGTCCAATTAACCATTTTCCCTCCCCAGTGTCATGGGTCTCTTTAGTGTTACAAGGTCTCAGGTGTGAATGAGGGGCAGGTTTGTTAAAGTTGGTGTTATCGCTCTCACTCTCTCATACTGGTCACTGGAAGTTCAACATGGCATCTCATGTCAAAGAACTCTCTGAGGATCTGAAAAAATAATTGTTGCTCTACATAAAGATGACATTGGCTATAAGAAGATTACCAAGACCCTGAAACTGTGCTACAGCACGTTGGCCAAGACCATACAGTGGTTTAACAGGACAGGTTCCACTCAGAACAAGCCTCACCATGGTCGACCAAAGAAGTTGCGTGCATGGGCCCAGTGTCATATCCAGAGGTTTTCTTTGGAAAATAGATGTCTGAGTGCTGCCAGCATTGCTGCAGAGGTTGAAGGGGTGGAGGGTCAGCCTGTCAGTGCTCAGACCATACACCGCACACTGCATTAAATTGGTCTGCATGGCTGTCATCCCAGAAGGAAGCCTCTCCTCAAGATGATGCACAAAAAAGCCTGAAAACAGTTTGTGGAAGACAAGCAGACTAAGGACACGGATTACTGGAACCACAATATAAGAGGGAGAGGTGCAGATTTTATCCTTATAGCCTAATTCCATGCTTTTTTAAGATTCTGATATACATATATACACACTCAGAGGGTGCTTCAAATGAGAGGAGAGTGCTCTCCAACAATGGCTAGTAAAGCTTGAAGTGGTGATATCACCCATAGGGCTTCAATAGTACAGCCATTAGCAGCGCTTCCTCCACTACCCTGCAGCTGTGCTAGCTGACACAGGGGAGCCAGGTCATGTGACTGGACCAGACCAGACCAAGCCAAAAATAGGTAATTGTATACAGTATATCTTTCTTACGCAGGTTAGTAATCATAGGTGTGAGGAGGGGGGAGGAGAGATTTTTAATGCCGCATGCACACGATTGAATTGTCTGGCGGAATTAGTCCGGCAAACAATCCGCCGATTTCTAACGCGATGACATACAGCACGTACGACGAGACTAGAAAAAGGAAGTTCAATAGCCAGTAGACAATAGCTTCCTTCTCGTATTTGCTTCAGAGCATGCGTCATTCTTAGTCTGCCAGACTAGCACACTGACGAACGGATTGTCTGTTGAAAGCCAAGTCCGGCGGACAAATTTGGAGTCAAAACTACTTTCTAAGCCAAACTTTACAATGAAAAAGTCCGCTGGAGCCCACACACACGATCGAATTGTCCGGCGTACTGTGGTCGATCGCGAATTCGTGAATTTGATCGTGTGTAAGCGGCATAAGAGTAGTTTGGGTTAAACTGGATTTCCACTTTAATTCTAATGGTTTCCCAAGAGGGTATCTAACAGGTATTTTCACCTATAAAGAAGGAATTTGCATTCATCCAAAGTTAGAAAAAAAATAGGGAAAACTTCTACTGGTTCCCTTCCCCAAAAAAACAATATCTGCAATGTGACATTATTGGTTTACAAATGTGTAAGGCCCCTTTCACACTGGAGGCTTTTTTCAGGTGCTTTAGCACCTGTAACACACCTGAAAGGTGCCTCATCTGCAATCCCAGTGTGAAAGCCTGAGTGCTTTCACGCTGGGGCGCTGAGCTGGCAGGGTTTCAAAAAAAGTCCTGAAAGCAGCTTCTTTGAGGTGCTTTAGGGGCAGTGTATACACCGCTCCTAAAGTGCCCCTGCCTATTAAAATCAATGAGCAGCGCTGCCAAAGTGCCTGCAAAGTGCCTTGGCAGCAGCACTTTGCAGACACTTTTAACCCTTTATTCGGCCACTAGCGGCGGTTAAAAACTTTTAACCCCCCACTAGCAGCCGAAAAGCACCTCTAAAATGATGATAAAACGCTGCTAAAACTTGAGCCGGTTTACAGCCGATGCCCCAACGCTGTCAGTGTGAAAGGACTCTAACTATATATTCCCCATCCTCATTAGGATTTTATCCCTGACCCTGATCTTAGAGGGTATACTGGATTTAATTGTAAAAATGTACACATTATTCAAACGTCAAGTGCCTATAATAGCTAGCAGAATCAGAATATGGTACCAGACAGAATTTCTTTTTTTTTTTTTTTTCCAATAAAAAATTTTTATTCAAGAAAAATAATATAAATCAGTTACAATAAGAAAGATGACATAAACTTCTCCAGTTAACATAAAATGTATATAAGGAAAGATCCAAGCTGGAACAAGTTGTAGGTAATTCACATCCATTTGTCGTCAGTAGAGAAATATAAAGCAAAAGAAAACATATTCTCCAAACAAAAGGTAGGAAGTGCGTTCAAGGAAGATGTGTCAGACAATTTGAATCAGCCAAATCAGGATGGACCAAAGGCAGATGCATCCCAATAGTAACGTAGCTGGGGTCAATTTGTGAAGGATGTATCGGTGGAAGTTCCTACCTAGCCAAGTCGAAGGGTATTTATGTTCTATAATAATTCTGCGAGAACATGTAGAAGGGTCGGCTTGGATATCTCAATTTAGGCATCTAAAAAATAACCAGTGAATTGTGGTAGATATGAAGGACAGGAGGGGGTGTCGGGGGGGGGGGAAGAGTCGGGTTAGTAAATTGGGGAGGAGGGGGGGGTCAGGGTCAAGGGAATGCATATAAGGAGGGGGAAAGCTAAGAAAAGGGAAAGGGGGTGGATAATGTTTCTTCGGTCTCCACTCTGCACTACACGAGATCTGCCTATGTTTGCTTCTGAAGGGCTAGGGTGAAGAAAAAAAAAAAAAAGAAGAGCTCTGTATGAAATCTAATGGTGATTCTCAGGCCCATCCCTCGAGAGGGGATGGGAGCACCCCGTCACCCGGAGAACTGGGATAAATACCGGGTCCGATCTCCTTACGGACATTTACACCGCATTACATGGAATCGCACATTCGCTTGTCAAGTTTCGACACCTGTCAGTGGTAAGGAAATGCTTCCAGCAGGCCCATGTCTTGGAGAATTTGGTTGTGGAGTCTCGAGCTATGGTGATGAGCTCCTCCATTTCCGCTATTCTATTCACTTGCTTAATCCATTCTGAGATTGTTGGGGGGTGAGGTGAGGCCCAGTGCCTGGGAATGCACATTTTGGCTGCATTAAGCAGGGGCAAGATCAGGGTCCTACGGTAGTGAAGGATTGGCATATCAGAGAGATGAAACAGACAGTGAGCTGGGGTGAAGTTAATTGGATATGTTGATATTATTTCTGTGAGTTGTCTGACCTGTGTCCAAAATGGTTGTAAAATGGGGCAGTCCCATAGTATATGAAGTAGAGTACCTGGTGCTTCCGTACATCTCCAACATGTGATAGGGTACGAAGGGTTATATTTGTGTAAAATCATCGGGGTTCTGTACCAGCGCGTCAGGGATTTATAATTGTTCTCTTGTATGGAGACATTGAGGGAGCCCTTATGCGCTATTGTGTAAATATGTTCCCATTGATCTGCCGTAGAATTTCTAACCTGAGTGTCTTTGTTTCCCATGATCAGATTTCTCTAATTCTGCATTCTAGCTCTGTTGTTTGCCTAGCACAACTTTGCTAGTAAGTAATTATTTCATCCTTATAAGGCACTATGAGAATTCATTTATTAAGTTTCAACTAAAGCTAGGTGGTTTACAAGGCAGCTTGGGTGTTTGTGTCACTAAAAGTCATTCTTTTTCAGGGTCTGAACCGTCATGCTTATAGTCTCTTTCAGTTGGATCACAATAAACTGCATGTTAGATTACAATGGTTGAGGCAATATTTACACAATGCACTCAATACCCAAAATATAAAGCAAAGGAACAACACAAGATAGACACCTTACAATACATAAAATGTATGTCTGTGACAGAAACCATATATATTGTACATATATCATAAAACCTCAAGTATACATTAGAACTTAAAGCAGAACGCCAGGCAAAAATAACATATTATTATTTCAGGTACTTGTATAGTGCCATCAATTTATGCAGCGCTTTACAAAAATCTATTATACATTCACATCAGTCCCTACCCTCAAGGAGCTTACAATCTAAAGTCCCTAACACACATTCATTTATACTAGGGCCAATTTAGACAGGATCCAATTAACCTAGCAGCATGTCTTTGGAGTGTGGGAGGAAACTGGAGTACACAGTGCATACCCACGCAGGCACAGGGAGAACATGAAAACTCCAGGCAGGTATTGTTGTGGTTGGGATTCGAATCAGCGAATCTTCTTACTGCTAGGTGAAAGTGCTAACCACTGCACCACTGTGCTGCCCATTAAATAGTTAAAAAAAATAAAAAGCAGGTTTTGTTGCAATATTCATTTTCAATTCAGGGATCTCTGCAGCAGTACTTATTTCCCCCCACAGAATTCCCCCTATCCAACAGCCAGCTTTATTCCCACCCCTGGCTGTGAATGGACAGAGACCCTTTTCTCTCCTCCAATCAGCATGTGCTTTGTTAGCACACAGACTGATTGACAACTTGTACTGATTTTCCTCTCCTTTTCCAAGCTCTGCAGAACTGAAACTGCAAGAGACTGTATACCAGGTCACATTCAGGTACTTAAAAAGATCAGGAATTAGAAAACACAACAAAAGAACAATTCTCATACTTTAGTCATAAATTGATTGGTATACCTACAAAAATGATTTCCTAAAAACAAGGAAAGAAAAGCAGCATAAAGATAACAAAATTTAAATAACTTTTAATTCATATTCATTAAAATGCAAATGTCACTCATGCAACAGAACTAAGATACAAATAACTGCAAGTCATTGAGATGCAACAGATGTTGTATAAGAATATATCCAATGTCCCCTTATTCCATATCTCCTTCAAGGGCTGCCTAATTGAAAATTGATGATCACTAGATGTTTGCTTCTCCAGGATATTTGCCCAACAATCACATATTATCTGCAATAATACAGTCAACAGCATTTCAGTAAATATGAACCATTGCTTAAAGAGGAAGTAAACCCTGATGGGTTTACTTCCTCTTTTTTTCCCTGCAAAGGTAAAGCATAATGGACTACTATGCATCGCATAGTAGCTCATTATGTGTCACTTACCTGACACAGGAGCCAGCGAAGTCGCCGCTGTCCCCTGTAGTCCGCCGCATCCATGTTGCTTGTGGCGTCTCGCAGCTCCGACGAATCACAGCGGCGCAACCGCGATGACGTCACTCCCGCGCATGCGCACGGGAGTCGCGTCTCGCAGCTCCGCCGCTGCCATACGGCGAAGCCGCGATGACGTCACTCCCGCGCATGCGCACGGGAGTCGACAAATTTGGCAAATCCATTCTTGGATTTGCCGCATTTAGTGCGCCTGCGCGCCGCTGTCTACGGCGCATGCGCCGTAGACAGCGGTGCCCATTTTCGGGCAAATATCTCCTAAACCATATAGGTTTAGGAGATATTGCTTGGACCTACAGGTAAGCCTTAATCTAGGCTTACCTATAGGTCCAAGTTGTTTGGAAGGGTTTACTTCCTCTTTAAGGCAAAAAAACCTCAGAAAAATTTTATTTGCACCCCTTCTGAGCTGGAAACATTTAACATGCTTGTTACTCTAAAAGAAAAAAAGAATATATCCTGTTCCCTTATAGCAGGTTAAACAGCACAGTGCTTGTGCTGTCTAACCTGCCCCTCTGGAAGCTGTAAAAAACCTGGCTCATCCTGACAGTTTCTGCCCTCCCCTCTGTGAACTGACCATGGTGCATCATACAGTGTTGTGTAGATTTACGGACAGCCTGTAAAAATGGGGGGCACTTGTCTGCTGACCATAAAAGCCCATAGCAGGAGAAAACTGGCAGTAAAAATTTTGGCGACTGACTCGTGTCAGAACTGCCCATGCGTAGCTTCGGAATTTGCCAAGAAGATACGATTCTCTTTTAGCCGAGTCCTCCTGCTGCCTCTGTCCAGCCCACCCAACATTGATGGGTCAGGCAGGAGCTGAGTGGGATGATGGAGGAGCCTTTTGGTGGAGTGGACAGAGCAGATGATGTTGCGTGTGGTAGTCGTCGATGTGCAGACTTAGACCGGACTGGCGCGACAGACCCCTTCCTGGCTGAGGCTGACTGACCCTGATGATGAGTGCAATGCCAAAGCCAACCCACACAACAAGGCAGCCAAAAAGGTAATCGGTTGGACTCGAGACACTCACTCTCAGTTTCAGAGAGAGAGAGAGAGAGGCTGAGACAGGCAGCCCTCAGGAGGCAGTGGGTGTGATGGTGGCAGGGGTGATGATGGTGGCAGGGGTGATGTCTGATTGTGGCAGAGGATGATGATGGTTGCAGGGGTTGATGATGGTGGCAGAGGTTGATGATGGTGGCAGGAGGTTATAATGGTGGCAGAAGGTGATAATGGTGGCAGAAGGTGATGGTGGTGGCAGGGGATGATGATGGTGGCAGAAGGTGATGATGGTGGCAGGAGGTGATGATAGTGGCAGGGGATGATGGTGGCAGGGGATGATGATGGTGGCAGGGGGGGATGATGGTGGCAGGGGGGGATGACGGTAGCACTGGGCGATGGTGGCAGGAGGAGGTGATGGTGGCAGGGGGTGATGGTGGCAGGGGGTGATGGAGGCATGAGGTGATGGAGGCAGGGGGGTCTTTAGAATTGGGGCCATAAATTCTGGTGATCCTAGTAGCTACCAGAGATGTCCCCTCATTTTCCGTGGTGGTTATGAAACAGAAGTGAAGGGGAAATCTCTCCAGTTGAACAAAGGTGATAAAAACTGATAGACTACATAATCTGCCCTTATATCAAAAATAACAGAAATATGTTTTTTTTTTACCTCATTATCTACCTTAAATCACATTGCTATTTGCCTAGTGTACTTGTTTGTAGCCTAAATACTGAAATGTGGGCTTAAATATGTCGTTTTGTAACTTTTGTAAACTACCAGTAAAAACTTGGCTGTGCCAGTAAATCTTGGGTGTCGAGTCAGTAAATTAAAATTTTATAGGTTGGCAACACTGGTATCATGGCTGCTGAGCCCTGACACCATGGTCAGTTTACATGTCCCCATCATCCCTCTGTGTCTTCTCTGTGCTTCTCTGTGCTCTCCCCCCTCCCCTCCATGCCTGTCAGCTCGGGAGTCTGTGTCTCTGTCTCCATCCCCCCCCCCCCGCTGCTGTTAATAAAATACTAAAATGTTAAAAAAATCGCTGCCAGACCCTCGCTTTTAAGCTTCTATCCTGCGCTGTCATTGTTTATTAGAAACAAAGCCTCTAAATACCTTTTTGTGAAGTATCTTCAGGTCAGTCACGTGATTCCTAGCTGCTCTGAGGGTCACATAACTCCTGGCTCAGAGGGAGAGTTTGGCTCCTCCAGCTGTAGATCTGGAACAGAGTATCAGAGTGGCCGGGAGTCACGTGACCGGCTTGAGGATTACTCACAAAAAGGTATTTACAGGCTTTACTTCTAATAAACAATGACACAGCACAGGATGGAAGCTTAAAAGAGGGGGCTAGCAGAAAATCATAATGTAGTGTTACAAACCCTTTAAAGCATATTTTCCTTTCATTTGGTCAACATCCTCCCTTTTTTTACCTGGGGATCACTCTGCCCGGAAGCTATAAATCGTTATTTAGTACTAATTACCCCCCTTTATTGGTTAAAATCTGACATTTACTCAAAACCTGGTCTGCCCATGACATTCCTTTTTTGGGAAGAATGACAGCGATAAAAATGTTTATTTTTCCTAAACTCCAGTACCTATTTCGATCTCTACCTATTTTTAACTCCAAGTCCTATCTCGCTAAAATTCAAGCTGAATTTAATAATTTCATCTGGCAAGGTAAATCTCCAAGATTTGCCAGGGCAGCTCTCTGTACCTTTCTCTTAGGCCAGGAGACATCAGAGTCCCTCAAATATGGTTATACTACATTGCAAGTAGATTCTTATAATTATCCCAATGGAATAATATAGACCCTTGTGTCCCTTGGCTCAGGTTTGATTTGATTTATTATGGTCCTCTAGGGTTCCAATATGGGACATATTGACCTGTAATACAGTAGTTGCCCAATCATTGAAATGATGGGATCCTTACAGACATAAGTTATCACTCATCTCCAAAGCTCTTCTCTGGGTGTCATTCTTAGGTGATCCCAGGCTTTCTGCAGCTCTTGCATTTCAATGCTGGATAGAGCAAGGCCTGACTATGGAAATGGATCTTCAGTTGGAGTCAAAGTTTATTTCTTTTCCTCAGCTGCAGACCCAAAAAAATGTCCCCTCTCGGGAATTATATCATTATTTACAGATACAGCATTTTTTTTTAAACACATTATTTCCTGGTCCCAGCTGATACCCATACGGCTCCCAATGGTAATGACTTCAAATTACTATATATGTCTAACTGGGAATGGGAGTTGGTATGGAGTATGATATACAGGAATGGGAGACTAACTGGCTTAATATGTGCAATTGCACAAAATCACTAACGATGCGTGAAACCCTCATGTCTAAATACTATTTAAAGAGGAGGGCCGTTAAAAAAAATAAAAAAATTAAAAGTCAGCAGCTGCAAACACTGCAGCTGCTGACTTAATAAGTCAACTTACCTGTCCAGGGCGCCCGCGATGTCGACCGCCCGAGGCCGACCCGTCCCTCGGCTCTTGGGTCCCGACGCCGCCATTCCTTCTAAGGGAAACAGGCAGTGGAGCCTTGCGGCTTCACTGCCTGTTTCCTACTGCGCATGCCCGAGTCGTGCAGCGCTTTGTGAATGGGACGCACTGTATTCTGTTCCCAGAACACAGTTCCCAGAACACAGCGCGACCCATTACCCAGAAGACAACACGACGAGGAGAGAAGAAACAAGATCTCCACGGAGGAGGAAGAGGAAGATTAGGATTATGTGCCAGGCATTTCTGGTAAGTAAAAAAAAAATATTTTTTTCATAATTTTTTTTAGATTGTTTTGTAATTTTTAATATTTTCTTTTCAGGGTGGCCCTCCACTTTAACCTCAGGTCTCACCCTCATGCTTTCGTGGCTGCTCTCTCCCTGGTTCCTTCTTATGCCTCATACACACGATCAAACAATCCGGTGCAGAAATCCCCCCGTGTGTAGGCTCCGGCGGACTTTTTTTACCCAAAAGTCCGGCGGACTTAGAAAGTATTTTTGCACTCCAATCTGTCCGCATTTCGGCGGACAATCCGGCCGTGTTTATGCCAGTCCGCCGTAATTTTGAAATGAACGGACTTTTCCCGCTCGGAGAAAAGTCCACTCATTTTGAGCGCGTCTCCAGGTAGCCCCGTCACCTGGTATGGACTTAAAGGGGAATCCCTACGCCGAAAAATCGGCGTGGGGGTCCCCCTGGGTCCATATCAGACCCTTATCCGAGCACGCTACCCGGCCGGCCAGGAAAGGGGGTGGGGACAAGCGAGCGCCCCCCCCCCCCTCCTGAGCCGTACATGGCCGCGTACCCTCAACATGGGGGGTGCCTTGGGGAAGGGGGGCCGCGCGGCCCCCCCACCCCAAAGCACCTTGTCCCCATGTTAATGAGGACAAGGGCCTCTTCCCGACAAGCCTGGCCGTTGGTTGTCGGGGTCTGCGGGCGGGGGGCTTATCGGAATCCGGGAGCCCCCTTTTATAAGAGGGCCCCCGGATACCGGCCCCCCACCCTATGTGAATGAGTATGGGGTACAATGTACCCCTACCCATTCACCTGTGAAAAAAGTAAAAAAAACACAACACACAAGGGTTAAAATAGTTTATTGCACAGCTCCGGGGGCTTCTGTCTGTCTTCGGGGGTCTTCTCGCCGGACTCCTCCGCTATCTTCTGCTAGCTCTTTTACTAGCGGAGGAGCCCGGCTTTCTTCTTCGCCGCCGCCCTCTTCTTCTGACTTCGGGAGTCTTGTCCCCCTCTTCGGGGGTCTTGTCCACCTCTTTGGTTCTTCTTGCTGGGCCACCGCGCCTTCTTCTAGGTCTTTTACAGGCGGTGGCCCGGTCTTCTGTCTCCGCTGTCGCCGTCTTCTGTTCTTCTCTTCTTCTCTTCAGATGTTGCCTCGTCACTGCCTCCACTCACAATGGCAGGGACGCGGCGCGCGGCGACTTATATAGGGACATCGCCGGATGATGTCCCCGCCCATTATGATGTAACAGTCCCAGAGGATGCACCCCCCCATGTTGAGGGCACGCGGCCTGGTACGGCTCAGGAGGGGGCACTCGCTCGTCCCCACCCCCTTTCCTGGCCGGCCGGGTAGTGTGCTTGGATAAGGGTCTGATATGGACCTAGGGGGGGACTCCCGCGCCGATCTTTCGGCGTAGGGATTCCCCTTTAAGTCCATACCAGGTGACGGGGCCAGCGACGCCTCCTTCGCTGGCCCCGGCTACCTGGAGACGCGCTCAAAATTAGCAGACTTTTCTCCGGGTGGGAAAAGTACGTTCATTTCACAAGTACGGCGGACTGGCACACACACGGCCGGATTGTCCGCCGAAATGCGAGTCCGGCGGACAGATTGGAGTGCAAAAATACTTTCTAAGTCCGCCGGACTTTTGGGTAAAAAAAGTCAGTCGGAGCCTACACACAGGGGGATTGTCCAGCAGATTTGAGTCCACCGGACTTTTCCACCAGATTGCTTGATCGTGTGTACGAGGCATTACACATATTTTGGGAGTGTGATAGATTACAACTAGGGATCAGTCGGACACCCCCCGGTTTGGGTCGTACCAGAACTTGCGAACAGGCAAAAAATTTGTAAGAACACGCGAACACCATTAAAGTCTATGGGACGTGAACATGAAAAATCAAAAGTGCTCATTTTAAAGGCTTACTGCCATAAATAGTGTTTGGGGACCCGGGTCCTGCCCCAGGGGACATGTATCAATGCAAAAAAAGTTTTAAAAACTGCTGTCTTTTCAGGAGCAGTGATTTTAATAATGCTTAAAGTGAAACAATAAAAATTAAATATTCCTTTAAATATTATGCCTGGGGGGTGTCATTTACTAAAAAATAAAAAATAGACTGTCCCGCGATGTCCATTTATCTTCAATCACAGCCTCTGATGAACTGATGAGAAAAAAAAATTTGCGAAGAGGCTTTAGTCAGCGGGAGTCTCCCATGGAGGCAGAGTTTTTTCCTTTTTTTTCTCATCGTCTCATCGGACGCTGTGATCGAAGAAAAATGGACCTCGGGAAACCGTTTTTATTTTTAATAAAGGACTTGTCCCAAATTGTCTGCTGTAATTTTTAACATTTTGACACTCTTTTTGGTGAATGAGTATCTGTGCAATGTTCCCAATACCCATTCACATGGGGGGGGGGATCTTCCAGATTCCGATAAGCCCCCAGCCCGCAGACCGCCACCACCACCGGACAAGGGTTGGTGGGATGAGGCCCTTGTCTCCATCAACATGGGGACAAGGTGCTTTGGGAGGGACCCCAAAGCATCCTTCTTATGTTGAGGGCATGTGGCCTGGTACAGTTCAGGTGGGGGGGCTCTCTCTCGCCCCCCCTTTTCCTGCGGCCTGCCAGGTTACATGCTTGGATAAGGGTCTGGTATGAATTCTGGGGGGACCCCAAAGGGCCTGGTAATGAACTTGGGGGGGGGAAACCATTTTTTTCAATGATTTTAGAAAAGACTTATACATACTACCTGTGTAACTATGCAATGGGCAATTACCCTAAACTGGAAATCGAATGTGGTCACCTATTGACCGAATTATGATGTTGCAAATTTTCATACGATACATCATTCCAAATCTTCTTTCAATGTGAAATGGGACCCATGGTTCATTTACCGCCACTCAGATTGAGTTGTTCTAATGACTATAGACTCCATGACATTTGGCCCTCATGTAATGGCTTTAAGTTTTGTTTTATATTTTTGTTTTCTCATGAACTGAGTCTTCTTTTTGGTTTTCAATGTTGTTTTATTTTGAGATGCTATAAAGTCTTTCTATGTTGCATACCCATTGTCCATTCATATATTATGAATGAACAATGGGTCCTCTTTAACTTTTGATTGGTTTGCTATTTGGACAATTCTCATTTTGTGATCCAGTTTCTTTGATGGTTCTATTGTGCTACTCAGTTTATATACAGTGCCTTGCAAAGGTGTTCACCCCCCCCCCCCCCCCCCAACATTTTTCATATTTTGTTGCCTCACAAACTGGAATTAACATGAATTTTGGAAGATTTGCATCATTTAACTTACAGAACATGCCCACAACTTTGAAGATTTTTTTTTGTGCCAAGAAAACAAAAAATAGGACAATATAACAGAAAAAAGTAAATGTGCATAACTATTCACCCCCCTAAAGTCAATACTTTGTAGAGCCACCTTTTGCGGCTATCACAGCTCCAAGTCGCTTTGGATAAGTCTCTGTGAGCTTGCCCCATTTTACCATTGGGATTTTTGCCCATTCCTACTTGCAAAACTGCTCCAGATCCTTAAAGTTGGATGGTTTGGGCTTGTGAACAGCAATCTTTAAGTCTGACCACAGATTTTCTATTGGATTGAGGTCTGGGCTTTGACTAGTCCATTCCAACACATTTACATGTTTCCCCTTAAACCTCTCAAGTGTTGCTTTAGCGGTGTGTTTGGGGTCATTGTCCTGCTGGAAGGTGAACCTCAGCCCTAGCCTCAAATTACACACAGTGTGGTACAAGTTTTTCTCAAGAATATCCCTGTATTTAGTACCATCCATCTTTCCCTTAAATCTGACCAGTTTCCCAGTCCTGACTGCTGAAAAACATCCTCACAGCATGATGCTGCCACCACCATATTTCATTGTGGGGATGCTGTTCTTTGGGTGATATGATGTGTTGGATTTGCGCCAGACATCGTGTTTTCTTTGATCGCCAAAAATTTAAATTTTAATCTCATCAGACCAGAGCACCTTCCTCCATACATGCCTTTTCGCAACCCCAAACGTGACATTTTGTTTTTTGCTGAAAGTAATGGCTTTCTTCTAGCCACTCTGCCATAAAGCCCAACTCTATGGAGCATATGGCTTATTGTTGTCCTATGTACAGATACTCCATTCAGGGCCACTGATAGAAATCATGGGGCCCCGTACAGCCTACCTGACGGGGCCCCCTTCAGCCCCACCCCTGGTCCATCCTTCAGCCCCACCCCTGGCCCCGTCCCTATATAGAGAGGCTAGGGTATACATAAGGTCAAATTGTGGGTGTGGCTAATCTAAAAATATGTGCTACACGAAGCTGGAAAATGGACGTTAAATTACGCTTAATTATTGGGTGCAGTTAGTCTAAGGTGACTGTGTGTACGATGCAGATGATACTGTGCTGCGTTCACAACTGCACTGTCCAATTTGTCACAGTCAAACAGTTCTACATGAAAAAGAAGAAGATGCCATTTATGTGAGCTAAGCCCACTTTTAAAAAAAGAATGTTTTCTAAAATTTTTATGAGAACTAATATTATGTCTGAGGCTAGGTTCACACCATGGCTGCGTCTGAATTGTGAAGAAATGTGCTGTGGATTCCTGTACAATTCAACCTGCATGCAAAATGTGCAGCTTTTGCGATCTGCAGCGGATGTCAATAAAAAGTTAACGAAACCTCAAACGCAGGTCGCAAACGTAGTGTGTTTGCCCCACATCCTGCCAGTCCTGGATCACCATGTGATCTGGTTGCAGTGCATACTAAAAAGTAGTCCACACATTACTTTTGGTGCATTGCAATTTTAGCCCATTCAAAATGAATGAGCTTGAAATTGCACTGCACAGACCTGCATGTGAATTGCACAGTAACGCACAGTGCATTCCTGTGTGATTCAGCTCCAGGCATGGTGTGATCCAGTAATTTTAATAGAAGTAATAACAACAGGGTCAGTTGTACTGGCTTATCAGTGGCCCTGAATCCAGTCTCTGCTGTGGAACTCTGAAGCTCCTCCAGGGTTACCTTAGGTTTCTGTTCTGTCTCTCTGATTAATGCCCTCCTTGCCCGGTCCTTGAGTTTTGGTGTGCGGCCGTCTCTTGGCAGGTTTGCTGTTGTACCATGTTCTTTCCATTTGGTTATGATAGATTTGATGGTGCTCCTAGGGATCATCAAAGATTTTGTATTTCAATGGTTTTTATTGAAAGTTGCAAAACATGTTTGACATTTTAGCATACACTTTTTGCCATATCTCAAAGTATGTATACAACAAGTTCTTCACAGAAAAACAACTTACTAAATGCCAACCAGCACATTTATCATTCTATTATTGCATGTCCAGAAAAGACTAAACTCTAAACCAATTAACAATTCTGTGGTCTGGGAAGAAATTATAATTATCGCCCGGTCCATGGCAACAAACGTCTCCCTAGGGAGAAAAAAGAAAAGAGTAGAAGTAGGAAAAGGGAAATTTCAGCGAGAAAAGAGAGGTAAGAGAAAGATGTGCACTCCATAAAGTTAATTTGGTGGGTCCCTGAGATCTTATCGAGAGTCTGACAAATATCTTATCCAGGGGTCCCATACCTTGTCAAATTGGGCTCGTTTGTCCTGTAGGATCGCCGAAAGGCGTTCATTTACCATGATCCATGTCAACTTGTTTCTAACCAAGTCAAAAGGGATCGAGGGTGTCTTCCATGATCTGGTAATTGCTATTCTGGCTGCCGTAAAGATGAAGGCTACAAGTCTCCCTGCTTGTTTGGGAGTACCTACTACCGAGCGTCCCAGGAGCGCCTGTTGTGGGGATTTGATTAAGTTCACCTGTGTGAGTGAGAAGATAAAATTGTATAGGCGGATCCAAAAACGTTTCACTTTGGGGCAAGACCACCATGTGTGAAACATCGTTCCCTCTAGACCACACCCTCGAAAACAGGAAGGCGAGGCCCGTGGAAAAAATGAGGCTATTCTTGTTGGTACCATGTACCATCTAAGCAAAATCTTATAATTTGCTTCGATAAATGAGGTACTTATGTATAATTTCGATGCACACTGAGAATCATCAAAGATTTTGATATTTTTTTTATAACCTAACCCTGAGTTCCTTGGTCTTCATGGCTTTGATTAGTGGTGCCTCTTTCACAAAGGTGTGTTTATATAATGACAGATCATGTGACACTTATGCTGCGTACACACGATCGGAATTTCAGCCAACAAGCTCACATCCAACATTTCCCATCTGACCGTGTGTGAGTGGCATTAGATTGTAGACAGTTGGACATAATTTCACAAATGATGTGACTTCTGAAGGTAATTGGTTGGCACCAGAGCTTTTTATGGGCTTCATAACAAAAGGGGTGAATACATATGCACATGCCAATTGTCATTTTTTTATTTCTGAAAAATAGTTTTATGTATATATTTTTCTAATTTTACTTCACTAACTTAGACTATTGTATTCTGATCCATCACATATAATTCAGATTAAAAAATTGAACTAAAGGCTGTAATGTAACAAAATAGGTAAAAAGCCAAGGGGGTGAATACTTTTGCAAGGCACTGTATGTGTCAGCTAACTACAATTTTACTGTACTGTTTTGTATCTATATGTCATCTTTGTGGCATGTTTGTTCTTGTATACTATTATTTTTACATTTTCAATAAACATTGTGTAAACAAATAAAATATAAATTTTTTTCATAAATAGTAAAGATTTATTAAAGCTGAACTCCAGGTTTGACCTCCATTGAATACTTACAGGCCACTGGGGGCCACTGGAACCAATGGGCAAGCTGACTATCACTTTAGTAGCCACTGCTACTACAGTGATCACAAGAGTGGCTTCTCCTCTACACGACCACAGGGGCGTTTACTTGGCATTGTCATCAATAATAGAATGCCTTGTATCAACCAGGAGTAGTATGAGTGGAAAAGAGGGAGATTGTGAAGTCACCGGCTCTCCTCTTCACCTTGTGCAATCAGAATATGTCTTACATTAACTGAAAAACATACAAGCTATTCTATGAATGACAGTGGCCCCCGACTGAGCAACTTCCTGTGATCAGTGTACAGTAGGGCAGTCACTCACATAGAATCTAAACAGGGCTCAGAAGATCACTGCTATCAATGTAGTAGAGCAACTACTGCAGTGGTTGTCAGATTCCCCAGTAGGTGTGAGATATGCATGTACTGGAAGTAGAAAGAGATAAGAGTACAGACAGTAAAAGGATAATTGTGGGAGAGCGTAAGTTAATTGGGGATGTGGGGTGGTTGTCCACTTGAAAGGTGGCAATGGCTGTTCCCAGTAATAGCAGAACATTTCTAAGTTGAACAGAGCTCCTAAAAGTGACCCAAATGTTCCAGGTGGAGATAAATGCCTCATTCACACAGGTTATAAAAACTCTGTAAACAGATGCATGCAGAGTTTAAATGCATGTAAACCTGTTTAAATACGTTAAATGCAATGGACCTAAACACATTTAAACTTGTCTCGGGGCCTATTTACACTGGAAAGCGTGCATTCTCAGGCTGATAATCTCACTGGAACATGGAAAAAGTAGTACAAACACTACTTTTTCAAAACGCACTGCACTAAACCACATGTTGCCACAGTACCATGTGATTTGGTGCCCGCAAACTCGTTGCATTTGCAATCTGCATTAAAGGTGGCATTAACTATATATTTAGCCATTTGATTCCATTCCATTTGAGGCTATTTGTTCTGGACAGGCCCCCTGAAGACACGTCATTTTTGATCACTGTGCAATTCTTTATACACATGTACCCCCTGGTGAAGGCCGAGCATAGGGGTTGGCCCGGGAGCATGCACTGGAGGATGAGGAATGGGAACAAGTGAATTTGATGGTTCACAAAGTCTTCCTCAATGCTCCTGTCCTAGAAAATGCTTGCATAATCAGATCCAGATGATACAAAGTACCGAAACTACTTCACAAGGTCATGCCCATGGTTTCAGACCAGTGTTGGTGTTGCCTTGAGGAAGAGGAATCCTTTTTTCACATGTGGGGGACCTATCCACTTATCTCTGAGTATTGGCAAAAGGTGCATGGGACAGTCCACCGGGTCACGGTAGATTTTCTGGTCTTCACCCCACTGCAATACTGGCTACACAGTAATAAACAACCAATATGAAGTTACAAAAGTCACTAGCGGCTCATTTGATTAATGCCGCTAGGCTGTGTATACCTGCTTGTTGGCTAGACACACAAACCCTGAGCCTATGAGAGTGGTTCCTTAGAGTGAACAAAACAGACACGATGGAAAAACTGATACACATTTTGCAAAAAAGAATGTCCTCTTTTATGACAACTTGGGAATGTTGAATAAACTTTAAAACCACAGATTTGTATAAATGGCAGTGATTTCCGCAACCACCTGCAGTAAAAACACACTGCTGTGAGAAAATGTGCAGGTTGCGATTTATTATGAAAGGCATCCTTCATGCATGTAAAATCACAGTGCATGCACCGTAGGGAAATCACATGGACAAAACGCCCATGCGATTTCCCTGTGGGTTGCGTTTTAAAAAAAGTGCATACACCATTTTTCTTTGGGAAATGCAGGCACGGCAGCCTATTGAAATGAATATGTGGACAAGAGGTAAGTTGTGAATTTGACTTTGTATGAGTTACTTGTAGGTCCCACCACCTAGAACTTGGAGAGGAAGGAGTAGTACTAGAGGACAATTAGGCATGTTGCACACACATGTGCTGACCAAGAGTATGTTAGAATAAGATTTGGAATCGCGGGGGTAATGGTCGCAATTCTGCCCATAATTCTAAATCGCGTGGCAATCACTGCATAACGCGCAAAGTGCATTTAGCTGCTATTCATTGTAAATGGTACCCCAAGCATGGTGTGATTTTGCCACAATTGTTTCAGTATCGAAGCAAAAACACACCTTGAAAAATCATGTGAAGTTTGTCACTCAAAAAAGAGCAAGAACTTTTTTGGGGAGACAAACACTCACGGGGCAGCCCACTGAAGTGAATGGGCTGCCCTATGTGCGATAAGCAAAATTGCGTTAAAATTGCCCACACAAAATCACAAGCAGAAATGCAAAAGTGTAACTGGAGCCTAAGGAATAATCAATGTGCTGCTGTTCACTTACACTCTAAACACAGGGTAAGTGCGATAAAGTAATCAGGATGCATTGAATGTCGCGCCTCCCATGATCTCCTGCTCTCTAGCTCCCTTGTCTCCACCTCCCATGCACATCTCCAGGACTTCTCCAGAGCCTCTCCCATCCTCTGCAGCTCACTACTCCAATCTGTCCGGTCATCTCCTACTCTATCCCCTTTTAGGCTATCCTTGAAAACTCATCTCTTCAGGAAGGCCTATCCTACCTTCAGCTAACAACCCGATCTTCTACTTTCCTCATCAGTTCATCCCTCACAGTTACTACTTTTTGTTACACCAGCCCATCCTTATTAGATTGTAAGCTTGCAGGAGCAAGGCCCTCCTAACCCTCTTGTATTAAATGGTTTTGTTGCTGTATTGTTTCCCTTTATATTGTAAAGCACTGCACAAGCTGTTGGCACTATATAAATCCCTGTATAATATTAAAAATAATGATCGATTTACTGCAGTACAGAAAAGTCAGGTCACCAACCACCTGTGCTGTCTGGATGGGTTGTGTCAATCTCAGGACTCAATGGACAGACGTACAATACTTTTTGTAGGTAAAAAAAACTCCCATATATGAATTTTAGCTTTTTGCTCAGAGTTTGGCTTTAAAAGAAAATGGAGTCTATTCATATAGTTTTTTTTTCTCAGACAAATTCCATTGGAGAAAGAATAAATACATTTTTAAATCCATTAAGAAAAATCATTTATTTGGTTTGAGACTCTAAAGTAGCTTCAACTGGATTTTATTTACAGAACCCAAAGTCAGAATTGCAGAGTGGATATTCTTTTTAGCCCATGTACTCACATATATCCAACATGTACGCTAAAATCGAATTATATTTATCAATAGTTTCCATTAACTCAGAGGCATCAACAAGAATGTCTGGAAAACCCATGATTTATGTTCTATTTGTAAAAAACATCTGCAGAATAAAATAAGTCTCTTGATGCCGGAATTGTCATCATTGATGACTCTGGAAAATGAGCAGTACATAATTTGCTGGCTCCCTTGCGTATCTAAAACAGATTGCTAAATGAAACACTGGAGGAGATTGCATATGGCATGGCAGACCAGCTTTATATAGGAGCGCATGCAGGTGGTTGCTCTGTAATAGTTTTTCCAAACAGGACATAACTTATTTAAGGGACATTTGCACAGAAAACGTCCTCATTGTTAAACACTTAAGTCTACCCTAAAGGACAGATCGCGCCAGAGTCTCGGCTATATTTTGGTTTTTAGGATTCTTAATGATCCAGGCAGCCTAGGGCAAAGAAGAAAATCATTTACACTCCAACAAGCAACATTTAAATGAGCCTTTGAAGGGTATGTATTTATAACATGTAAACAGAAAATGTACCTTACTGAATGCAAAAATATTTATACAACCGTGCAAGTTTTGCTCTAGCTTCCCAGAATTTAGCAAAAATATATTGCTTTTACATATTTTCTTTTGACATATTTTCTTTTGACATCTGTAAATAACTGTCAGATTCTCCTGCATACTAGATTTTTTTTTCAATGATGTAATGTTGTTATCCCTAATGTTATTCATTGTTGTTATTATTACACTTTATTTTTATTTGTGTATATAATGCTGCGTACACACGACCGGACTTTGATGGATTTGGTTCGGCGGACACTCTGACGGACTTTGCAGCTGAGGTCCGCCGGACTTTTAAACTAACGGACTTGGCCACACACGATCACTCCAAAAGTCTAACGGATTCGAACGTGATGACGTAGAATAAGGAAGTTCATAGCCAGTAGCCAATAGCTGCCCTAGCGTTGGTTTTAGTCCGTCGGACTAGCACACAGACGACAGGATTTTTCGACCGGACTCGAGTCCGTCGGAAAGATTTGAAGCAAGTTTTATTTCTAGGTCCGCCGGACTTTTGGGAAGAAAAAGTCCGCTGGAGCCCACACACGAACAAATTGTCTGACAGATTCCAGTCTGCTGGACCAAGTCCATCAAAAAGTCCGGTCGCGTGTACCCAACATAAGATGGCCCCTAAAAATAGAGCTTATTTATAGAGTTTTAAATGTTGTTTCTTTTTTTTATTTCTTTTTATGGGTTTTTGTTTTGGACATCTCTACCTAGTTACAGGGACGTAACTAGAAATCACAGGGTCCTACAACAAAAATTGTAATGTGTTCCCCAACAAAAAAACAAAACACTACAACCATCCCAATTACCAGGGCTGGATTTACATCAAAGGTTTAGAAGACACAAAGTTTCTGTAAAAAACAAATTTAAGGACAAACACATGTAATAAACTACCAACATTTTTCATACCCAACATGTCTAACCTTCAATTTGTGTGAGCCTGTGAAGTGGCAACATACTTCGGTATCCTAGATCTTCCATAGGCAATGCTGTACCTTGAACCTTTGTATTTACATTCGTATGTGTGTAAATGTGGGGGTGGGGGGCATCAACATTTGTGTGGATTTTATGTGATTGGGTGTAACTTTATTTTTTGGGGAAAAAAAAATAGTTTTTCATCACATAGGATACAAAAAGTCCCCTACTGTATGTGATGATTTTTTAGGTGACAGGTTCTCTCTAAAAAGACCCTGAGTGTCTCCTCTGAGCTTCACTGAATGTATTGCAATACATCACTTCCTGATTATGTTAGCCAGGGAATGTGACAGGGTAATCTGGAAGTGTTGTCATACACATCACTTTCGAGGTCACAGCAAGAAGGGATGAAGAGCGGACGTGTGTCCATTGTTCTCCCTCTCCTCCAACCACCGCACCCACCTTGTCAGTCCAGGGTCCTCAAATGGGTAAACGGAGACCAGAATACATGGCGGGAAGGCACCGGTACCTGGGTTGTGTGGAAGCAATCAGGCGAAAGCACACCGGATTGTGTGGGTAACCCCTCGCTATCTGGTCCGTAAGATGTATAGACCTGGCAGCAAAAAGGTTAAAAAAAAAACAACAACTCATACGGACAGGTGCCCCTCTAGGAAAACTGGCCCTGCTATTTGTCATGGCAGGTGAAAAAGAACTAAAGGTCAGTTCATGCCACTTGCACTGCACCCAGATTACATGTGAATCACACAGGAATGCACAGCGCAATTCATGGTATGAACCGGCCCTGAAGGGGATGTGGAGGTGAATTTGAGGTAAGTACAGTTCTGTGGAGAATTAGGGTGGGTCTTGTTCAGCTGGGGGACTTGAGAAAAAGGATAAGTGTAAATTGTTTAAACGTACACTTATCCTTTAAGGTTGCTAACTTTATATAAGGACATTAAGACCAGCCTATAAAATATTAACATAACAAAAAAAGAAAATGTTGTGTGCGAATATACACACACATATAAATAAATAAATTATATATATATATATATATATATATATATATATATATATTTTTTTTTTTTTTTTTTTTTTTTTTTTTTTTTTATAATTTCAGTAGAACAACAAACAAATCTTCATGTGTGTTTCCCCAAGTGCTTCAGTGCTTGCACTACTCCCCAACAAACTGCAACTCATCAGTAGGGATGAGCCCAACACCCCCCAGTTTGGTTCACAGTAGGACATGCGAACAGGCAAACAATTTGTTCGAACACCGTTAAAGTCTATGGGACATGAACATGAATAATCAAAAGTGCTAATTTGAAAGGCTTATATGCAAGTTATTGTCATAAAAAGTGTTTGGGGACCTGGGTCCTGCCCCAGGGGACATATATCAATGCTAAAAAAAAGTTTTAAAAACTGCAGTTTTTTCGGAAGCAATGATTTTAATAATGCTTGAAGTGAGGATCCTTCAGGTCTGGTATGGATTTTACGGGGAACCCCGCACCAAAATGAAAAAAACAATGGAGTGGGTGTCCCCCCAAAAATCAATACCAGACCCTTATTTGAGCACACAACCTGGCAGGATGCAGGAAAAGAGGGGGGGCGAGAAAGCACCCCTCTCCTGAACCGTACAAGGCCACATGCCCTCAACATGGGGAGGGTGATTAGGGGTAGCCCTCCAAAGCACCGTGTCCCCATGTTGATGGGGACAAGGACCTAATCCCCACAACCCTTGCCCGGTGGTTGTGGGGGTCTGCGAGCAGGGGGCTTATCGGAATCTGGAAGCCCCCTTTGACAAGAGGACCCCCAGATCCCAGCCTCCCCCCGGTGTGAAATGGTAACTGGGTACAAATGTACTCCTACCATTTCACAAAAAAAGTGTGAAAATGGTAAGAATTACATGACACGGCTTGGAACAAGTCCTTTATTAAAAAAATAAAAATGTCCCACAAAGTCTTCTTCTTCTCTTGCTCCGCCAACGGACCTAAAAAGAAAAAAAAACGTGAGCGACCCGCCTCCAAGGGAGGCACCCGCCGTATGATGCGTATTCGCTTTGACAGTTCTTTTATAACAGGATAGGGCCACACCGTGATGTTCCTAGGTGACCCCACCCCACTCTGAGGGTTTATTTTTGCGCTGATTGCACTTTCTATTTACATATTGCAAGTTGCTCTCTGAAGATATTTTTGTACCATTCTTTATTTATGGCTGTGTTCTTAGGCAAATTGTGAGCCCACTCCCTTGGCTGAGAAGCAATCCCAAACATGAATGGTCTCTGGATGCTTTACTGTTGGCATGACACAGGACTGATGGTAGCACTCACGTGTCCCAAACAATTGGAAAGGGAATTTTGCCATGTGATACAGCAAGCAGCTATAGCCGCCGGCTGTATCATGGGAGCGCGTCCCACAGGTGCTTCTCACCATGCGAGGGAGCTCACATGAATGTGAGAAGTACCTGCGGGAGGAAGCAGAGACAGCCGCCCAAGGACCCCAGAAGAGTAGGTTCAGGGCCACTCTGTGCAAAACAAGCTGCACAGTGGAGGTAAGTATAACATGTTTGTTATTTAAAAAAAAAAATGACTCTACAATCCCTTTAAGTTAATTTTCATGGCAAAGAGGGACGTTGCAATAAATTGCAATTCATCTGATCACTCTTCATATCATTCTGGAGTATATGCAAATTGCCATCATAAAACTGAGGCAGCAGACTGTAAAATTTAATATTTGTGTCATTCTCAAAACTTTTGGCTGTAGCTATAGTATAGCTATAGCGTAGCTGAATGAGGCAGGAGAGCATAAGGAACATACAAAATTAGGCTTTACAGAATAGGGAATGCACAGAAAGGCATTTCGAATAAGGCAGTGCAGAAAAAAAATGTAAAGGCATACAGAATGAGGCTGTGGGAAATGTACAAAATGGTATACAGAATAGAAAATTGTACAGCATGCATACAGAATGAGCTGTTGCAGAATAGGAAATGTACATTATATCATACAATTTTAGCCAGTGTAAAAAAGGGAAGATAGAGCGTGGCATACAGAATGGGCTGGTGGGGAATTGGGAACATATAGAATACCATATGGAATGAGACATTGCAGAAAAATTAACATACAGAATTTCATATGGTGAAAGACGGTGCTGAATAGGGAACATACAGTAAGTATAGCATACAAAATTAGCCAATAAGAAATAATGAATGTACAGTATAACATATAGAATGAGACTTTGCAGAAAAGGGAGCATTCAACATGGCATATGGGATCATCTGGTATGAAATAGTGAGCATACAAGATGGCATATGGAAAGAAATGTTATAGAATAGGGAATGTACAGCATGACGTATGGAATAAGCCAGCGCAGAATAGTGAATGTACAGCATGGCACACAGAATGAGCCGGTGCAGACAAGGAACATACAGAATAGCATATTGGATAGGTGTTTTTCGGAATAGGGAACATATAGTATGGCAGGTATAGTTATGCCCCTGGCACATGGGATGAATCTGTGTAGAAAGGTGAACATACAGCAAGATATGCACTTGCATATATATATATTTTTTTTTAACCTATTTTTCAACTTTTCACTATAAAGAAGTAAACAGATCAAACTTTACTTCACCTCCAAACTGTACAAATTGAAAAGAAAATTCTTGCTGCTGGCAAATGTCTGGCGTTGAATAGGTAAATGAAAAATACATTGTTTAAATTAGTTTTTTGCGTGTGTGTGTTTGAAGGTGTTGGTTAAGGTTCTTTTTCTGTTTCCCAACATTTTGCCATGTTTCTGTCCTAGAAACAAAAAAGCTATTTGTTAATGCAGTAGCAGAGAACAACATTGGAGAAAAAATTATTTTCTAATATTGTTTTTTCAGTATTATTCCTGTAGCCAATATTGTCTTATGATGAAACTGAAAATCAGGCAAGAGGGGAGCACTCTATGAGTTTTTCCATGTTGATGCCACCTGCCTCACTAAATATTTTCTTCAAACGCTAAGGTTTGTTGTAGCCAAAATATAGGCTTTTTGTATGTGTGGTTTTCTCTTAGAAATTACTTTTGAAAGAATAGCATGCATCTTCCAAACTTGATGTAGTTGAGTCACCGGTCCACTTTACAGTACTTTTTAAAGACTGCAGAGCAGTGAAGTTAAGCCATCTCCATCCTATTGGGTACAATAAAGAACCAACCCCTTTCCAGCAGAGTTGATAAAGTTTTTTTTTTACTTAATTTCTTTTTATTTAAATTTCATATTGTCATACAATAGAGTCAAGGTACAGGTCAAAAAATACATATGAATTAAAAAACAATGGTCTCTACATCCCGTACATAGTGCCCTTTTATCACCTCATAACCCAACCCCCAATCCCCCCCAGCCCCCATCCCCCCAACCCCCCCCCCCCCCCCCCCCCAGCACCAGACTGTTATCTTCTTGCTCACTATAACTACAGTTATTTCATATCCGGTCGTTAAGATTATTAAGATAACTAATCACAGGCCTAGCTTTATCCTCGTCTGGCATTATTAATCCGATGGGTTCTCTATTTTCTTCAACCACGGTTCCCATATTTTCTCGAATCCTCTGAGGTTTCCCCTGCGTATATATGTAGTCCTTTCCTTCCACACTAAGTCATTTATGACCTGAGTCCAATCACTTAAAAGAGGTGCCCCTACTGCCTGCCATTTCTGTGCTATTAGTCTCCGTGCTTGAAACAGACATCTTATAACAGCAATAGTTGTGCTCCTTCGCTCCCCCTGATTTCTCCTGTAGCCCAGTATACAGGTTCTAGGGTCCAAGTCCACCTTGGTCCCAAAGGTCCTGTTTATAGTTTCGACTATTTCTTGCCAATATCGAAACAGCTTTGGGCACCTCCACAGCATATGTATAAGGTCTCCAAAGCCCCTACATCTAGGGCAGCTAGCGTCCGTTCTTTTACCGAACGCGAACAGCCTCTTAGGTGTGTAGTAAGCGCGGTGTATCACCATCAAGTGTGATACTTTTTGTGATGGAGAGACTTAAGTCAGTGGACCTAGCTCCAGTATTCTCCTCCACTGTCCCTCGGTAATTTCTCCTATATCCTCCTCCCATTTCTTCTTCTGCTTACCTAAGTCCAGTTCTGTATCAGAACCTCTACATAATAGTTCATATGTAGTGGATATGAACCCCCCAGATTTATTTATCTTATATAACTTCTGTGACAAAGATGTCTTATCCAGATCTGGCATCTGAGAGCCAAACTGTGCTTCTAAAGCGTGTCGGAGCTGTAGGTATCGGAAAAATGTCTGCTGTGGTATATTATATTCCCTTTTTAAATCCTCAAATGTTTTCAAAATTCTGCCCTCATATATTTGACCCAGCCTCGCTATACCCTTCTCCTCCCAGGACCTGATTTTCCCTATTAGTAATACTTCCTGCAAGTTCTTATTATCCCACAGGGGTGTATGTTTTGACCACTCTGTACACCCCAACTGTTTTTTTGCAGTCTTCCATACTTTACTCATCATTACTATTGTGGGATCCTTACGCTGAAAGGAACGTGCCTCCAGTACATCCCCCAGCATTTCATGTGGAGCCTCTATCAGCGCAGTTCCAGCATTAAAGTTGTTTATTCCCTTCTGATCACTACTCACAATATGCTGCAGCTGCGCTGCTAAATAATAATTCCTAGGGCATGGTACCGCCACTCCCCCTCTATCTGTAGGCAGCTGTAATGCCCGGAGCCGGATCCTTGCTTGCCCCTTTTTCCAGATCAACTCACGGAAGAGGGTTTCAAATTTCTTAAACCACTTCGTATGTAACCAAACCGGGGCGTTGTGTAGTATATACAACAATTGTGGTAGCCATATCATCTTAATCAGGCTGCATCGGCCTGCTACCGACAGAGGGAGCCGGCTCCATGCATCGCAGCTCCGCTTGAGCTTTCTAAATAACGGAACTATATTTTGGTCCACATACTGGTCAACATCTGTTGTTAAGTATATGCCAAGATATTTCAGAGCTCTTACCACTTCCATATGTGGGATCCCCCGTGCTGTCACAGTACTCAGATTATCAACTTGGAGCAACTCTGACTTCCCCCAGTTTATTACCAAACCCGTGAAGTCTCCAAAATCTTCCACTAATTTGATTACCTTCTCAAGTGATTGGCCAGTATCCCCTAGGAAGAGGAGGACATCGTCCGCATATAAAGCAATTCTCTCCTCCCAGCCTCCCTTCCTTTGGAATCCAGCTATATCAGCATGTGACCTAACCGCGATTGCCAACGGCTCCATTGCAATTGCAAAAAGCAGTGGAGAGAGTGGGCACCCCTGCCTTGTCCCTCTGCTCATTTCTATTTCTTCGGATTGTTCCCCATTAATTCTTAATCTTGCGCTGGGAGCGCTATACATCAGCTTAATCCATCCAATAAACGTGGAGCCAAATCCGCATATCTCTAGAACATACCATAAATACTTCCACTCTAGGCTGTCAAAGGCCTTAGTCATGTCCAAAGATAAAATCGCTCTTGAGCCCCCCTCCACCGCTGGCGTTTGTATATTCAGGAATGCCCTTCTTATGTTCATGCTAGTTGACCGTCCCGTTATGAATCCTGTCTGATCTGGGTGTATAAGCTTAATGATAATTTTATTTAATCTATTTGCGAGTACCTTGGCTAATATTTTAATGTCAGAACATAGAAGCGATATGGGCCTATATGAGGCTACATCTTGGGTGTCCTTTCCTTCTTTGGGTATCACTATGATGGTCGCTTCCATCATGGATGCTGGTAATTTCCCTTCTAATCTTGCCCCTTCCAGGGTTCTAAGCAGCTCCGGGAGTAGAATCTCCCCGTATTTCTTGTATATCTCCATCGGGAGTCCATCTGGGCCCGGAGATTTTAGGGAGGCCATTCCGGCCACCGCCTGATGTAGTTCACTTAGGGTTATCGGGGTCTCTAAATCCTCCCTCTCCTCTTTAGTGATAGTTGGCATTTTCACTTTCTCCAAAAATGACACCATGCCTTCTTCCTTCCCCTGATCTCGTGTTTTATATAATTCCCTATAATAGGCCCAGAATGTTTCCACTATCTCTCTCCCGCTAGTGATAACTGTCCCATTCCTGGATTTAATCATTGGGATAGTGGAGGGGGGGGAGTTAGCTTTCACTAAACGGGCCAGCATCCTACCCACTCCCTCTCCTTCCCCAAAGCAGCACTGTTTCTGGAATAATCGTTTGTTTTCTTCTCTCTTAATAGTTACCGATTTATACCCCTGTTGTTTGTTTAACCATATTGCTTGCTTCTCATATGTAGGCTCCTTAATATAATTAACCTCTGCCTCAATGACTTCTTTCCTAATTTTTTCCTCCCAGCTCCTGGATTTATATTTAATTTTGGCCACATGTTGAATCAAAATGCCTCTGAAAAATGCTTTTAATGTATCCCAGGTTATATTAATAGGGGCAGTATCTTTATTAAGCACTATAAACTCTTTTAAGTTTTTAGAGATGTTATCAACGTCCTTTATTAACTCAAGCCAAAATGGGCTAATTCTCCAACTCCCCGATGTTTTCTTTCCCCACCCTATGCTCACTGACAATACCAAGGGCGAGTGGTCCGATACCCCTCTAGGCATATACTCTATTTTTCTCACGCTTTGCAATGCTTCTTCATTACCTAAAGCCAGGTCTATTCTGGAGAGTGTTGAATGCGAGCCCGAGAAACAGGAGTATTGCTTCACACCCGCATTCCTCACCCTCCACATGTCCAAGATACCGACCTCCTTCAAGAAGTGGTTTAATTTGGTTGTCCCCGTTTCCCCGGATTGAGTTTTACTGGGGAATCTATCAATCCGACTATCCAACACTTCGTTAAAATCTCCCAATATCATAACTGGTACATCCTCCTTATCTACCATAAAGTCCATAAGTCTACACACCACCTCCATCTTAAACGGAGGCGGTATGTATACACTCACCAAAACGTATAATCTATCCTCCAGAGTACCATACAAAAAGACATAGCGACCCAGTTCATCAATACTGGCCTGCCTGCAGGAGAACCTCACTCCTGTTCCAATTATCACACTCACTCCTCTCGAATAAGATGTGTGAGTAGAGTGATACTGGTTTTGATATCTCCTGTTTTTAAGGAGGGGGATGGTTGCTTTAGTTAAGTGTGTCTCCTGCAGGCAGGCCAGTCCGATCCCATACCGCTCAAGCACAGAAAACACTGCCGCTCTTTTAACCGGGCATCCCAGACCTCTGACATTCCAAGAGGCGATCTTAAATATTTTATCCTGCATTATTCAGCCAGAAGAAAATAAGCAAAAGAGAGAAAAAAAAAAACCCTGAGTTTCAAACGTGAATACCTGGTGAAGTGACATTCTACATGTGCTCAGTTCGCTTCCTCTTAAGTTACCAATTCTAAACAAGTGCGTGACCTTTATGAAAATACATTCTAGATACATTAATATTTGTATATAAACTACACAAATCTTAACTTTACCCTTCTTGTGATTATTTGTGCACTCTATTACTTGATCCCTTTTTCCCTCCCTCCCCATTCTCACCCCTCCCCCCTCCCCACCACCCCACCTTCCTAGGTATCCCCCTGGGGGATTATAAGTGACCTTTCCACACTCATCCCATCCTTCCCGCACCACGTCCACCCTCCTTCTCACATTTCCCTTCATATCCGACAGTGGGTGAGTAAAGATAAACAAATAAAATAAAACATAAAATAGGATAAAAAAACAGATATCCTCCACCCCCATCACTCTATCAAACCTAATTGCATACTTCATTTAAACCTCACTCGCCTCCCCCCCTGTGTGTCAATGTCTCAAACCTCAAATCCCCCCCCCCCAATCCCCCCCCCACCCCGGTTCCCCCAGTCCCCCAATATATCTACAGCAGCCCCTTATTCGCATCCAGCCATGCAGTTGCTTCAGCCGGGGAGTCAAACAGCTGGGTTCCTCCCAAAGCTGTTATTCTCAACCGCGCTGGATATAAAAGTGCATATGAGATCTTATGTGTCCGTAGAGTACGCTTGATTTCCAAAAATTCGGCTCTCCGCCTCTGCAGCTCCGGTGAGTAATCTGGGTACAGAGAGATCTTTGTTCCATTGTAGCTAATATTTTCTACCTCTCTTGCCTTACGCATCAGAGTTACCTTATCATTATAATTGAAAAATTTCAAAATCATTGGTCTAGGACGGCCCCCAGGGGGCGGGGCTTTGAAGGGGACTCGATGAGCCCTTTCTATTGAAAAAAAAGGTGAAAAACTCTCTCTTCCGAACATCTCAATAAACCATGTTTCTAAGAATTTTATCTGATCAGGACCTTCACATCTCTCAGGCAATCCCAGCAACCTAATATTGTCCCTTCGGAGTCTATTTTCCATTTCGTCCATTCTAGCATTTTGGTTACTCAATTGTTTTCTCATAATATTAAACTCTTGACGTATTGGATGTAAATCGTCTTCTATTTGACTTATTCTTGTCTCCAATGCTGCTGTTCTTTCTGCTGCCTTCTGCATATCCTGTCTGATCAGTAATAGCTCCTCGTTCATACTTTTAAATTGTCCACACAATTCTCCCAGTGAGGATTTACAGGCGTTTACCGCTTGGAGGACCTCTCTTAATGTTGGATCTTCCTCCACGGGGGGGCTGCCTCCAGCAGCACCCCCGCTCTCGCTCTGAGTTGCCCCCTGGCGCTTACCTGCGCTTCTTTGACCTGCTGCAGCAGCAGCATTTGATGCTGTATGACTTAGACTTTTTCTGTCCGTTACCCCCCCCTGTTGTGATTTTACTTGCGAAGAACAAGGCTGTTGTGTCAACTGAATCAACTGCTCTCCTTTTACCGGGGACTGACCTGGGGTGCGGGCATAACGTTCTAGCTTTGCTGCAGCTGCAGCTGCTTGTGCTATCGGGGCATTCTTTTCTTTGGCGGACCGGAGCTGTTGCACCCCTCCATTCTCATGCACTACCGACTCCTCTCCTCGCCGCCTTGACATCTTCCCACAGAGTCACAGCTCAGAGTCAAAGAATACGTCTATACCCCCGGATTGGTACCAGTAGCAGTATTAGGAGTCAAATAGAAATAAAGCGGCAGTATGGGCCCAAAAAAAGGAGAAAAGAAGGGGGGGGGGAAAGGGGGAGGGGGCGAGGGGAGCAGGGGGGGGGCACCTATGCTGGGATATGAAAAAAAAAAAGGAAAATGAGCTGGCGCTCTGGATCCCCTGTACGGTATGTTAACCTTCAGACCTCAGTCCTAGTCCTATTCAACTGGGATTGTCAAAGTTGGGCTGTTTTACAAAGACTTTTTTCAGGATTTTTCCCTGTAGCTCAGACCAGTATCAGACCGATGTTACTCACATGTACCTTCTTGTCTAGTGCAGTCATATAGCCATATCTGATTGAGATGGGAGTGATAAAGGATCCTCAATTGTACAGTCTACACAACACTCCACCATCTCATCTTAATCCGTGCCCCCCCTTGTCCCGTCTCATACCTCGAGGGTGGTTATATTCTATTGCAGGTCCACTTTAACAGGGGTAGCTTTCTCCCGGCTACGCTTCACCTCCGGGGACGCCGTTTAGAGCTATGCGCAGCTTGCCATACAACCGCGCCGCGATCAGCTGTTATCCTCCGTCCTCGCTTTACTTTCACTTCCGTGTACACTCAGCGGTCTTCGGTTAGGTTCGGCTCACTTCGACAGACATCGGTCGCTCTCGGTCTTTTCCGGAATTTTCCGGCTGCTTCCGTCGTCCCTCGGACTTTACAACGTCCCTCCAGCGGCTCTTAGTTCCCCCAGCGAGTGTGCGTCATAGCGAAGGGAGACACAGGGAGAGAGCCTAACAGCGGTCTGCTCACATCCCCTCTCTCACACGGACTCAGGTACACCACTCACATCCGGTCACTCCCCCCCAAATTAGTTGATAAAGTTGGTCATACCAAGATATCCCTGCAATCAGAACTCTGGTATATAAATATTGTGAAAAGGCCTACCAATGTCACAACGTATAAAAACATGGTGGGAAATTGATAGATAAACTGCCATGACTCCCTATTGGGTAGCATGTGCTATGACTGAAGTGAGGGTTATGATTAAGCAAATTTGTTCAAGAAACGTGTTAATTGTGCTGCTCTTGTCCTCAAGTATTGTGGCCATTTGATGTCTGATATCTTATATAGATTTTATGGAATAAAGTTACACATTTTTGTGAAGATTGGAGTGCTGTCATCTCCTTTGCATATCTCTTTAAGTTCAGCCCAGTGATCAGATCACCTGGAATGGTGTTGCTTCTCTCATTGTTGCTTACTACAACTAAAGTGGCCCTGTCTAACCTTAACTATGAATTAATGTGGTTGCATATACTACTTCTCATCATTTGTATAACTTCACCTTGACATTAAAATTTCAGTTAAGAATGTTTAAAAAATATTTTTGCAGCAAAACAGGTTGAACTACTGCAAAACAAGCTTTAAATATTTTGCCAATCTTCCACAATAAGACCCAACATTAAAATCTTCACTAAGGCCCCTTTCACACTGACGTTCCGTTCAGGCCCGCCTGTCAGTTTTTCAGGCGGACCTGAACGGGTGCTCCATAGAGCTCTATGGAGCGTTGGATGTCAGCGGTGACATGTCCGCTGACATCCGACCCGCTCCGATCCGAAAAAGTGTAACGGAGGAAAAAACTATTTTTCCATCCGTCTGCGGATCGGATCGGGTGACGACGGGCACTGCGGTCCGTCATCATCCGATCCTCCATAGGGGAGAGCGGCGCTGTGACAGGTCTGTCCCTGTGCAGTGTGCAGAGACGGACCTGTCATCTCCCTGCTCAGCGGGGATCTACGGAGTGATCCCCGCTGAGCAAACGGATATCCACGGGGTGGATCAGAACTGATCCGCCCCATGTGAAAGGACCCTAAGTGATTTTAAATGGAAGGGTGTAAGGTGAGTTTTATGTGTCACTATGTCTGCTACCTACATAGTGACCTTGAATTTCCAGTCCAGATCCCTACGTATGAATTAAAGCTTCCATGTAAATATACAAAATGTTTTAAACCAAGCAATACCTATAAAAAACAATGTATGTCCTAACCTTTCCTACTGCCCATGCTGCCAAACACTTCTGTGATCCTGAGAAGTAATCTATTAAAGCCCACAGGACAAATGTCACTTCCAGGAATGTCAATTTCCTTGGTGCCCTGTAGCATTTACATTGGCTCCTACTTCTGACCTTCACATCAGTGCTGTATCCTGTATTGCAGTGGTCATCAACTCTGTCCTCAGGGCCCACTAACAGGCCAGGTTTTATGTATTACCTTGGGGAGATGCAGACTAGATTACTGCAATCACTGAGCAGCAGATGATATCACCTGTGATGTATCTCAGTTATTTTGCAAACCTGGCCTGTTACTGGGCCCTGAGGACAGGGTTGATGACCACTTGCTGTATTGGGTGTAGTTCAGAAGGAGGAATCAGCAAAAGATGTGGGGAAGTGGCTGGAGTGGTATTTGGTGACACGGGCAACAGGAAATTGGAGTATACACGGTTTTCTTTCACCAGTATGTTTCAAATTATATATAAAATATAAGAACTTTTAGCAGTATTCACACTCAAACGCTGGTCAAAAACCATCACTGGATATGCAGAAGAATTATTTGTTGAACTCAAAAAGAAATGTAAAAATAACACATTATGTAACCACTGGGCACTTAAACCCGCTTAATAACCAGACCAATATTCAGCTTTAAGGCTGGGTTCACACTGGCGCGGCTAGGCGAACCGGATGTGATTCGCACCGCACTGCAGTGCAAATCACATCCGATCTCTGTGCGATTCAAGTTCAGCCATACAGATAGTATGGCTGAATTCGCATCGCACCCGCTCCAAACTCGCACAGGACCCTTTTTTTGGTCCGCAGCAGAATCGGATCGCATGGGTGTTCACACCATGCGATCCGATTCCTGTCCGAGTTTGCAGATCACACTGCGATATGCAAACTGATCTGGGGGTGTCATTAAGGTTTCACTGACACTCCCAGCAGTCCGCATAGGGCAGTGTGAACTGCCGGCGGGAGGCATGCGATGCGGGAACCCGCCGCGGATTCGCGGCGTTCCCGCATAGCTTCAGTGTGAACCCAGACTCAGTGCTCCCACATTTTTAATGGCAATTACTCAGTCATACAGCACTGACTGTACCCATATGAAATGTTTGTCCTTTTTTTCACACAAATAGAGCTTTCTTTTGGTGGTATTTAATCACCGTTGGGTTTTTCATTTTTTTGCGCTATAAAAGAAAAAAGACTGAACATTCTGTAAAAAAAAATTTTTTTATTTGTTTCTGTTATAAAATGTAGCAAATTAGTAAACTTGATACATTTTGGCCAACATTTGTACTGCTACATATCTTTGGTAAGAATACAGTAAGTACAAATTGGTGTATATTATTTGGTCTTTGTGAAAGTTATAGAGTCCACAAGCTATGGTGCCATTATCTGAAAATTGATCGCACCTGAAGTACTGACGGCCATTTCTTGAGACCCTAACATGCCAGAAAAGGACAAATACCCCCCAAATGACCCCTTCTTGGAAAGAAGACATTCCAAGGTATTTAGAAAGAGGCATGGTGAGTTTTTTGAAGTTGTCATATTTTCCCGCAATTCTTTGCAAAATCAAGATTTTTTTTCACAAAATTGTCATATTAGCAGGTTATTTCTCACACACAGCATATGCATACCACAAATTACCCCCCAAAACACATTCTGCTATTACTCCCGAGTACAGCGATACCACATGTGTGAGACTTCTTCACAGCGTGGCCACATACACAGGCCCAATATGCAAGGAGAACCTTCAGGCGTTCTGGAGCACCCAGGCCAATTCTGATATTTCTCTCCTACATGTAAAAAAAATTACATAGAACCCCAAAACAGTATATATTTTTTTAGCAAAGACCCTGGAGAATACAATAGCGGTCGTTGCAACTTTTTATCTCATACGGTACTTGCGCAGCAATTTTTCAAACGCGTTTTTTTGGGGAAAAAAACAGTTTTGTGCTTTACAAAAAACAAAACAGTAAAGTTAGCTCAATGTTTTTGCATAATGTGAAAAATTAAATAAGTAAATAGATACCAAACATGTCACCCTTCAAAATTGCACACATTCATGGAATGGCGCCAAACAGCGCTACTTAAAAATCCCCATAGGCGATGCTTTCAACATTTTTACTGGTTACATGTTTTGAGTTGCAGAGGAGGTCTAGGGCCAAAATTATTGCTCTCGCTCTAATGTTCACAGCGATACCTCACATGTGTGGTTTGAACACTGTTTTCATATGTGTGCAGGACTTACATTTCAGTTCCCTTCTGCATGCTAGAACACGAAGACAGGGGCACTTAAAAAAATATATATACTGTTTATTTTACTTTATTTATTTTAGTTTGACACTTTTTTCCCCCCAAAAATTTTTTTGATCACTTTTGTAAACATCCCTTTTAATAGGAATATGGCATGACAGGTCCTCTTTACAGTGAGATATGGGGTCAACAAGACCCCACATCTCCCCTCTAGGCTTGAAAGCCTGAAATAAAAAATAAAAAAGCAATCCTGGCTTCGATCATAGCGGTGAGTCGGTAGAGGCACCGGAGGGTGGCGGGAGGGGGGGCATGCCCCCTCTCACCTCCCGTAATAAAGATCAAGCAGTGGAAGAGCCATTATGATCATTCTCATGGTGTAGGGAATCGCTGGCTGAAAAAGCTGATATCTGAATGATGCCTGTAGCTGCAGGCATTATTCAGATATCCCTGCACAAAGTCAAGGATGTCATATGACGGCCGGCAGGCGGTAAGTGGTCAAAATGCTTTTTTGTTTAACACAAGGTTGCCCATTTATACAATATTTCTAACACATAGCATGTACATACCAAAAATTACACCCCAAAATAGATTCTCCTACTCCTCCTGAGTATGGCGATACCACATGTGTGAGACTTCCACAGCCTGGCCACATACAGAGGCCGAGTACAGCCGAGTATGGCTGAGCATGGCTGAGCATGGCCGAGTATGGCTGAGCATGCCTGGGTATGGCTGGATATTTCAGAGTATGGCTGGGTATCACCCAGTATTGCAGAGTATGGCTGGGTATTGCAGAGTATGACTGGGTATGGCTGGGTATTGCAGAGTATGGCTATGTATTGCAGAGTATTGTATGGCTGGGTATTGCAGAGTATGGCTGGGTATCACCGAGTATTGCAGAGTATGGCTGGGTATTGCAGAGTGTGGCTGGGTATGGCTGGCAATTGCAGAGTATGGCTGGGTATTGCAGAGTATTGCAGAGTATGACAGGGTATTGCAGAGTATGACAGGGTATTGCAGAGTATGGCAGGGTATTGCAGAGTATGGCAGGGTATGGCAGGGTATGGCAGAGTATTGCAGGGTATTGCAGAGTATTTCAGAGTATGACAGGGTATTGCAGGGTATTGCAGAGTATTACAGAGTATGGCTGGGTATCACCGAGTATTGCAGTGTATGGCTGGGTATTGCAGAGTATGGCTAGGTATTGCAGAGTATGGCTGGGTATGGCTGGGTATTGCAGAGTATGGTTGGGTATGGCTGGGTATTGCAGAGTATGGCAGGGTATTGCAGAGTATTACAGAGTATGGCAGGGTATTGCAGAGTATTTCAGAGTATGGCAGGGTATCACAGAGTATTTCAGAGTATGGCAGGGTATTGTAGATTATTGCAGGGTATGGCAGGGCATTGCAGAGTATGGCAGGGTATTGCAGAGTATTGCAGGGTATTGCACGGTATTGCAGAGTATTGCAGCGTATGGCTGGGTATTGCAGAGTATGGCTGGGTATTGCAGAGTATTGCAGAGTATGGCAGGGTATCGCAGAGTATTTCAGAGTATGGCAGGGTATTGCAGAGTATTGCAGGGTATTGCATCATTCGGCTATGGCCCGGTTGCTAAGTGGTTAAACTGTACAATCATTCTAACAGTTAAGCATTTTCTTCATTGTAGCACCCTCTACTAATAGGTAGGTGTTGGTATAGGATCTTTGCTAGGGAAACTGTCAGCACAGGTAAATTTAGGCAGGCCTATGCTTTGATCTAGGCCTGTCTGATTTGATCTGCGGCAGGGAGTGGTTAGAGTAGCAGTGAGTGTGACCACCTGTGCTCCAGTTCTGGGGGCGCCCCCTGCTTCCAGGGAGAATGTTCTGGAAGAGTGTCAGGGCCTAGAACTGGAGTGGCAGGCAGCTCACGTGGGAGCCCTGACCAATCCCCAACTGGTATTGCCAGGGGGTGGGCCTCCTATATTAGCTGAGGTAACATGCCACTGGGGGGAGTTGTTGGCTGAGAGAAGTGGCGAGTGGAGTACTAGACAGCAGCAGGAGGGAACCCTCATCTAGGGGGGTGCGCCAATTTCAGGAGGAGGCCCGGGGAGAACTGTGAGGGAACTTCACCTTTACGCGGTCATTGGTGAAGTCTGCATCATTACACGGTCATTGATGAGGAATTCCTGGAGCAGAGGGGCAGATGAGGCTTTTGGAACATATGGTCCGGTTAAGTTCTCCATCATGGACTCAGGGCAGAGAAAGGATCGGTGAGTGTACCACAGTGGAGGGCTGGATGTGGAGACATGCCAGAAAGTCTGTGAGGGAACTTCACTTTTACACGGTCATTAATGATGTCCTCATCATTACACGGTCATTGAGGAGGAGTCCTGGATCAGAGGAGAAACTGTGGGGAATGATGCCAAATCGATGAGGCCCGAGGGCACAGGATTTGCAAGCTTGGCTGGCTGGGAACAGTAGTCCACCATTCAACACATGCTTTTAAACTACTAGGCCTCCTAGGTCTCCGGCAAGAGGTACTGCAGGCCTCTGTAACCAGAGTCAGCATTAGAAACTATTCAGAGTGAGATCTTTTGCACATAGAAGAAGATGTGATGGGAAATGAATGTGCTTCAGTATAAGTTTTGTGCAGGAGGAGAGGATTTCTGGAAAATTCACCCTTATGCTGCGTACCAGAAAAGGTCTGACGATCTTCCCGATGGAGTTCCAACGGACTTCCGACCGAACGGACTTGCCCACACACGAACAGACCAAAGTCCGTTAATTTTGAAAGTGATGACGTACGACAGGACTAGAAAAGGAAGTTCAATAGCCAGTAGCCAATACCTGCCCTTTCGTCGTATAGGGAAGAGACTGTAGCTGTTATACATGCTAATTTCTTCAGGCTCAAACTAAGTTCTGATCTATAAATATGATGGCAAAGTATTTGATCTATGGACATCCCATATACCCCTTTCCCCAACCAAGTTATACCCCCAATAAACAAAAACAAAACAAAGCAAATTACTCTTCATTGTCTCTGAGGTGATACATGAAGGTCTGGCAGTGGGGTGATTTGGTGGATGTTTGTTACTAGTAGCAACTACACCGGTACATCATTAAACAGGTATGTGGTTACTCCCTTGTTCTGATGAGTATGTTTGAAAATCAAGGTAATCTCCAAACTGTGAGTATGTGAATTCTTCTGACCATTCCAATCTTTTCTTCATTTTGAGTCCATTAAAACATTCAAACATTTGTTGGTAAAGCTGAATAAGTACTAGACAGAGATAAATGCCATTAAAACCATAAATGGTTCCTGCACCGTTTATCTTACAAACAGAAAGCTATTCTGTATGTGGCGTGAGACAAGTTCATTCACTGGTCAGAATGAAGACATTACAGGTGCACTTCCTTACAGCAATCAGATCATTAAACTAAGAGTTTTGAAATGACTATGATGGATGGCAACAACATCAATATAAAGTTTGAGTAAGTGGTATATCATAAGCACACTGGTTGCTTGTCCAAAGTTTAACGGTCACATAAAATGGAGCTTTTATGTGATAATAAAAAATTGCTTCAGACAAGTAATAGGGTTTGCTGATGACGTATCACGTACTAAAGTTCATACGCTGGTGGTGACAATTTGAACAAGCTCTAATTTACTACTAAATATGTGTTATTAAACTGATACAAAACATGCACTTTTTAATTTACATTGTCCTTTCTCTTTCTGTGTGTGGATGATGGCACTGTAAATGTTTTAATAATAATAAAAAAAATCTAAGTACCTTTTTTCTAATTGATATACAGATGTCATATGATACAGATCTTTCCCAGCCTGTCTGCAAGGAAACATAAGCAGGAGGAGCTCCTAATCCTCTGCTGCTGGTCACATGTTCAAAATAAAAAAGCAGCCTTAGGGATACAGGGTAAAAATAAATAAATAATATCAATAAACTTTTAAATTGTTGTCTAAATATATATTTGAAATTAAATATTTATTATTTTTTGGCAATAAAATAGTGTGGATGGATTTCTGCCAGTCACTGGTTGTGTCACACCCCTCCACCCTATGTCTTAAAATAACATGGAGGTGAAGCCACCATCAGTCAAGATGTAATATCCCACCCCATTGTGTTTAGCTGGTTAGTGGGCATAGAGGAGGAGAGAGGGAGTGGGCTGTCATTTACCACCTTGATAGGGAGGATGTGCTCAGTGTAGAAAATACACTAAAAACTAAGCATGTGGAGAGCTGCCAACACTGCTCTGGAAAGTCCCCAACTGCAGTAGGGATATGGACAGAAGGAGGAGATAGAGAGCAGCAGGATCAACCAGGTTTTTTACAGAACACAGAAAATTAATCTCATAGTCACTGAGTGAGTATAACCAGCATGTAATACAACATTTGTGTATTTTTTTTAATAATGTGGGATTAATTAATCTAATATTGTACTACTTATATAGTATATGGATATACCCTTTATTGGCTAACTTGAGTTATTGGCTTTTCAGATAACATAGATCCAGAATACTTTTATCTTAAATAAGTTAAGTTAGTCAAATTCCAAACGTTATGTATTAATAGCAAACATGGTACAAAACACTACTACTGCTAAAAGTAATTTAAAATAGTTTTAAATTGCATACATATACACACATCATTTAAAGGTTTCTTACTTAACCACTTGCTTACTGGGCACTTAAACCCCCCTCAGTCCCAGACCAATTTTCAGCTTTCAGCGCTGATGCACTTTGAATGACAATTGCGCGGTCATACAACACTGTACCCAAATGAAATTTTTATCATTTTTTTCCCACAAATAGAGCTTTCTTTTGGTGGTATTTAGTCACAGCTCGGAGTTTTATTTTTTGCTAAACAAACAAAAAAAGATGCAAAAAAAAAATAAAATAAAATCATGTTTTAATAGTTTGTTATAAAATTTTGCAAACGGGTCATTTTTCTCCTTCATTGAAGTGCGCTGATTAGGCGGCACTGATAGGCTGCATTGGTGGGCACTGATGGGCTGCATTGGTGGGCACTGATGGGCTGCATTGGTGGGCACTGATAGGCTGCACTGGTGGGCACTGATAGGCATAGTTAAGGCGGCACTAATAGGCACAGATAAGGCGGCACCGATGGGCACAGATAAGGCGGCACTGATGGGCAAAGATGGGCACAGATAAGATGGCACGGATGGGTGGCACGGATAAGTGGCACGGATGGGTGGCACGGATGGGCACTGATAGGTACCACAGATAGATGGGACTGATGGGCACTGATAGGTGGCACTGATAGGTGGCTCTGATAGGTGGCACTGCTGGGCACTGATGGGCGGCACTGCTGGGCACTGATGGGCGGCACTGCTGGGCACTGATGGGCGGCACTGGGGTGCAGCACCTTTGAGGCAGATTGGGTGGCACTGTGGGTGGCACTGTGGGTGGCACTGTGGGTGGCACTGTGGGGTGGCACTGTGGGTGGCACTGTGGGTGGCACTGTGGGTGGCACTGTGGGCACTATGGGCACTGACGGGGGGCACTTACTTTTGCGTTTTATTTTACTTCAGGATGGCACTGCGGGAGGCAGGTGGGCACTGGCAGGTGGCAGGTGGTCCCTTGTATTGATGGCCGTGATCGGGACTGATGTCCCGATCACGGCCGCCGGTGATCGGCTTTTTTTTTTTCTCCTCGCGCTGTCAGCGCGAGGAGGAATAATAGCCGATTACCGGCTCCGTTCTATCACATGATCAGCTGTCATTGGCTGACAGCTGATCACGTGATAAGGGGTCGGGATCGACCCCTTGCACGGATCGGTGATCAGGCGAGTCTCATGGACTCGCCGATCACAGAGCGCGCCGCGCGCGCCCCTCAGGGGGCGCGCAGGCCGCTCGTAACCGGGACGACGTCAATAGACGTAGTCCCGGAAATGTAGGTCCGCGCTAATGCCGTCATTTGGCAATAGCGCGGATCTCAAGTGGTTAAATAAGATGCAACCTGACCAACATTATTAAAATCACATTGTTACACCACTCAAATATCAGCACTGTAAAGTGAAAAAACTGTAAGGGTCCTGCATGGAATGTTTTTAGTGCAAATAATGTTTATATCTTGTTTCATTTAATATAATTTCTTTTTAGTTTTGATGAAGTGTTAAAGTGATTGTAAGGGTTTGTTATTTTTATTTTTTTTAAATAACAAACATATCATACTTACCTCCACTGTGCAGTTTGTTTTGCACAGTGGAGGTTTTGAGTTGCCCCGAACCTACTCTTCTGGGGTCCCCCGGCAGCTCTGCTAGTTCCTCCCCACATCAGATAACCCCCTCAGGGAAGGGCTTCTGGGCTCCTGAGTCCAGCATTAGGTGTCCATAGCCGCTGAATGTATGACTCGTCCCCCCCCCCGCGCCCACATTGGATTTGATTGACAGCAGCGGGAGCTAATGGCTGCGCTGCTACCAATCTATCCAATCAAGAGCCAATGACCCTGGGCAGAGAGACAGCGTGTGCCCGGCGGGTCTAATTCTAGGGCTCAGGTAAGTAAAATGGGGGGGCTGGGTGGCCGGTCACTGCCAGGTGTTTTTTCACCTTAATGCATAGGATGCATTAAGGTGAAAAAACATGAAGGTTTACAACCCCTTTAAGAGTTACGAGCAGATTCCTCTGCACACAAGTGAGGTGAGGGAGGAATTCCACACCCCTACCCCTTGCTGGGGACAAATTCCGGTAGTTTTTACTATCGTCACTTTAATAACCTGTTGCTATAGCTGTCACAGATTGGTAAATAATTACCATTGGTTTGCAGATTTTCAGACCAGCAGTAAATTAGGATCAACTCTGTACTGGCATAGAGTGAAGTGCCATTGGCCATGTCTGTGTTAGGAAGCTGCCATGAATGATGGCTTTCCACATAGGTCTATTGCTAGCATACCATGAATCCTCAGAATAGCATCCTAAAATATTAAAGTGGTCACATCACAGCAGTATATTGAAATGTTTTGTGGTCATGCATGACCCCTTCATCACGTGAAGGGGTCCTGAGTAGCCCCAAAATGTTGCAACTCACTACTGTGATGCAATCATTTCAATACATATTTTGGAAGCTATTTTGAAGATCCATAGTGTGTTGGTAAAATAACGTACAGCTGTGGCCAAAAGTTTTGAAAATTATACAAATATTAATTTCACAATGTCTGCCACTCCAGTGTTTTAGACCTTTTTGTCAGATGTTACTATGGTATACTGAAGTGTAAATACAAGCATTTCATAAGTGTCAAAGGCTTTTATGGACAATTATATTAAGTTTATGCAAAGAGTCAATATTTGCAGCGTTGACCCTTCTTTTTCAAGACCTTTGCCATTCGCCCTGGCATGCTGTCAATCTACTTTTTGGCTACATCCTGACTGATGGCAGCCCATTCTTGCATTATCATGCTTGGAGTTTATCAGAATTTGAGGGGGTTTTTTGTTCACCCGCCAGGATTGACCACAAGTTCTCAATGGGATTAAGCTCTGGGGAGTTTCCTGGTCATGGACCCAAAATTTCGATGTTTTGTTCCTCAAGCCACTTAGTTATCACTTTTGCCTTATAGTAAGGTGCTCCATCATGCTTGAAAAGGCATTGTTTGTCACCAAACTGTTCTTGGGTGGTTGAGAGAAGTTGCTCTCGGAGAATGTTTTTGTACCATTCTTTATTCATGGCTGTGTGCTTAGGCAAAATTGTGAGTGAGGACAATCTCCTGGCTAAGATCATATGAATGATCTTAGGTTGCTTTACTGTTGGCATGACACAGGAGTTATGGTAGAGCTCACCTTTTCTTATCCAGACATGTTTTTTCTGAATGCCCCAAATAAGGGTATTTATCAGAGAAAATGACTTTACTCCAGTCCTCAGCAGTCCAATCCTTGTACCTTTTGCAGGATATTAGTCTGTCTCTGATGTTTATCCTGGAGAGAAGTAGCTTTTCTGCCCTTCTTGACACCAGGTCATCCTACAAAAATCTTTGTCTCACTGTGTGTGCAGATGTACTCACACCTGCCTGCTGCCATTCCTGAGCAAGCTCTGCACTGGTGGTTCCCAGATCCTGCAGCTGAATCAACTGTAGGAGACTATGCTGGTGCTTGCTGGACTTTCTTTGGTGCCCTGAAGCCTCCTTCACAAATGCAGTGTAAATGTTTTTTTTTTATGGGATTAAGTTCATTTTCAGGAGACAACTAATTGCAATTCATCTGATCATCTTCATAACATTCTGGAGTATATGCAAATTGCCATCATAAAAACGGAGGCAGCAGACTTTGTGAAAATGAATATATGTGTCATTCTCAAAACCTTTTGCCACGGCTGTATGTGCTTTGAATTGTGTTGATACCAGTTCAAAGCCAGTAGTTGCTACAATACCCAATTGCATCAAGCCATTTACAGGAATATGTGCAATGGGAATATTCCACTTAATCCCTAGGCTCCGACAGTGTGCAAATATGCTGTTTTATGGCGGGTGGGCCTTGGCGCATATTTACGTATAGCTGTGCCGAGAGCACGTCATGCGCACTTCCGACACAGTTACCGGCGGCTAATGAAAAGCTCCTGATCTCTTTTTGCAATTAGGAGCTTTCCGATCACATGATCGCAGTGACAGGCAATCACTGTGGTTACATGATTATAAACCATGCTGAAAGCTCTTAAAGGGGTTAACTTCTTATACAGGACTCTGTCCCTAGTCCCATTCAGTTGTCACCCAAGAGATTCCCTAAAGCAAAGCTAAATGTAAACAAAGGGGTCATATACTGGTAATGTCATGACAGGTCACTGGAGAGACACACCTGATGGAGAACTAGTCTCTATGGCCTCATTGATTTTTGGGTTGGCAGAGCCTTATGGGGGAGCCAGGCAGCCCTGATGGTGTCTCAGTTCCAGGTAAGAACCCCCCCCCCCCCACACACACACTATAAAACTCCTTACCCATGTGTCTACGTGATGGATGCAGTCACCTGGGATAGAGCACACTGAGGAAGGAGTGTCCATACTGGACGCTCTGATATTAGTCTTGGCCTCCAAAAAATGAATGTGCCTGACAGGTACATGAATCTGGGTCAAGCACCAACAATTTCAATGCGGTGACCCAGCCAGAATTCTAAAGGTTTTCTATGACTTCATGGTTGCCATTAGAACAATAGTAGAGGAGAACTCTCCCAACGAGTGCAGTTGTTCCAGTGGAATTTCCCCTTATTTGAGTGAGATCTCCGATTATTTTCTGTTGTGCTTATGGAACAGGAAGTGGAAACCACAGTGCGGGCACAGACAGCAGTGAAATTTACAACTTTACCCACTCTCAGGCCTGTACTGGCCATCGGGACTACCGGGAGTTTCCCGGTGGGCCGATTGGCTCAGTGGGCCGGTTGTCAGTGTGTCACTGACTCACTAAACTTCTCTCTCCGTGTCTGCATTGTGTTATAATAACTCTGGCTGGCTCCGCTCCTGCACCCGGCGGCGGCGGCACACAGACACCATCATCGTGATGCTGCCACTCAATTGTAACTCCCCCTAACATTACGGCCTCCTTGTCCTGGCGCCGTGACGTCACTCACGGCCGGGGAGGGGGAGGCTGGCCGGAGATACAGGAGGAGCGTAGCGAGCGGCTGCCCAAGCTCAGCTGCCTGCAAGACTGCAACCAAGGAGCCAGCGCCGCTGAGGAGGAGAAACCTGAAAATTCCTTGCAGTGCAGCAAGTCCAGACAGCATCAGATGCTATACGGGATGCAGGCTGCATGATAAGCTGAGTCTATTACTGTCATTATCTGATTTCTGTAATATGCAGCATGGGGGGGGGGGGGGGGGGTAGGGGTAAATGTACTGCCACTGGTCATGGTAACTGATAAATAATTTAATGCCACTGGTCATGGTAACTGATTATTAAGCAGTTACTGTGACCAGTGGTATTAAATTATTCATCAGTTACCATGACCAGTGGCATTAAATGAATAATTGACCAGCGGCATTCAATTATTAATCAGTTAGCGTAACCAGTGGCATTGATATAAATTTAATGCCACTGGTCACAATAACTGATGAATGATTTAATGCCACTGGCCACGGTAACTAGTGAATGATTGAATGCCACTGGCCATGGTAACTGATGAATAATTGAATGCCACTGGTCATAGTAACTGATGAATAATTGAATGCCACTGGCCACGGTAACTGATGAATAATTGAATGCCACTGGCCATGGTAACTGATGAATAATTGAATGCCACTGGTCATGGTAACTGATGAATAATTGAATGCCACTGGCCACGGTAACTGTTGAATGATTTAATGCCACTGGCCACGGTAACTGATGAATAATTTAATGCCACTGGCCACGGTAACTGGTGAATAATTGAATGCCACTGGTCACGGTAACTGATGAATAATTGAATGCCACTGGTCACGGTAACTGATGAATAATTAAATGCCTCTGGCCACGGTAACTGATGAATGATTTAATGCCACTGGCCACAGTAACTGATGAATAATTGAATGCCACTGGTCACGGTAACTGATGAATAATTGAATGCCACTGGCCACGGTAACTGATGAATGATTTAATGCCACTGGCCATGGTAACTGGTGAATAATTGAATGCCACTGGTCACGGTAACTGATGAATGATTTAATGCCACTGGCCACGGTAACTTATGAATGATTTAATGCCACTGGCCACGGTAACTTATGAATGATTTAATGCCACTGGTCACGGTAATTGATGAATAATTTAATGCCACTGGCCACGGTAACTGATTAATAATTTAATGCCACTGGCCACCATAACTGATTAATAATTTAATGCCACTGGTCACGGTAACTGATCAATAATTTAATGCCACTGGTCACAGTCACTGATATATGAATTTGCTAGTGCCACTGTTGGTCATGGTCACTGATGAATGAATTTATGGCCACTGGTCATGGTCACTGATGAATGAATGTACTGCCACTGGTAGCCATGGTCACTGATGAATTAATGTACTGTCTCTGCTGGTCATGATCACTGATGATGAATGAATGTACTGCCACTGGTCACTGATGCATTAATGACCACTGGTATAACTGTTTTCCTTATTTATGACACCTGCCATTGAACGGAGTGTGAGGCCGCATACACACGCGGGGACTGTTCGCCCAACTTTGTCCGTCAAACAGTTTCGGCAAACAGTCCGCTCAAACTTAGCATGGACGGACATGGCCACACACGACGGACGAACAGTTTGCTGAAACCGTGCGCGATGACGTGAACGGCACGTACGACGGGACGAAAAATACGACGTCCTATACACTGCATTATAACTTTCGGCGTGAAAATCCTTTCTGAGCATGTGCGCAACTTTGTTTGACGAACAAGCCTACACACGGGCGGACTGTTCGCTGAAACAAGGTTTCAGCGGACAGTTTTTCGGAAATTCCGAAAAACCTTGTCCGTCAAACTGTCCGCTGAAACTGTCCGCTGAAAGCCCACACACGAGCGGACTGTCCGCCCAAACACTGTTCAGCGGACAAAGTTGGGCGAACAGTCCGCCCGTGTGTACGCGGTCTAACTTACACATTTAATGCTAAAGGCGTCTGTTATGTTGGAATGCATATTTTTCTCTAAATAATAAAAAAAAAAGCTGTTTATACTTACAGTGAAATAATTTAACTTTTTTTTTTTTTTTTTCCACCATTGCGTATAGTTTATATACTGTTTTTGCGTGTGTTTGCAAAATGTGGGCCGGTCTGGATGAAGTCCAGGGCCAAATTTTTGTCCCAGTCCAGCCCTGCCCACTCTATACAAAATAATAAAAAGTTTGGCTGAAGTTCACTTGAAGTTTCAGTGCTGGGAAGATTATTTACATTTAGCTGATCACATATAAATGTAAATCCAAAAAACTTTCAGAAAAATTATTGATTCCTGTTAATACCACAGGCGGGTTTAGGAATGAGAAAATTCAATAAATCTTTACTGTAACTTTCATCTATATCATCATGTCAAAAGTGCCTTTTAGCAGTCATTCTGGGTCGTGGGAGAAAAAGTGCAGTAATTGTTCTCTGTTATTGTTCAGAAAGAGTGTTATCGTTTTTGGCTAAATTATTACTAATAATAATTCAACTGGCATAAGGTTACTGAAAACGGAAAGCCAAGTGGAAATAAAAAAATTCTCATACGCTGATTAATGCTTAGAACAGACTTTTCCAACATATTTTTTAACATGGAGGAACCTATGAAATACTGTAACTTTCTGGACTTGGGCAACCCCTGCTAATGCCTTATGCACACTGGATGTAATAATAAGACTATAAATGCGCCAGTAGCTTTGCAGTGAGTTTTTCAACGTTTTTGAAATATTGTTTTTTAGCGTTAGTGTTTTTAAGCCTTTTTTTTCTTTTCAATGGGATCACAAGCATTAAAAAAACGCTGGTGAGCTGCGTTTTTGAGCATTTATCGGCATTTACCTGCTTTTTCTGGCATTTGTACAGCTGAAAAACTCCTCTCAGAACCCATTAGTTGTTTTGTTTTTATAGCCATAAAAAGCCCCAGCCAAAAACAGTTGATAATGACCCATGTGTGCATGGACACATAGGATAACGTGCTGGAGGGTTTATTGACTGTAGAAAAAAGTCTGAAGCCAAAAACAGCAGCTGTAAAAATGTCCGGAGTGCATGAAGCCTAATAATTACTGTAGTTACATCTCACGGAACATTAGTGTGATCGTCAGTGGGAAGAACGCTTGTTACATTTGTCATCAGTAGTAAGACCCCCACCACCTTACAGATAAATAACCGCTGGCACTGGTTATTTTTTAGTTATCTTAGAGGCAGAAATGTGTTCAGTTAGCTGATTGATGAGTAGAAATATTTGGTTGTATTGTCTATCCCTCTTTTGGGAAGGGTTATGAGAAATGTCCCTCCCTAAACACGATATTGTGCTAAACCTGTAGGACAATAAAAGAACCAGAACCTTTCTTAAAGTAATTGTAAATGTAATTTTTTTTTTTTAGTTTCAATGGTTTTTATGAAAGTTTTATACATACAAAGAAAGAAAATATAAAGGATAAGGAAGCTGTAGCATATCCTGTTATACATTTGTGGATGGGGATGTTACATTGGTAAACAAAGTCAATCATCTTGGACATTAAATGTGGCATTATGTCTAAACACATGGTAGGGGTATTGCCCCCTCCCCCATACACCTAATCTGGGAGCAAGCTGTTGTGGGGTGGGAGCTAATAGTAATGCTTTTTCTTTTTAAATTGTTGAGCAACTATAGAAAATAACAGAATATTGTAACATAAGTAAACTAAATAGGGCACTGGTAAAATTGGTTGCCATTTACAGTAAAATAGCATATAAAGCGATTTTAATGTGAAAAACAAATGTATTCATCAGTTTAGGCCGATATGTATTCTTCTACATATTTTTGGCAAAAAAAAACACAATAAATGCATATTGATTGGTTTACGTAAAAGTTATATGTCTACAAAATAGGGGATAGATTTATGGCATTTTTATTATTATTGTTTTTTTACTTTACTTAAAGTGGCGCATGTTTCCCGTGTTTAGAACAGTCTGACAGCAAAATTACATTTCTAAAGGAAAAAAAGTAATCTAAAACTACTCGCGGCTATAATGAGTTGTCGGTCCGGCAATACACATAAAAGTTCATTGATAAAATTGCCAGGGGATTCCCCCACAAAATGCGTGGGGGTCCCCCAAAATTCCATACCAGGCCCTTTACTCTTTGATCAGTGACCGCATATTTTTAGCACTGATAACTGTATTAATGTCACTGGTTCCCGCAAAGTGTCAGTTAGTATCCGATTGCCTACCTGTAGTCCTACTATAAGTTGCTAATCGCCACCGTTATAAAAAAATAAAATAATTCCAGTGTATATTGTACAGTGTAAAAATAAAATAATTCCAGTGTATATTCCATTACACCAAAGGGGGGACCCCGCCCCCCTCTGATGTAACGGAAATCTGCATTACATCAGAGGGGGCAGGGTCACCCACACGTCATTGGGGAAGCCAGGCTTCCCCACTTGCGTCAAAGGGGGATAGGGTCAGGTGACGGGTGGCCCGCCCTCCTCATATAAGAAATGTCAGGCTGCCGGGATCCCGCAGTGTCTCCGCTAGTGGAGACAGAGGAAGGATGGATGGACTGCGCGGGACTGGATGGAGAGATCACCCGTCGCTGGATCAGATCAGCCATCGCTGGACCCCAGTCAACAATTCTTAATCATAGGTCTTCTGAGAGCTCTTGCCTGATGTGAATGATGCGAGGCATCATTCACATTAGGCAATGCTTCTTGTGAAAAGCAAACCCAGAACTGGTGTGTGTTTTATATAGGGCAGGGCAGCTGTAACCAACACCTCCAATCTCATCTCATTGATTGGACTCCAGTTGACTTACACCTCACTCCAATTAGCTCTTGGAGATCTCATTAGTCTAGGGATCCACATACTTTGTGAATGCACTGTTACTATATACATGGTTTGTTCAATAAAAACATGGTAATATTTAATTATGTGTGTGTTATTAGTTTAAGCAGACTGTGATTGTCTATTGTTGTGACTTAGATGAAGATCAGATCACATTTTATGACCAATTTGTGCAGAAATCCATATCATTCCAAAAGGGTTCACATACTTTTTTGTTGTAACTGTATGTACAGGTACGCCCATTTTCCTGCCTGTGCCATTCTGCCAACGTACATCTGTGTGCATCGGTTGGCAAGCGGTTAACTGGGTTGATCATGAGAGAGAACCGTATGACACTGGATCATCTGAAAGTGTTTTCCGGATACAGATGCTGATTGAGTTTGAACTTAGGTTAGTGTTATAATTAATTTTTTTCAACCATTTTTTTAACCGCTTCCTGACAAGCCGCCGCAGTTATACCGCGGCAGGTTGGCTCCCCTGGGAGAGCATCGTAGCTTTATGTTGGCTCTTTAAGATGCCTCCGCCTGAAGCATGTCCCCGATGCAAGCGCCCGGCGGGTGCAATGACCTCCAGGCACCCGTGATTGTTACTAGGGATGGTCTGATGATCGGGTGTTCGGGTGTTTGCCTGTTCGCCGAATAGCGAACAATTTGGGGTGTTTGCGGCAAATTCGAAAGCCACAGAACACCCTTTAAAAGTCTATGGGAGAAATCAAAAGTGCTAATTTTAAAGGCGTATATGCATGGTATTGCCAAAAAAAAGTGTTTGGGGACCTGGTTCCTGCCCCAGGGGACATGTATCAATGCAAACAAAAAGTTTTAAAAACTGACTTTTTTTGGGAGCAGTGATTTTAATAATGCTTAAAGTGAAACAATAAATAAACAATAAAAGTGTAATATTCCTTAAAATTTCGTACCTGGGGGTGTCTATAGTATGCCTGTAAAGTGGCGCATGTTTCCCGTGTTTAGAACAGTCTGACAGCAAAATTACATTTCTAAAGGAAAAAAAGTAATCTAAAACTACTCGCGGCTATAATGAGTTGTCGGTCCGGCAATACACATAAAAGTTCATTGATAAAATTGCCAGGGGATTCCCCCACAAAATGCGTGGGGGTTCCCCAAAATTCCATACCAGGCCCTTTACTCTTTGATCAGTGACCGCATATTTTTAGCACTGATAACTGTATTAATGTCACTGGTTCCCGCAAAGTGTCAGTTAGTATCCGATTGCCTACCTGTAGTCCTACTATAAGTTGCTAATCGCCACCGTTATAAAAAAATAAAATAATTCCAGTGTATATTGTACAGTGTAAAAATAAAATAATTCCAGTGTATATTCCATTACACCAAAGGGGGGACCCCGCCCCCCTCTGATGTAACGGAAATCTGCATTACATCAGAGGGGGCAGGGTCACCCACACGTCATTGGGGAAGCCAGGCTTCCCCACTTGCGTCAAAGGGGGATAGGGTCAGGTGACGGGTGGCCCGCCCTCCTCATATAAGAAATGTCAGGCTGCCGGGATCCCGCAGTGTCTCCGCTAGTGGAGACAGAGGAAGGATGGATGGACTGCGCGGGACTGGATGGAGAGATCACCCGTCGCTGGATCAGATCAGCCATCGCTGGACCCCGGAGAGATGATCATCTGTCACTGGATAGCAAGAGTGGATTACCACCACTGGAATCTTTTTTTATTTATTTTATATTTTTAATAAAGGACTTTTTCAAAAGTGTGCTTCTCTTTTACATTCTTTGTGAAATGGTAGGGGTACTTTTGTACCCCCTTACCATTTAAACCAGGGGAGGGGCGGGATCTGGGGGTCCCCTTGTTAAAGGAGGCTTCCAGGTTCTGATAAGCCCCCCGCCCGCAGACCCCCACAACCACCGGCCAGGGTTGTGGGGATGAGGCCCTTGTCCTCATCAACATGGGAACAAGGTGCTTTGAGGGGTCTGTGACCCCCAAAGCACCCCCCAATGTTGAGGGCATGTGGCATGGTATGGTTCAGGAGGGGGGGCACTCTCTCATCCCCCCTCTTTTCCTGTGGCCTCCCAGGGAACCCCATGCCATTTTTTTTTTATTTGACGCGGGGTTCCTCTTAATATCCATACCAGACCTGAAGGGCCTGGTAATTGAATTTGGGGAAATCCCACGCTTTTTTTTTATCGATGACTTTCAATGACTGTTCTCTGTATTACGGGAGCCGACAATTCATTATAGCCACAAGTGATTTTAAATGACTTTTTTTTCCTGCAGAAATGACACTTTGTGCAGGGACAGTCCTAAGCACGGTTCCGACGGATTTTGTTGTTGGAATGTCCGACTGTGTGTACAAGGGCTAACGTGTTAGGAAATTAAGCCCATTAAAAGAAAAAGTAATGTTTGGTTCATTTCAAACACCACCTAATTTTATTTAATTGGAGTTAAGTGAAGAGGAGAATCTGTGAAACTCACATCATGTCCTATAATTGGTATAATGGGCCTTAAGGCTCTAAAAGACCCTGCATGTATCTACCAAACCTAATTGCTATACATGTATATATATATATATATATATATATATATATATATATATATATATATATATATATTGATTGTCACAAGCCAAACACAAGAGCATGTGCATAGGTTAAACATAGGTCAGCTGCAAAGGAAAAAAATTCCATTTAAATTGTTGAAATCTAATAACAGATTTACAGAGCAATATAACTATCCTGTCTTTTCCTTCAGTTATATATATATATATATATATATATATATATATATATATATATATATATATATATATAAAATATATGTAGCGCCCTGCTCCTGATGACATTTTTTTTTATAAATTAAACTAACTGAAGCTGTAGTTTGGCTCAGAATAATTTCTCTAAAAGTTCTGGTTTCTGTACCAGTCCAGTTGGGTTGCACTGATTCCCACCTGACCGTAGGTGTCGCTGTCACCGTCAGTGGGGGTGGAACAGCAACAGGCTGGATGCATTAAATATCGCCTCTTGCTCAGAAATGGTTCAGTGGGTGTGGTTTCCTTGTGTATTCTGGGAGAGGGTATTTAAGGTACCAACGCCATTTTTCTGGGGGTTTTTTCCGGGGCATGTGCATGGTCTTGTGCCTCGGGGCCAGCTGGCCCGAGGCATCGCAACTGAGAGTTTAGGCCCAGGAATGTCTTGCCTACTGATCCAGGGGTGGTCCTGTGCTGTCTCGCCTGCGGAGAGAAGCCAAGGAAAGCTGAAGGATCCAGGGAAGGACTTTTCCAGTGGAGGACCGAGCGCAAGGCTGGTGTCTCTGGAGGAGCCTGGTAACTCAGTTTGAGGATGCATCCCGGATCAATATCCATACAGTATCGCCGGGTCGGCTGAAAGAACTGGTACTGTATGGTAGTTCTTCCTTAAAACTCTCAAGAACCACTACGTTTAATTAACAAGTCTGTGGCAGAGACTTTGTTTGGCATGTCATCGGCTGCTAGGTCAAGTGAGAGGGCCTATCTGGTGACGGCTGGATCCAGTCTGTGGAGCTGTTTGTCCTCTGGATCTGACTGATACTTGTAACTTGCAATTACTAGGTGCCTGAACTCCCCTTATCCTCTGACCATCTATTGAAGGACTGTGTCTTGTGTCTTTCTTTGGTGTTACCCCTAAATAAATCTTCAAAAAGGACCACGTGTCTGATATATCTTCATTTGGGCTACTTTCCACAGGACCCCCCTAAGATGAAGATGCAAGCAGAAGAGGTAATGGTAAGCCCGAATAAAACCAGCAGCTCCTTTGGGAGCTATATATATATATTTTTTTTTTTTTTGTATTAAAACAATGACAACAGGAACATGACAGCCATATGGAAACAACAAAACTTTTTCCCATAAAACACTAAGCCTTGCCCAAATATAGCCCCCAAAACAGACAGGTACAACCAACGGAAAGCATAAAACAGGAATTATTTAAACACTGGACAGCTCTTCAAATACATTTCTGACATTTAGCCCAGGTTCACACTGAGCTGCGGGAATGAAGCTATGCGAGTTCAGCTGAACTCGCACAATTTCACTCCCGCATGTCAGTCCCAGTTTCGCCCGAGATTTCAGAGACATCTGTGTAGGTTTCTGCGAAGATGTCAATGTAAACCGCAGCCTGAAGTCGCAAAAAGTAGTACAGAAACTACTTTTGGAAATTGGTGCAGCACCGCAGATGCGGCATTGCACCAATTAGGATGGTGCCATTGTTGCAAATTGCCGCCGATTTGACATAGCGATTTGACATCAAATCAGCAGCAATGGCACCGTCCTAATTGGTGCGATGCTGCATTTGCATCACCGCACCGATTTCCAAAAGTAGATTCTGTACTACTTTTTGGGATTTCGGGCTCCGATTTACATTGACATCTGTGCAGGAACGGGTGTCTCTGAAATCGAGGCTGAAATCGGGACTGACATGCGGGAGTGAAGTCATGTGAGTTCAGCTGAACTCACACAGCTTGCCGCAACTCAGTGTGAACCTGGGCTAAGGCTCCATTTACAACTGAGCGTAGCAATTTGGCATTTTTGGGTGTTTTTTTAAGTGTTTTTGCAGCCTTTTAGAATCAGTATTAAAGCATTTTAGAAGCATATTACAAGCGGGTTGCAGCTTCAGGCATTTTTATTTAGCCAATAGCACTAGGGAGAGGAGAGGGAGAGAAAATTAGGGGTGGAGAGCTGCTATTTGAGCAGAAAACAGGCAACAAAATGCTTGTAAAAGTCAGGCGTTTCTATTGAAGTCTATGGGGCCAAAAGCGTTTGTAATCTGCCAAAAAGAACCTCGTACTTTTTTGAGTGACAGAAATTTTGCTTCAGGTGACAGAGCACTCAGATGTGAACAGGGGCCATTGAAATTAATGGGATGTGGCTTGTTGAGCTTTTTAGAGCTACAAACTTTAAGCAGAAAATCACTCAGGTGTGATTGAGGCCTAAGTGCAATAGCAATGGCAAGTAGTGAATTTCTGATGGCTTAAACTGAATCAGTATACAGTTTGGCCATAAGTGACCCTTAGCCCCTGTTAATTTCAGCGCAATTTGACTGGTCAAGGGGTTAATCCTCTGTATTGTGTAAAAAGGCTCTTTGATCCTGTATGGACAGATCCTTCCCCTCCTGCAGGGTCTCTTTTGGCAAGTCCAGATAAGACAGAATGAGGGTAGTACTGCTGCACATGCTCAGTCTTGTCTCTATTGCTGGAGAGAATATTTCCTATTTAATTTGAGCTTTACAGGTCACATGATATTGATATCACACATGTGGGTGTATATACAGATCCTAAATGACAGCCCAATCCCTCCCTCCTCCTCCATGCCCAGTAACTAAAAAAGAACACATTGGGTTGGATGTCACATCTTGATTGATGGATGATCCGCCTCCCATAACAGCATGAGGACACAGGCTATAGTGGAAATCTCCTCCTACCTGAACATGCAGCATTCAGGCAGACCCTACGGTTTATCATGTGACCATGGTATATGTAGCGGGGACATAATTGTGAATTAATGTAGTTATGTTTATATCAATGTTAAATCTGTGGACATTGCGGTGGCTCAGTGTTTGTAGCCATCTACTGACACATTCTGCTAATGCACAGGTAACTGTGCAACTGTGCACAGATGCACTGCTAATGGTGATTTTAAAACACAAAAGACTTTCATAGGAAGTGATGTTTGTTTTGGTAAGAGGTTTGACCTTTGTTACCCAGGAGTCTGTGTGACCTACCCATGAACACTCTGATACGCAGTGCATGCTGGGTAGGGTATAAAAGGGACTTCAGCGGCCATATTTGGTCTCTTGGGGCCACGCTGCCTGCCTGTGCGGAACTGTGTTGAAGGTTCTCGGACACACAGACAGTCACTGCGGAGTGCAAACCAGGCTGTTTGCGAGGTGACTTGATGGAGCCTGAGAGCTGGTGATTGGATTGACGAGGTTCGGAGACGATTGTTGGAGTAGCGGAGGACCGGATCCAGTCGGTGGAGCGACACAGAGCATCTGGCCCAGCCTGAGCAGAAGCAAGCTGCAGATATCGGACCAAAGCCATCACCCCAAACTCTGATCCAGTTGGTGAGCGGATTACAGCCCATCGTTTAATAATATTGCACACAGTTAGACTTACTCACAGGCCTCGCTGGAACCTGTTGTTCCATGGAACTGAAACTGAGCAACTGACATTTAGTAGGCTTGAGGACAGAAGAAGTACAGCTTGACAACACTTGCAACAACTCGTATGTTGGGGGAAACAATGCGTGTAAGGAACCAGAAGCAAAGTTCAAGGCTGTCTGTGAACCAGAAGCAAGGTTGAAGGCTGTCTGTGATGTCAACAAACAGAAGACATAAATTCTGCTCCTTGTACTAGGACAGTGCTTAAAGATTACAAATGACAAATAAGTGATTCTCTGTGCTGGCAGATCGTGCTGCAGGAAAGACATCTTTTGATGCCAATAGGTCTGGGTATGAGACAAGCAAGGTTCTTCCACTTTTAATTTGTTGTTACAAGTTAGCCTAGGGGTTAGTTTAAGGCTTTGATTAAAGTGGAAGTAATCCCTCCTATTTTTGTTCAGCCAAGGAAGCTCCCATCTTGGCCTCTGTTTAATCTACAACTGCCATGATGCTGCACAAGTTATCAGTTATGACACCAGCCATTGGATGGTTTGACAGTTTGGTTGAGAGCACAACCAATGGAAGTGTTACATTTCCGGCATGTGCCAGAAAGGTAACTGTTTAATAGATGGGTTTACTTCTGCTTTAAGAATTAAGGATAAGGGTAAAAGTTAAAGTCTGTGTTGATAGGCTAAGCAATTAATAAAGCATTATGCTTAGAGATTGGGTTTTTTGAGGGGTTAATTGGGAATTTGCATTGTGCGATTCAATTAAGGGTAGAGAAAAATCAGTCTTCAGTGTCTTTTAATCACTTGCCAACTGGGCCATAGCCTGCTAACATAACAATTTTGTGAAAAGAAAAAGAGAAAAAATCTTGATTTTGAAAAGAATTGTGGGAACAAATGACAACTTCAAAAAACTCACCATGCCTCTTTCTAAATACATTTGAATGTCTACTTTCCAAAAAGGGGTCATTTGGGGGTATTTGTACTGTCCTGGCTTGTTAGGGTCTCAAGAAATGAGCTAGGCCATCAGTACTTCAGGTGGGATCAATTTTCAGTGATTGTCACCATAGATTGTAGACCAGGGATATGCAATTAGTGGACCTCCAGGTGTTGCAAGTTCCATCATGCCTCTGCCCCCGGGCGTCATGCTTGTGGCTGTCAGTGTCTTGCTATGCCTCATGGGACTTGTAGTTCTGCAACAGCTGGAGGGCCACTAATTGCATATCCCTGTTGTAGACTCTATAACTTTCACACAGACCAAATAATATACATCAATTTGGATATTTGTATCAAAGATATGTAGCAGTATAAAATTTGACCAAAATTTATGAAAAAAAAAATACTCATTTGAAAATTTTTATAACAGAAACAAAGAAAAATAAAACTTTTTTTTACAGAATTTTTGGTCTTTTTTCATTTATAGCACAAAAAATTAAAAACCCAGCGGTGATTAAATGCCAACAAAAGAAAGCTCTATTTGTGTGAAAAAAATTACAAACATGTCATATGGGTACAGTGTTGCATTATTGAGTTCAAAGTGTGAGAGCAACGAAAGCTGAAAATTGGTCTGGTTAGGAAGGGGGTTTAAGTGCCCAGTGGTTAAGTGGTTAAAGTGGTTAAATTAAGGTTAAAGTACCATGCTGAATTTTCATGGCCAGACCTGATGTATTGCTTAACCACTTCAGTCCTGGAAGGATTTACCCCCCTCCTGGCCAAGCCCTTTTTTGCGATACGGCACTGCATCACTTTAACTGACAATTGCGCAGTCGTGCAACGTTGTACCCAAATAAAATTGACATTCTTTTTTTTCCCACAAATAGAGCTTTCTTTTGGTGGTATTTGATCATCTCTGCAGTTTTTATTTTTTGCGCTATAAATGTGAAAATAAAGAGTGACAATTTTGAAAAAAAAGCAATATTTTTTACTTTTTGCTATAATAAATACCCCCCAAAATATATAAAAAAATTCCTTGCACAGTTTAGGCCAATATGTATTTTTCTACATATTTTTGGTAGAAAAAAATCGCAATAAGTGTATATTGATTGGTTTGCGCAAAAGTTATTGCGTCTACAAAATAAGGGATAGATTTATGGAAAAAATTTTATCAGTAATATCGGCGATTTTTATTGTGACTGCGACATTGCAGCAGACAGATCAGACACTTTTGACACTATTTTGGGACCATTGGAATTTTTACAGCGATCAGTGCTAAAAAAATGCACTGATTACTGTGTAAATGTCACTGGCAGGGAAGATGTTAAACACTAGGGACCGATCAAGGGGTTAAGTGTGTTCCCTCTGCATGTTCTAACTGTAGGGGGAATGGGCTCACTAGAACATGACAGAGATCACTGATCTCGATCACTGGGAGCAGTAGATCCCTGTCATGTTGCTAGGCAGAAGAGGAAAATGCCTTGTTTCTCCTTGCATCTCCCTGTTCTGCCTTAAGATCGCAGGCCACCGGCAGACATAGAGTCTGTGGGACCCACGGCCATGCCCCCATGGCGGGCGCCCCTGATAGCCGCTGATGATGCAGCGACATACGGTATGTTATTTTGTGCACCGGTGACACTTTTCCGACGTATATTGGCATGAACCGGTCTTCAAGTGGTTAAAGAAAGCAGCTGAATTGAGTATGCTCCCATATCACTGACAATAGCACAATCTTTGATTTCTTATCACGTTCTGTCCCAATGACAATATTTACCAAGACAAATAGAGAGGTAGCAATAAATACCTGGAAGGGGTTCTAAGCCCTTTTCTACTCTATCCATAGCTAAAAGGCTTTGGGCTTTAGATGTAATTTTATCTTTTATTGTTATTTAGGATGATACTTCAAACCGACGCCATTAGCCAGGAAGAAAAGTAGAGAATAAACCTTCTAGAAACACCTAAAGAAACACCTTCATTCCGAAGACTGAAAGCACAACACTCTACAGGAAAATTTACTTTCTTCTTGGATCCTGAAGGTTCCAGGTATCTGAGGGTTTGGGACAAAATTCAAGGAACAAAAAATGTATGATATTCCGAAGCCTAAATATTTTTGTTTAAGTAAATATTCCAGTTTTGAGGTCACCATTTATTTCTGCCTTTCCTCCTATCAGTACTGTACTTTCATACTACCAGCTGCTAGAGGCCCAAAAACGATTAAGATTCTGTATAGGGCAAAGTGGCAGCATTTCTGTGATTGCTGGAGCATGTAGAGTATGCACTATTCACTTTGCTTTGATTTTTCAAGAGAACTCCCAGAGTCCCTTAAGTATAGGAAAGGAAATCTCTTGGTGTTTGTTTATACACTAGACATACTGTATGGTAGATTTTGATTTAGCAGCTTTGCTGTTAGATTGCTGTCAAGATGTCTATTAAAACAACAGTTTTGGTTTTAAATGTCCATGTTCCTTCAAGTACATCAGCAAGGGCACAGGTAGAAGTCTAGTCCTTTATCCATCGACTGCAGTTACCAGTTGCTTATGTGCTTGAAGAACATTACTCAAGATTATATTTTACATTTCTCTTAAAGTAGTTGGATAATTAGCGGACCCTGACTTACCATTGAGATGGGTCTCTACCATTACATATTTAGGAGTTAAAGTCATGGTAAACGTCACTGATTATATGCCCCTTAACCCGACACCCCTAGTGACCTTCTTTAAACAGAAGGTCCACACTTGGCAGAGGCTTCCTTTGTCTCTGATAGGGAGGATAAACCTACTTAAGAGGAAAATTCTTCCGGTTATAATATATTCTTTGAGACATGCCCCCTCATGGATTCCTAAATCCTTTTTCAAAAAATTGGATGCCATTGCAAGTTTTTTTCTATGGACCCCTAAACCACCCAGGATAGGGCTGAAGGTGCTGCAGGATCCATGGGGTCAGGCAGGATTAGCCTTGCCAGATTGTGAGGAATACTATTTAGCATGTCAGATGGTGTTTGCTCACCGCTGGTTAATTTCAGATGATGGAGACTCGGCTACAGTATTAGAGGCAGCTCACTTGGGGTCGCATGAGTCTCTATGATTGCCCATTCATAGAGGTACTAAGTCAGATCTTCCCCTTATGTTGTCTATAAAAAGCCAGCATCAAAGTTTGGGATGAAACGGTCAAGATAGCTTGTCTCAAGTATCTGGGCTTCTCTCTCTTAACTGTCTTGTAGGTGAATCCCAGACTACCTCACTTTTATACATTTGCATATCCCATGGCGTGGGTGATTAAAGGAATCAAACTACTTAGGACAGTGACGGCGAACCTTGGCACTCCAGATGTTTTTGAACTACATTTCCCATGATACTCATGCACTCTGCAGTGTAGTTGAGCATCATGGGAAATGTAGTTCCAAAACATCTGGGGTGCCAAGGTTCGCCATCACTGACTTAGGATATCACAAGAGATGGGGAATTATTAACCTTTGATCAGCTCATGCATAGACATGACCTTCCCAATTCATTCCTATAGCTACATCATGCTTTTCAGGCCCAGTTTAGGGACAGGAGCATTGAGTTCTTTCCTTCGGATTTAGAAAACCTGATTATGTCTGAGGAACTTCATAAAACACTTTCTGTAAAATACAAAGAATTATTTAAAAAGCGGTCATTGGAAGTGACTAAATGTAGGGAATGTTGGGAGGCAGAAGTATCTGACATCCAAGGGGAAGAGTGGGATGACATGTGGTATCAACCCTTTCAGCATCTGGTCTCTGCAAGAGATAGACTGATTCACTTCAATTTATTATATACCAGCTAGGCTGGCTGCAATTTATCTGTCTGTCCTGGCGGACTGTAGGAGGTGTTCCTTCTCACCGGCAGCTGTTGACCATGTCTTCTGGAGGTGGCCGCAAATCCAAAAGTCTGGACTGAGATTACCTCCTGCATTGCGGAGGTCCTAGTGGTGGCAATTTCATTGACAATCAGGGTGTGTCTTCTGGGTCTGGTGGAGGAGGTGGCTCCATCACGGGCACACAGAACTCTAATTAATATCCTGCAATTCTATGGTAGGAAGGCCATTTTGTTACACTGGAGGAAATCAGAGGCCCCTAGCTTACCCTCCTGGAAAGGGCTTGTAAATTCAATGATGCTGTATTATAGGGCGACTTACTTATCAAGAGGATGTGGGAAGAAATTTGAAATGTATTTTGAAAGGTATGGCAGACATGGTATAACTCTGATTTAACGATGGGGGAAAAGGGATTGAAGAATTTGATCATTTTTGAGTGTTCAACCCTTTAATACACTGGTTAGAGGTGCGAGATACCTAATGTCCCGCATATACTGGGATTGAAAATGCATCTGTGGTTTTTCAACTGCAATAGATGAATAGAGTTTACTGCGGGGGGTGAATGAGATACCCACAAACAATACTCAAAGGTTTCATATCAAGTATTAGGTGCACTTTTCTCCGGATGATTATGACATATCAGAGCATGTTAGGACTGAGTTTTGGGATGTTTGGGGGGTGGGGCGCTGGGATTGTTCTCAGAATTATAGTCAGTTTATGTTAGTTAGTTTGACTATTATATGTAACTTGTTGAGCCATGCTTGGCCATGTGAGTGACTTGGCGTTGTGTCATTGTCACTTTTTTTTCACTGTATGTCTTTTATAAAACTTAATAAAAATAATTTTCCAAAAAAAGTAGTTGGATAATTAAAAACCACCCTTAACCACCTTGGCTCCTAAACAGGGATGACCGTACTTTGGCTGTTTGGGCATTTAAACAAACATCCAAACAATTACCTGTTTGCCGGGAGCTGAACATTATGTATAATAGGGGTATTAAATCCCACTGTCAACGGTTGGACACCAATCCTTGCAGGCACCACCAAGTTCTTAACAACCAGTGATGTCACCAGCCCCATTCACTTGCATGGTCAGGAATTCAGGAAGGGTGGGGATCGTTAAAAATAAAAAATGGCATGAATTCCACCCCTTTTAAAGCTAGTCTTTTTGAGTCCGGTATCGATTATAAGGCAGCACACCATAAATAAATAAATAAATAAATGCATGAGGTCCCCCAGAAAATCCTTCAATTCTTTTCTCTTTCAAAACATTTTTATTAGCAAGTAACAAAATAATTACACAGTACGATATAGACTTTGAGCATGCGAAGAGATTCGGTGTACAATAAGCAAGCAATAACAGTGGGACATAGTCCCTATAAAACAACATCCAAGAGAACAATGGTTTATGCAATTCGGATCATAAAGGAGAGTAATTCTCTAATTAAACAGTCAAGTGTCATATAATCCGGGATCACCAGGGGAGGTAAAGAAGGTGACTCCCCGGGCTAAGATCTATACGTTAGCGTAGAGTACAGGTACTGCGAGTGCCACGATTTTCGGCGATAGGGGAATAGGATAGCGATAGAAGTTAGACTAGGAACAAGAAAAGAAATAAAGGAAGGAAAAGAGAAGAGAGGGAAGTAGAGAAGGAGAGAAAGGCTGTGGGTCGACCGGCCCGCACGGGCCCCGGGCATGTATAATGAGGGTCTCCTTAATATGGTGAAGTTTAGATACCTATGAGGTCGGAGTCTAGGCCAGGGGGTAAAAAGTGTGTGATCCATGGCTGCCAGATCTTACGAAATCGGGGCATGCGATCTAGAATTTTCGCCTCAATTTTACAGTGAATCATTGCTTGCATGACCCTATTTTTAACTTCGGCTACGGGGAGTATAGGCGTCTTCCAAGCCCTAGCAATCGTTTGCTTTGCTGCCGTTGTAAGTTGGAGAAATAGGGACAATTGGTTTCGAGTGCAATTGTGGGGTGCAAGATTAAGTAAGGCTAGAGATGGGTCGGGTGGTATAGGGCATCCCAGAAGTAAGGACGCTATCTGGAATATAGCTGTCCAGAAACTTTGAACAATAGGACATGTCCACCAGATATGCAAATGAGTGCCTGCATCAACACAGCCTCTAAAACATGAGGCAGGATAACCCGGGACAAATTTAGCTATCCTAATGGGGACCAAATACCACCGCATGAGGACTTTAAAATTTGCCTCAGAGGCAACAACATTTTGAGAGGCTTTACAAGTATTGGCCCACATTTGCGACCATATATCATCGTTGTAGTCTATATTAAGGTCTGCAGACCATTTTGAGGTATAGGGTGGGAGGGGAGCAGGCAGGGAGGTGAAATGAGAGTACAACAGAGAAATAATGCCCGGCGCATGTGGGTCAGAGTCGCATATTTTTTCGTAGGGTGACATATATTCTTGTACATTATCAAATTTAGGTAGTGAGTTTACAAAATGGGAAATTTGTAAATATCGAAAGCATTCCTTATTGGGGAGTCGGAATTGAGCTTGTAGGGTAGGGAAGGGTTTGATCGTGCCATACTTTGTAAGATCACAAATTCGGTCCAGGCCTGCCCGAGACCAAGCCTCAAATAAGCCCGGCTCGGAGTAGGCTGGGCCAAATAGGGGGTGTCCAAAGATAGAGAGCAACGGTAAATGTTGTGATTTAAGGTGAAAAAGTTTGTGGTTCATGTCCCAAACTTTAATTGAGTGCTGGGTTATCGGGTTAGTAAGTTTACCTCTTTGCGAGGAGGGTAGCCATAGAAGATTGGATATAGTAATAGGGTGAGCATCAATGGCCTCAAGACTAACCCAAATCGGTATTTCAGTTTTGGCATGATATAGTGTGAGCTGGGCTAGCTGGGCCGCATAGTAGTAATAGCGGAAATTTGGTACGCCCAATCCACCCTGAGCTTTGTGACGATAGAGCGTAGACTTAGAGATTCTGGGTCTAATTGGCCCCCATATGTATTTGAAAATGTTGCTTTGTACAAGGCGATGATAATAGGGTGGTATTGGGGTTGGAAGGACACGGTATAAATAGAGTAATTTAGGTAGCACCGTCATTTTGACTGCCATGACCCGACCTAGCCACGAAACACAGAGCGGTTGCCAGGCGGCCAAAAGATTTGTCAACTTTCGCAGCAGGGGTAGATAGTTGTGTTGGAATAGATGGGAGGTATTAGCTGTCAGGTGTATGCCTAAATAGGGAATTGAGGTTGAGGACCATTGAAAAGGAAAGTTATTGCGTAACCTATCACGCTCTCCTGCAGACAGAGATACATCAAGGGCTTTAGATTTGGATTGGTTGACTTCCAGTCCCGATATCCCCGCAAAATTGTCCAATACTTTACATAAATTAGGAAGGGTAGTGTGGGGGGAAGTTATAAATAGGAGAGCATCATCTGCAAACAGACAGATTTTATGGGTGGTAGATGCTACTTCTAACCCCTTAATATTTGGGTCAGCTCTAATCAACGCCGCCAAGGGCTCTATAGCTAATGCAAATAGTATGGGGGAGAGGGGGCAACCCTGCCTCGTCCCCCGGTGGATAGGGAAGAATTCAGACCGGAAACCCGCATACTGAACATAAGCTCGAGGCTGGGTATATAAGGCCGTTATCCAGCTTAGAAAGTGGGGACCGAAACCCCAGTAACGTAGGATATATTGTAGATACGGCCATGATACCGTGTCGAACGCTTTGCGTATGTCTAGTGAGAGCAAATGCATGGGGATATTCCGAGATTTAGCAAGATGCTGAAGAAGAATGACCCTTCTGATGTTATCGCTGGCTTGTCTACGGGGGATAAATCCTACCTGATCTTTATGTATTAGTTTCCCTATCAGGGGATTCAGGCGAAGTGCAAGGACTTTGGCTAGAATCTTAATGTCGACATTAAGTAACGATATTGGCCTAAAGTTAGACCATAGGGTGTTGTCTGTGTTTGGTTTAGGAATCATTGAGATAATAGCCGTTAAGGTATCTCTGCCAAGAGATTGTTGCTGGAGAAGAGAGTTAAATGAATTAGTAAGAAGGGGGGAGAGCGTATGCGCAAATTTCTTATAATAGGTCGCCGGGAGCCCGTCGGGGCCAGGTCTTTTATGGGGTTTCAGGGATTTGATGGCCGCAAGGATCTCCGTCGTAGAAATGGGGGCATCTATTGACTCACGGTTAGTAGCTGATAAATGAGGAAGAGATACCGCTTGTAGGAGTGAGTCAGCTCGGGAACTAGAGAAGGGGGTCCCGGGTTCGTATAACTTAGATAGTCGTGATTTGAACTCAGATAGAATTTTGATAGGGTTACTGGTCAGGCCACCTCGATTTAGCTTTAGTCTAATGGGTTTAAAAGACCTTTCAGGTTGTCGCAATTGCATGGCTAGGAATGTGTCAGGTTTGTTTGCCTTAGTGTATACCGTGTGGGCCGATTTACGTATTGCTTTATCTGCGTCCTCAGCTAACAGTAAGTCCAAGGCGAGCTTTGTTTTTTCCAGGGTTAGTCTATTGGCTTCTGATGGGGTAGCTTGGAATTGGAGAAAGTGACGCTGAAGATCTTCCTCCAAGTGTTGTATTCTATGTCGCCTATCTCTATTGAGGTGGGAAGATACCGAGATGCAGGTGCCACGTATGACTGGTTTGTGAGCTTCCCAAAGCAGAGTAGGGGATATACCCGGTGTGGTGTTAGTGGATACGTATTCATTTAGTGCTACTTGGATATCAAGACAGTAGAATTGATTGGATAGAAGGGTTTCATTCAAGGACCAAGTCCTGTCAGTGCTACGCGGGAGCATTGAGGTTAAGGTCGTGATCACCGCGCAGTGGTCTGACCATGTGATCGGCTGGATATGAGAATGTAAGAGAGTGGGTGTAGAAGATACCTTAATAAAAATGTGGTCAATTCTAGAAAAAGATTTGTGGGGATTTGAATAGAAGGTATAATTCCGCTTAAGAGGATTACATTCCCTCCATGTGTCTACAAGGGCTGCTTGTCTAAATTGTGTGCGCAATTGTTGCGACGGGGAGAAATGTTCAGATGTGTAAGGGGTTTTGTCCAAGTGAGGATGTAGGGCAAGGTTAGTGTCACCACAAAGGAACAAAGCTCCTTTACTGTGGTCTTTAATTACTCGTAACAGGTGTGAAAAAAAGGGATTGGGGTTTGTGTTAGGGGCGTAGTAAGATACAAAGGTGACCTCCGTGTCCTGTATATGACCTGAAACAATCAGGTAGCGGCCCTCTGGGTCCCTGATTTCAGAGGTTGGGGAAAAAAGAAGGGAATGATGAAATGCCAAAAGGACTCCCCTATGTTTAGAAGTGGCGGAGGCGGTATAAACTTGGGGAAATTTGGTATGAAAGAATTTGGGGGTGGACTTGGCAGCAAAGTGTGTTTCTTGCAAAGCTACTACACTAGCTTTCAGCGAGATGAATGTCCTGAAGGCCTTAACGCGTTTGTTGGGAGAGTTAAGCCCTTTCACATTTAGGGACAAAATATTCAAGGGGGCCATGGGGACCAAAAAAAAAGCAAAGCATAAGGTAGTGACCCCGGGTCCGCGCGAGCCGATCCACCACAGCAAAGAAGAGAGGAAGAGTGAAGAGGTGAAGAGTTAGCCGAAGAAATCGGGAAGGAAGAAAAGAGTAAAGAATAGTTGCGAGTAGGGGGAGAGGGTATTGTGCGGACCAGGAAATTCTGGTGCGCCCAATCAGTGGGTGCAACGACCAGTTCACAAACCAACCAGTCAACAGGAGGTTGCACCATCATGGGGGGGAGCAGTGACAGCTCACCGCCACAAACTAGACAGACAAATATAAACATTAGCCGTAAGAACAATACAACAAAGCTATAACACGGTTCTAAGATAAATCTGCATGTATAAAACCTCGGGTGTAGGTCACCAGGGCTTAAGGAGGATCAGTTAGGGGAGGGCGTGGAGCCAAGATGAGAACGGAGGGGGAGGAAAATGATCATTTAGGAAATAGGGAGGGTAGGGGGGGTGAGGGTCAGAGGGGGGATAGGGGGGGAAGGGGGGGTAGGAGAGGGGGAGAAAAAACAAGGGGGGGAGGAGGGGTAAGGATACATGTTCAATTACTTATGCCATATTCGTTAACTGCAGTGAGTTCAACCATGATAAGCAGTCTTTAAGGTGAGTATCAAGTGTTGGGAGGTGAACATGGTCGCTCAGGATCAATAGCAAATATAAAAGTTGTTATTGGAGGGATCAAACAGGCAATAGAGTATATATTTAAAAAAAAAAAAAAAGGGGGGGGGGGATTGATCCCTCACCAGTACAGGGAAAAGTTAAAAAATAAAAACAAAAAACAAACAACAAGGAAAAAACAAAAATAACAACAGGACCAAAAGTCTTCATCTAATTCTCTTACGGTTCGGGACTTTAGATGGAAACATTTTCGAGGGAGGGCCCGTGGTCTCTCAAGCATAAAGGATTAACAGAAAAGTCACCAATGCGGTGTTCGTTAGAGACCGATGCAGACGTAGAAATATGCCGGTAGAAAAATCAGAACCTGGTGGCTACCAGGGCATAGTAAAAAAAAAAGTGGGGTCTAAGAAATTCAGCGGGGGACGAATACCTTAGGGCTAGGAAAGCCCAAACCGGAGGGGTGCTTTGGAGTGCCTCGTCGGAGTGTTGGTGGGCCCAAGAGGTCTTGCTGGCTTCTCCTTGGGGTGGTCACATAAGGGTGTAAGGCAGCTCGGGCTGGGGTGAGAGGTAGCGAAGTTTCAGCTGGAACGATCGGAGGTGGTGGTGCTAGGTTAAGACTCTCAAGAAGGCCTTGGAGCATATCTGGTGTAGAACAGGTATGCTGTTGGCCTTGGTAAGAAAAATGGAGTGCGAACGGAAATCGCCAGGCATACTTGATCTGATGTTGTTGGAGGATTTGTAATTGAGGCTTCATGGCACGTCGTTTTGCTATGGTCAGCGGGGCCAGATCTGTGAACAACTGATATGCGTGGCCTTGAAATTGGAGCGCATCCTTATTACGGGCTGCAGCTATAAGTTGCTCCTTCGTTCGGAAGAAATTAAGTTTTATTATTATGTCTCGTGGAGGGCCATCGGCTTGACGACGAGTAAGTGCCCTATGGACACGATCGAATTCCAACCGTTCGATCGGAATGGAGGGAGCCAGTTCTTGAAAGAGAGCAGTGGAAAAGGATTGAAGGTCGTCAATACTTTCGGTGATCCCTCTTAAACGAAGGTTCGATCTACGCGAACGGTTTTCAGTATCTTCAAGGCGGGAAAGTAAGGTAGCGTTCTCATCTCTGAGGGCTGCTTGTTCCTGGGCTAATTCACGAAGAGTTAGCTCGGTATCGTCTGCTCTCGTTTCCAGGTCGGCTGTCCGCTGACCTAGATCTCGTATCTCCCGAGTCAGTCGTTCAGTAATCTGGTCAGATGTGGTTTTAAGCGCTTTTTTGAGCATATGTTCCATGTGTGCTAGGAAATCAGTCTGTGACATACCTGGGGCTTGTAAAGTTGGGGATGCCGGAGGGTCTATTTCGCTTTCCTCCTCATCACTGCTTCCCTGGTGCTGTCAATGGGCGCGCTGCTGCGAGGCAGCGAGGGCCTTCGCCGCCATTTTGGTGGAGGCGCGCTCGAGAGCTTCCTTGATGGGTTTTGACTTGTTTTTTCCCCGTTGGCCTGTTAAAACCATCCCGGAGGGGTGGCGTGCTGAAGCCCGAGGCTTTCCGCTAGCAAGTGAACCGATTGCAGGGTGGTAAGTGCTCCTTATTGTCCGGTATCGTGGCGGCGAGTACGGAGCTCTAGAGGGGAACGTCCGCCATGGTGAGCTCCGCGCATGCGCCCCCCCTTCAATTCTTTTAAGGGTGACTTAACGCAAAAAAAAAAAAGAAAGCATGGGGTCCACTTAACAATCCATACCAGACCCTTATCCCAAGCATGTAGGTTTGCTGGCCAGGAAGGGGGGGGGGGATGATGTCGAGTGACTCTGGAATGTATGTCCCTGTGATGTGACTGTCTTGCTTTTTCCTAAACAACACAAGTAAAGTGCAGTGAAGCTAACTATCATGTGGACAGTCCTTCTTTTGAATATATAGGTCTATGGCTGGGAAAGTCATGAGGAGGCCTATGGCGAGGAGCAGGGCACAAGAAAAAGAAGGGGTTGGCCTCAGCAGGAGGGGTTGTGTTCTAGCAGAGCTGTGCTTGGTGCCAGAATCGGCCAGCCACAGGGACTTGTGCTTGGTACCAGAATTGGCCAACCACAAAGATCCTCTTACAAGCTATCCAGACAATGTAGCAGTTAAAGAGTTAAGAAAAGCCATTTATCACTAACTGAGGTGCTCACAATGATCAGCCTTTATTCATACAGTAGATGTAAAAACTTTTTCCCGAAAAGAAAAAAAATAATGTTTGCTGTAACTGCTTATAAAGTATTAGCTGGAGTTCATATTCAATTTGTTAGTCAAGGCCATCTAAATCTGCTAGTCTTATGCCCCATACACACAGTCGGATTTTCCGCCGGAAAATGTGCGATCGGATCATGTTGTCGGAAAATCCGACCGTGTGGGGCTCCATCTGACTTTTTCCGTCGGATTTTCCGACGCACAAAGTTTGAGAGCTGGCTCTAAGATTTTCCGACAACAAAATTTGATTGTTTAAATTCCGATCGTGTGTAGACAAATCCGACGCATAAAGTGCCACGCATGCTCAGAATAAATCACAAGAATAAAGCTATTGGTTACTGGCCCGTTTATATTCCCGTCGTGCGTGTTTTACATCACCTCGTTCTGAATGATCTGATTTTCCAACAACTTTGTGCGAAAGTGTGTATGCAAGACAAGTTTGGGCCAAAATCCATCGGAAAAAATCTGTTCTGATTTTGTCGTTGGAATGTTCGACCGTCTGTACAGGGTATAACACTACCCTCTCCCCAGACTGACTATGCTGGTGCCCAAAGGTGTCTTTCTTACTACTTCACCCAGAATGCAGACACCCTAAAAAAGGAAATGTGTTACTGGTGAAATCATCAGGTGAAATAAAGGAAAAATGCCTAAAACAGAAGACTAATGCAGCCATCGCATCTAAGCTGCAAAATATTACAGTATTGTATTTTGTGGACTGAGTTTACGTTCACTTTAACCACCACTTCCCACCTGGCCTATTGTAGGAACAAGTGGGGAGTTTCCAGTTTCAGGAGGGACGTCCGGGACCTTTTATTGTTCGCACACCTCGTGCGCACCCCTCGAGGTGCGCAACAGCATGATCCTGTGACCGATGTGTCCGGGGGATCACAATGCTCGGTACTGGCTGCTCACTGTGATCGGCAAAGGTATCATGTGATTGCTGTCACCACTTTTGTGATTATGTAATCACTGTGAATATTTTTAATTTAACCACTTGCTTACTGGGCACTTAAACCCCCCTCAGTCCCAGACCAATTTTCAGCTTTCAGCGCTGATGCACTTTGAGTGACAATTACGCGGTCATACAACACTGTACCCAAATGAAATTTTTATCATTTTTTTCCCACAAATAGAGCTTTCTTTTGGTGGTATTTAGTCACAGCTCGGAGTTTTATTTTTTGCTAAACAAACAAAAAAAGATGCAAAAAAAAAATAAAATAAAATCATGTTTTAATAGTTTGTTATAAAATTTTGCAAACGGGTCATTTTTCTCCTTCATTGAAGTGCGCTGATTAGGCGGCACTGATAGGCTGCATTGGTGGGCACTGATGGGCTGCATTGGTGGGCACTGATGGGCTGCATTGGTGGGCACTGATAGGCTGCACTGGTGGGCACTGATAGGCATAGTTAAGGCGGCACTAATAGGCACAGATAAGGCGGCACCGATGGGCACAGATAAGGCGGCACTGATGGGCAAAGATGGGCACAGATAAGATGGCACGGATGGGTGGCACGGATAAGTGGCACGGATGGGTGGCACGGATGGGCACTGATAGGTACCACAGATAGATGGGACTGATGGGCACTGATAGGTGGCACTGATAGGTGGCTCTGATAGGTGGCACTGCTGGGCACTGATGGGCGGCACTGCTGGGCACTGATGGGCGGCACTGCTGGGCACTGATGGGCGGCACTGGGGTGCAGCACCTTTGAGGCAGATTTTGGGTGGCACTGTGGGTGGCACTGCTGGGTGGCACTGTGGGTGGCACTGTGGGCACTGCTGGGTGGCACTGTGGGCACTATGGGCACTGCTGGGTGGCACTGACAGGGGGGCACTTACTTTATTTCAGGATGGCACTGCGGGTGGCAGGTGGGCACTGGCAGGGGGCAGGTGTCCGCTTGAATTGCTGGCCGTGATCGGGACTGATGTCCCGAACACGGCCGCCGGCGATCGGCTTTTTTTTTTCTCCTCGTGCTGTCAGCGCGAGGAGGAATACTAGCCGATTACCGGCTCCGTTTTATCACATGATCAGCTGTCATTGGCTGACAGCTGATCACGTGATAAGGGGTCGGGATCGACCCCTTACACGGATCGGTGATCAGGCGAGTCTCACGGACTCGCCGATCACAGAGCGCGCCGCGCGCGCCGCGCGCGCCCCTCAGGGGGCGCGCAGGCCGCTCGTAACCGGGACGACGTCAATAGACGTAGTCCCGGCAATCTAGGTCCGCGCTAATGCCGTCATTCGGCAATAGCGCGGATCCCAAGTGGTTAAAGTATATGTAAATATCATCACTAAAATCTCATATAAAATGTAACAAATACCGTATATACTCGAGTATAAGCCGAGATTTTCAGCCTCTTTTTTGAGGCTGAAAGTGCCCCCCTCGGCTTATACTCGAGTCATCGCTGTCTGCCCGCTCGATCAGCGTGTCGAGCAGACAGACAGCGGCCATTCTATGATTCAAAAGCCGCGCCTCCGGCTCCGCCTTCGCCTGTGATAGGCGGAACACTGAATTTCCCAGCAGCCTGTGTTCCGCCTATCACGGGCGTCGTCTCATCCTCGTACTACGGACGAGGATGATACGACGTCCGTGATAGGCGGAACACAGGCTGCTGGGAAATTCAGTGTTCCGCCTATCACAGGCGAAGGAGGAGGCGCGGCTTTTGAATTTTACAATGGCCGCCGACGAAGAGGGCACGGGACGGAGGCAAGGCAAGGCACGGCACGGCACGGGACGAAGGCAAGGCACGACACGGGACGGAGGCTCGGGACAAAGGCTCGGGACACAGGTAGGCTGGACACACACACACACACACACACACACACACACACGGATGGAGACACACACACACGGATGGAGACACACACACACGGATGGAGACACACACACACGGATGGATGGATGGATGGATGGAGACACACACACACACACAGGGATGGATGGATACACACACACACAGGGATGGATGGATGGATGGAGACACACACACACAGGGATGGATGGATGGATGGATGGAGACACACACACACAGGGATGGATGGATGGATGGATGGAGACACACACACACAGGGATGGATGGATGGATGGATGGAGACACACACACACAGGGATGGATGGATGGATGGATGGAGACACACACACACAGGGATGGATGGATGGATGGATGGAGACACACACACACAGGGATGGATGGATGGATGGACACACACACACACAGGGATGGATGGACGGACACACAGGGATGGACGGACACACAGGGATGGACGGACACACAGGGATGGACGGACACACACACAGGGATGGACAGGCATGTCTCACCCTCGGCTTATACACGAGTCAATAAGTTTGCCAGTTTTTTTGGGGGTAAATTGGGGGCCTCGGCTTATATTCGGGTCGGCCTATACTCGAGTATATACGGTAACTGACATAAGAAAAAATACAAGTTACGCCAATTTTTCTCCCTTCATTGCATTTCAGTGTTGATCTCCTTTAGCTTCTTTACAGCCAATTTCTGTCTCCATGAACTCTAGAGATGGCTGCATAAAAGGAGGTCCTGATAGGGACAAGAATGAACAAATGCCTATATAATCTGTTTTTAAGCAGTTAAGCCTACCATAGATGCCCTTTTCTTTCCTGTAACCGCAGGTTGTAGGAAAAAAAGCACTCTATTCCCCCATCAACACAGTCAGTCTCGCCTCCCGTGGAGCTATTATGTTCTCCTGGCAGGAGGGCGCAGGGAGCCGTCCCTGCCAGGAGAACACAATGATTACTACTAGCAGCTATAGCCACTGGCAATAGTCGCAAGCTGGAAGTTCAACATGCTGTTTGTACCCAAGTTGATTGATGGATCGACTTTGGTACAATCAGTCTGCTCATTGATGGATTGAATCTCGGCTGGCCCCTACTGAACTGGCCAAGATTTAAACCATCTATGGCCAGCTTTACGTGTAGTCTCCAATGGAAGCCCATGTTACAGAATGATAACATACAGTGCCTTAAAAAAAGTATTCATTCCCCTTGAAATTTTCCACATTTTGTCATGTTACAACCAAAAATTGAAATGTATTTTAAATACGTGAAAAGTTTGGCATGCATTTGTATTCAGCCCCCCTGAATTAATATTTTGTAGACCACCTTTCGTTTCGATTACAACTGAAAGTCTTTTTGGGTATGTCTCTACCAGCGCTGCACATCTAGAGAGTGACATTTTTGCCCATTATTCTTTGCAAAAAAGTATACATGTGCAGAGTAAAATATTTTGTTTCGGAATTTCGTTTTCGTCCGAAAAATTAATTTATTTAGTTACTCACGAAATTCGTTTTTATTTATTTAGTTTTTCATTCAAAAATTGCATTCGTCCGAAAATCCACATGAATTACGGTCGAATCTGTCTTTGAAGGCTTATGATGTCTGACAAATGTATAAAGAAGATTCGACGGAGCTAGTATATAGCATACTTCGTGTGAACTTTAGAACCCTATTAAAGTCTATGGGACTTCAACGTTCAAAATCTAAAGTGCTAATTTTAAAGGCTAATATGCAAGTTACTGTCCTAAAAAGTGTCTGGGGACCTGGGTCCTGCCCCAGGGGACATGTATCAATGTAAAAAAAAGTTTTAAAAACTGCCATTTTTTCGGGAGCAGTGATTTTAATAATGATTAAAGTGAAACAATAAAAGTGTAATATTCCTTAAAATTTCATAGCTGGGGGGTGTGTATAGTATGCCTGTGAAGGGGCGCATGTTTCTGGTGCTTAGAACTGTCCCTGCACAAAGTGTCATTTATGTAGGAAAAAAAGTCCTTTAAAATCACTCGTAGCTATTATGAATTGTCGGCTCCGTAATACAGAGAACACTCATTGAAAGTCATTGATAAAATAAATAAATAAATAATAAAAAAAAAGCGTGGATATTAAGGGGAACCCCACGTCAAATTAAAAAAAAATTGACGTGGGGTTCCCCCTAAAAATCCATACCAGACCCTTTATCCGAGCACGCAACCTGGCAGGCCGCAGGAAATGAGGGGGGACGAGAAAGCGCCCCCCCCCTCCCTCCTGAACCGTACCAGGCCACATGCCCTCAACATTGGGAGGATGCTTTGGGGGTCTGTGACCCCTCAAAGCACCTTGTCCCCATGTTGATGTGGAGAAGGGCTTCATCCCCACAACCCTGGCCGGTGGTTGTGGGGGTCTGCGGGCGGGGGGCTTATCAGAATCTGGAAGCCCCCTTTAACAAGGGGACCCCCAGATCCCGGCCCCCCCCTGTTTGAAATGGTAAGGGGGTACAAAAGTACCCCTACCATTTCACAAAGAAAGTGTAAAAAAATTGTTAAATAAGACAAGCACACTTTTGAAAATTTTCTTTATTAAAAAAAAAAAAGATTCCAGCGGTGGTAATCCACTCTTGCTATCCAGCGACGGATGATATCTCTCCAGCGATGGTTGATTTGATCCAGCGCAGCGAATCCATCCATCTTCTGTCTCCACGGAGGAGACACTGCGGGGATCCCGGCGGCCTGACGTTTGTTATATGGGGAGGGGAGGGCCACCCGTCACCTGACCCCGTCCCCCTCTGACGTAAGGGGAAACCCGGGGTTCCCCCTGATGTAACACAGGCAGGTTTCCGTTACATCAGAGGGGGGGTCACCCATATGTCACGGGGAAGCCCGGGTTTCCCCCTGTGTCAGAGGGGGGCGGGGTCAGGTGACGGGTGGCCCCGCCCTCCGCATATAACAAACTTCAGGCCACCGGGATCCCCGCAGTGTCTCCTCCGTGGAGACAGAAGATGGATGGATTCGCTGCGCTGGATCAGATCAACCATCGCTGGAGAGATATCATCTGTCGCTGGATAGCAAGAGTGGATTACCACCGCTGGAATCTTTTTGTTATTTTTTTATTTTTAATAAAGGAATTTTTCAAAAGTGTGTTTGTCTTATTTAACTATTTTTTACACTTTCTTTGTGAAATGGTAGGGGTACTTTTGTACCCCCTTACCATTTCAAACAGGGGGGGCCGGGATCTGGGGGTCCCCTTGTTAAAGGGGGCTTCCAGATTCTGATAAGCCCCCCGCCCGCAGACCCCCACAACCACCGGCCAGGGTTGTGGGGATGAGGCCCTTCTCCACATCCACATGGGGACAAGGTGCTTTGAGGGGTCACAGACCCCCAAAGCATCCTCCCAATGTTGAGGGCATGTGGCCTGGTACAGTTCAGGAGGGAGGGGGCCGCTCTCTCTTTCCCCCCTCTTTTCCTGTGGCCTGCCAGGTTGCGTGCTCGGATAAAGGGTCTGGTATGGATTTTTAGGGGGACCCCATGTCAATTTTTTTTTAATTTGACGTGGGGTTCCCCTTAATATCCATACCAGACCTGAAGGACCTTGTAATTGAATTTGGGGGACCCCCACGCTTTTTTATTTATTTATTTATTTATTTATTTTATCAATGACTTTCAATGAGTGTTCTCTGTATTACGGACCTGACAATTCATAATAGCTGCGAGTGATTTTAAAGGACTTTTTTTCCTGCATAAATGACACTTTGTGCAGGGACAGTTCTAAGCACCAGAAACATGAGCCCCTTCACAGGCATACTATAGACACCCCCAAGCTAGGAAATTTAAAGGAATATTACACTTTTATTGTTTCACTTTAATCATTTTTAAAATCACTGCTTCCGAAAAAACTGCCGTTTTTAAAACTTTTTTTTGCATTGACACATGTCCCCTGGGGCAGGACCCAGGTCCCCAAACACTTTTTAGAACAGTAACTTGCAGAATCTTTTCTCTCTGTCAAATCGTTTTTCTCTGTCGAATATTTTCTCTACATAATCTTGGACTAATAGAGGTAAGGTTAGGCACATTCGACCACAGGTTCTATAGACACAGATTTTTATTGTCAGAGTCACGTCGAATCTCCTATTCTATATCGAACTGTTGTAACAAGGAAAACAAAAATAAAGCATTTATTTATGTCGGATCTTTTGTTTTTCGTATTCTGTGCTTTCGTTATCGTTTGTCAAAACCAAAACGAAAATACCTGAAATTCGGACGAAAATGCATTCGGACGAAAACGAATGCACATGTCTACAAAAAAGCTCAAGCTCTGTCAGACTGGATGGAGAGCTTCTGTAAACAGCAATTGTCAAGCCTTGTCACAGATGCTCAATTGGATTTAGGTCTGTACTTTGACTGGGCCATTCTAAAACACAAATATGCTTTGATCTAAACCATTCCATTGTAGCTCTGGCTTTATGTTCAGGGCCGTTGTCCTGCTGGAAGGTGAACCTCTGTCCCAATCTCAAGTCTTTTACAGACTTCTTCTAAGATTGCCCTGTATTTGGCTCCATCCATCTTCCCATCAACTCTGACCAGCTTCCCTGTCCCTGCTGAAGAAAAGCATCCCCAGAACATGATGCTGCCACCACTAGGTTTCACGTGGGGGTAGTGTGTTCTGGGAGATGTCACACAGTGTTAGTTTTCTGACACATAGCGTTTTGGTTTCAGGGCAAAAAGTTCAGTTTTGGTCTCAACTGACAAGAGCACCTTCTTCCACATGTTTGCTGTGTCCCCCACATGGCTTCTCGCAAACTGCAAACTGGACTTCTTATGGCTTTCTTTCAACAATGGCTTTCTTCTTGTCACTCTTCCATAAAGGCCAGATTTGTGGAGTGCACGAATAATAGTTGTGCTGTGGATCTCTGCAGCTCCTCTAGAGTTACCATGGGCCTCTTGACTGCTTCTCTGATTAATGCTCTCCTTGCCCGGCTTATCAGTTTAGGTGGACAGCCATGTCTTGGTCGGTTTGCAGTTGTGCCATACTCTTTCCATTTTTGGATGATAGATTGAACAGTGCTCCGTGAGATGTTCAAAACTTCAGATATTTACCTAACCTAACCCTGCTTTAACTTTATTCCTGACTTGTCTGTTGTGTTCATTGGCCTTCACAATGCTGTTTGTTCACAAAGGTTCTCTAACACAATGTTTCTTAACTCCAGTGCTCAAGTACCCCCAACAGGTCATGTTTTCAGGCTTTCCATTATTATGAACAGTTGATTTAAACAGCTTCACAACCTTTGTAATTACCACAGCCGTTTCATATGAGGGAAATTCTGAAAACATGACCTGTTGGGGGTATTTGAGGACTGGAGCTGAGAAACATTACTCTAACAAATCTCTGAAGACTTCACAGAACAGCTGTATTTATACTGACATTAAATTACACACGTGTGGATTCAGAGTAAAAGGGGCTGAATACAAATGCACAGCACACTTTTCAGATATTTATTTGTAAAAAATGTTAAAAAAAACATTTATTATTTTCCTTCCACTTCACAATTATGTACCACTTTGTGTTGGTCTATCACATAAAATACATTTATGTTTTTGGTTGCAACATGACAAAATGTGGAAGATTTCAAGGGGCATAAACACTTTTTCAAGGCACTGTAGGAGCACAATTGGGAGACAGTGACATAATGTTGTCAATCTGTAACTGGAAGTGTCTGAAGAAAGATCCTAATGGCAGCGGCAATAGGTGCTTGAAATTAAAACAAAACAAACAAAAAAAAAAAATAGAACTGCATTTAAAAATTGCATTAACATGGTAAAGAATTGTTTTAATTAGGTTTACATTTAGCTTTATTGTATCACATTATAATGAATTAATGATATTATTATTCATTATTAGTAGTAGTATTAGTATCGTCAATAACAACAATATATTATAAGATAAGAGAACAGAAGTGGGTCAGCAGCGGCACACTTTTGGCAGACAATAACCTGTACAAAGCTTTTCTTGTAAGTCCTCACATTAGGGCTGGGAATGGCTTGATGAAGCAGTTAAACTCTGTGAAAATGGCCAGTGAAACACAAGCAGGGTTTTTAGTTCCACTGTATTTTGCTGACTTTACAGGATAATAGTCCTCATTTCTCAGGTCTTAATGCGCTATGTCAGGATTAAATTATATAATGGATGCCTGAGACTTTTTGTCTCAAGAGCTGATGCTATGACAAAATTTGAACTCATCTTCCCTAGACAAATTAATGAAGTGTTGTCTAGTTTTCTTTTTTTTTTTTTCGCCTGAGCTATCTATATCTTACATATTGCAAACAGAGCTGCAAACACCCACTCTGTCTGGCTTTATTGTCACCCAAACAATAATTTAAAAAACTAATTTATCTCATTAACAAATGTGGCTTGTCGTCACTTTTTGGATCCATATTTTTAAGAGCTGATACATAATTGGGTTGATTTAGTTAAGAAGTAGAGGGTTTTCACTTTTCAAAGGGAATGCTCTTTAGTGAATAAAGTATAGGAGTGTTAACTTCAATCATGCAATCAAATGAAAGCAAAAAGTCAGTTTTTTTTTTTTCATTTCCATTGCACAGCTGGATATTCTGAGTGAACATATCTTCATCTCTTTTTCACTGATCTACGGGCTGGTTCACCCTTGTATACATAAACTAAAACAGGTTAGAAACTCATTAACATTCACCTGCTTTAACTTGCATTTTTATTTATTTTTTTAAATGTCATGTTTAGCTGCTTTATTTATGTGAATTTTCAGACTCATTCCAGTGTCATTATTTCCTTTTCCTGTGCCTCTGGTAAACTACTTCCCATCAATCCATCCATTTATTTTGGAAGTTTATTTTGGCTTCCCCATTTGCGTCAAAGGTGGCGGGGTCAGATGATGGGTGGTATAAGAAACGTCAGGCCGCGGGGCTCCCGCAGTGTCTCCTCTGTGGAGACAGAAGATGGATGGATTCACTGCGCTGGATCAGATTAACCATCGCTGGAGAGATGATCATCCGTCACTGGATAGCAAGAGTGGATTACCACCACTGGAATCTTGGGGGCTTGTTAAAGGGGGCTTCCAGATTCTGATAAGCCCCCCGCCCGCAGACCCCCACAACCACCGGTCAGAGTTGTGGGGATGAGGCCCTTGTCCCCATCAACATGGGGACATGGTGCTTTGGGGGGGACTCCAAAGCATCCTCCCAATGTTGAGGGCATGTGGGCTGGTACGGTTCAGGAGGGGGGGCGCTCTCTTGTCCCCCCTCTTTTCCTGTGGCCTGCCAAGTTGCGTGCTCAGATAAAGGGTCTGGTATGGATATTTAGGGGGAACCCCACGTCAATTTTTTTTAAATTTGAGGCAGGGTTCCCCTTAATATCCATACCATACCTGAAGGGCCTGGTAATTGAATTTGGGGGAACCCCACACTTTTTATTTATTTATTTATTTATTTTTATCAATGACTTTCAATGAGTGTTCTCTGTATTACAGGAGCCGACAATTCATTATAGCCACGAGTGATTTTAAAGGACTTTTTTCCTGCAGAAATTATACTTTTTGCAGGGACAGTTCTAAGCACGGGAAACATGCGCCCCTTCACATGCATACTATAGACACCCCCCAGATATGAAATTTAAAGGAATATTACACTCTTAAGCCGCGTACACATGGGCGGACTGTCTGGCCAACTAAGTCCGTCAGACAATCCGACGGACAGTCCGTCCTACTTTTGAATGAACGGACTTGACCACACACGATGAACAGACAGTCCGTTGAAAGCTTGCGCGATGACGTGTACAGCACGTACGACGGGACTAGAAATAGGACGTCCAATACTCAGCAATGCAACCTTCCGCCGTGTAAATCCTTTCTGAGCATGCGCCATACTTAGTCCGTCCAACTAGCCTACTCACGAGCGGACTGTCCGCTGAAACCAAAGTTGGACGGACTGTATTACGGAAATTCCGAAAGACTTAGTCCGCCAGACTGTCCGCTGAAAAAGTCCGCTGAAGCCCACACACGAACGGACTGTCCGCTGAAATGTGTTTCAGCGGACTAAGTTGGACAGACAGTCCGCCCGTGTGTACGCGGCTTTATTCTTTCACTTTAATCATTATTAAAATCACTGCTCCCGAAAAATGGCAGTTTTTTAGAACTTTTTTTTCCATTGATACATGTCCCCTGGGGCAGGACCCAGGTCCCCAGACACTTTTTAGGACAGTAACTTGCATATTAGCCTTTAAAATTAGCACTTTAGAATCTTTTCTCTCTGTCAAATCTTTTCTCTCTATGTTGAATATTTTCTCTCTGTTGAATATTTTCTCTATATAATCTTGAACTAATAGAGGTAAGGTTAGGCACATTCGACCACAGGTTCTATAGACACAGATTGTTATTGTCAGAGTCACGTTGAATCTCCTATTCTATATCAAACTGTTGTAAGAACGAAAACGAAAATAAAGCATTTATTTCTGTCGGATCTTTTGTTTTTCGGATTCTGCACTTTCGTTATCGTTTGTCAAAACCAAAACGAAAATACCTGAAATTCGGACGAACATGCATTCGGACGAAAACAAATGCACATGTTTAATATACAATTCCTATGTCATTTACCGCAACTCCACCGAAAACCCCAAACGTTTCTTTGGCTACCAGGAGAAAGTTTTCACTGCCCTTGTTTTCCCGAACGGCCCACCAGAAAATATCCGTTCAGATGTTGTTAGTCGATTCTCCGAGCGCCACTTTCCCAATAAAATCCCTCCCAAACCAACAGGCCATAGATGTCAAAAAAGATGTAAGGTGTGTACCAGAGCAGGAGTCAGAAGAGACACATCTTATTATTGTGCACAATGTTCTTCCCAACCAGGCCTCTGCATAGGTGACTGTTTTCGGCGTTACCATACTTCATACCCCTTATGCCACTGCCTGCTCTATAACGGACCCTGGCTTGTTATTCGACCATTCTTATGCCTGCCGATTCTGTACATACCTCTGCCTGATCTGGAACTGACCCCGGACTGTTATTCGACCATGCTTCTGCCTAACGATTCTGTACATACCTCTGTCTGATCTGGAACTGACCTTGGAATGTTTGACCATAATATTTGCCTGCCTCTTGGACTGATCTTGTATTCTGCAACTGGACTAGTGGGATTCAACACAGGGGTCTCACATATGTGAGGGGCTCCAGAATAGTTTTTCTGGATGAAGAAAACAATTTTCTTTGTTTTCTCATTCCTAGATTAGGGTCTGGAGACTCGGAGGCTTCAAAGAGATTTGGGTGGGAGAAGCCTCTACCCCTATCCCCATTCTGTTCTGAACGAGGCTTTACTTCTGTCTGCTGCCTGTAGGACTTACTGCCATCATGCCACACTGACCACACCACATGGACCTGCCTACTACCAGGACCAATACTTTTGGCACTGCTGACAATATCTCTGCACTGACCCTGGACTGTATATGGACAGTATCCCTGCCTGCTGCCTGAAAAATTGTGTTCTCTGTTGCTGACCAAGTCCCTGCCTGCTGCCTGGACCAGTGCTATCCTCCTGTGGACAACTGCGCTTCTAAAACCACAGGTAATCTTTTGTTTACCCTTTGCTCAGCATAATGTATTTGGGGGTGTAATTCTTGGTATGTGCATGCTATGTGTCCCTGGAACGCCTGACGGTGTTCTTTGCATGTTGTGCCTCTGTATGTGGCCAGGCTGTGTAAACGGTTCACACATGTGGTATTGCCATACTCAGGAGGAGTAGTAGAATGGATTTTGGGGTGTTATTCTTGCTATGTAAATGCTATGTGTTGGAAATATCTTATAAACGGACAACTTTGTGTAAAAAAAAAATGCATTTTCATTTTTTTCCACATTTTCCAAAAACTTCTGGAAAAAAATGAACCATTCAAAAGACTCATTATGCCTCATAGATTATACTTTGGGGTGTTAGCTTTCCAAAATGGGGTCATTTAATCTAATCATAATCTTTTGTTTACTCTTTGCTCAGCATAATGTATTTGGGGATGTAATTCTTGGTATGTGCATGCTATGTGTCCCTGGAATGCCTGACGGTGTTCTTTGCATGTTGCGCCTCTGTATGTGGTCAGGCTGTGTAAAAGTCTCAACGTAAAACAAAACAATATAAAGTTGGCGCACAAATGAATGGTCTCTTTAAGAGCGCTTGACTATCTTGTGGGATGTTTGTTTATTTAAATAAATGTCCTGTAGATGGTCTCAATGTGCGGCTGTTAACCCATTATGGACTTGGCAAAAAATGGATGCAGCAGAAAAAACGATCAAAAACAGCGCATCAAAGGGACTAGTAGATTGATGTGAAAAAGACTTTAAAATGTCATTTATTAAATGTAAAAAATGAACACAGACATCTGATCCCTGCAGGATCTAAAACACATAAAAAACACCAATCATAAAACGGACAGATGTTTGATAATGAAAAGCTCCTCAGATCTCTCAATTATAACTTTGGAAAGGTCAAAACCAAAGACCAATGTGCACAGCTTTCGAATGCCTAATGAATGCAATCAATCATCTGAAAGAACCCAAAAAGTCAGTGTAAACGAATGGAACAACGTTCCTAGGGACACTCACTTCATAGGTGTTCAATGGGCTGCAGAGCTGATGAGTCCAGTCTGATGACCGAGGGGGAGGTGTTTATTTCAGCTCCATCTGAAGCGTTCGGCTTGGAGGCAGAGGTGTAATGCTGCACGCTGGGTGGTAAGGATCAAGCTTAGTCACCAGATGATATCAGCTGTACACATAGGCAGCTTAGAGAACGCTGCACTGCTTGCAGTGCCGCTTGTCCGAGCGGCTGTGGATCACATGAGAGGCTTGTCATGTGGAAGGCTGTGAAGGGGAAGGTTGCTATGCCGCAGGAGAGTCGGCATAGCAACCTTCCCCTTCACAGCCTTCCACGTGACAAGCCTCTCATGTGATCCACAGCCGCTCGGACAAGCGGCACTGCAAGCAGTGCAGCGTTCTCTAAGCTGCCTATGTGTACAGCTGATATCATCTGGTGACTAAGCTTGATCCTTACCACCCAGCGTGCAGCATTACACCTCTGCCTCCAAGCCGAACGCTTCAGATGGAGCTGAAATAAACACCTCCCCCTCGGTCATCAGACTGGACTCATCAGCTCTGCAGCCCATTGAACACCTATGAAGTGAGTGTCCCTAGGAATGTTGTTCCATTCGTTTACACTGACTTTTTGGGTTCTTTCAGATGATTGATTGCATTCATTAGGCATTCGAAAGCTGTGCACATTGGTCTTTGGTTTTGACCTTTCCAAAGTTATAATTGAGAGATCTGAGGAGCTTTTCATTATCAAACATCTGTCCGTTTTATGATTGGTGTTTTTTATGTGTTTTAGATCCTGCAGGGATCAGATGTCTGTGTTCATTTTTTACATTTAATAAATGACATTTTAAAGTTTTTTTCACATCAATCTACTAGTCCCTTTGATGCGCTGTTTTTGATCGTTTTTTTTGTGTAAAAGTCTCACACATGTGGTATCGTTATACTCAGGAGGAGTAGAAGAATGTATTTTGGGGTGTTATTTTTGCTATGTAAATGCTATGTGTTGGAAATATCTTATAAACGGACAACTTTGTGTAAAAGAAAATGCGTTTTCATTTTTTTCCACATTTTTCAAAAACTTCTGGAAAAAAAAATGAACCATTCAAAAGACTCATTTTGCCTCATAGATTATACTTTGTTAGCTTTCCAAAATGGGGTAATTTTCTGGGCGTTTCCACTGTCCTGGTGTTCCAGGGCCTTCAAAACTGTAATATGTGGTTGAGAAATGAAATGTGTAACTTATGCTCCTAGAATGCCTGAAGGTGCTACTTCAATGTTAGGCCTCTGTATGTGGTCAGGCTGTGTAAAAGTCTCACACATGTAGTATCGTTATACTCAGGAGGAGTAGCAGAATGTATTTTGTGGTGTTATTTGTGGTATGCACATTCCGTGTGAGAGAAATAAGCTATTACAATGACAATTTTGTGAAAAAAAAATAAAAATAAAACATAATCTTAATATTGCAAAGAATTGTGGGAAAAAAACGACAACTTCAAATAACTCACCATGTCTCTTACTAAATACATTGGAATGTCTACTTTCTAAAAAGGGGTCATTTGGGGGGCATTTGTACTTCCCTGGCTTGTTAGGGTCTCAAGAATTGAGATAGGCCTCAGTACATCAGATGTGATAATTTTTTATGATTTGCACCATAGCTTGTAGACTCTATAAATTTCACACAGATCACATAATATGCACTCATTTGGGTTATTTTTACCAAATATGTGTAGCAGTATAAATTGTGGCCAAAGTTTATGAAGAAAAATTTCTAATTTGCAAAATTTTATCACAGAAACGAAGAAAAATGCATTTTTTTCAAAATTTTCGGTCTTTTTCCATTTATAGCGCAGAAAATAAAAAACCCAGAGGTCATCAAATACCGCCAAAAGAAAGCTCTATTTGTATGAAGAAAAGGACAAAAAAAAAAATTTCGTTACAGTGTTGCATGACTGAGTAAATGTCATTCAAAGTGTGAGAGCACTGAAAGCTGAAAATTGGTCTGGGCCGGAGGGTGGTTTAAGTGCCCAGTAAGCAAGTGGTTAAATATTGTGCATAGGGGGTTCCCTTAGTCTACCTGTAAAGTAGTGCATTTCCCCATGTTTAGAACAGTACCGCAGCAAAATGACATTTCTAAATGTAAAAAATGTCATTTAAAATTGCTCACGGCTCTAATGTATTGGCAGATCCCATCAATATACATAAAAATCATTAAGAAAAACAGAGTGCCCCCCCCCCCCCAGTCCATACCAGGCCCTTCGGGTCTGGTATGGATATTAGGGGAACTCCACGTCAATTTTTTTTTTATGGCGTGGAGGTCCCTCACAAAAGCCATACCAGACCCAAAAGGCCTGATATGAACGGGGGAACCCATGCTGTTTGTTTCTTAATTCTGTCATAGGGCTCGCCTTAACCACTTCAATACATTATATTATATATTGTACACTGCACTATATACCCTGCACTATATTATATATACTACACTGAGTGCACTATATACTCTCAACTGCAGTATATATACACTATACGAACTGCACTATATGCTCTGAATTGCAGTATGTATACTATACAGACAGAAAAATTGGGCCTTAGGTGTTGGTGGCGGCAGAACACGATAACCCCTCACAGTTACTCTTGTTGGGCGCAGGAATGGTCCCTGCTGTTAAATATTATTTCAAAAATTGTAATTACATGCCCCTGTTAAACAGGGGCAGAAACACTGGGCCTTAGGTGTTGGTGGTGCCAGAAAACTGTAACCCTGAGGCCGCGTACACACGCAAGGACTGTTCGCTCAACTTTGTCCGTCAAACAGTTTCAGCGGACAGTCCGCTCAAAATTAGCATGGACGGACTTGCCCACACACGACGAACGAACAGTCCGCTGAAACTGTGCGCGATGACGTGAACGGCACGTACGACGGAACGAAAAATACGACGTCCTATACACTGCAATGCAAACTTCGGCGTGTAAATCCTTTCTGAGCATGCGCGGAACTTAGTTTGACGAACAAGCCTACACACGAGGGGACTGTTCGCTGAAACAGAGTTTCAGCGGACAGTTTTACGGAATTTCCGAAAAACTTTTTTCAGCAGACTGTCCGCTGAAACTGTCCGCTGAAAGCCCACACACGAGCGGACTGTCCGCCGAAACACTGTTCAGCGGACAAAGTTGAGCGAACAGTCCCCGCGTGTGTACGCGGCCTCACAGTTACTCTTGTTGGGCACAGGAATGGTCCATGCTTTTAAATATTATTTCAAAAATTGTAATTACATGCCCTTGTTAAACAAGGGCAGAAACATTTTGCCCTAGATGTTGGTGGTGCCAGAACATGGAAACCCCTAACAGTTACTCTTGTTGGGTGCAAGAACGGGCCCTGCTATTAAATATCATTTAAAAATTGTAATTACATGCCCCAGGGGCAGAAAAATTGGGCCTTGGGTGGTGGTGCCCTAAACCAAAAATACTATTGGGAGCTAGCATCATCATGATTGAGAAGGAATAGGATAGGCAGCCTTCAAGGGATCTCAGATCCATAGCAAATTCAATCAGTTACATCAGCATCAGGCGCTTGATAGCTGCTGATCCAGGACTGATTTATTATTATAAATGTGAGCCTATTAACAGTCTGTAGACAGGCGCACTCTTTGATCCGTTACAAACCCTCCAGCAGCACTGAATGTGCATTCAGAAAGCATGCTGGATGCAGGACAGGTCAGTAGCTCAACTGCATATTGAGCAAGTTCTGGCCAGTGGTCCAACCTCAAGACCCAGTAACTCAATGGTTGCTCTGTTGGAAAGGTCTCCAAGTCTGCCCTTGCCCCTAGATATTCCTGCACCATATAATGCAGACCCTGGAGATGGTTGCTGGAACCTTCAGACCTTGGCGCTGAGGATGGAAAAATAGTTTAAAGGCATCGGTCAGCCGGCCACCTTCTCCACCGCTCTTCCTCTTCCTGACCGAACGAAGCCTCAGAAACACATTGTCTAGCACCAAGAAATGGGAACCTCCTAGGGTCTGGAAATGCGTTACATACACTTTTCTTCAAGGCCTCCTGAAGATGTTTCATCCTCTGCTCCCTCTGCAAAGGCAGTATGAGTTCTGAAACCTTACCCGTTTAACATGGATCAAGAAGGGTTGCAAGCCAGTAATAATCTCTCTCCTTAATACCACAAGGTCCTAGGGCCCTTTCACAGGCTTTGCAGAATCAGGGAGGCCATGCAGCGTAAGTTTGCAGAGGCATTCGATTCTGAGTCCTCAGGGTCAGTAAGGATCACATTATCTGTAACTACCTCCTCCCAGCCACGTACAACTTCTTGGGTTTCTGGAAACTGAAAACCATTCCTTGAAGACTGCTGCGTGTTATCCTCAACATCCATGCTGACACAATCCTCCTTCTTCTCCTCCTCTTCTTCCTGTGTGTTTGGCAGACCTGCAGGAATACTATCTGGATAAAAGGGGCCTTGAGAGGAAAGGGAGTCCTACTATTCCTCCCGCTGTTCCGCCTCAAATGCGATGTCCATGATTGCATGAAGCATGTGCTCCAGCAGGAAGACTAGAGGGACAGTGTCGCTGATGCATGCATTGTCGCTTCTCACCATCCTTGTGGCCTCCTCAAATGGTGACAGGACAGTGCATGCATCCTTGATCAGTATCCACTGGTGTGGGGAAAAGAAGCCAAGCTCCCTTGACTCTTTCCTGGTGCCATAATCACATAGGTACTCATTGATGGCCCTCTGCTGTGTGTGCAGCTGCTGCAGCATTGCCGATGTTGAGTTCCACCTGGTGGGCATGTCACAAATAAGGCGGTTGATGGGCAGGTTGCATTCCCTTTGAATGTCAGATAGGTGAGCACTGGCATTGTATGAATGACCACACACTTTTCTGGCCTGCTTCAGGAGATCTTGTAAGCTTGGGTACCTGGTCAAAAAACGCTGCACCACCAAATAAATTCAGGACATGTGCCAAACATGGAACATGGGTCAAGTGTCCCTGTTGGAGGGCAGAGAGAAGGTTGGTGCTATTGTCGCATGCAACCATTCTTGGCTGAAGCTGGTGTGGCGTCAACCACCTCTGAGCCTGCCCCTGCAGAGCTGACAGAATCTCAGCCCCAGTGTTGCTCCTGTCTGACCAACTCAAGCACTGCATGACATCTTTTTGCCTGACTGCTTGCGTAGCCCCTTGAGCGTTTAAGGAGCACTGCTGGATCAGAGGACAATTATGCAGAAGAGGTCATAGAGGAAGAAGAAGAGTAGGGAGGGGAGCATACAGATGTTGTGGCAGAATCACCACTAGCTTTTTAGAGGCATAGTGGCGGAACAAGCTCCAACACTGAACCCTGTCCTTCATCCTTCCCAGCTGCCAGCAGAGTTACCCAGTGCACTGTGAAGGAAGGGTAACCTCCCTGCCCATGCCGACCACCATGTCCAACAAGACCAAAACATTGCCTTCCACATGGCAGTAGAGAGCATGAAAAGAAATGGCATTTTGGAACCTGCCACTATGTTACAGCACATTCCATAAATTCACGAAAGGTGGCTGAGTCTACCAGCTGAAAAGGCAGCAATTGCAGTGCTAGCAATTTGGCCAAGCTAGCATTTAGTCACTGAGCATGTGGATGGCTGGAACCAAATTTCTTTTTACGGTTCAGCATCTGGTGTAGGGAAATTTACCTTCTGAAATCAACTGGTGGTTTACTACTACTACTACTACTACTCAACTGGTGGTGGCCCACACCAAGGAACTTTTAAAAGTCAACGGGAAGTCAGCAGTGCCCTGCACCTGTGGAGCTCTGTGGTGTGATGCAATAGGGTGGCTGCCCTTAAGCTGACCCCTCGAGGACATCCTGCCTCATTGGAGGTGTGCCTGATCCTCCCCCTCCCCCTCACTTTCCTCCTCTCTTCTCTCAGGCACCCAAGTACAGTCAGGGACCTCATCATCCCTTCCTTCCTTGTCACTGGAGCAAACATGGCAGTATGCTGCAGCTTGGGGAACATGACAGCTATTGTGTATAAGCACCCCCTCTTTCTAGGCTCATGTTACACCCTTCCTCTACCTGGGAACCAACATCGGAGCGAGAGTAGGAAGAGAGAGAGAGAGAAAAGGTGTGAGAGAGAGAGGGGGTGAGAGGATGAGAGAAGGGGGGGGGATGAGGGAGAGAGAGGATGTGAGAGATAGATAGGCTGAAAGAGAGAGAAGAGGGCAGAGAAAGTGAAACCGAGAGAAAGGGGGTGAGAGAGGGGTGAGAGAGAGAGGGACAGGATGAGAGAGAAAGGAGGGGTGTGAGAGAGAGAGGAGGGGTGAGAGAGAAAAGAGGGGGGAAGAGAGGGGAGAGAGAGAGAGGAGGAGTGAGGGAGAGAGAGGAGGTGGGGCTAAGAGAAACAGGTAGGTGAGAGAGAAAAAGGATTGGGTAGTCTCAGTAGGGTAGTAATGTGGCGCACATAGCTTGCCATGGAGAACTGTGGGTGGGGCCACATTTCGGTAAGGGTGGGAGAGGCTGCCCTACATGTGATGCATGATGTGAATGGAGCCTTACACTTACCAACCATGTAACGGGGGTATTTACTATGACAGACCCTTCTTTGCCTCTCTGCTAATATCTGCATCTTTATCCACCTCCTCTCAGTACACCTGTGGATTCTAAATTCCCCCTGCTAACCTCTACACCCCAAACCATTCCCTGTATCCCAAACCCCCTTATCTCTGCTTAACTCCACATGCCTCTCTCCACGTGCCTCTGCTCATGTTTTGCACTACAGCTCCCCCTGCACACTCCCTCTTTGGTCATGTTTGCCCTCCAAGCTGCAATCCCTACTCAGATTCAACAGGTCTAGTGAGAGACAGAGGGCTGTGTGTGTGTGGAAGAACTACAATGAGAAGTTGTAGTGAAGGTGAAAGAACTGTTACGCTTTGTGTTAGGAAATGTTAAAGACTGTTGCCATAGGAGACAGCATTCCTGCACGTGTAGATGTGGCTTCTTGCTGGAGGCCTTTCCCTGCATGGCTGTCTTCCTTTTGAAGTCTCAGTGTCTGCTAATTGAACTACTTAAGTGTGTCCTGGCCCTAACCCCCTTCCCCCCATAAAAGATTGTAAGAGAAATAAATATCTCTTTTGCATTCAAGAAGTTTCTGGCGCCCAATAACTTCCACCTTACACTCACTATGCCTCACAACCCACCATATACAGAAGGATGTCAGCTATCTCTAGCCCTGGAGGTCCTCATTAGACTGAAGGAGGTCGGAGACCTTGCTATATATATATATATATATATATATATATATATATATATATAACATGCATAGAAAAGGTCTATTTTTCCATTTACACATTAAAAGGGAGGTCATCAGGACTGACAGAAATGGCAGGCTATTCCTATGTTAATTTACCAAATGGGCATGTGTTTGCTGTTCTGAGTAATGAGGGTTGTAAACACTACAGCTGGCCTTAACTGGTCTTTTCATCTTCATTAACAACCAGATCAAAAGTGTTTGGTCAGCCAATCAGAACCTGCTCCAGGGTTAAGAAATGTTATTCCAGGTCGGAAGTTTTAGAAGGGTCATAATCTAGAGATGATCATTATTAGATTAAAACACCTAGGTGCATATAATAGATTGGATATATATGCTGGCTGGTGTAGAGTCTCTATGCTTGCTATGACAGAAAAGAAAGTATTCTGAATGGCATGCTGAAGGCTGCTATTCATTGTAATATTTACAAATAGGGATGAGCCGAACACCCCCCCGGTTCGGTTCGTAGCAGAACATGCGAACGGACCGAAAGCTTGCATGAACATTTGAACACCATTAAAGTTTATGGGACCCGAACGTGAAAAATCAAATGTGCAAATTTTAAAGGCTAATATGCAAGTTATTGGTTCGCACCAGAACTTGCGAACAGGCAAAAAATTTGTACGAACACGCGAACACCGTTAAAGTCTATGGGGCACTAACATGATTTTAAAGGCTTACTGCCAAAAAAAGTGTTTGGGGATCCGGGTTCTGCCACAGGGGACATGTATCAATGCAAAAAAAAGTTTTAAAAACAATTTTTTTTTGGGAGCAGTGATTTTAATAATGCCTAAAGTGAAAAAATAAAAGTGAAATATTCCGTTAAATATCGTACCTGGGAATGACTATAGTAGGCATGTAAAGTGACACGTGTTTCCCGTATTTAGAACAGTCCCTGCACAAAATGAAATTTCTAAAGGAATAAAAGTCATTTAAAACTGCTTGCGGCTGTAATGTAATGTCGAGTCTTGGCAATATGCATGAAAATTATTTAAAAAAAAAACGGCATAGGTCCCCCCCCTTCCCAGGCCCTATATACTCTGAACAGCAGTATACAGGTGTTCCAAACAAGACAGGGGCTGTAGGTTTGTTCTTACGTTGAATCTGTTTGTAATTTGCAACAGGTACATTTTGTAAGTTTAGCTACAGCCAAAAATAAATTTTTAAGCTTTTTGGATAACATAGGGAAGGGTGGTCACCCCTGTAACATTTGTTTTGCTGTCTGTGCACCTCACTTTCTGTCCCAATGTCAATTGGATTTTTAAAATTTGGGGTTAGTAGGGAAACAAGGTTAGGTGATAAATCGTCAGTGGAGACAGCTTTCTCCCATATTAACTCTTACAGGAGAGAATTTCCCTTCCTAGGGGAAGATTTCCTTTCACTACCTGTTGTCTCCCTCCGTATTATAAGTAGGAGTCGCTTGTAAGTCAGATGTTTGAAAGTAGGGGATCGCCTGTATATACTATACAGCCTGCCCTATATACTGCAGAAATGCAGAAAATGCAGAAAATTTGGACTTAAGTGTTGGTGATACCGGAACACTGTAAACCCTCACAGTTACTCTTGGTGGGCGCAGGACTGGGCCCTGCTGTGAAATATTATATCAAGAATTGTAATTACATGCCACTGTTAAACAGGGGCAGAAAAAATTGGGCCTTTGGTGGCGATGGTGGTGCCATGACATTGTAAGCCCCCACAGTTACTCTGGGTGGGCGCAGGACCGGGCCCTGCTGTGAAAAATTATACCAAGCATTGTAATTACATGCCACTGTTAAACAGGGGCAGAAAAATTGGGCCTTTGATAGTCGTGGACTGGTGGTGGTGCCACAACACTGTAAGCGCTCACAGTTACTCTTGGTGGGCGCAGGACTGGGCCCTGCTGTGAAATATTATATCAAGAATTGTAATTACATGCCACTGTTAAACAGGGGCAGAAAAAATTGGGCCTTTGGTGGCGATGGTGGTGCCATGACACTGTAAGCCCCCACAGTTACTCTTGGTGGGTGCAGGAACGGGCCCTGCTGTGAAATATTATATCAAGAATTTTAATTACATGCCACTGTTAAACAGGGGCAGAAAAAATTGGGCCTTTGGTGGTGGTGCCACAACACTGTAAGCCCTCACAGTTACTCTTGGTGGACGCAGGAATTAATGCGGAGACTACGACCCAGGCCTTCTCGTCCACATCAGTGTCTGACCTCACAAATGTGCTTTTGGAAGAATGGTCAAAAATTCCCATAGACACATTTGTGAACCTTGTGTACAGCCTTCCCAAAAGAGTTGAAGCTGTTGTAGCTGCAAAGGGTGGGCCAGCTAAGATTTGAATGCCAAGTTCATGTGCGTGTAAAGGCAGGCATCCCAATACCTTTGGTAATATAGTGTATATTAACAGCATCTGCAACTACCTTGAATCTGTGAATGGGAAAATCGGCTCTGTTTCTTTCGTTCAGCCCGCTTGGCAAAACATGGCTCCCCTTGTGTAATCATCAGAGCCCATAATACAGAGCAGACGACTCTCACACTGACAGCGGAGTGGAGTGTCATAGAGAGAGCTGCAATCTCCCAGTATAATCATCAGTTTGACAGCTCATTCCTGCACAGTGCAAAAAAAAAAGGAAAAAAAAGGAAAAAAGAACCAAAAACATTAAGGCTTAGGGGTCCTTTTACACCGGCTGTCCGATCAGGTCCACTTGTCAGTTTTTCAGGAGGATCTGATCAGACCTTGCAGTCTCTCTTAGCCCTTGTACATACGGTCGGACATTCTGCCAACCAAATCCGTCGAATTTTGTTCGACGGATCTTGTCCAAAGCTGTTGCATACACACGGTCGGACTAAGTTGTCGAAAAATCCGATCTTTCAGAACGTGATGACGAAATTTCGTTACGATGGGACTACGTTCAGGCTAGTAGCCAATAGCTTTGATGTAGGAATTTGATCTGAGCATGTGTGGCACTTTGTCCAATCGGAATTCTCTACCTGCCACTATCCGATCCGATCCTGCCCGCAAAATCCAGGCACTATTTTTTCACCATTTGTCTGGCATGTTGGATAGGATCAGATGAAAATGGACAGGCATTCTGTTTCCATACAACTTCCCCATAGAGCAGAGCAGGACATTGTCCGTGTCCACTCTGTACAGTGGAGCGGGCAGGATCTGTCATCTGCCTACGCGGGAATCATTTCAATACATTTTTCAAGCAAACTATGGTTTTCTATTCCACGCATAGGATCACAATGCAGAAAATATTCAATTGTATATACATATACATATGTAATCTGAAACATAACCATTATTAAGTAAAACACATAAAACTTCTTAACTACTTTACATCATAAAAGAACCCATATAAGAACCTACAAGAGGACCTCACCAGATGGACATCTAGCACCCCTTTGTGGTTCGGTAGGCTGTGCTCTGTAAAAATGATACTTTACCTAGTATTTTATGCCTATTCCGTACCCTACCAATAACGATTAATATGTCTGATTTGTGTTTTTTTCAGCAGGAAGTATTGAAATTTATTTGGGGGGACAAGAGTCCTAGAGTACACCAGGAACGGACTGCAGTCAGATCCAGCTAAACTGGATACAGTGTATATGTATGTATGTATATATATATATATATATATATATATATATATATATATATATATATATATACACTGTATCATACATACGCTATTCACCCCTAAATTAAGGGGAAGCCTGGGGGTCCCAGATTTGACCAAATGTTATTATGGCGCAACTGAGTTTTCCTTCCTAGTGGGTCGACCCGCTGTGGATACAGTTGGAATCTTCTCACCTCCCCTCTACTCTAATTAGTCACTTGATGTGGCTGAAAGCCAGAGACAGACCGTGCATACTATGTCCTACACTGTCTTTTTCTCTTTTTCCCTGGGGTTATGGGACAGATTGGCAAAAAGATACAGATACCCCAATGGCCCCTTTGTTGGGCAATCCAATGTTCCCTACAGTCCCGCTACATTTGAGTGGTGGACGAACAAAGGTTTTCTCCGTCTCACAGATTTCTGTGACCATAGAGGAATGCTATCTAGAAGCACATTGCAGGAAAAGTACCTCCTCCCCACTGGGGAGCTATTTAGATATACCCAAATTATGCCTTTTCTGAACACTCTTAAATGCACTAGTAACTTCACCTCCTCAACTCCAATGGAATATTTTTGTAGCACAGTGGATAAACATATTGGTCATATATCTATGATATACTGTACACTATACTATATGAAGGGTTCACTAAACTACCTTATATGGTACGATAGTAACAGGACTTGGGGGAAGAGTTAGAAGCAGCAGAATTTGGGAAACCGGCCCAATTAAATTCCAAATCTTATATTAATACCTCCCCTGATTGAGCCGAACTATAAAATTTTCTTGCGATGGTATCTAGTTCCAGTCAGACTGGCGTCCACTGTCCCCGGGACCTCCTCCAGGTGTTTTCATGGTTGCGGCCAGGAGGGAACGGTCCTCCACATTTAGTGGACATGCAGCAAAGTAAGGCGGTTTTGGATCTGCACATAAAATTTTACTTATTTCCTCACTCAAGTGAATATAACAAAATCCCCACAGCAGGCCCTCTTGGGGAAGAGGGTGGAGGCGATTCCAGGATATGTGAGACGCCTAATCACATTCATTTTCACGGCAGCTAGGATATCTATTGCATGATCTTGGAGGTCATCCATGATTCATTTTGATCTTTTAAAGGCAAATTGACATGAATCATGATCAATGAATGTATGGTGGCTATCCTTCCGGACCAGCTGGCCTACTTTGAGAAAACATGGTATCCCTGGATGAAATACTTTTCAGAACCCACCTGATTTGGATGGAGAGACACCAGTACTCTGTCTAAGCCCTTGTACACACGGTCAGACATTCTGCCAACCAAATCCGTTGGATTTTGTCCAACGGATTTTGTCCGACGGATTGTGTCCGAAACTGTTGCATACACACGGTCGGACCAAGTTGTCGGAAAATCCAATCGTTCAGAACGTGATGACGTTATTTTGTTACGCCGGGACTACGTTCACGCTAGTAGCCAATAGCTTTGGTGTAGGAATTTGATCTGAGCATGCGTGGCACTTTGTCCAATCGGAATTATCTACACATGATCGGACAAGGTCCGATCGGACCAGTTGGTCGGAAAATATTTCCAACAAGTTGGAAAATTGGGTCCGACGGATATTCTGACGGAAACAGTCCGATGCATACCACACACAGTCGGATTATCCAACAAAACGATCCGATAGGACACATTCCGCCGGAATCTCCGACCGTGTGTACAAGGGCTAAGCCCCTGTACACACGGTCGGACATTCTGCCAACCAAATCCGTTGAAATTTGGCCGACGGATTGTGTCCGAAACTGTTGCATACACACGGTTGGACCAAGTTGTCGGAAAATCTGATCGTTCAGAACGTGATGACGTTATTTCGTTATGACGAGACTACGTTCAGGCTAGTAGCCAATAGCTTTGGTGTAGGAATTTGATCTAAGCATGCGTGGCACTTTGTCCGATCGGAATTTTCTACACATGATCGGAGTATGTCCGATCGGACCAGTTTGTCGGAAAATATTTTCAACAAGTTGGAAAATTGGGTCAGACGGATATTACGACAGAATCAGTCCGATGCATACCACACACAGTCGGATTATCCGACAACACGGTCCGATAGGACACATTCCGACGGATTCTCCGACCGTGTGTACAAGGGCTAAGAGGGTGTCAGCCTGGTACTGAAATACTCATACATTCTCCTTGTATGTTCTCATTTCTTTCTCTATTGATTCCCCACCTATTCTATAGTATTCCCTCTGCTTTCTTTCTTTTTCTCTTACAAGCTTACAAGCTGAATTTATTTCTAAGCCTTTAAGAATTTATTTCTAGTTACTAAATAACACTTTGAAGGGCTCACAGGAGTCCACGTAAGTGTACAGACCACTGTTTATAATATGTTTAAAGTTGAACAAAGATTTCCCTGTACCTATAATTACTTCTTATTTGTTTTACTTATTCAGTAGTTCTCCCTATTGGGGATGGTGCATATGATATCCATGTATATTTTCTACTGTTTGGACTATATATCTTCAACGGCCTCACTACCTGACTAATGAATCGGTGGTCACAAATAGGTTCGAGAGTCATTGGCAGTTGTGGCTGCTCCATTAGGGATGCAGGTGGCGCCGCCCCCCTAATCTATGTGTCGGGCCCCTTATCTTCATGCGCGGTGCTGGACACATGAATTTCAATGGGGTTTATTGTTTATGGAAACACATGATTAGAGCCTGAGTCTCTGGCTTCAAAAAGGGTGGGCTTGGGGTGCAGAGCACTGTGCTCTGAGCCCACCCAGTTGTGTGACATTAGCGAATTAATATTCGCTAATGTCTTCCTGCATCTCCTCCTGGCCAATCGGGAAGCGGGTCCTGAGACCCGATTGGCCGGGAGTCCTAAGATCCGATAGGCCAGGAGTCCTATGACCCAATTGGCCAGGAGCAGAAGCTACCACGGGACTCCGGAGGACAGGGGGGAAGGAGGAGGGCAGGGGAGGCATCCTCTCCACTACTCCCAGCGCTAGGATCCCCACTGTCCTCAGAGCCCACAGCCTGTCAGTGCTCTGCTGTGCAGCCCCCAGGACTCTGACCCTGCACCACCCCAGGAGGAAACCCTGTATCCTGAATAAGTACTGGCACCTACTAAAGATAGATTCATTGCTTGCTCCATATGTCTGTGACATATCCAAGTTCCAGATATGGCATTTCTATGCTACATCCCTCACACCATGGCTTCACAAATGTATTAGCTATGAAGGCGCTCCTTTTGACAGTATGTGGACATTACAATTAGTGACACTTTAGCACCTCTATACTGCGATTTCTCTCTCAGAGTACAGCTCTGTGACTATATCATCATTTCTATAATTGTATTGTGTGCAATGTGGATGATTCACTTCATTGTTTACCATGTTCATTTGATATTAAATCGCCATGTTTCTTTCTTTCTTTTTCCTCTGCATTTTTTTTGTTTGGTTTTGGTTATTTTCATGTATTTTTCATTGTAGACATGTTGGCTCTTTGTCCACTGGGTGGCATATGGTGTGCTCCCTGGGCTGCGCTGTTTTTTCACAAACACCCAGCGGGTAGGCTCCACCCATGCATGGCTAAATTGATGACGTGGTTCACCTTGTCTCCATGTGGGCCATATTTGCAGGGAGGAGCTCCTACCTGTACCCACTGTGTTTCTCTAACACAGGTGGGGCCTTTCATTTTGCCAATGACGAGCTGGCATGTGACATCATTACACCCCCGCGGGGCAGGGCAATGCCATGCGGCTCCGCATCAGAGAGATGCTCTGAATTCTGGCCTCAGCTGTTTTTCATACAGCTAATGGGGCAGGCTAGCCAGTATTACCCAAAAACATGTGAGGATTGGCTCTCTCATCAGCTGACTCACAATTTCGAGTGCTCAGACTATCAGCACAGTGAAAGGTAACATACTAGTTTATATAGGCAATTCTAGGTAACCTGTTGTTACAGCACACTAATTTTGCTTGTATACTTATTCTAAAAACATTGATTGAATTTCCTTTGTTTATTTATGACCTTTCAGACTGCAATACTCCTTTGCTGGTTTAACATTGGGGTGTTTCTTGTGGATATGAATCAGTGACCTGCTCTGGGTTGCATGCTTGTCCATCTTTGTGTCCATGTGGACTCTTTCAGCCAACGTGGATTCCCCGTAATTGTTTTTACCATTTCCCAATATCTTTTCAATGAACCCTATATGTAAGTACCTTTAAGCCTAAATACGATATAGCTCATTATGTAAAATCACTTGTTTTTTTATGTACTATTGTACAAATATTATGTAATTATATCTATGTTGCAGATAAAGAAAAAGTCACCCAAGTATAAATCTCCCCTGATGAAGGAAAATAGATACCAATAAAATTTCCGAAACATGTTGGAATGTATGCTACAAATCTTCATGGACTGACCTCAGCTTGACTCTGGTAGTGCCTGGATTATTAGCTTTGGGTTAGATATATATATATATATGTCTAAGTATTAATTGGTTCATTGGTGTACTTTTTGTATATTTGAATGTGATTGTTTATGACTACAAAATTTATCCGATACTGTGTACTCAATAAAAGTGGCACATGGTTGCCTCTAATTTACTCCATTATCTTTATTTCTGCCTTAAAAGTCCAAGGGGACGGCCCCTGTTGCACTTGTTGTATGCTCCTTTTTTCTCATGCTTTTGAATGTCCTATACAGAGGAGAATATCAATAACACCAATAAGTGACTATTCTAGCTGACAAACGTGAATCCCATAACCTTTGCAGAAAAGAAGAAAATAGATTGGAAAACAATGAAAAGGCTCATTATTTAGGTCACCTTTTATAGTAATGTTATACAATTATCCAATAAGAACTTTAGTCAGTGAATGACATTGCAAATGGGTCATCAAAAAGGTCTGTCTTTTAAAATACCCTTTTTAACAAATTGTATAACGAATGCAGAATTGAATAACAAATTGAAGGGAACAAAAAGTGGGAAAGGAGACTGAATACATTTACATACCAAATTACAATTTATACCCTTAAAATAGTATTATACATGCTAAAGTTATTTAGTTATATATAGCTATGCGTCACAGTTTACAAAGTTGGGGAAAAAAAAGAAAAAAGTCCAAAAGTGTTCTCTATTAATCTAAAGGACAGCAAAACAATGCCACAATGATAGGTCTCTGAAACGTATTCATACAAAGTCCTTGAGTAACCTGCACAATGTTAGCGTATTAGACAAATCTTTTTATTTAATATAGGTTTACACATATATTTTAGATCACCTCTAATATATTAATAAGGTCATCTTTAGGCCTCATGCACACAGGACATAAAAAAATTTGCTTTTACAGTTGTTTGACTTTTTTTCTGCTTCCAAATGCTCCTCTGTTACCCGTGCAGACATAGGTGTTTACAGGAATTTTAAATCCGAGTTGTTTAAAGACAAAAATAAAAAACGTTACTTGCGCATTCAGAAGGGGAGCATTAGGGGAAAAAAAAGAAGCCAAATGCGCATAAATGCCCATTAACACTAGACCAGTTTAGGAGGGTTCACGCATTTGTGAATTAATGCATTGTAATGGCAAGAATAAATTAATATTCTGGCCAAAAGAGTGAATTAATGCCAAACATGCAAAGGTGCATAAAGGCGCATGCAAAATGCAGCTGTAGGCATGATTTTCAAGATGTATTTTCCTTCTCTGAAGCAGAGGCGTTCAGAGGAAAAAAAAGAGCCCCCTGTGCATGAGGCCTTGAATATACTTTCTGTTTTTGAGTGTAATTATGCACACACAGCCAAGGAAGAGTACACAGAAATGATTTTCACTATAGTGTAGTGCTACCCCTGTAGAAGTTGCTGGATAGTGTGGTTCCTCTGTTCTTTGCTCCATCCCTCTCAAGAACCTCAGGTCCTCTTACACACCAGGTTGAGTGTACAAACATACAATATCACAAGGATTCACTGAAAGTAATACATAGTACCCAATAGTAGTGCTATATCAAAGAAAATAGGCACCAAACCGGGTAATAAAGGCAAACTTAATATATTGTCTTCCAATATGTTTGGTAACTAGGCAAGCATTAAATGGATTAACAGTGGTAATAGCACACTTTAGCATACAATGAATACCTTTGGATAATTAAATTTAGCACACCTTCACATTATTTTCTAAGTGCCCATTCAATTCAGAAGGCAAACCTTTTCTCTGTGGGTGAATTAACTCCATCAGAAAATAATGGATACCAGAATCCATTTACACTATCTTTCTAAAAGAGGGGTCTATGGGGCTTTATATGAGGAGATGACGTTGTCATCAGCCTCCATCTCTATTAAAATATACAAAGTAGAACAAGGAAGCAGGACTTTAAATTAAGTAAGCAGAGGGTCAAGTCTTGTGTGGAGTTATAATTAACATATCTATAATATGTGTAGACGAGTAGGACATTTGTCTCATAATAATTCATATTTGATAGAAAATGTATATACTACGTATTATAGTTAAATACGTACATAGAGTAAAATATTGAATAAAAAACTTTATTTCTTACATAAGTACATCATTCATAAATAATCAAAAAAATTTATAGCACATGATAGATATAGAAAAGCCCAAAATTTGATAGCACATGATTCGAATATAATCAAATACATAATGCATGAACAGAATCCACAATGACGTGGTAGGATACAATATACGATTTAAACACAACATCTGTTAGCTCAACATGTTTTGTGACTTGGTGTCACTCATCAGGAGAATGCTTGTACATGTGCAGGATATCTCTGCAATGATATATTATGTATTTCTAGTTGGTCTAATACAGTCACAAGTGTGAAAAATATAAAAAGAAATAGGGGTAAAACACCCTACATAATACTTATATAATCCATGTGCAATTGATAGGGTCATGAGTATCCCCACATGGAGAACATATTTTCCGGTAGCTGAGATGGTGTGTTGGGCGACAGACAGCCCAACAGGCAGTCAGGTAAATTGAAATGAAAAAAGTGAGAGATATGTGTATTAAATAACTGCGCGTGAGATCCTTAGTAGGGAAAAAGGGAAAATGGTGCATGGAAGTGTATGAAGTAGATCAAATCACATAAAGGGAAAATAGCAGTTACTGACAGTTTAACGCCATTTAGTTCTGGGTGCGTTACTGCCAATTTAACGCCATATAGTTTTGCATGTGTTACTGCCAGTTTAACGGCATATTGTTTTGTGTGCGTTACTGCCAGTTTAATGTCATATCGTTTTGCGTGCATTACTGCCAATTTAATGCAATATAGTTTTGAGCGTTACTGCCAGTTTAACGCCATACAGTTCTTTTTGATCGTTACTGACAGTTTAACGCCATATAGTTTTGTGTGCGTTAATGACAGTTTAACGCAATATAGTTCTGTGTGCGTCACTGCCAGTTTAATGCCATATAGTTTTGTGCAATACTGCCAGTTTAACGACATATCATTTTGCATGAGTTACTGCCAGTTTAACGCCATATAGATCTATGCGTCACTGTACGTTTGATGCATTATATTGCAGTATATTATAGTGTATCCGTGGAGTGTGTCTGTGTAGCTTGAGTACTCAAATTAAAGTGCACCAAATACCTGCATGTACCTATTTTCCCCGCTCACCAGAAACATCTGTGTTTCGAAGTAGAAAACATAATTTTCAGTTTGTAGCCTTGCCTTTCGGTCTGGCTACTGCACCTCGGGTGTTTACAAAACTTCTAGCCCTTCCTCTGGCCAGATTAAGGAGTCAAGGTATAACGATAATATCTTATCTAGACGACCTGCTCTTGACAGACCAGTTGGTAGCCCAATTGGACCAAAACATGGTCAGTTGGTAGCCCAATTGGACCAAAACATGGTCACCACAGTCAACTACCTGGAATACCTAAGTTGGGTCCTCAACTTAGATAAATCTTCTTTAAAGCCAGTAAGAAGATTAGATTGCTTGGGTCTGGTTATAGATACAGCCCAGAAGAGGGTGTTTTTACCCCATGCAAAGATCAGCGCCATAAGGGAACTGGTTCAGGTGGTCAAGGCAAAGAAGAGTGCTTCTATTCGCCTTTGTATGAGGTTGTTGGGGAAGATGGTGGCTTCATTCAAAGCAGTTCTCTATGCTCAATTTTATTTGAGACTGCTAAAAAACAGTATCCTGTCTGCCCGGAACAAGAAGGTCCAAACACTAGATTTTTCAATGCATTTGTCGCCAAAACTGCGTTAGAGCCTCAATTGGTGGAGGATATTGGAGAATCTGCAGATAGGGAAATCCTTCTTACCAGTTACCTGGAAGGTGGTAACAACAGATGTCAGCCTTTCGGGTTGGTGAGCAGTCCTGGAAGAGGCGTCTGTCCAAGGGAAATGGTCCAGAACCGAAAGGACCTTGACCATTAACATTCTAGAGATTCTGGCATCGTACCTAGCCCTAAAGGCCTGGACATTCAGGTTGCGGGATTCTCCTGTCAGGCTTATATCAATCACCAAGGGGGCACCAGAAGTCAAGCAGCCCAGGGAGAGGTAAACCATATCCTAACCTGGGCATAAAAGTATGTGCCGTGCATATTGGCAATCTTCCTTCCAGGGGTAGAGAACTGGCAGGCCGACTACTTAAGTTGCCAGCAGTTGTTCCAGGGGGAATGGTCCCTTCACCCCAACATCTTCCTGGCTATATGCCAAAGATGGGGGATCCCAGATGTAGATCTGTTTGCGTCCAGGTTCAACAACAAAGTCAACAACTTTTTGTCAAGAACAAGGGATCCACTCGCATGTGGAATAGATGCGTTGGGGACCCCGTGGGATCAGTTCTCAGTGATTTATGCATTTCATCCTATTCTGCTGCTACCTCAACGTATTCGCTGGATCAAGCAGGAAAAGAAGTCGGTAGTTATTGTGGCCCCACCGTGGCCCAGAAGATTTTGGTATGCAGAAATAGTAAAGATGGTGGTAGGGGACCCATCTTATATGAGGAGGGCGGGGCCACCCGTCACCTGACCCTGCCCCCCTCTGACGCAAGTGGGGAAGCCTGGTTTCCCCAATGACATGTGGGTGACCTTGCCCCCCTCTGATGTAACGCAGGGTGGGTATGAGCATTCTTCCAGAGGGGAAGGGAAGATGCAGGGTGTGTTTTATTGAGGTCAACTCCTAAAGAACTTCCTCTCTCTACTAATAGTTTTCACATCCTGTAGGATGGATACCAGGAAGTCATGAAGGAATTTTCTACAGAAGAAACTGGAGGCTGAGATGAAACTTATCCTAGAATATAGGGAAAGCTTTTTCTTTTCTGCAACAGAGGTACATAATGGCATATTGTTACATAGGGAAGCTGCACTTTAGAAAAAAAAAAAAAAGGTAAACTTACCTTTTAACTATCGTCATTATACTGTGGCAGGTTGGCATGACTGCGTGAATTGCCATATGTGTACCTCCACAGTGAGCCAGGACAGGGATCTGTCAATGAAAACAAACAGATCCCCGTTCTAACAGGGGAGTAGAGAAAGATCTGCTGTTCCTAGTGATCAGGAACAGCTATCTCTCTTCTCCTCCAGTCAGCCTACTCCCTCTACAGTTAGAAACACCTCCCTAGGAAACACTTAACCCCTTACTCGCCCCCTTGTGTTAACCCCTTCCCTGCCAGTATCATTTATACAGTGATCAGTGGCTATTTTTAGCTCTGAACACTGTAATAATATCACTGGCCCCAAAAAAGTGTATATATATATATATATATATATATATATATATATATATATTATAAATATATAATATTTATTATAGCAAAAAATATTGTTTTTTTTTCAAAATTGTCAGTCTTTTTTTGTTTATAGAGCAAACATTTTAAACCGCAGAGGTAATCAAATGCCACCAAAAGAAAGCTCTATTTGTGGGAAAAAAAGGACATCAATTTTGTTTGGTTAAGGCATCGCAGGGCCGCGGAATTGTCAGTTAAAGCGGAGTGCCCTCACTGATTAGTAATATTAATAATAATACTGAGTAATATTAAAGTTGAATAATGTTTAGTTTGCCAACAACAAAAATGACAAACTGCCCGGGCTGAGGCTGTCATACACCACCTTACAGGGTTTTGCTGTGATGTGCAACTTTTAGGATTTCTTCTACTAGACATGTGCATTAATTTTCATCCGAATGCATTTTCGTCCGAATTTCGGGTATTTTCGTTATCGTTTTAACAAACAATAGCAGAATCCAAAAACCAAAAGATCCGCCATAAACAAATGCTTTATTTTCTTTTTCATTGTGACAACAGTTCAATATAGATAGGAGATTTGTCATGACGCTGGCAATAGCAATCTGTGTCCATCGAACCTGTGGTCGAATGTTCCTAACCTTCGCTCTATTAGTCAAAGATTATTCAACATAGAGAGAAAAGATTCGACATGAAGATTCGACGAAGCAGTCACTGTGAGTTGACCTTTATGGTCAAATGCTCCGCCCATAGGCTATAGAAGAATTATAACGTTGGTTGGCTGGTAATAATAATTATTAAATATAATTATTGCATGTGAAAGGGAAACAATGCAAGAGGGTAGTTGGGAGACACCATAACAGGAAATGCCTGTGCAAGGACCTGGAAGGCAGGAATATATTCGTTTTCAACTTGAAAAGATTGAAAACAATATGTGAAATGATGTTAACACAGTAGAGTGCCAGTAAAAACTGCATAACAGGAATAAAATCATGGCCCATATAGCTCATCATTGAATTATTGTAAATAACTTTTTATCATAATTATTAATATTTATTATAACTTACATCAGTCCCATGATCAAAAACCTCTTACTCCACAACGCAGTGTGGAATATGTGAGGGAAGCTGTGTGCACACGTCCATTTGCCTGGAGCCACACAGAGCAAATCAGTGCTCCGGTGGTCATGTGACTATATGCAAAAAACAAAACAAAACAAAAAAAACAAGATCAAAAGATAATTTATTTTAAACAATGGAAATGAAAGGCCATAGAAGCAAGGCTTCATGCACATGGGCATAGTAAAAAAATATTTCAAAACATTTTTTAATACAACTCTGAATGCAGGTGTATTGTTTTTAATAGGACCATGCACACGATTGTGTAAACATGCACTGCATTCAGATCCGTAACCAAAACAAAAATAAAATAAAAAAATCTGCATCTGAGGATATATCCACTCATGAATGTAAACACATGTAGATGCATGCATTAATGCATTCATAGTTGCATTAAATGCACTCTGGTTTAAAAAAAAAAATAGGTTGATGTAGAACTCTAATTTTATGCATTTTAAAAACGTATCCAAAGGCGAGCATTTCACTGATCATTTACACAGGGACTTACCAGCATGTGTGGCATGGCAAAACAACGGGCTTACAGGTCAGGGCAGGGAGGAAGGTGAGTCAAGATGTCATGTGTCATGCGGGGTGACATAAACTCTGCTTTGCTGTCCATAAAAAATCCACCCAAAGAATTGTAAAAACTTCTAACATTTTTTTTTTCCTAAAAGATGTCAATGAAAGTAATCAAGCATTGATTCAGTGGTTCAGCACTCCTGCCTTTCCCCTGCAGAAGCCATTCTCTGAAACAGGGGAGGCGAAGCTGCAGGATTATGTAACCAGACCAGAGCGGATTAAAAAAAGGTAGGTACACAGTGTTTTTTATACAGGATAGGCAGGGTAGGTAGGAGGAGGGGGAGGGAACATTTTAAGAAATGTTATAGTTAAGTTTTCCTTCCACTTTAATTTCACCCTTGGAACTGACACTCACTGGATGTTTTTTGCACAGCTCTTTTAAAACTCTAGGTGCCTTCAAGGTTCCTCAAGAGTGCCTTGGCAAATTGCCTAAAAAATGTATATAAGCCAGCGGGTGGCTCAATGTTCAATGTGCACCATTGCAATCTTCTAGCCACAGGCATCCTAACTAATGACATCATTGGTTGATAAGGAGAAGGTTGGCCACCTGCACAGCATCCTAGTTTGCTCTGCCCCTACCCCTCTCTGTAACCACTGAGATCACATTAGCCGAATAAGGGAGAGAAGCTGAGGGAGAAGAGAAACGTTGGAATACTACCATTTCAAGTGTGTAAAGATGTATATGCTTTATACAATGTAACCACCACTAACATTGAGTGTCCTACGTGTGTGCATGTTGCTGCATTATGTAAAAGTTTTCATTTTATACATTAGAACAAGATGCCTTAAGTTTGTGCATGCTTTTAAAGGGTGCCCTGGCTGAAAAAGGATGAGAAACACTGCTCTAGAGACTATCTATCTATCTATCTATCTATCTATCTATCTATCTATCTATCTATCTACAGTGGTGTGAAAAAGTGTTTGCCCCCTTGTTTTCTCCTTGGAACTCTGCCATGCAGGCCATTTTTGCCCAGTCTTTTCCTGATGGTGGAGGCATGAACGCTGACCTTAACTGAGGCAAGTGAGGCCTGCAGTTCATTGGACGTTGTTGTGGGGTGTTTTGTGACCTCTTGGATGAGTCGTCGCTGCGCTCTTGGGGTAATTTTGGGCGGCCGGCCACTCCTGGGAAGGTTCACCACTGTTCCATGTCTTCGTCATTTGTGGATAATGGCTCTCACTGTGGTTCGCTGGATTCCCAAAGCTTTGGAAATGGCTTTATAACCCTTTCCAGACTGATAGATCTCAATTACTTTCTTTCTCAATTGTTCCTGAATTTCTTTGGGTCTCGGCATGATGTGTAGCTTTTAAGGATCTTCTGGTGGACCTTTCTGTGTCAAGCAGCTCCTATTTAAGTGATGCCTTGATTGTGAACAGGTGTGGCAATAATCAGGCCTGGGTGTGGCTAGAGAAATTGAACTCAGGTGTGGACAACCACAGTTATAGTATGTTTTAACAAGGGGGGCAATCACTTTTTCACACAGGGCCATGATGGTTTGGATTTTTTTTCACCTTTAATAATAAACACCTTCATTTACAAATTGCATTTTGTGTTTACTTGTGTTGTCCTTGACTATTGTTTAAATTGGTTTGATGTTCCGAAACACTTAAGTGTGACAAACATGCAAAGGAACAGGAAATGAGGAAGGGGGCAAACACTTTTTCACACCACTGTATCTATCTATCTCTCTATCTACCCATCTATCTACCCATCTATCTACCCATATATCTACCTATCTATCTATCTATCTATCTATCTATCTATCTATCTATCTATCTATCTATCTATCTATCTATCTATCTATCTATCTATCTATCTATCTATCTATCTATCTATCTATCTATCTATCTATCTATCTATCTCTCTATCTATCTATCTATCTATCTATCTATCTATCTATCTATCTATCTATCTATCTATCTATCTATCTATCTATCTATCTATCTATCTATCTATCTATCTATCTATCTATCTATCTATCTATCTATCTCTCTATCTCTCTATCTCTCTATCTATCTATCTATCTATCTCTCTATCTATCTATCTCTCTATCTATCTCTCTATCTCTCTATCTCTCTAGCTATCTATCTATCTATCTTGCCGTTCATTTATTACACAACAGTTTGAAAAGTAAAGCACACAAAGCAAAGCTTAGGAATAAACATTTTCTTTGTTTAGTATTTTTGTAACTGTTAATAACTGACAAAAGTATTCCTATTTCATTGCGATTTTCCTAGCTCATGTACATATATTTGCAGTGGAAGAGAGGGAGGCAGTTACATGGAATAAGATAATAACGCTCAGGCTGTACAAAATAATACAGGAGAACATTTTCCATTCAATTGTGTACCCATTAAGCCAAAGCAGCGCTTGCTGCCAAAACGGCTTCACAAAATTGAAAAAGACGTGGCGACAGATGAGAAATCCAAAAAGAAATCCAAGCCTGCGAGTAAACATAACATCATGTCACAAATATAAACAAAGTCACTTAATTCGTAGAAAGTTTTTTCCATTCTGAGGGAGAATGTTGTCTGCAACATGTATTACGTTTCAAGGCAGACAGGACAACTGGGAGCAGCGGAGCACTTCTGAGGCATTAGTAACATTATACCCCACTTCCCTTTCTAAAAATTGCCTTTTGCTATCGCAATAGCTTTTAATGCATCGACGTTACAAGGTATTAATGAGCTTAGGGCGGTGAGATCACCATCTTCGTGAAATATGTAGTTACTGACACTAATTAGTCCAGGGAATGTTTCCACTCTGAACAACAGGTCCTTAAACTTCACTTACAGGAAATCTAAACTGAAAACACAATTAACTTTGTATAACAAAGTTTCTGAGATGAAGAGCACATGCATATCATGGGGAAACAGAATGATCTGATGAAGATCTGAGCTATCCACTCAAAAGCAAGTAAGTCCAGACATATAGAAGCAAAGAGAAAATAGAGCCCTAATTTCTCAAAGAACATAACGGACCTTGTAGGCACAACACGAGGTAAGTTGTATAAAATATATCAAAACTTTATTACAAAATGAATTAAAAGATAAATTGGTATAAAACCATGATAGCCCCCTCTATATTAAGTAGGTCAACAGATACCCAATCCTACGCATGGAGGATTCCTTGGGGTACACCACTGATAACCTTAGATCATCCAGAGTAAGAATCATTAACCACTACTCTCAGAATTTTGTCTTTTAGCCAGTTTTCTATCCATTTACAAAATGATCTTTCCAAGCCTGTAGACTTTACCTTACGCATTAGCCATGTGTGGAAAACTGTGTAGAACGTTTTTGCAATATCCAAGTATACTATGTCCACAGCGACCCCTCTGACCAAGGTTTTACTTACCTCTTCATAAAAAGAAATCAGGTTTGTGTGACAACGTCTGTCTTTCAAGAATCCATACTGTCTGTTGCTTAAAATATTTTTTTCCAGCAATAACTCATCTATGTGGTCTTTTATTAAACTCTCCAGTATCTTACCGACTATGGATGTTAAACTAACAGGTCTATAGTTATTTGATAAAGACTTTGATCCCTTTTTAATTATAGGCACCACATTGGCCCTATGCCAATCCAGTGGTACGATTCTAGTCATTAAGGAGTCCCTAAAAATTTAAAACACTGGTTTTAACATGACAGAGCTCAATTCTTTAAGGATCCATGGATGGATGCCATCTGGTCCTGGTGCTTTATCCACCTTTATTCTGTACAAATATATCTGGACCATATCACTTTTGAGCCATTGGGGATCATTTTGGACTGTGTCAATACCATCCCCATTATGGACATGAGCTCCCTTAGGCTTCTTTGTATACACAGAGCTGAAGAAAATATTTAATACATTTACTCTTTGTCCCTAGTCACCCACTGTAGATTCTTTTGTAAAGGGCCTACATGCTCAGATCTGACCTTTTTACTATTAATATATTTGAAGAATTTTTGGGGGTTTGTCCTACTATCTATAGGTTGTGCCTATAAAGTCCATGAACTGTGGTTCAGCTACTCCCTTTAGCTTTTTTTTGGACAACTTTGGGACGTGGCACAATTTTATTATTAGGATAAACAAGTGTCCACACTACTACCCAGTGGTTCCCCATCTCTCTATTTACTCTCTCATGTAATTGAGACTGCAGAAAAAGTATACATTTTAAATGTCTTGTCTTATTTTCTCTAAAATTTAGGCTCATTGCCACTCCAAGCCCCTTTTCCTGCAGTGCTGTAGTTCTGACTTAAAGTGGTTGAAAAACCTCTGAAAAGAAAAATGAACAAAGCATATTGGGGTTGATTTACTAAAGTGGAAGATCTGAAATGAGGGGAAGCTCTGCTGATTTTATCATCCAATCATGTGCAAGCTAAAATGCAGTTTTTTTTTCTTGCATGTCCCCCTCAGATCTACAGCGGCTGAACTTCCAAGTGCAAAATGCATTTGCCTTTCGTAAATAACCCCCATTGTCTTAGGTCCCTTTCACACGGGCGGCTGTTCTGCCACTGTTAAAAGCATGTTTTGTTATTTTGAAATTCAGAGAATCCTGGCACAGCGTTCATTTGCCATTGTACATTGTGATTAGCTGTGTTTAGCTGCGTTTACATGTGGCTGCCTTTAGCTGCATTTGGAAAATTCTTGCCATTTCTGATGTGCGTCCTATTGTTTTTCTTTCCTTGTTACCGCTGCTATCTGCAGGATAAATAATACACTGTGATTACCTGCAGTTATGTCATCGGTTGATGTCACATGGGTTGATGTCACATGGGTTGATGTCACATGGCGACAGTCCCAGCATCTTCCAGGATTGTGACATCGTAAGGGGCGGGGTCGCCATGTGACATCAACTCATGTGACATCAACCGATGACCCCGCCCCTTGTCCCTATATAAGTCGCCGCACAGCGCGTCCCTGGCATTGCGTCGAGTCAACATCTCCAGGAGAAGAAGGAGAAGAAGAAGAAGAACGCAAGGCGGCGGCGGCCGCGACAGACGACCGGGCCACCGCCTGTAAAAGAGCTATAAGAAGGCGCGGTGGCCCGGCAGAAGAACCGAAGAGGGGGACAAGACCCCCGAAGTCGGAAGAAGAGGCCGCGGCGAGGAAGAAAGCCGGGCTCCTCCGCTAGTAAAAGAGCTACAAGAAGATAGCGGAGGAGTCCGGCGAGAAGACCCCCGAAGACGAAAGACCCCCGGAGCTGTGCAATAAACTATTTTATCTTGTGTGTTGTGTTTTTTTTTGTACTTTATTTTACAGGTGAATGGGTAGGGGTACATTGTACCCCATACTCATTCACATAGGGTGGGGGGCCGGTATTATTTAAGGGGGCTCCCGGATTCCGATAAGACCCCGCCCGCAGACCCCGACAACCAACGGCCAGGGTTGTCGGGAAGAGGCTCTTGTCCTCATCAACATGGGGACAAGGTGCTTTGGGGTGGGGGGGCGCGCGGCCCCCCCTTCCCCAAGGCACCCCCCATGTTGAGGGCACGGGGCCTGGTACGGCTGCTCGCTCGTCCAACCTTTCCTGGCCGTCCCGGTAGCGTGCTCGGACAAGGGTCTGATGTGGACCTAGGGGGACCCCAGGCCGATTTTTTTCGGCGTTGGGGTTCCCCTTTAAGTCCATACCAGGTGGCGGGGACAGCGGCGTCTCCTTCGCGGGCCCCACCTACCTGGAGACCCGCTCGAAATGAGCAGACTTTTCTCCGGGCGGGAAAAGTCCGCTCATTTCAAAAGTACAGCAGACTGGCATACGCATGGCCGGATTGTCCGCCGAAATGCGAGTCCGGCGGGAACATTGGAGTGCAAAACTACTTTCTAAGTCCGCCGTACTTTCGGGTCAAAAAAGTATGCCGGAAGCTACACACGGGGGGATTGTCCGGCGGACTTCAGTTTGCCGGACTTTTCCACCCGCTTGTTTAATCGTGTGTACGCGGCATTACAAAACCATCACTAAATGCAGTGTGTGAATGGGGCCATAGGAAAGCATTATGTGCATTTAACTGCGGTAGATAATGTCATCTGTCCGCAGCAGAAAGCACAATTCTATCCGCCCGTGTGAAAGGGGCCTTATAGTGTATACTTGCCTCAGTCCATGGCATTTAGCGTGGATCCTGTTTGCTCTCTCCTTCTTCTTCTATCTGCATGTGTCACTTCTGACAGTTTTTCCAGACCTCGGGCAATCTTTGAAAAGGGCTTGATTTTATAGATAGGCAACTCCTATCCTCATATTAATTAGTGGTTCCAAATTAATAATAACTACTGCAGTAGGGAACAGACACAAAAGATACACTCCACATCTTTCCAAATAACTGTTCTGCTTTATTATGACGCAATTGAAGGTTTTTATACACATGATTAAGTAGGTATCACATTAATATTACAATTGTACTTTTATGGTAACAAGGGGCGTAACATAGGCAGGCTAATTCTAATCAGCATTCAAAAGCATGTAAAAATGTAATAAAAACATTATTAGTGCCATGTGCACAGTGTGTGTAGTGTGCAATACGTCCAAAATAGAATACAATTATATAAAGAACTTACAAGTTTTCTTTACATCACTAAGCTCTGGGGCTAATTGAAACTACCCTTGCAAAGTGAACAGTCTCTTATTTTTTATTAAATCAACCCCAAAAGGCCTGATGTCTTGTGTCTCTTGTCCATTTTTTACAATTATATATAAGCAAAAAAATATTGCTTTTTATACAAATGAATTCAGAGGGAAAAATTTCAATATTCTGAAAATTCAACCAGGCAAAGGGGGTTATTTACTAAAGGAAAATCCACTTTGCACTGCAAGTGCACTTGAAAGTACACTGAAAGTGCACTTGAAAGTCATTGTAGATCCAAGGGAGGCATGCAAGGAAAATAAAAAACAGCATTTTAGCTTGCACATGATTGGATAATAAAATCAGCAGAGCTTCCACACTTCCTTATGTAGCACTAACCCCCCAAAGAGGCTGCTGGAAATATATTGTGTCCCCTTTACCTGCCCAGAGGCTGCTCACTTAATTTTCAGTCTCCAAAGCACACCAACAAATCCAGACTAAGTCCAGGTTTTTTTTTTTTAACCACTTCAGCCCCGGAAGAATTGATTGCTTGATGACCAGGCCATTTTTTGCGATATGACACTGCATCAGTTTAACTGACAAATGCGCGGTCGTGCAACGCTGTACCCGAATAACATTGACATCCTTTTTTTCCCCACAAATGGAGCTTTCTTTTGGTAGTATTTGTTCATCTCTGTGGTTTTTATTTTTTGAGCTATAAAAAAAAAGAAGGACACTTTTGAAAAAAACACAATGGGGGTTATTTACGAAAGGCAACTCTACTTTGCACTGCAAGTGCGCTTGGCAGTGCAGTCGCTCTAAATCGAAGGGGTAGATCTGAAATTAGTGGAAGCTCTGCTGATTTTATCATCCAATCAAGTGCAAGATAAAATGCTGTTTTTATTTTCCTTACATGTCCCCCATGGATCTACAGCGACTTTACTTCCAAGTGCACTTTTAGTGCACTTTCAAGTGCATAGTGGATTTTCCTTTAGTAAATAACACCCAATATTTTGTCATTTTTGCTGTCATAAATAGCCCCATTTATTTTAAAAAAAGCTAATTTTTTCCTCCGTTTAGGCCGATGTGTATTCTTCTAAATATTTTTGATAATAAAAATCTCAAAAGGCATATATTGATCGGTTTGTGCAAAAGTTCTAGCATCTACAAAATAGGGGATAGATTTATGGCACTTTTATACATTTTTTATTATTTTTACTAGTAATGGTGGCGATCTGCGATTTTTATCGAGACTGTGACATTACAGCGGATACATTGGACACTTTTGACACATTTTTGAGTCAACTGAAAATTATGCAGCCATCAGTGCTATAAAAATGCACTGATTACTGTATAAATGTCACTAGCAGGGAAGGGGTTAACACTAGGGGGCAATCAAGGGGTTAACTGTGTTCCCTATGTGTGTGTTCTAACTGTGGGGGATGGGAATGACTATAGGAGATGAGAGATTGTGCTTCCCAGCTCATAGGAACTCACGATCTCTCTCTACTCTCCTCCCAGAGTCCCTAATCTGCCTTTCATGCCTACGATCGCTCGTGGCCAGTGGTCATCGCAACCGCCGGTCATGAGCATCGGCATCCATGTGCGTGTGCCTGCTATTCCGCTTAAAGGGGCCAACGTATTACTAAGACGGTTCGCGGGATTATAAAGACAGCGGCTGGTCGGCAAGTGGTTAATTTTAAGTATGGATTTTGTAAAATAAAACATTTATACTCACCTAGGCGATCCAATGCTGCATCTGTCCCCCGCTGGCTCTGCAGTGAAAATTAAGCGATTAAGCACTGCTGGGACTGTCAGTCTCTGGCTATCTACTCTGCCCCTCCAGCACTCACTAGGGCACAAGGGGCTTCCTCAGGCTCTCGGTGGATTGCTAAGAGGCTGAGCCAGGTGCCAGTCCAGGCTGATGAGTGGGTCCCGACCATGTGGTCAGGATCTTTTCAGAGCCTGGACTGGCTGAGTGACATCAGCCGACAGCACACTTTAACCTCCCTGGCGGTATGATTCAGTCTGGAATAAGGTGCTGAAAGCGGTACAATTATTTTGCATGGAAATCTGGCTTTTATATTGTAGTCCTGTAATTCTTAGGAATAACGCTCTTAAATCTGTTCAAACCAGAGTCTAGCAGACATCCCGGGTATGATAAAGTTTATAATATAATAAAGAATAATAAAAAATATTCAATAATGTAATCAAATCCTAAAACACTGAAAAAGGGACACGTTTTGGTTGCTATGGACAATCTCCAAATTCCAGGCAGAAAAAACAGTATTTATAATATAAAAGTGCATGCAGGGCACTGCACAGGCCACTAGGGACAAAGGGGGTGTGTAATTTTGTAATACAGCACTGTATTCTGTAAGATTACAGTGCTGTGTGTGTTTTGTGTACTTTAACTTTTTTGAATTGGCCGCCGTTCTCCGCTCCCGTGCGCCGTAACGCCGCAGGGAACGGAGCTCGGCGGCATTCGGCACTGTGAATCGAGCGGAGGACAGCTCGATCACACAGCGCGGCGGACATCGCTGGATCCAGGGGACAAGGTAAGTAACTCTCCCTGTGTCCTCGCCTGCATCGAGCGATGCGATCCCGAGTCTGGCTCGGGGTTACCGCTCCTGTAATTAAAATCCCAACCCGAGCCAGACTCGGGATTACCGCTAGGGGGGGTTAACCCACTATCAGCTGAAAATGGGTCACAGAAGTGCAGAACTAAATACACTTCTGTGATCCATAGGAGAAGTATAGCCAATAAAAACTTTGCCTGTACTTCTGCTTTAATACAGATCTTGAGAACCATGCAGAGAGGAGGGTTAAGAGTGCAGGATACCCAAAAGCACTTACAGACCTTGGAGGACAGCTTCCTAAAAAAAACCTTGTCCTAACAGTAATATACCCTGTAGTAACAGCCGCAATTTTTTTTTGTGAATTCCCATCTACTTCCACTATATTCATTTCAGTTATATATTACAGTATCAACTCTGTCTATAAGCTACTGTTTCGTGTTTGATATACTATCATAAGTTTAGTGTTCATGTAACTCGGCTTATACTATCTTGTTTGAACGTTTTTATTACTTTGCATTTGTAATATTGCAAAACTCAATTAAAATCCATTTACAAAAAATAAAATAAAAAATGCTGAATAAAGAGGGAACAGCCAGTAAATCTGAGACCCCATGAGATCAGACACAGTCCTTGCAGCAACGTGTGGCATCTCATCCTCGAGAAGTACGTTTGCACCTGGAAATTCCAGTGATGGGCACCCACCTTTCCAGCTGAGCTTCCACAGACAAGTTTCCTTCAGGCAAAACTTCTTTAGGCCCTCAGTCATGCTGAGGCCTAGTAGCTCTCTGGAACATACACAAATGGCCCCTCCCAGGGAAAAAGATCTTTGGTCAGATCCTCCCAAACATTTAAGCTGGATGCACACTATACAATTTTCTGTGGATTTTTTCCTTCAGATTTACCAAAATCATATAATATGAGGTCAAACCTTAAGCGTTTCAATTTGTATGCAATCAGGCAGGCCCTTGCATTACATGGGTTTGGTAAATCTAAAGGAAATCAGACAAAAAAAGTTGTACAGTGTGTATGAGGTCTTAGTTTCTTCCCAGTCACACGTTCTGGGTCAGCCTCCCAGGGGTTAGCTAGGGTCAGATAACTATTCATTAACCAGTGACTGACCTCCCACACTATTGTTAGAACATTATTCTTTATATTATTATTATTATTATTATTATTATATTATAGACTTCCACAACTAATTCAGGTTGGCCTAAATGTTTTACCACCACTCAGAAGAAGCCTTGTACTTTTATCATAGAATACAAGGCTTCCTCTGATATGTCAAGTTGGAGAAGCAGTTAGAGAATGTCACAATTTTCACCTCAGCCCATCTGAAGAATCTTTGTTTTTAGTGAAAAAAATATAAGACTTTTGAATTGCAGAGAAGCACTCAGGCTGACTGGATTTAGTTCTGGCAGCAGACAGGAAGTCCTCTGTACTGTTGTGGAATACAGAGCCACTTACTGTATGTAGCTGCTACTACTTTATTATAATAGAGCATGCACAGCAGCTGCATCAGTTAGGCTAAGTTTATACTTACAAAAAATGCTAACGCTGACACTAGCAGAATCCAATGTGCTAATAGCATTAATGTGCGCTTATGATGTGTTTCATGCCTGTCTGTTCGTCACATGGCTGACAAAAAGGTCCTGCGCAGCTCCGAGATGTTGCATTATGGGGGTTATTTACAAAAGGCAACTTCACTTTGGACTACAAGTGCAAACTACAAGTTCAAAGTGCACTTGAAATTGAACTTAAAGTGCACTTGGAAGTGCAGTCGCTGTAGATCCGAGGGGAACATGCAAGGAAAATAAAAAAAACAGCATTTTAGCTTGCACACGATTGGATAATAAAATCAGCGGAGCTTCCCCTCATTTCAGATCTACCCCTCAGATTTACAGCGACTGAACTTCCAAGTGCACTTTCAGTGCAATTTCAAGTGCACTTTGCACTTGTAGTTTACACTTGTAGTGAAAAGTGGATTTGCCTTTCGTAAATAACCCCCCTTGTCTTCTGTGATGTGATCATTTTTCAATAAAGATTTGGACGTAATTACTGATCCATGGCGTGCTGGCGAATATGTGCATTTGATCTGTGATGTTTCCAGTTCTAGCTGGTTGTTGCTGCAGCAACCGTTACTCCTACAGCCTTATCCAGGAAGTGTGGCATAGGAAAATCAATAATACTAATGTGTGTTTAGGACACGTTAAAAAAAATGCACCCCAAATCCCCTCCAAGTGAATTTTTTTATTAAGGGGAAGTGTTTTGTTTTTTTGCCCTCAATGATATTTGATAAACACTTGCCAAATGCACCGTTAATATGCTATAAATGCCACTAGTGTATTTATGATGCATTACCATAGACTTGAATGGAAGGAGCTTTTACACCTCCCAAACTCAAAGATATGGAAATACACTACTGCTTTTGGGCGAGTTCACTGCTGAACCATCCCCAAACACAACCCATGTGTTTGTCTGCTATCCATATTATCGATTATAGGCTGCTTTGCTAGGTATCTGGGAAATGGCAAAAGCATGCCCCAAATGCCTGTTTCTAATGCCAGTGTGAACAGGGTCTTAATAATGGAAATTGTTTATTTGGATCATCTTGGACCAAATAACAATTGAAAGTAAAAGTAAACCTGGAATTCTACTTTAAGTTGGTATGCTTTGCCAATGGTCTGCTTATTTCCAAAATTAAAAAGATTAAAAAGATGCTGTTTAGTTAGTTAGAATGATTCTAGCTAGCATGTGTGTTTGCGTGTATGACAGTGGAAGGGACCTTATTGTGAGCCCTCTGGTGAGTGTAACCTTCTTGTGTAATAGTGAATGCTCTACAATTATATTTTGGAGCTGTAAATGTAATGTAAATGTAAATGAGTATAAAATTAAATATTACTGCCCTATCAGGGGAACGACTAAAGTGTCATTTATACTTCTAGGATCTAAAGCTGGTTAGGGTCATCCAAAACTTCAGTGGTGGAAATATACACCAATGGCTCTTCTTCACATAAGGTGATGTCATTAAATCTTGTGACATCATCACCTCACTTAGCGGGCTTTGCCAAAGTTATTACCTAACACCTTGGGACCAAAATGGCCATTATACTTTCCTACAAGCCGAAAAGAGTATATCCCTAGGCCACTGCAAGTATTAGAAATGACAGATTAATCAATTGTTGTGAGAAGTATTGCTGTAATGTTTTCCATTTCTACATGACATGTTATATTCTGTGTTTAAATTGCCTTTCAGCATTTAATAAATGTGACGCTTTTTCAATTACATGTACATATGACATTAATATAATGAGCTGTGAATTGTGTATACTTTGAACTAATTTACTACACCATTGTTTTATGAACACTAATGTAAGCTTTTGTTCAAATAATAATATGTACGGGGTTGTGAATATCGTAGGAAAAAATTAGATGAAGGAATATAAATAGATAATATATTTGGTAATAATGCACCTGCTTATTATGATTATGCTTATGATGTGAAAATTGTAGAATTAATTAGAGACAAAAATAAAAATAGATGCTGGGCTGTGATTTACTCTATTGTGTGCTATTACGGTAATATGTGGTATCTGGTATCATTTTAGAAGAATTACTTACTATATAATTATAAATACTAACATTTCTAAAGAGTTTGTATGAAGTTGGTAAAATGATATCAGTAAGGTGGTCAATGCAGGGTTAGGGGCAATCCCTGGTTGTGCAATGCTATTTTAAAACAAAAGTGCCAGAACTGCATTTCTGTTATTTATGACATAGTTTGTTTTGTAGTGCCCGCCAGAAGTCCCTGCCAGGCAGAGTGCTCCTTCTCCAGCCTCAGTTTGTTTCTCCCTTCTCCAGCCTTGATTAACAGCACAGGAAGAGGGGAGCAGAAAAGGATCTTTATTGGCTGCCACTAAAGCCAGGAAATATGACCATCCCTAGAAACAGGGCATTGAAGATCTGGATAGACTGCCCCACAGCCAGGACTGAGGCCCTGAGCACCAATCTCAGAGCTGTATGGAGGCGAGTACAAACCCTTGTGGAGAGTGGGGTTTGCTTGCTCAGGAATGTGCAGTGCTGCAAAGAGGAGCTACATGTTGCTGCCAGAAAAAAATTGCTGCTGCTGTGCTAAGAGAGCTACAAAGCCACATGCTGTGTGCAGTACTACCCTCCAGTACCTATGTGAGAGGACCATGTGCCACTGTAGACTGAGCTGCTGTATTATTGATCCAGTACTGTGGTCTAGTTTGAATCTACATCCATCCTTAGTGTGAAAGCAGCCATGCAGGGATGGACTGCGTCCAACACGACTTTGCCTGAGCACTGGAGTGGTGAGTGGCCTATTGGCCCTCACTGATGTGTCTTTCAGATGTAGCTGGTAGCATTGCGATTTAAGAGAGGAATGTTGCCAAAAGTTTACTTGAATGCTTAATTTCCCTGTGGATTACAAATATCTCAGCTGAGAGTGAATGTTCCATCATAAGAACCTGAAGGACTTTTGTTTCAATTCTTCACTGGTTAGTTACAGTGGTGTGAAAAAGTGTTTGCCCCCTTCCTCATTTCCTGTTCCTTTGCATGTTTGTCACACTTAAGTGTTTCGGAACATCAAACCAATTTAAACAATAGTCAAGGACAACACAAGTAAACACAAAATGCAATTTGTAAATGAAGGTGTTTATTATTAAAGGTGAAAAAAAATCCAAACCATCATGGCCCTGTGTGAAAAAGTGATTGCCCCCTAAACCTAATAACTGGTTGGGCCACCCTTAGCAGCAACAACTGCAACCAAGCGTTTACGATAACGTGCAATGAGGCTTTTACAGCGTCCTGGAGGAATTTTGGCCCACTCATCTTTGCAGAATTGTCCTAATTCAGTTACATTAGAGGGTTTTCGAGCATGAACGGCCTTTTTAAGGTCATACCACAACATCTCAATAGGATTCAGGTCAGGACTTTGGCTAGGCCACTCCAAAGTCTTCATTTTGTTTTTCTTCAGCCATTCGGTGGTGGACTTGCTGGTGTGTTTAGGATCATTGTCCTGCTGCAGAACCCAAGTTCGTTTCAGCTTGAGTACACGAACAGATGGTCGGACATTCTCCTTCAGGATCTCTTGGTAGACAGCAGAATTCATAGTTCCTTTTATCACGGCAAGTCTTCCAGGTCCTGAAGCAGCAAAACAGCCCCAGACCATTACACTACCACCACCATATTTTACTGTTGGTATAATGTTCTTTTTATGAAATGCAGTGTTCCTTCTACGCCAGATATACTTGGACACACACCTTCCAAAGAGTTCCACTTTTGTCTCATCGGTCCACAGAATGTTGTCCCAAAAGTCTTGGGGATCATCAAGATGTGTTGTGGAGAAATTGAGACGAGCGTTGATGTTCTTTTTGCTCAGCAGTGGTTTTCTCCTTGGAACTCTGCCATGCAGGCCATTTTTGCCCAGTCTTTTCCTGATGGTGGAGGCATGAACGCTGACCTTAACTGAGGCAAGTGAGGCCTGCAGTTCCTTGGACGTTGTTGTGGGGTCTTTTGTGACCTCTTGGATGAGTCGTCGCTGCGCTCTTGGGGTAATTTTGGGCGGCCGGCCACTCCTGGGAAGGTTCACCACTGTTCCATGTCTTCGCCATTTGTGGATAATGGCTCTCACTGTGGTTCGCTGGATTCCCAAAGCTTTGGAAATGGCTTTATAACCCTTTCCAGACTGATAGATCTCAATTATTTTCTTTCTCAATTGTTCCTGAATTTCTTTGGGTCTCGGCATGATGTGTAGCTTTTAAGGATCTTCTGGTGGACCTTACTGTGTCAAGCAGCTCCTATTTAAGTGATGTCTTGATTGTGAACAGGTGTGGCAATAATCAGGCCTGGGTGTGGCTAGAGAAATTGAACTCAGGTGTGGACAACCACAGTTATAGTATGTTTTAACAAGGGGGGCAATCACTTTTTCACACATGGCCACGATGGTTTGGATTTTTTTTCACCTTTAATAATAAACACCTTCATTTACAAATTGCATTTTGTGTTTACTTGTGTTGTCCTTGACTATTGTTTAAATTGGTTTGATGTTCCGAAACACTTAAGTGTGACAAACATGCAAAGGAACAGGAAATGAGGAAGGGGGCAAACACTTTTTCACACCACTGTATCTAGTCAGTTGCTGGGACTTGTACTAAGGCCATCCTATGTTTACCGATATTTTCTGTGCTAGTAAGTGAAATTGTTCTAATCTCTCTGAATTGCATGTCATCACTGGAGCAGGGAAAGAGGATCCAATCAAAAGCAGTGTCTCCTCCAGGGGTTGCATTAGAGTTTATATATTGTTTCTTTAAATAAACTTTGTTATGGAGAAAAACTGCTGCAGATACAAAGTATGCGCACCTAGAGGTCCCCCATGATAACGCCCCACCCCCATGTTGAGGGCATGTAACCCTGTATGGTTCATTAGGGGGTGTCACATACTTGTCTCCTACTTTTCCTGGCATGCCTGGCTGCAAGCTCAAATAAGAGTCCACACATGGTGTGGATTTTATTACAAGAAAGTCACCGTGTATTTTTTTTTTTTTTAACAAAGAAAACCAAGCTGGCAGGGAAATGTAAATTACAGGCAATGTAAGTTGTATTACTTTTTGTAATTATCACTTTTGCTGTAATACATTGTATACATGGTACAGGTGCTCCACTTTACAGTCAGGTTTAGGGCATCCTCCAAGCATGTTAATTAAAGAAATTGGACATTTTTAATGTTTAAAATTAAGCATTATTAAAGCAAATATTGTTTTCTTTTTGCATTAATACATATCAATTGTTTAGCAACCCCTTGCCTATTAGCCTTAAAAATGACGAGAATGTATTTGAAAGATTTGGTTCCTATTGACTTTGTGGTCAGCTTGGTTCAAGTGGTTCAGATGGTTCAGCTTAACATTCAAAATTTCAGCACTGTTTAGCAAACTGCTCACGAACTGAACCCAAGTAAGTTCAGATCATCTCTAGTTATTGTTCCCTGAAGTCTGCTGGGAAACTTCTGTAAGTGTTTGTATCCCCTGCAACTCTCATGGGTTCCTTCTACTGACCTCCACATGCACTGATGTGGGAGTCAGTAAGCGAAACAATGTAAGCTGTGGGAAACAAGATGATCATCACTGAATTCCAGACAAACAACTAGATGCATGGTTGAAATACATATATGGGTGCTGTCTTAGCTGTTAAAGGATTTGTATAAATCTAGTTCCGCGATTTACCCTACATTCACACCTATGCATTTTTTAGTGCTTTTGCAGTTTGCAAAAACACAATAAGTTCATTTAACATGGTTTCCTATGGTACTAGTTCACATCTGTGTGTTTTGTGGCGTTGCATTTTTTGGAAAGGGTCGGGACTTTTTTTTTTCCACTAGTTAAGCTATATAGCTTGGTGCTGAAGTCTATGATTGAGCAGGGAAGCAGCAGCAACAGTAGCAGAATGATGGGTGCACCTTTCTGATGAGCATTTTCCTTGTCGTGTACCTACAACACATTTGACTGGTTCCTGGTGCTGCTTCTCACTCTCCTAATCTAGAGTTCTACTGTTTAAGGGTTTGCAAGAGGCTAATACCAAGTCAAATTCAGGTACTTGGTTGCATTTAAAATAAATGTAATTATATTTAAAAGTGTACTTAATAGCCTTAATTGAGGTTTTGTTTTTATACCTGCCTGGAGTTTAGCTTCAATATCTGATACTAACCCACTTTCAAATCACTCCCTTTGTGACAATGGACAATATATATTCACAATTCATAATTTAACATCAGACACATGCAGGCAAAGACTTTCAATATTAAATTTTCCCCCAAAAACCTTTTGCGCTTTGCCAAGCTGTTTTGCATTTCTTCCACAGCAAACAAAATAGCTTAAAGTACTAATTATACACATGTCACAGGCATTTTGCATTTCAACGTAAACTGATTTTAAAAAATAGATGCTGTTGAAAGAATAGTAATTTTTCAGTTTATTGCTCTTGGAGCTAATCTAAATTTGAAGACACTATGGATGGATGTAATGCCAGTAGCAGACATTAGCCCGATTTGGGATCTAGCCTCTGGAAATGGATGTAATTATCACATCTACACTTTACATTTAAAGGATTAAAATTATACTAGTAATAAAGGCACTGCTTAGGGAGGCAAACACAGGAACATTTAGATGTAGAAATTCCCTATTGATGTTTGCCATTGGCTTATTATAGAACATGGCAGACCAGTAATGCAATGTTGAATTAATGTATAAGGCTAACTCCATTCCAGTGAAGTTTATTACGTACGCAATTATACATTGCCAGGTGATCTACTGAATAAGCATGAGTTATATTGAAACTTATTAGCAATGTTGTATTATTTATTGCCGCGTTTAGATAACCATATGTCTACTTTGGGGCTTGCAAATGCAATACTCATTCGGTGTGACTAAACATGCAACCCATTGATGTTTATAGAATATAAATCAGGCTATTTTAAGAATACTGGGGCCCTTTTTTAACAGAACAAAAAATATTCTTCACAATGCATGCATTGCAATACCTGCATTTGGTGATAAAAATAGAAAGAGAGAAAATATTATTATTTAGACCCCTTTCACACTGGGGTGTTTTTCAGGCGTTTTTTCAGGCGCTTTAGCGTTAAAAAAAGCGCCTGTAAAGCCCTTGAAAGAAACCTCATCTGCAGTCCCAATGTGAAAGCCCAAGTGCTTTAAGAGCCCTTTCACAATGTCAGCGCCCTAAAAATGCTCGTAAATCGCCACTTAAACTAGCAGCGCTTTAGCAGTGTTTTTCGAGCGTTATTGGGGCGTTTTTAGCCCCTGCTAGTGGCCAAATAAAGGGTTAAAAGCGCCCACAAAACACAGCTGCCAATAGCGTTTTTCAGGCGCTTTTCAGGCATTTTACAGGCGCTTCCCATTGATTTCAATAGGAAGGGGCGCTTTAGGAGCGTTGTATTCATCGCTCCAAAAGCGCTGCAAAGGGGGGAGTGGCCGGATGTGAGAGGGTGTGAGAGGGAGGAGTGCTTGGAGAGGTGAGAGTGGAGAGGCTTGTGATGTGAGCGGCTCTCCGGTAGACTCCTACCCCGTGCGTTGGCGTTGCACTAGCCGAAGTAAGCTTGCTGGGTGAAAGCTGGAGGACGTCGGGAAGGGCCGAGGAGCCGAGGAACAACGGAAACTTCCGGAAACGGCCGAGCATTGCCGAATACTGCCGACCACTGTCGAGCCCCGTCGAGCCCCGTCGAGGTACCCGGAAGCAGTGAGAGACGGACGGGTCCCGGGGTGAACGAACAGGAAGACAGAGCTGTATGGTCCCGAACAGCACCCGCGGAGAGGGCGGAGAGAGGCTGGGGAGAGGAGACACATCTTCAGGGAAAGTGCTTGTGTGAAACCTGGCACCTGAGACCCTCTAGGGACGGCATCGAGACACGAGGCATGAGGCATGAGGCATGAGGTATGAGAAATAGCTGTGGGGGGTAGAAGAACAGTAAGGTGGAGAGATAAAGGACTGATTACTGTGATTCGAAAAATTTCCCCCCTGTATAAGCTAAGGACTGATGCTGTAATTATTTCTCGAGCATGCCATATACAGGACTATTTATATATGTATTTGAAAACCTTGGTTGCCCCCTCATACAATAGTGGCCTCAGGAACACTAGTGACCCCTTTTTTTTTGTTTCCCCTCCTCCTCCCCCCCTCCCCCTGCAAAGTAAGAGACTGGTGCCTTCTTTTTCTTGGGAGGACGATGGAAAGCTGACTTGACTATACATACTTGGTACACCCAGGGTAGGAGGCCTCCCCCCCCCCTCTTTTTCATCATCCCTACTCCTCGGCTATAAGCTCTAAATATAAGCTTGACCTGCTGATACCGCCTGTTTATACATATAGAGACTCCTAGTAAGATGTCAAGACGGCGGGGAGAGGAGCAGGCAGCACAGGAAAACGGGGGGGCTCAACAGCTTCGCTCCTCTAAGGAAAAGACTGCCCAGGCAGCACAGGCTGCTGCAACTAAGTTAGAACGGTATGCCCGCACCCCAGGTCAGTCCCCGGGGAAGGGGGAACAGCTGACACAGACACTGCAACAGATGCAGTCACTGCAAGTAAAAACTCACCAGGGGGGGGCGGTGGACAGGAAGAGCCAAGGACACACAGGCCCAGCTATGGTCGCGGTATCAGGTCAAAAGAGCGCAAGTAGGCGCCAGGGGGTGGCTCAGAGTGAAAGTGATGCTGGCACCGGGAGTAGCCCTATGACTGAGGAGGACCCCACACTAAGGGACGTTCTGCAAGCTGTCAATGTGTGTAAAACCTCGCTGGGAGAACTTTGTGGGCAATTTAAAAACATGCAGGAGGAACTGTCATTGATTAGGCAGGATATACAGAGAACAGGGGAAAGAATGGAAGAATTGGAGACAAGGGTAAGTCAAATGGAAGATGACTTACACCCACTGAGAGAAGAGGTCAAAAACATGCGAAAGCAACAGCATAATCATAACACCGGTATGGATGAAATAGAAAATAGGCTTCGGAGGGATAACATCAGGCTGCTGGGGCTACCCGAGAGATGTGAAGGCTCCGAACAGATAAAGTTCTTAGAATCCTGGTTTAGTGAACTATTTGGAAGAGAGAGTTTTTCATCTTTTTTCTCTATAGAACGGGCCCACCGAGTCCCCTTTAAAGCTCCTCCCCCCGGGGGGCGCCCTAGACCTATGATCCTGAAATTCTTTAATTACAATGACAAGGTGACTCTGATGCGCAAGGCGAGAGAGATGGGCAACATCACATATAATGGAGCAAGGATCTCTCTGTACCCAGATTACTCACTGGAATTGCAGAGGCGAAGAGCCGAATTTTTGGAAGTCAAACGTACTTTACGGACTCATAAGATTACGTATGCACTTTTATATCCTGCACGGTTGAGAATAACAGCGCTTGGTGGTACCCAGTTGTTTGATTTTCCAGCGGAAGTAATTTCATGGCTGGAAGCAAATAAGGGATTATTGTAGAGTGCAAATAAGTTGGGGGGTGGTGGGGGTTTGAGATAATAACGCACGGGGGGGGGAGAGTCGGGGGGGTGGAGGGTTTAATTGGGGTTTGAATCTAGGATGGACAGGGTGAAAGGGGAAGAGGATAATCATTTATTTTTTTTCTTTGATGTTTTCGCTTTCACTTTTATTCACTTCTGTATGAGGGAAAAGTGGTATGAGAATAGGAAGTTGGAGGAGGAGAGGGATAGAAGAGATGAATGTTTAAAGGTCACGTGTAATCCCCTAGGGGAACACCTAGGTAGGTGGAGGATGGGGGGGGGGTGGTCGGGCGGAGGGAGAGGGGGGAGAGGGGGGAGGGGGGGGGAGAGGGGGGAGAGGGGGGGGGGGGAAAGGATCAAAAAAGTCTGGAAAACCACAACAGTGTTAATGTTGAAGTTAATATAGTTTGCACACAGATATCAATTCAAAAGGGAAATCACGGGATTTATTATAAAAGAGGAAGGAAATTTGTAAGAATCTTCACTTTAAGTGAGAGTAGAATTAGTACAAGGGGAATGAAACACTACAGGGGCTTCTCCCCGATAATTTATGTGTTCGCACTTTGGTTGTTTTTCAATAATTTTGTTACTGTTCTTACACTGAGTGATGCAGGATAAAATACTTAATATAGCCTCTTGGAATGTTAGGGGCCTGGGTAGTCCAGTTAAAAGAGCGGTAGTCCTCTCCATGCTGGAGAGATATGGGATTGGACTAGCCTGCCTGCAGGAGACACATTTAACTAAGATAACAACATCGCAACTTAAAAACAGGAGGTATCAGGCTCAGTACCACTCTACTCACACTTCCTACTCGAGGGGAGTGAGTGTGATGATAGGAGCTGGGGTGAGATTCTCCTGCAGGCAGGCTAGTATTGATGAATTGGGTCGCTACGTTTTTCTGTATTGCACCTTGGAGGATAGATTGTATGTTCTGGCCGGGGTTTATATACCGCCCCCGTTTAAAAGGGAGGTGGTGTACAGGCTCACAAATTTTTTGGTAGACAAGGAGGATGTACCAGTCATAATAATGGGAGACTTCAATGAAGTGCTTGATTGTCGGATAGACAGATTCCCAATTAGGTCTCAGGGGGTAGGGATAACGAGACTAAGCCAATTCTTGAAGGAGATTGGATTAATGGATTTGTGGAGGGTGAGGAACGCGAACACTAAGCAATACTCTTGCTGTTCGAGCTCGTACTCAACACTCTCCAGGATAGACTTGGTATTAGGGAATGAAGAAGCACTACAAAATGTGAGGAAGATCGAGTATATGCCCAGAGGGATATCGGACCACTCGCCTTTGATAATAGCATTGAGTACTGGTAGGAGGGAAGAGAGGACGGGGAGTTGGAGAATTAGTCCATTTTGGCTCGAGTTAATGAAAGATGTAGAAGAAGTTTTAAAGAAATTAAAAGAATTTATAATGTTTAACAAAAAAACAGCCCCAATTGATATAACCTGGGATGCATTAAAAGCATTTGTTAGAGGAATACTGATTCAACAGGTGGTTAAAATCAAACAAAAATCTAGAAGCTGGGAGGAAAGAATCAGGAAAGAAGTAATAGAGGCAGAGGTTAACTATGTTAAGGATCCAACACCTGAGAAACAGGTAATATGGTTAAATAAACAACAAGGGTATAAATCTGTGATTATAAAAAGAGAAGAAAATAAACGCATCTTTCAGAAACAGTGTAGCTTTGGAGATGGAGAGGGGGTAGGGAGAATGTTGGCTCGCCTTGTGAAAGCCAACTCCCCCCCCTCCTCCATCTCAATGATTAAGTCCATGGATGGGACAGTTACCACCAATGGGAAGGAGATAGTTGAGATCTTTAGGGCTTATTATGAGGATTTATATAGAACACGGGATCAAAGGAAGGAAGAAGATATGTTAGCCTTCCTGGAGAAAGCGATGCCCCCAACCCTTACCCAAGAAGAGAGAGAGGATTTAGAGGCCCCTATAACTTTAGGTGAACTACGCCAGGCAGTGGCCGGAATGGCCTCCCAAAAATCCCCAGGACCAGATGGGCTCCCAGTGGAGGTATACAAGAAGTACAGCGAGATCTTACTTCCGGAGTTGCTCAGAACGTTGGAAGGGGCAAAATTGGCGGGGAGATTACCTGCATCTATGATGGAGGCGATTATTATCGTGATTCCTAAAGAAGGGAAGGATCCCCGGGATGTAGCGTCATATAGGCCAATATCGCTTTTATGCTCTGATATCAAAATATTAGCCAAAGTGCTCTCTAATAGACTGAATAAAGTAATTAATAGGCTTATACACCCGGATCAGACGGGATTTATAAAGGGTAGATCAACTAGTATGAACATAAGAAGGGCATTCTTGAATATACAAACCCCAGCGGAGAGAGGAGGTTCAAGGGCCATTTTGTCCTTAGACATGGCTAAGGCTTTTGATAGTTTAGAGTGGAGGTACCTATGGCGCATCCTGGAAGGGTGTGGATTTGGACCCATATTTATAGGGTGGATTAAAATGATGTATGGAGCACCTAGCGCAAAAATAAGGATTAATGGGAATCAGTCCGGAAAACTTGAAATGAGCAGAGGCACGAGACAGGGATGTCCACTCTCCCCGTTGCTCTTTGCGCTGGCGATGGAGCCGCTGGCAATAGCCGTCAGGTCACATCCTGAGATAACTGGGTTTCAAAGGGGGGGAGGTAGAGAGGAGAGGATCGCCCTATATGCGGACGATGTTCTCCTCTTTTTGGGAGATACTGGGCAATCGCTTGAGAAAGTAATCAAAGTGGTAGAAAAGTTTGGAGGCTTTACGGGGTTATTAATAAACTGGGGGAAATCAGAACTGCTCCAGGTTGATGGCCTGAGGGATGTGACCGCATCAGGGATTCCACAAATGGAGGTAGTAGTGGCATTGAAATATCTAGGCATATATTTAACATCAGATGTTAGCCAATATGTGGATAGGAATGTGGGCCCGTTGTTGAGCAAATTTAAGAAGAACTGCGACGCCTGGAGTCGGCTTCCCCTGTCAGCGGCAGGCCGATGCAGTCTAATCAAGATGATATGGCTGCCACAATTGTTATACATACTGCATAACGCACCAGTTTGGATTTGTAAGAAGTGGTTTAGAAAAATTGAAACTCTCTTCCGGGAGTTAATTTGGAAAAAGGGAAAGGCGAGAATTCGGCTGCAGGCGTTGCAGTTACCAACAGATAGAGGGGGAGCGGCGGTGCCCAGCCCTAGGAACTACTACCTAGCAGCACAGCTACAACACATGGTGGATAGCAATCAGAAAGAGGTGGGTAATTTAAATAGGGGGGGGAGGTTGATAGAAACCCCGCATGAAACCCTGACTGATGCTTTAGAGGCGAATTCCTTTAAGTATAAGGTCCCTACAATAGTAATGATGCGGAAAATATGGATAACGGTAAAAAAACGGACAGGATGCAGGGAATGGTCAGAATACACGCCCCTATGGGATAATAAGAACTTGCAGGAGGTATTGTCAGTAGGAAAAATTAATGTATGGGAGAGGAAAGGGATAACAAGACTGGGTCAACTATATGAGGATGGAACTCTGAAGTCATTTATGGACTTAAAAGAGGAATATAGCATACCCCAACAGACATTTTTCCGATATTTACAAATCAGGCATGCCCTGGAAGCACAATTTGGCTCCCAGACACCTGTACTGGACAGGACATCACTAGCACAGAAGATAAACTCGATGGATAAGTCCAGGGGGTTTATCTCGGCCATGTATGAATCATTATGTAAAAATCCTAATGGGGAAACCGACCTGGTTAAACAAAAGGAGAAATGGGAGGAAGACATAGGTGTAATGTCTGATGAACAGTGGAAGAGAGTATTGGAGCTTGGGCCACTAACCTCAATTTCCCCATCACAAAAAATATCGCATTTAATGTTGATACACCGAGCCTATTTTACCCCCAAAAAGCTGTTTAGGTTCGGTAAGAGGACAGATGCTAATTGTCCTAGATGTGGTGGCTTTGGAGACCTCATACACATGGTGTGGAGGTGTCCAAAGCTATTCCGGTACTGGGAGGAAATAGTTGAAACTATAAACAGAATATTTGGGACAAAGCTGGACCTAGATCCAGGTACATGTATACTGGGTTATAGGAGAAACCGGGGGGAAGGGTGGAATATAACAACTGTAATTACACGATGTTTGTTTCAAGCGCGGAAGTTGATAGCGCAAAGGTGGCAGGCGACGGAAGCACCCCTATTGAGTGATTGGACCCAAGTTATCAATGAGCTGGTGTGGAAGGAAAGAACGGTATATATACGTAGGGGAAACCTCAAAGGGTTTGAGAAAATATGGGCCCCTTGGTGGAAGGGAATGGAGCACCCAATGGATTAATACTACCGCACGAGGATAGGAGTAGAAAGAGGTTAATACCTATTAATAGCTGAGTCCCGAAATAGTGACAGTTATGGAGACTGTGTGATGTTTAACTGGTATAGAGGTGGGATAGGGGGGAGGGGGAAGGAAGGGAGGGTTAGGGAGATAAGAAACTGGACATGCTAGATAGCAAACCTTATTGTATTATGTTTTTTTACTTGTGTTTTTATGAAGTGTACGGTTGTTTAAAATACATCTGGATATTGTTATGATAAATTGAAATAATAAATAAAGAGAAATTAATTAAAAAAAAAAAAAAAAAAAAAGCGCTGCAAAGAAGCTGCTTGCAGGACTTTTTTTGACGCCATGCCAGTGCAGCGCCTCAGTGTGAAAGCACTCGGGCTTTTACATTGGGATTGCAGTTGCAGCTTCTTTCAGGTGCTTTTTTTTAAAGCTAAAGCGCCTGAAAACGCCCCAGTGTAAAAGGGATCTCAGTGTGAAAGCACTCGGGCTTTTACATTGGGATTGCAGTTGCGGCTTCTTTCAGGCGCCTTTTTTAACGCTAAAGCGCATGAAAAACGCCTGAGAAAACGCCCCAGTGTGAAAGAGGTCTTAAAGTTAAAAGTGTTTGATGCATTAAATCTGATCATATACAAGCAAATGCTCTGCATTGTTATGCCCTATACACATGGTCAGACTTTCCAATGGAAAATGTGCGATTGGACTGTGTTATCGGAAATTCCGATCGTGTGTGGGCTCCATCTGACTTTTTCCGTCTGAATTTCTGACGTGCAAAGTTTGAAATCTGGATCTAAAATTTTCCAACAAAATCCGATCATTTAAATTCCGTGTGTGTAGACAATTCCAACGCACAAAGTGCCACATATGCTCAGAATAAATTGCGAGATGAAAGCTATTGGCTACTGGCCTCTTTCTAGTCCCGTCGTACATGTTTTACGTCACCTCGTTCTGAACGATTGGATTTTCCGACAACTTTATGCGACTGTGCGTGTGCAAGACAAGTTTGGGCCAAAATCCATTGGAAAAAAATCTGACAGATTTTGTCTCACGGAGTGTCCGACCGTGTGTACAGGGCATTACAGGAAGTAAATGGGGAGGCCAATGCCACCTTTCCTTTTGGGCTTTATTAATTGGTCATATGACATTCTCGGGCGTCTCTGTTTCCAAAGAAATTGTATGCATAGACATTTGTGATCCTGGAAGAAAGAGGAAGGAATCTTAATGGGAAGTGTTTGAAGCATGTATGTATAAGCATGTATAAGATGCAGGGAAGGATGTTCATCTTTAAAATGGCTGCATGGCCAAACCAGGAAAATTGGGGTTTGTTCCAATTACAGAGGTCTTCAGTGAAAGTCTTGAGAATGAGTAAGAAGTTCTTTGCAAAGAGACATGAAAGGTTTGTTGTTATATGAACACCAAGGTATTTTATATCATTGCGTTTCCAAAGGAAAGGAAAGTTATTCTGGAATTGAGCCAATGTGTCTTGAGGTAGGGATATATTGAGAGCATGATATTTATTAAAATTTATTTTAAAATTGGACAAGCGTTGGAAAAGTTCAAAGTCTTTTAACAGGTTTGGGAATGATAGCAGTGGTTCCTTTAGGATTAACAGAATATCATCTGTGAACGCTGCTAATTTGTATGTGTCGATCTGCGATCACACAGCGCGGGGACATCGCTGGATCCAGGGGACAAGGTAAGTAACCTCTCCCTGTATCCAGAGATGCGATCCCGAGTCTGGCTCGGGGTTACCACTTATGATAGTGAAATCCCAACCCGAGCCAGACTCGGGATCACCGCCAGGGAGGTTAATAGCCTGGTCTTTCATTATTAAGGAAGGCAAAAGAGGTAGCTTGCGATTAGCTAAGATTTTGGTGAAAAGTTTTCAAAGTCAATAGGGAAATCAGCCTGTAATTACTTACAGATGTAGCATCCTTATCTTCCTTCAGTATGATGTGATGTGTGCTTCTAGTAATCTGTGGAAGGGAAGGGTGAAAGAGGAAAGGGAATTAAAAGCCGTAAGAAAGGGAGTAGAAAGCATCTCTGTGAAAGATTTAAAGTATGTCTGGACCAGGACTTTAGTTGTTTGATCGCTCTTTTAAGTTCATCTTCCGAGATGGGACTTTCTAGGTGGATAGCATCATCTCCATCAATGGGTTTAGGGCAATATTTCCTGAGGGAAGTTCGCATGTCATGCCCGGTGTGTGTCATTGACTGTTTATGGAGATTGTACAAGTCAGCGTAGCATCTCAAATTGGGAGGCTATGTCCAGTGAGGCGACATAAGGTCTACCCTGGGAATCTTTGACAGTGTGGCAATTAGAACTAGGATGAGCGGTAATGAATATTCTTTTTCATGAAACAGCCCAGTAGGAGGTTCCTGGCTGCTGTGCATTCTGGGAAGGGGTATTTATTGGCAGATGCCATGTGCTCTAGTCAGTTCTTACCTCAGGGCCCTAATGGCCTGAGGCTGTATCGCTGCATCTTCTGCAGTAGGCCCAGGAGCCTATCTGGGGCCTACTACTCCTGAGGTGGTCATTAGGCTGTCTTGCCTAAGTGGAAGAAGCCAAAACAAGCTGAGGAGATCCAGGGGAGGAACCTTGCTGGAGAGAGCCAGGATGAAGGCTGGTCTCTCAGAAGGGCCTGGTAACTCATTTGGAGGATGCACCTATATCTAACTACTTTTACAGTACCACTGGGTCGGCTTAAAGGTTCTGGTACTGTCAAGCTGTTCTACAATCTAATCAAGGTAACACGCTCCTGTCTGCTAAGTCTGTGAGAGAGGCTTATCCAGACATCTTACTGGTTGCTAGGTCTGTGTGAGAGACCTACCCAGTTATTCAAGATCTGCTAAAAGAAAGCTGTTTTGTCCTTTGATTCAAGGAGGCTGTAAAAAAAATATGTTTTTAAAAATTTTTAAAAATTCAACATTTTGAAGAGCTTCCTTAACCCTTGTCTCTGAAAGTCACTTCAATATCATCTTCCTCATTGACTGCAGTGTATTTTGCCAAAGTGGAAAATTTCTCCAAAATGTCCTGATTTGTTTTCTACTGAGAAGTTACATTATTTACTGGGATATATTCAATATAGATACAAAAAAATTACAACAAATGATTTTTTTTACTAAATGAAAACAAAAGATTAAAATTAATGCTGTCACAGCATCAAAAATCTAATTATACAGATTAAATACAGATTAAAATAATATCAGACTTTTACATAAGTCTAATCTTCTACTATGTTATCTAACTTTAATAATTAATAGACACTCTTGTGTATAGCCTTAATCAGATAATTCTAAATCTGGTTAGGCAGACATACCAAAAAAATTATAATGTTAAAGCAAACAGAAAAAAATCCTTACACCTAACCAAGTTGATGTAGGAAATACCTGTGCACACTGCCTGATGATGATCCAAATAGATTTAGGAGGACCTCAGAGGAAGTATTGTTTGGTCTCATGAAATCAAAAGCAATACAAAAAGTCTTCTGTCCCACCTATATGTATTTTTTTTGGTGCCAGCAGTCAGCAGATGACCATACTGTTAAGGCAGAATGGGAGAGATTTACTAAAACTGGTGCCCTTAGACCCCTTTCACACTGACAGCTGTATAGCGCCTGAAAAAAGCGACTCCTATAACTCCAGTGTAAAAGCCCGAGGGCTTTCACACTGGAGCGGTGCGCTGGCAGGGCTTCACAAAAAGTCCTGCCAGCAGCTTATTTGGAGCGGCGAAGGAGCGGTGAACTCACCGCTGCTGCACCGCTCCTCCCCATTAAAATCAATTGGGCAGCGCTGTGATACTGCCAGCAAAACGCTGCTCTGGCGGAATTTTGTGGGTGGATTTAATAGTGCCACTAAAATGATGGTAAAGCAGCTCAGTATGAAAGCAGCCTTATGCCCCATACACACGGTCGGAATTTCCGATTGGAAAAAGTCAGATCGGATTATGTTGTCGGAAAACCCGATCGTGTGTGGGCTCTATCGGACTTTTTCTGTCGGAATTTCCGACAGAAAATTTTGAGAACTGGATCTAAAATTTTCCGACAACAAAATCTGATCTGACTTTTTCTGATCGTGTGTTGAGAATTCCAATGCACAAAGTGGCATGCATGCTCAGAAAAAATTTGTAGACGAAAGCTATTGGCTACTGGCCTCTATGTCATAGACCTCATTCCAAACGATCAGATTTTCTGACAACTTTGTGCGACCGTATGTATGCAAGACAAGTTTCGGCCAAAATCCGTCTGAAAAAATCCGATGGATTTTGTGGTCGGAATGTCCGACCGTGTGTATGGAGTATTAGAATCTGGTGCAGTGGTGCATGGTAACCAATCAGCTTCTAACTTCAGCTTGTTTAATTAAGCTTTGACAATAACACTGGGAAGCCAATTGGTTTCTATGCAGAGCAGCACCAGATTTGTTACTCTCCAGTTTTAGTTAATAACCCTGAGTCTTTGCAGGTTTGTCAATGCATAATGCATTTGAAACAGAACAAAAAGCATTGTTGAAGATTTGAAGTTCAAAAAATAATGCCTCACTAGTTTGTGTTTTGCTCTTATGGGGTGCAGAAATTGTTTTGATGCATACCAGCCTGTCTAATGACAGAAGCAACTCCTAAGAGCCAGTTCACAAAGGGAGCGACTCAGATCCGACTTCAGGTCGCCCCTAGTCGCCTCAGGTCTGACAACATGTAAAAATCAATGTAAGTGAATGAGAGCCGTCTTAATGCACACTACTGAAGTCGCTCCGACTTCAGAAAAGGTTCCTGTACTACTTCAATCCGACTTGTAGGAGACTGGTACCCGTTGATTTCAATGGAGGTCGCCTACAAGTTGGATCTCTGTCTATACGGAGGCGACTCACACGGAATTATCAGCTCTGAAGGGGGAACTCCACGCCAAATTTATGAAAATTCCCCCTCCGAGAGCATACCAGGCCCTTAGGTCTGGTATGGATTCTAAGGGGAACCCCCTACGCCGAAAAAATGGTATGGGGGTCCCCCCCAGATCCATACCAGATGGTGACAGCGGCGACAGAAGACCGGGCCACCGCCTGTAAAAGAGCTAGAAGAAGGCGTGGTGGCCCGGCAAGAAGAACCGAAGAGGGGGACAAGACCCCCAAGGTCGGAAGAAGAGGGCGGCGGCGAAGAAGAAAGCCGGGCTCCTCCGCTAGCAAAAGAGCTAACAGAAGATAACGGAGGAGTCAAGCGAGAAGACCCCCAAAGACGGAAGACCCCTGGAGCTGTGCAATAAACTATTTTAACCCTTGTGTGTTGTGTTTTTTTTTACTTTTTTTACAGGTGAATGGGTAGGGGTACATTGTATCCCTGCTCATTCACATAGGGTGGGGGGCCGGTATCCGGGGCCCCCTTATTAAAGGGGGCTCCCGTATTCCGATAAGCCCCCCCGCCCGCAGACCCCGACAACCAACGGCCAGGGTTGTCGGGAAGAGGCCCTTGTCCTCATCAACATAGGGACAAGGTGCTTTGGGGTGGGGGGGCGCGCGGCTCCCCCTTCCCCAAGGCTCCCCCCATGTTGAGGGCACACGGCCTGGTATGGCTCAGGAGGGGGGGCTCCCTCGTCCCCACCCCCTTTCCTGGCCGGCCGGGTAGCGTGCTCGAATAAGGGTCTGGTATGGATATGGGGGGACCCCCACACCATTTTTTCGGCGTAGGGTGTTCCCCTTAAAATCCATACCAGACCTAAGGGCCTGGTATGCTCTCGGAGGGGGAACCCACGCCAATTTTTTTTCATAAATTTGCAGTGGAGTTTCCCCTTCAGAGCTCATTCACTGATTGGCCACGGCAAAAGTCGCCTGGCCTGGGGCGACTTAAAGTCGTGTTATAAGTCGCCCCAGGTCATGTTCAAGTCATCTCCAAGTTGCCTCACAAAGTCGTCCTGGAAGTCGCTGTGTGAACCGGCTCTCAAGGGCTGGTTGCAAGCACTGTGTATCCACAAATGAATTACCCATTTTAGCAGCATATTGCAGCATATTGCTGTTAGCAATCAAAGTAACCTGGTTGTGGTCTGGGACCTTTTCTGAACTCTACAAATGCAAGAGCATGTTATGAAATACTTAAACAGGTTAAAGAGAATGCCTGTGATAACATCTGGGTCAATCAGGCTACCAGCAGAAAAAAATCAAGAGTTATTTTCACTCTTGACTTTGTAGAAAGTGATATGTTTAGAGATCACTGTGGAAGTAATGCTTCCTAGATGGATTCCAGAATCCTACAGTGAACTGTCAGGAAATATATTCTGAGTTTTACACAGGGTGGATCCGCTTGACCACCAGGGATCGATCCGTTGATCCCTGCTGAGCAGGCGGATGACAAGTCTGTCTCTGCTCACTGGGCAGGGACAGACCTGTCAGAGCCCCGCTGTTCTCTATGGGAAGACTTTATGAAAACGGACAGCATGTGCATTTTCATCCAATCCCATCCGATCTGCTGGACAGATGGCAAACGTATGGCCATCTGTCTGTTTTCAGTGGATCTTGTTTGATTGGATGGCAGGTGAGTGTCAGCGGACACATCTCCGCTGACATCTGCCTGCCCATACATGTCAATGGGCGACCTGCTCAGATCTGCCTGAAAAACAGACAGGCGAATCTTTGCGGGTCAATCGTGTGAAAGGGGCCTTATAGTTAAAAACAAGTTGAGTGATGCAATGTGAAAGTGATTGGCTGAGATCATTTCTAGTATAGGAGTTTCCAGTTTAAATGTCTAAATTCTAAATGGGGAATTGTAAATGTTATTCCTCTCTGGATACACCTTTCAGTGGGTAAGATTTTTTACCTGATTCTTACAGACCTACAATAATTCAGGGATCAGGATAATAGGTTTGATCATGGACTAAGAGCTAAATGGATTTTAAAAAACTGGCTTGTTTGTAAAAAATATTCTTTCTTGCTTCTTTTAACTGTTTTCAAATTTTACATTTTATTCCTAAAACTATTTTAACAAAGTTCAATTCACATAAATAAGTTTCCTCTTATGAGCAAAGATTCTGGAGTCCAAGACTGCGGTGTAAAAAAATAATAATGGTATATCATTCCCAATAAAGCTTTGTATATATTATGTTTGGATTGTCCTTTATGTACATGTTTTTCTGGATTGGAATAAACATTGTTAAGTTATTGTTCCAAATAATTTTATGTACTACATAATGCTTGTGCATCCTGGTACCTGCCATTGATTTTCACTACCTACAGCTGCAGGCAATCTGGGAAATAATAAGAGGGGCAGTAAAAAAGTTAACAAACCATTGCATATAGGACAATGCATTAGTTTTTCATCTATTTTCATATTATTGGGTAATCTATTGTACTTTATTACCATATATGAAAAGGAAAAATCATTTCAAACATGAGTATATCAATAGTAAAGAGAAATATGAATTTGTTCGCTGTTACAGTGACAGGTGAAAAGTTTGATTAAAATGGGTATAAAATAAGGTGTAGGTGTAACACATAAAAACCATAATTTATTGACTTTTAATGTATAAGGAATCTATAAATGCAGGAACTATGGCTGCAGTTGTTAAATCGTGTCTAAATCCAAAAACAAAAAGTATTAAATTTCAGCCTATTAGGCATGTCGTGTAAGGCTGTTTACACAATATCGCAATATTCTAAGCCAAAAAAAGGAAATCTTTTCCATAAAGAAATAATCCTAGCAGAGGTATTTTAGCAAAAAAGTGGTGTTTTCAGGCTTCAGTCATTATAAACCAGTTAGCCATGTATAGCTACATACCTTCCTCTGTTTTTGGAGGTCTCTTTTTAGTCTACAAGATCTGCTTATTATAGCAAAAAAAAAGTTCTCCCTATGTTCAGGAGTCAACGCTAGCCCATGTAAACATCATGATCTGAGCCAGTGAAAACACTTTAACACCAGTTCAGCAATGACAATTAATGCAGCCGTCCGGAGATTTTACATCAGTAAAAGGAGATCCGGAGCTCACATTCAAATCATACCATACAGAAAATAATCTTATATTATGCATGTTTATTATGCATGTTTAGCAGTCTTGGACCTTGGGCATGCCACACACCCTGCCCCTTCTTCTTCCCCACAGCTCTATGGCCCCATTCACCTACAAAATGACAGCTGGAATCTTGATGCTTCTGTTTAAAATTGTCACTAGCAGGACAGTATCTTCTTGAATACAATGTGCACTTTTATCCAAAGTTAGTATCAAAAGTTTGTTGTTTTAAAACAAACCAAGGTAAAAAGGGGAAAAATTGCATATTTTGTCTTTTGTCTATAGAATGCATGGAAAATAAAATATTTTTGCAAGACATTACCAAGAGAAATTCTTGTTTGTACAAAAAGTATTTATAGGTATTACTTTTTTATCCTATGTATTTATAACGTTATTACCAAATACATAGAACAGCAGCTAAAATGTAAAAATGTTATTTTAATTAATTTCTGCTAAACAAATTTAAAAAAAAGACCGAAAATTTTGAAAAAAATTTTTGTTTCTGTTACAATATTTTGTAAATAAGTAAGTTTTCTCCTTCACAGATGGGCACTGATGGGGCTGCACTGACAGGCACTGATAAGGCAGCACTGATGGGAACCAATGAGGTGGCACTGATGAGGTGGCATTGATGGGCACTGATGATGGGCACTAATATGCGGCACTGATGGGGCACTGATAGGCGGCACTGATGGGCACTGATAGGTGGCACTGATATGCAGCACTGATGGGTACACATAGGTGTCACTGATGGGCACTGATAGGCGGCATGGATGGGCACTGATAGGTGCCACGGATGGGCACTGATGGGCAATGATAGGTGATGTACACTAATCGATGGTACTGATGGATGCCAACCAGTGCCAAACAATAATGCCTGCCAGCCAGTGATGGCAATTGTGGGCACTGATTGGCATTCATTGTGGGCATTGATTGGCATCCCTGGTGGTCTAGGGTGGCATACCTGGTGGTGGTTAGTGGTGGCATCCCTGGTGGTCCTGGTGGTCCATTGTGGTCATCCTCGGGGGGCTGCACTGATAAACAATAAGCACAGACCCCCCTGTCAGAGGAGCAGCCGAACAGCTCTCCTCTACTCGCATCTGACAGAGGCGAGTGAGGAAAAGCCGATCAACAGCTCTTCCTGTTTACATCGTGATCAGCCCTGATTGGACACGGCTGATCACATGGTAAAGAGTCTCTGTCAGAGACTCTTTGCCTAGATCAGAGTTGCGGTGTGTCAGACTGACACGCTGAAACAACGATCACCGCAATGCGCATCCCTGATATCCTGATGACATCATGTGATGTCAGGTCAGGATATCCCAACCACTTTGCTGACATCATATTGCTATATAGCAGGCGGCAAGTGGTTAAATTTTCTTCTTCTTTTTTTTTTTAGAAATACCTAAAATGATTTTAACATCATTATATGTATTTAAAAGCAAAAATATATTTATGAAAATTTAAATGTATGCCAGATATATGTTTATATTATATCTGTGTTTAAGTTTAAATTCACAAGTTTAATGTTATTGGTCATTCTGGATTAGCCAAGCACAAAATAGCATACCTCTTCTCTGTGGCTTCACACGTGTGATTTGCTGCTAAACCACAGCCATGACACTATCTTGATAATTACATAAAAAAAAAAATTTAGGCTATACTACCAACAGCTTGCAGACAACTGGTTCTTGGCCCTTCAATTTTTATGGTGAAATTTCACTGCTGGGTAGAGGAGCCAAAAGTTACGCTATCTCCTACTCACATTACAAGATACAATGACACTTCCCACAGCGTGGAGCAATCTCTCTAATACCTTTTTAGAAAGTAGAATAGGCTTTAGAAAAAGAGCAAATGTATACTCTAAGCCCTTGTACACACGGTCGGACATTCCGACGGAAAATGTCCGATCGGACCGTGTTGTCGGATAATTCGACTGTGTGTGGGCTCCATCGGACTGTTTCCGTCGGAATATCCGACGGACAAAGTTTTAGAGCTGGGCTATAAAACTTTCCAACAACATGATCTGATCGGACTTTGTCCGATTGTGTGTAGAGAATTCATATCGGACAAAGTTCCACGCATGCTCAGATCAAATTCCTAGACCAAAGCTATTGGCTACTAGCCTGAACCTAGTCCCGTCCTAACGAAATAACGTCATCATGTTACGTACGATTGGATTTTCCGACAACTTTGTCCGACCATGTGTATGCAACACAAGTTTCGGACAAAATCCGACAGATTTTGTTGTCGGAATGTCCGACCGTGTGTACAAGGGCTAAGACTTCAACAGGTTTATCCTGACAAATATACTCTTTAAGCCAGGTAAACACTATTTGCTAAAGGGAGCAAAGGTTTTCACAAAGCATGATTTGAGAGGAGCATACAAACTCGTGAGGATCTAGGAGGGCGACGAATGGAAAACTGCATTTAATACCAGAACAGGCCATTGTGAGTACCTCGTAAAGGCCATTTGGCCTTTGCAACGCTCTGGCAGTTTTCCAGGAATTTGTCAACAATGTCCTCTGAGTTTTGTTGCAGCTATATGTGGTGGTTTATCTCAACGATATCCTAATTTTTTCAAAGTCCCTAGAGAGCCATCGCACAGATGTCTTTCGTGTGCTTTAGAAGCTGAGAAAGAACAATCTATATTGCATATTGGAGAAGTGTAAGTTCCATCATGAACAGATTAACTTCCTGGGTTATGAAATTTCCACTGCCGGTTTTTCGATGGACCTAGAGCAACTTTCAGCAGTACTACAGTGGCCCAGACTCATGGGTATACGTCCTCTGCAATATTTTGTTGACTTTGCCAATTATTATCGAAAGTTTATTCGTAACTTCTTGTCTCTGGTCAAGCCCCTGACTGATATGACCAGAAAGGACGGTAATCCACAGAGTTGGTATCCAGAGTCCATTAAGGCCTTTGAGAGTCTCCTGTATTGGCACATCCTGATCCTACGTTACCTTTTATCCTTGAGGTTGATGCTTCTGAGACTGGAGTTGATGTCCTTCTTTCTCCACGTCCTACCTCTGAGAGCGCTATGCATTCTTGTGGCTACTTTTCCAAGAAATTGTCATCTGAGGAATGCAATTACGAGATTGGGGACAGAGAGTTGTTAGCGATCATTTTAGTCCTTAAAGAATGGAGGCATCTTCTCGAAGGTACCGGTTCTCATTCTTACTGACCATAAGAATCTCACATTTTTGTCTGATGCTAAATACCTCTCTCCTAGAAGGGTGCGATGGGCTCTTTTCTTGTCAAGTTTCAATTACATTGTCTCATTCTTACCCGGTACTAAGAATTTCAGGGCTGACGCTTTGTCGCGACAACTTTTCTCCACTTCCAAGATGAAATCGGTTCCTGTTCCTGTGATTCCTCCTGACTGTATTCTGGCTATGGTTCGCACCAGTCTCACTTCTCCTTTGGGTGACAAAATTCTTGCTGTTTAGGTCCATTCTCCTCCTGAGAAACCTTGTGACCGCTGCTTTGTTCCTGAGAGTCTCCATACTGCAGTGCTCCAGACTTACCATTCTCCCAAGGCTACTGACCACCCAGGGAAGAATCAACTCTTGTGGACCATTTCCCAACAATTCTGGTGGCCTAGCCTACATGCTGATGTAGCCACTTCGTAGCTGCTTATTCCTTGTTCGCTCAGAGTAAGGCACATTCCAGTGGGCCTCCTACAACCCATACCCAATGGAGAGAGGCCTTGGACCCACCTGTCCATGGATTTCATTGTGGAGGGGCCCAACTCTTAGGGCAACACAGTTATCATTATGATTTTTGATCGGTTCTCGAAGATTTCTCATTGTAGTCCGCTTAAGAAGCTGCCCACATCTAATGAACTGGCATCCATTTTTGCTCGAGAGATCTTTTGCTTACATGGGCTACCCAAGGTGATAGTTTCGGACAGGGCTGGTCAGTTTGTGTCCCGGTTCTGGCAAGCCTTTTGTGCACAGTTGGAAATTCAGCTTTCTTTCTCCTCTGCATATCACCAGCAGTCTAATGGGGTCACAGAATGAGCCAACCAGTCCTTGGAGCAGTTTCTACTTTGCTGTATTCCTAACCATCATAACTGGTCAGACCTCTTACCTTGGGCGGAGTTGGCTCACAATAGTGCTTTGAATTCTGCTCCCCGATTGTCCCCATTTATGGTGAACTATGGTTTCCAACTATCCATGCTGACTGACTCATTTGTTCCGCAGAGCATTCCTGCATTAGAGGAGCATCTCTGTGGTCTTTGTGCCACTTGGAGTCAAGTCCAGGAGGCCTTGCAACATGCCAATGATAGGTATAGGCTCTTTGCCGACTGCAGACGCCAGAGTGTGCCTTCCTACCAGGTTGGGGGACAGAATGTCATAAACCGGTGCGACCAGAAATGTGTGGACTGCAAAAGGAAAGACGCGTGTAAAGTAATAATAGTAAGATTTATTAAAAGGATAAGTCATAAACAGTAAAGCAAACTAGTAAACAACCACGGTGAAGTACAATAATAACTCTCTAAACCAAACGTGAATACAGGAGTAAGATATAATTATAAACTTTATCAAGCCAGGGTCATACACAAGTGATCTATCAGATAGAACAGGGAGCAGAACAGGACAGGGAGAGAACAACAGGACGAAGGGATAAGTCTGCAAGACAGGGGTCCAGGGATGGATGCAGGGTTCAGGAACACAGGACACAAGGTACAGGTACAGCATTCAGGAATACAGGTCACAAGTAGGGATGATCCAAACACCCCCCCCCCCTCCCCCGTTTGGTTCACTTCACGAACATGTGAACAGGCAAATACTGCGTTCAAACACATGAACACCGTTAAAGTCTATGGGACACATGAAAAAAAGGCTTATATGCATGGTATTGTCATAAAAATAGTTTGGGGACCTGGGTCCTGCACCAGGGAACATGTATCAATGCAAAAAAAGTTTTAAAAATGGAAGTTTTTTCTGGAGCAGTGATTTTAATAATGCTTAAAGTGAAACAATAAAAGTATAATATTCCTTTAAATTTTGTACCTGGGGGGTGTCTATATTATGCCTGTAAAGTGGCGCATGTTTCCCATGTTTAGAACAGTCCGAGTGCAAAATGACATTTCTAAAGGAAGAAAAGTAATTTAAAAGTACTATCGCTAGCGCCCAGTCCCCGTGTTGTCAGAGGGGGCGAGGTCACCCTGCCCCCCTCTGACAACACTGAGAAAGCCATAGGGAAGTCGGATTGTGCGGAGGACGAAGCAGAGAAGAAGCTGGAGAAAGATGCCGGAAGAGAAGTCCAAAGGAAGAAGCGGAGGAAGAAGTAGGGGGAGAAGAAGATGGAGGAAGAAGAACACAGAAGGAAGACCAGAAAAAAGAAGATGGAAGAAGGAGTGTAGAAAGAAGAAGAAATTAATAAAGGCTTTTTCAAAAACCGTCTCTTGTCTTTTTAACCTTTTTGACACAATTTTGTGAAATGGTACAGGTACATTTGTACCCCATTACCAATTCACACAAGATGGGGTGGGATCTGGGGGTCCCCTTGTTAAAGGGGGCTTCCAGATTCCGATAAGCCCCCCACCCACAGACCCCCACAACCACCAGGCAAGGGTTGTGGGAATGAGGCCCTTCTCCCCGTCAACATGGGGACAGGGTGCTTTGGGGGGCCGCTACCACAAAGCACCCTCCCAATGTTGAGGGCATGTGGCCTGGTACAGTTCAGGAGGGGGGCTCTCGTCCCCCTCTTTTCCTGCGACCTGCCAGGTTGTGTGCTCGGATAAGGGTCTGTTATGGATTTTTGGGGGGACCCCACGCCATTTCTTTTTATTTTGGCATGGGGTTCCCCTTGAAATCCATACCAGACCTGAAGGGCCTGGTATGGAATTTAGTGAGCCCCACACATTTTTTTTTTATTTTGGTTCGGGGTTCCCTGTGGGGAAATTCCATGCCGTTTTTATCAATGAACTTTTATGTGTATTGCCGGACCGACAGTTCATTATAGCCAGCGCGGGCGATAGTACTTTTAAATTACTTTTTTCCTTTAGAAATGTCATTTTGCACTCGGACTGTTTTAGCCCCTGTACACACGGTCGGAGATTTCGACAACCAAATCCGTCGGAATTTGTCCGTCGGATCTTGTCCGAAACTGTTGCATACACACAGTCGGACTAAGTTGTCGAAAAATCCGATCATTCAGAACGTGATGACGTAATTTCGTTACGATGGAAATACGTTCAGGCTAGTAGCCAATAACTTTGTTGTAGGAATTTGATCTGAGCATGCGTGGCACTTGGTCCGATAAAAATTCTCTACACATGATCGGAGTATGTCCGATCGAACCAGTTGGTCGGGAAATATTTCCAACAAGTTGGAAAATTGGGTCCGACGGATATTCCAACGGAATCAGTCCGATGCATACCACACACAGTTGGATTATCCGACAACACGGTCCGATAGGACACATTCCGACGGATTCTCAGACCGTGCGTACAAGGGCTTAAACACGGAAAACATGCTCCACTTTACAGGCATAATATAGACACCCCAGGTACGAAATTTATAGGAATATTACACTTTTATTGTTTCACTTTAAGCATTATTAAAATCACTGTTCCCGAAAAAAACGTCTATTTTTAAAACTTTTTTTTGCATTGATACATGTCCCCTGGGGTAGGACCCAGATCCCCAAACACTTTTTATGACACCATGATGCCATGCATATAAGCCTTTAAAATTAGCACTTTCTCCCATAGACTTTTAAAGGGTGTTCCACGGCTTTTGAATTTGCTGTGAACACCCCAAATTGTTCGCTATTCGGTGAATGGGTGAACAGCTAATGTTCGAGTCAAACTCATGTTCAACCTAAACATAAAGCCCATCCCTAGTCACAAGGTACAGGATTCAGGAATACAGGTCAAAGTTCAAGGAAAGTACCCACGTTGAACATTATATATTTTTTTAAAGCAAAGGCCCAAGAGATTAAATGGTGGGTGTTGCATTTTTTTTCCACACAGTATTTGCGCAGCGATTTTTCAAACACATTTTTTTGGGAAAAAATACACTTTTTTTCATTTTAATGCATTAAAACACACTATATTGCTCAAATTTTGATGAAATAAAAAAGATGATCTTAGGCCGAGTACATGGATACCAAACATGACATGCTTTAAAATTGCGCACAAACGCGCAGTGGTGACAAACTACATACATTTTTAAAAGCCTTTAAAACCCTTTATAGGTTACGACATTAGATTTACAGAGGAGTTCTACTGCTACAATTACTGCCTTCGATCTGACCTTCGCAGTGATACCTCACATGCATGGTGCAATTGCTGTTTACATATGACGCCAGACCGACGCTTGCGTTAGCCTTTGTGCAAGAGCGGGGGGGGGGCAGGAATCTTTTTTTTATTTTATTTATTGTGCGTTTTTATTATTTTATTTTTAAACTGTTCCTTCCATTTTTTTTAAATAGTTTTTATTGTTATCTCAGGGAATGTAAATATCCCATATGATAGCAATAGGTAGTGACAGGTACTCTTTTTTTGAAAAAATTTGGGTCTATTAGACCCTAGATCTCTCCTCTGTCCTCAAAGCATCTGACCACACCAAGTTTGATGTGATAAAATGCTTTCCCAGTTTCCCAATGGCGTTGTTTATATCTGTGAGGGGGACATTCCCTCCCACTGCTTGTAAAAGCAGTCTAGAGGCTAATTAGCCTCCCTAGGATTGCTTTTACATGAAAGCCAATCACTGGCTGAAAAGAATGATACCAAGATGATACCTAAACCCGCAGGCATCATTCTGGTATAACCATTCAAAGTCCAGCAACATACGTTGCTGGTCCTTGTTGAACATATATTGTAATCTTCTTTTTCATGCAGCCTGTTGGCTGAACGAAAAAAAGAGATTGATCGGTGGGTATGCCCACCATTAGAATACCTCCCTTCATCCACCCACTTCTACTGATGGGCATACATGCACCATTTATATATGCCGAAGCATGGGGGCATCCTCCCGTAAAAGTTATGCCGTGTACACACAGTCTGACTTTTCCATGGGCAAGCCTTCGTCGGAATTTCGACCGTATTTATGCGGCATTAGGAGCAAATTTCTCCTCCACCCCTGCTGCCCCCATGCTTCAGCATATATGCTCATTTTTTTTAACTGTGTTGGTGAAATCACCTCCTACAGTTTTGGAGTCATGGCTTTATGTATCGTGGGAGCAAACGCTATTGCTGTCAAGATAAATAAATCCGCGCTGCAACTACATGACGTACCTGCTAAGCAAATTATGGTTAACATTAAAACAAAGTAACATTACAGTATAACGGTAAGACCTTACCATACCATACCTGCAAAGCAAATACCAAAAAAAAACATTGTAAAAAAAATAAAACATTTTTTAACGCAACATGTGCCTAAAATATATATATGCTGAAGCATGGGGGCATCCTCCCGCAAAAAAGTTATGCCGCGTACACACGATTGGACTTTTCCACGGGTAAGCCTCCATCGTAATTTCGACCGTATGTACGTGGCATTAGGAGCAAAATCGTTCCTGCGCCCCTGCTGCCCCCATGCTTCGGCATATACTGTATGCTCTTTTTTTTAAACTGTGGTGGTGAAATCACTTCCTACAGCACTGGAGTCACCGCTTATGTATCCTGGGAGCAAACGCTGTTGCTGTCAAGATAAATAAATCCGCGCTACAGCTGAATGGCGCAGCTGAAAACAAAAAAATGGTTAACAATAAAACACAGTAAACAGTAAAGTATAAAAAAATTACATACCTGAAAAGCAAGCATGAGGAAACATTAGAAAACATTGCAGAATAGAATACAGTAAAAAAGAGCAACAATCGAGAGAGAGAGAACAATAAAGCGCCAACTATTTTTTTTTATATTTTGTTTGTGTTTTGTTTTGTTTTTAAAAAAAAATTGGTACAGACACAACATCTTCTTTGGGGGGCTCCTTGGGTAGGGGTATTCTCGAGGACATACGGAAAATGCCTCTCATGCAGCCGGCTTACTGCATTTGGTTGGGGAAGGTGAGGTACAGAACCGTCTGGATACAGGAGGTCTGTGACAATCTCTTCCTGGAATGTAAGGAAGGATAAAGTCCCGCTTGAAGCTCTGAATAGCACATGAGCATTCAGCAAAGCCAATTGAAATAAGTAAACAGACACTTTTTTGTACCAGCGTCTGGCCTTAGGGGCAACTAGATACGGTGCCAACAACTGGTTGTTGAGGTCCACCCCTCCCATATTTTGGTTATATTCGTGGACACAGAGGGGTTTCTCCACAACACCAATCGCCGTAGTAATAAGGACTGTCATGTCTGCATGAAGGGAGGTAAGAACTAAAACATCCTTATTATCCCTTCACTTCATAGTGAGCAAGTTATTACACTGCAAGCAGGCTCTCTCCCCCAGCCTAAGATGGGAATCTGCAAGCCACTGGGAAAAGCCCAGGTGATTAGGTCGCACGGTGCCACATGCTCCAATCTGTTGATCAAACAAATGAATAAACATTGGGACGCTCGTGTAATAATTGTCCACGTACAAGTGGTACCCCTTTCCGAATAAGGGTGACACCAAGTTTCACACTATCTTGCCAGCTCTCCCTATGTAATCTGGGCAGTTCTCCGGCTCTACGTAACTATCTTTTCCCTCATAAACCGTAAAGCTCCATACATAGCCTGTTGCCCTGTCACAGAACTTATAGAGCTTGACCCTGTATCTGGCACACTTGCTGGGAAGGTGCTGTTTGAAAGACAAGCGGCCAGAATATGTAATCAGGGACTCATCAATGCAGACAACTTGATCGGGAGTAAACAAGGCTTCAAAACGTGGTTGAAGTGGTTTATGAGGGGCCGAATTTTGTAGAGCATATCGTATTCAGGGTCTTCACGAGGACGAAAAAGTTCATTGTCGTTGAAGTGCATGAAAAGCAAGATCTGCTCATATCGTTTCCTGGACATGGAGGCAGAGAACAAGGGCATATGGTCAATTGGGCGCATGGACCAATACGACCGCAACTTCATGAATTTATGTATGCCCATGTTGAGGGAAAGGCCCAGAAAGGTCTTAAATTCGGAAACCGTAATTGGTTTCCAATCTCTGGCAAGGGAAGGCAACTGGGGATTAGCGGCGATGAATTGACCAGCATATAAATTAGTTTGGGCCTCAATAGATCTATAGAGATCTGAAAAACAGCAAATAAAAATCAAGTGGAATAAAATCAGCTGTTTCCACCTGAATACCGGGTTGGCCAGGGAATGGGGCAAGTACGGATTCTGCAGAAGTGGTGGTGGGCACCTAATCAGGATTGGCAAATTCTGCAGGAAGGACACTATGGGATCGATGGGCCTGCCTTTGTCTTCTTCTTGGTGGCAGCAGGACACTACTTGTGCGTGCCACCTCGCCAGCTTGAACTGCACTTATGGGACTCTCCACATCACCAAGTGTTACTGCAGTGCTGGATGTACGTCCAGGGTGTACTAGGCCGCGGCGCTTGCCAGTTCACCAGAAGGAATAGCAGCGCTAGTACTGGCTCTCTGCTCCATACGAGGGACCTGCGGTTCTTGCACCTCAACAACATCAGAAGATCGGGATCGGGTACGCCTGACCTTAGCAGGGACCTCACCTTTGTCTCCAGAGCTATTTGTCATGGAGCCGCAGTCGTCTACAGGATTGTATTCTGAGCCTGAATCTGACAGATGAGTGACCTCCTCTTCACTATCTGTCATGCTCAGAAACGTGTAGGCCTCTTCACTAGTGTACCTTCAATTTGCCATTTTGGGCTCTAAATTTACTGGTACATCTAGTGAGATTCACAGGTAAAAAATTACCTAGGCTGTCAGCAAAGGTATAAAACACTACCAAAAAAAACTGTTAGCGATCGCAGGGATCAGGCCTGACTCTGCGAACGCTGCAGTTATGTGTGTTGTATTTTGTAAGTGACAGTGATCGATCGTTACTGCACTTGGGTGGGCTGGGCGGAGGGGCAAAACGCAGGTGCTAGCAGGTATCTGGGCTGATCCCGCTAATAATGTGTTTTTTGGAACCCTAAACTGCTGGGGACGCTAGTATAGATCTGATCAGATCAGATATTGATCTGTTCAGATACTATACCACTAAGGGAGGTGTATGCTTTGCGCGTGGGTGTTATCGGTACTGGCACTAACCTGATGCTGCCTGGGGCGACGCAGACCCTATCTGACCCTATAACCTAATTGATATCACCAGCCGGGCGATCAGGGGGTTAAACCTTTATTGGGTAATAAAGGGCAGGTGCCCTGACACCATAAAAAGCAAACTAACTAACTAGTGTCACCCATAACACTTATACGGTGATCACTGGTGAAAAGGTTAACTAGGGGCAAGCAGGGGGCTAAAACCTTTATTAGGTAATATATGGGGGTACCTGATGCTATATAAAAACCTGACGGGGAACCTAAATAACTAACTGGCTAACCAGTGTCACCAGTGACACTTATACGGTGATCGCTGGTGAAAGAGTTAACTCTAGGGGCAATCAGGGGGTTAAACCCTTTATTAGGTTGTATAAGAGGGTACCTGACATTAAAAAAACCTGGAGGTGAACCTAAAAAAATAACTGGCTACCTAGTGGCACCAGTGACACTAATGTAGCGACCAGAAAAATGATCGCTTAGTGACACTGGCAAAAGGGGGTGAAAGGGTTACCTAGGGGGCAATCAAGGGGTTAAACCTTTATTGGGGGGTAGGGGCTACCCTGGACCTAAAGGGGCCTAAAGCTAACTGCCCTGACACTTTTTATAGTCACAAATCACACTAAATGCAGTGATAGAGAGTAAATAAATGAGTAAAGTATGAGTATGAGTATCAGTAAATAAATGACCATCAGTGACACTGTGACTGGGGGTGCAGGGGGTGATCTGGGGGGTGATCGGGGGGTGGAAAGTGTGCCTATGTGTACTTGGTGTCAGTGTAGTGTTGTGCATTTACTATGATGTATTCTCTCCTCTGCTTTCCGGTCAAAAAGACGGCCACAAGGAGAGTGACATCACTTCATCCTGCCTGTGTTTACAGTTCACAGGCAGGATGAAGCTTCTCATTCTCCAGGAGCGATTGCGAGGGGGTGGCCAGAAATCAATGGCCGCCTCCTCATCACGGAACTCTCCTGATATGAAACGGACTGCTGCCACCACCGGTGGGAGTCCGATCGGACCCCCCACCCTCTGGAAGGCAAGCACATACAGGTACATTGATGTCCCTGTTTGTGCCATTGTGCCGACGTATATGTACAGGCCGTCCTTAAGTAGTTAAGCTGTTCAGTCCAAATCCTCTCTGCCTTCACCTTGGTCAACACATCCAGAGACTCTCTCCTGTGTACCTGTTGAAGACTCGCTTGGCTGACATCCCTTCTGGTCCCTGATCCTGCTTGCTGTTCCACTATGCTGATTCTCCGGTTTCCTGATTTCCTGGCCTGTACTGAAGTACGCTAATCTCTGGCTCCTTGACATCTGACTATCTGTTCCAGTTACCGAACTATGATTTGACTACGTTGCTCTGTTTAGCTTTTACTATTATTATTGTAGCACTGACCCCCGAAGAAGCTGCTGGTTTTATTGGGCTTACCGTTACCTCCTTGTTTGTTTCTCTGTCTAGGGATTCCCGTGGTAGATGGCCCAAAGAATGTGGAAACTGGCACTGAATCTTCTTTTGGGTTATTTATTTGTAACAGAAACAGAGTCTCTCAATAAAGGGTAGAGGGTTAGGAATAATTTCAGGTACTTAAACTGCAAAAATTAAAGGAAGTCCTTATAGTAAATCCAGAGAATAAAAAACGTTTCACAGCTGGATTTTACAAGCCCCGGATAGACCTTCTCTCACTAGGCCTATAAGCCGGTAGGGTGTTTGACAAAGTCTCTGCCACAGACTTGTGATGTACACTTGAGCGTAGGGTGTTTGACAAAGTCTCTGCCACAGACTTGAGATGTACACTTGAGCATAGGGTGTTTGACAAAGTCTCTGCCACAGACTTGTGCGTTACTGAGGGATGTGACTAAATTTATCGAGCTATCATACGGTACCAGGTTCTCTCAGCCGATCCGACAATACCGTATGAGTGTTGATCCAGGTTGAGTCCTTCAACTAAGCCTCCAGGCTCCTTCAGAGAAGCCAGCCTTGCGCACAGCCTTCTCCTGAAGAGTCCTCCCCTGGGGTTCTTCAGTTGCTGGGTTCTTCAGTTGCAGATGAGACGGCACCGGACCACCCTTAGATCAATAGGCCCTGAAATCCACTCAGGCCTGTCCCTGCAGTTGCATTGCCTCGGGCCAGCCGGCCCCGAGACTCAGAATGCATGGTTCCGCACCCCAGGCCAGGAGGGCCATGGGGCTGGGTCAGGAGGACCACCAGAACCGAACAGACAGAAAATCAAAGATGGAACCCCGAACCACGTGATGTCGCTACCTTAAATACCACCTCCCAGAATGCACAGCAGGAGAACACTCCCACTGGGCTGGTTCAGAGAGAACAGTGGCATTCAATACACCTAGCTAAACTGCGTTTCTACTCTTGCTGGCGGTGACAGCGACAGCTGTGGTCAAGGAGAACCCAGTGAAACCCAGCTGGACTGGCACTGAAACCAGAAATTTTGAGAATAGACCTGAAGCCCAACTGTGGTTTCAGGCAAATTAACTGTAGAAAAAAACATAGCGCCTGCCTGTCAGGAGCCAGCGCTACATTATTATTAACCACTTCCCGACCAGCGCACGACGATGTACGTCGACAGAATGGCACGGGCAGGCATATTGGCGTACATGTACGTCCAATCTTCAATGCCGCCCTGCCACCGGGAGCGCGCCGCTGGCCGGGACCCCCGTGAGTCCGGTCGCGGGACCCGCAGACTCGATCGCCGCGGGCATACCCGCGATCGTCTCAAAGGACGGCTGAATGGAGGAAATGCCGTGTAAACAGCATTTCTCCATTCTGCCTAGCAACTAGGGACGCTGATCTCTGCTCCATGTGATTGGAGCAGAGATCAGTGTTCAATAAATGAAAGCCCAACCCCCCCACAGTTAGTAACACACCCCTAGGAACACTTAACCCCTACACTGCCACCCACTGGTTAACCCCTTCACTGCCAGTGTCATTTACACAGGAATCACTGCATTTATATTACTGTATAAATGACAATGGTCCCAAAAATGTGTCAAAAATGTCCGATGGGTCCCCCACAATGTCGCAGTCACAATAAAAATCGCAGATCGCCGCCATTACTAGTAAAATAAAAATAATAAAAAATTATTAATAAAAATGCTATAAAACTATCCCTATTTTGTAAACGCTATAACTTTTGCGCAAACCAATCAATAATCGCTTTTTGCGATTTTTTTTTACTAAAAATATGTAGAAGAATACATATCGGCCTAAACTGAGGGAAAAAATGTTTTTTTATATATTTTTGGGGGATATTTATTATAACAAAAAGTAAAAAATAATGCGTTTTTTTCAAAATTGTCGCTCTATTTTTGTTTATAGCGCAAAAAATAAAAACCGCAGGGGTGATCAAATACCACAAAAAGAAAGCTCTATTTGTGGGAAAAAAAGGACATCAATTTTGTTTGGGAGCCACGTCGCACGACCGCACAATTGTCATTTAAAGCGACGCAGTGCCGAATCGCAAAAAGTGGTCTGGTCTTTGACCAGCAAAATGGTCCGGTCTGTAAGTGGTTAAACAAGTGTGATTTTAACTGCACTTCTGTCTCAGTCTGATTCATGGTTTCTGACAAGTACTCTGGTTGCTACACCGCCTATCTGTAATCAGATGTTGTGTTACCTGCTGTGCATCAGAGTGCCAAAGCAAGTAGGCAATCACCCCGATTAACTGTAGGGGAGCACTGTTATTGCACATAGTCATCACTGATATTGTACATAGTCATCACTGTAAACTCTCACTTTCTTAAGCGTGCAGAAGTAAAATATAAAAAAAGACTGCTTACCCAATAATTTTCTACAGTTGTGAGACTATATTGTGGCTTCATATTTGTTTTTTTTCTTTCTTTCTTATTGTCCGGACTACAAAATGAAACGTAAAAAATATGGAGAAATAAAAAACGATTTGCCTAAAAATATTACTGTGTTTCTCCAAAAATAAGCCCGGTTCTTATATTAATTTTGGCAACAAAAGACCCAGTAAAGCTTATTTTTGGCCAGTGGATCTGAGAAAAAATGGGCGTGGAATCCTGTGGTGCACTGTTTTGCAGTATTGTGTAGTGTGAACTATGCAAATTTCTGTGGTCTATTTGTGATGGGTGCCTTGTTATAGAGCCAATTGGCGCTTCCATGCCCCACCGATTCTCTCTTCCTGCACTGACCTTAATTTTCTGGTGCACAGGGTATGCTCCGAGAGATGCAGAGAGAGGGGGGCCAGAGATCCCCCCACTGACAGCTGTCAGAAAAGGAGAGCAGCGGGGGATCAGCTGAGCACCACTCAGCGCCTCCATGGCCCGCCTGAGCTCCCTTCCCTGTTCCGAGCACTGCAGGGGGGTGCAGATCCCTTGCTGACAGCTGGGAGAATAGGAGGAGAGCAGCAGGGGATCAGCTGAGCACCGAGCGCCGCTGTACAGAACGTGTTCTTCACACATGGATTGCAGCAGCATGCACGGTTTGCATTGTGTCAATGAGGAGGGGAGCGCACACTTTTGTATTATTTCAGTGTAATTAGCACTCCCAGTTCTTATCTTGGACCACAGAATAATTAGTCAATATTTTCCAGTTATAAGGATGGTGAGAGGGATTCAATAGTTCACCAAAAAACAACTGGACAGGGCTGACACCACTCAGTCCACACAAATCTGTCAGCCCACAACATGAAATTAAGAACTAAGTGCAGTTCTGAATGCATTCTTTTCTTTACCATCCCTGATATTTGAATAAGGATTCTTCACCTCAAGTGATACAACTTCAACCTTACGGGTATGATGTAATGTTGTCTTGATCAGCCACCAGCGCATACTGGTGGTTAGATCTAACAAGTAGATGTAGTCACATAGATGCTGCATTTTGAGAATGTATATATTCTTTTTTATATCTATCTGAATTTGAGGATTGACAGCTTTGGCCCCAGTGGTCACCATGGCTCCTTTTTTCCCCCCTCTCATATATCACATAATGGGCAACCGGGCAGGACTATGAACTGACGCATGTTTTTAACTGTGTGCAGCAATGATTTATCTCTTAGAGCCGGTTCACACAAGGGCAACTCAGGATCCGACTTCAGGTTGTCCCTAGTTGCCTCAAGTCGCGCTACATGTAAAAACAATGTAAGTGAATGAGAACCGTCTTAATGCACACTACTGAAGTCGCTCCGACTTCAGAAAAGGTTCCTGTACTACTTCTATCCGACTTCTAGGCGACTGGTACCCATTGATTTCAATGGAAGTCGCCTCCAAGTCGGATCACCATCTATAATGAGGCGACAATGTCACCTCTCACAGAATAATCAGCTCTCGAGAGGGAACTCCGCTAAATTTTAAATAAAAAACCGGCATGAGTTCCCCCTCCGAGAGCATACCAGGCCCTTAGGTCTGGTATGGCTTTTAAGGGGAAGCCCCCCTATGCCGAAAAAATGGCGTGGGGGTCCCCCAAAATCCATACCAGACCCTTATCTGAGCATGCAGCCTGGCCGGTCAGGAAAGAGGGTAATTAATAAATTACTTTAAAAACCTGTGTTGTGTTTTTTTTTATTGACCCTTTTTTCCCAAGGTGAATGGGTAGGGGTACGATGTACCCCTTACTCATTCACATAGGGTGGGGGGCCGGGATCTGGGGGCCCTCTTATTAAAGGGGGCTCCCAGAGTCCGATAAGCTCCCCGCCTGCAGACTCCAACAACCAACGGCCAGGGTTGTCGGGAAGAGGCCCTTGTCCTCATCAACATGGGGACAGGTGCTTTGGGTGGGGGGCCACAGGGGGCCCCCTTCCCCAAAGGACCAACCCCCACCATGTTGAGGGCATGTGGCCTGGTACAGTCCAGGAGAGGGGGCGCTCACTCGTCCCCACCCCCTTTCCTGACCGGCCAGGCTGCATGCTCGGATAAAGGTCTGGTATTGATTTAGGGGGGACCCCCACGCCGTTTTTTTGGCATGGGGGGGCTTCCCCTTAAAGTCCATACCAGATCTAAGATGGAGGGGGAACCCATGCCGGTTTTTTATTTAAAATTTGGCATGGAGTTCCCCCTTGAGAGCTCATTATTCTCTGATTGGCCACAGCCAAAGTCGCCCAGCCTGGGGTGACTTCAAGTCGTGTTGTAAGTCGCCCCAAGTCATGTTGAAGTCGCGCTGTTATTCATACTGAAGTTGTGTCCAAGTTGCCTCCAAAAGTTGCGCTGGAAGTCGTGTGTGAACCGGCTCTTACTGTTTAACTGACTGTGGGTAACTGTTTAGTATAAACTTTCTTGGTGATGTTGGTATTTTGAATGCTTTAAATATATTCTGTAAAAGTAATAATAATATGCAAACTTATGATGTTGGAATGTGTGTCATTAGCACTAGATCATATGTCTAAGATTTCTATTATAGAAATGTGATCCTGTCTCTACCCCTGATGAAAGAGATGATAGAAGACACAATGTATCACATATATTATGGAGGGCAGTCATTGATCAGTAAAAACGCATGTCGTATTTCCTATATACATTTTTTATAAATTTTGGATTCTGTATAAATAAAAAATTTTTTTTATCTTTTAAGAAAAGTAAAATTGATGTATGTTATTTTAAAAGTGCCATTTAAAGTCCCACCTTGGGGACTTTTCTAAGTGCATTTCTGGTACATCAACCGGTATTTTCTTGTGCAGGAATAAAAGAAGGGGAAATACATGTTTCTCAGAGATATACTGCATATTATTATTATTTTTTAAATGTTATCGACATACACTTTAATTATCTTTTGTAAAGTGATGTTGCTGCTTGCTCTTCCCTTTTAAAAGACTGGTATCTTGAGGCATTTTTTTTTTCTCACACAATGACAGAATTCGGAATTTTTGTACCTGGACCCTGTAGTAGTCATACTGGGTGAACAGACAATATACCACTTATTGATAAGTTACGTATTGAACAAACACAAGAATTAGGAATTCCTGTAACAAACAGAACTTCAGAAAGTGAATAAATGCATGATTGCAGTATTGAATCCTGAGCTTTTCTGGCTAAATAACGCTTTGTATTGTTTCACACTATTGTCTTAGAAGAATGTAGCAGTAAATATAGAACGGCTCGCCAAATCAAATCACATTCATTTTGTTGCACCTGATTTTGGCAGAGCACCAGCAGCAGTTGCTCTATGTGTTTAATTTCACTGCCAGAATTACAGCGAAAAATAAAAAGGCAATGTGACATTGTGTTATTAACACCATTTACGTACACATGTGCTCTTCAGCAGTTTGTCGAAAGCACTTTAAAAAAAAAAAAAAAAAGACAAACATTTGCTCCAGATGACAAATTGTGTTCCGTGTCACAGAATCTGACATCACAAAAAAAAGTCTAAAATGTTTGAATTTCTAAACAGCTTGGTGTGTAATGAAAACTAAAAGGGTTTATCACCTTAGGACAAGATTAGCTTACTGATGTTTACATGCCCTCCTCTAAAAGTCAGTTATTTCTTATTTTGTCTTACAACCTTGTGGAATTTAACTATAGTCATTATTTCACCAGGGTGAAGGGTATATTATCAAGCAGCCCAACCCCCTTATTGATGGAATGCCTTAAAGGGATATTCTTTTTTCATCTCCACTTGGTCCTCCATATTTTAACTGCCTTAGTTCTGTTACAGCACTGGGACAAAGTACTTTGAGTTGTTTGTCTCAACCTAATGTAGCATAGTAACATTGAATTGAATAGTAAGGTTAATTAAAATAGAAAAGGTACATCATGTTTGACCTAAGTGTAATGCTGTCCTTTTAAAGTTGATACAGGTGAAGGCAGGATAAAACCCTAATCATGCTGCTGCTAATTTAAAAGTCACACCATTACAGCAAATAACCAATTTCCCTGAGTTTTCTTTGTCTAAAAATATACTGTCTTTGAAATAAATAGCAGCACACCATTCTATCATGGCCTTAAGCCAGGTGATCTGACCAGTTTTGAGGGACAAGGACCTCTTCCACACCACCAGTGCCCTAAGGAGGTAAGGGTAATACAGGCTGTATTTATTGAGGAATCTGGAATCCCCCTTTATAATAAGGGATGCCCAAATATTCACACCATAAAAAATGTTTTTTTAAATAAAATAAAACACATACTTAAGTACATTTTTTAAATAAATCAAAGATGTTGTCCAGCAATGCAATCCACATCCTTCAGGGGTCCAGCAATGAAATCCATTATCAATCACAATGACCTGTCACCTGGCGATCTTTACACACCACACTCCCATTGCTAAATGACCAATCCCAATGTAAACATACCGACGGGAATTCAAGGTGACACAATTTATAGAATAAGGGGGCCTCAAGAAATCTGCCCCCACTATCCCCCCTGGTGAATGAGTAAAGGTTGCATACTTTTGTTCCAAATTACATTTCCCTGGCTTGCAAAGTACCCCAGGATGCTGGCTGACATAGTTGCTTGCATGATGTGATTAATGTGGAGCATGTATTTTTTTTTAAATAAAAAGCTTTTTCACAGTGTCTGTATGTCTAATTAGGTTTCAATGATGTTTTTTTCTCTGAATGAGTAACAAGGGGTACTATGTACGCATTACTCATTATGGTGTACGTTTATAAAACTCAGAAGTTTTTTCTCAGTTCAGTTCTCGGCAGCTCTCAGAGGAAATTTATCTCCTCTGCAGCCGGTTTATGAAGCTGAGAACTTCAGTTTCCAGAGGGAAAACAGAGAAGTGTTTCCTCTGAAAATGGCAGAGATCAGTGTAAATGTGGGTGGGCCGCCTGTAATCTCGTGAGATATTGTGGGATTACAGTGCAGCCAATTCAAAAAGTGAAACTAAAGTTTAAAAGAACATGTAATTATATGTTTTCAGACATGTGATTATATATATATATATATATATATATATATATATATATATATATATATATGTATATATATATATATATATATATATATATATATACAGTACAGACCAAAAGTTTGGACACACCTTCTCATTCAAAGAGTTTTCTTTATTTTTAGGACTATGAAAATTGTAGATTCACACTGAAGGCATCAAAACTATGAATTAACACATGTGGAATTATATACTGAACAAAAAAGTGTGAAACACCTGAAAATATGTCTTATATTCTCGGTTCTTCAAAGTAGCCACTTTTTGCTTTGATTACTTCTCCGCACACTCTTGGCATTCTGTTGATGAGCTTCAAGAGGTAGTCGCCTGAAATGGTTTTCACTTCATAGGTGTGCCCTGTCAGGTATAATAAGTGGGATTTCAAGCCTTATAAATGGGGTTGGGACCATCAGTTGCGTTGTGCAGGAGGTGGATACAGTACACAGCTGATAGTCCTACTGAATAGACTGTTAGAATTTGTATTATGGCAAGAAAAAAGCAGCTAAGTAAAGAAAAACGAGTGGCCATCATTACTTTAAGAAATGAAGGTCAGTCAGTCCGAACAATTGGGAAAACTTTGAAAGTGTCCCCAAGTGCAGTGGCAAAAACCATCAAGCACTACAAAGAAACTGGCTCACATGAGGACCGCCCCAGGAAAGGAAGACCAAGAGTCACCTCTGCTGCGGACCATAAGTTCATCCGAGTCACCAGCCTCAGAAATCGCAGGTTAACAGCAGCTCAGATTAGTGAACAGGTCAATGCCACACAGAGTTCTAGCAGCAGACACATCTCTAGAACAACTGTTAAGAGGAGACTGTGTGAATCAGGCCTTCATGGTAAAATAGCTGCTAGGAAACCACCGCTGAGGACAGGCAACAAGCAGAAGAGACTTGTTTGGGCTAAAGAACACAAGGAATGGACATTAGACCAGTGGAAATCTGTGCTTTGGTCTGATGAGTCCAAGTTTGAGATCTTTGGTTCCAACCACCGTGTCTTTGTGCGACGCAGAAGAGGTGAACGGATGGACTCTGCATGCCTGATTCCTACCGTGAAGCATGGAGGAGGAGGTGTGATGGTGTGGGGGTGCTTTGCTGGTGACACTGTTGGGGATTTATTCAAAATTGAAGGCATACTGAACCAGCATGGCTACCACAGCATCTTGCAGTGGCATGCTATTCCATCCGTTTGTGTTTAGTTGGACCATCATTTATTTTTCAACAGAACAATGACCCCAAACACACCTCCAGGCTGTGTAAGGGCTATTTAACCAAGAAGCAGAGTGATGGGGTGCTGCGCCAGATGACCTGGCCTCCACAGTCACCGGACCTGAACTCAATCGAGATGGTTTGGGGTGAGCTGGACCGCAGAGTGAAGGTAAAAGAGCCAACAGGTGCTAAGAATCTCTGGGAACTCCTTCAAGACTGTTGGAAAGCCATTTCAGGCGACTACCTCTTGAAGATCATCAAAAGAATGCCAAGAGTATGCGGAGCAGTAATCAAAGCAAAAGGTGGCTACTTTGAAGAACCTAAAATATAAGACATATTTTCAGTTGTTTCACACTTTTTTGTTCAGTATATAATTCCACATGTGTTAATTCATAGTTTTGATGCCTTCAGTGTGAATCTACAATTTTCATAGTCATGAAAATAAAGAAAACTCTTTGAATGAGAAGGTGTGTCCAAACTTTTGGTCTGTACTGTATATATATATATATATATATATATATATATATATATACACACACTTGTATACAGTATATATTTATATGTTGTTAATATTCATTTTTAACCCACTGGTGCTGATATTAGGAAGAAAGAAGCCTTGTTTCAGGCTTTGTGACGGAACGGTCATGTACTGTGATGAAGAGTGGAGAACATGTTCTCTGCTCCTTATCTCAGCTACTAAAACCAGTACACCCCAGAGGTCAGCCGTGATCCTGAGGATCACGGCTGATCTCTGTTTTATAAACGAATACCTGTATTAGATATGAGTGGATAACTGGTTGCCCCCTTACTTTAAAGGGAGCTTTCAGATTCCAATAAATCCCCAGTGTTAGGGATCTGGGGATGAAGCCCTTGTCCCCATCAACATAAAGTACCCTGCCCAATCTAAGGGCATGTGACCTGGTTCAGTTATATTACCTGGCAAGTCATGCTGCATACTTGGATCGGGGGTCTAGTGTGAATTTTGTGTAGGCCAGACCCGTTTTCTTTTGTTGCCTGTGGTGCGCCACCAAATCCATGCCTGAGCCTTACCAGTGATGGATCAACAAAATGATTCTAGGGCGGAGCTACGCATTGACGTCACCACGCTTTATGTCACCCCAGAAGCACGGGTGTTTGTTTTGTAATTTTATTGCGGCAAAATCTTTTTTATAACTCTTTGTATTTATACCTTGAACCTTTTTTATGAATAAACCTTATAGTGTTTAAGGATAATACACTATTGGAGCTTTTTTTATCCTTTTATACGGCCTTTTGTCAGGTCACCTGAGACCAGGTGACAGATGCACTCCTTAGGAGTCGGAAGTGCACCGCTAGGTAGTGGACCTTAGGACTGACTGCTGCGGATTGTACCCAGGGACAATCTACATGTTGGACGGTAAAGCGATGCAAGGAGAGAGAGAACAACACTAGGAGCCTGGGAGTACTGGCATCTTGGATAGGTCTGAGACCCTGCAGAGGGCTATATCTGCAGGCAATAACTACCTCGCTACTGATAGGAGGTCCACCATATCTGGTAAGGGTCTCTATTATCTTTGGTGTGTGCCCTACGGAGAGGCTTATCCCTCGTCCCCTCGGTGGTGGTGGATTCAATCTTCAGTCCTCGTCTTCAGTGTGTTTTTTTTTCTTTTCTTTGTTCACTTTTGGAATTGGACTCAGCGTTCATCATATGTGAACCTTTCACATATTGCTTTATTCACTTTTTTGCACTATATGAATTCTTTTAAGTTGATTTTGTTCAATTGCTTTTTTGTTCACTTGTATTGATTGGTATATTTTTTCATAATTTATTTGTTTACTTAGTGTATGTAATTTTGTGCATTGGGTTTTTATATTCATTTCGATTGTTTTATTAATTTCTGACCATTCCCCATATATATATATATATATTTCTTTTTGCATGGATATCGCATATTTTTGGTGTCGCAGCTTTTTTATTTTCACAGGAGTATATCGTTTCACAATTTACTAATAGCGTGGTATATGTTCCCCTTATATAACAAAATGATTCTGCCTGGAAAATTTCATTCAGCAGCTAATGTTTTTTTTCTTTCTAATGCCACGTACACACGACCGGACTTTCCGGCAGACTAGGTCCGACGGTCTTCCCGACTGACTTTTCGGCGGCGTTCCGACAGACTTCCGAATGAACGGACTTGGCCACACACGAATGGACCAAGTCCGTTCGAAAGTCTGTTCGTTTTGAACGTGATGACGTAAGATGGGACTAAAAAAGGAAGTTCAATAGTCAATAGCCAATAGCTTCCCTTGCATCATATTTGGTCCGTCGGACCAGTATACAGGCATATTTAAGTCCATCAGACAGATTTTAAACATGTTCTATTTCTAGGTCCGTCTGATTTTTTTAATGGAATACGATCGGATTAGCCCACACACGATCAGATTGTCCGACGGACTGATTCCGTCAGACCTAGTCTGCCAGAAAGTCCGGTCGCATGTACGTGGCATTAATGTCACTTGCATGAAGTGCATCGTACAAGTCCACCACTTCATATGCAGGTTATGAGCATCACCTGAGCATGTTAAAGTAATTGTGCATTTTAAAAGTCACCTTTTAAGCTTTAATTAAAATGTTGTTCCCCGCTGAACAGTATTTTTTATTTAAATGTTTGCGATGGTATAGGTCCCTCTTTGTATACATGTTACCCCAGCTATCCATACCCTTTTAATCAAAATCTTGCAAATTGGCCTTGAAAAATGTAACAAAAAGTTGCCAGAGGCATGTCCCTTAATCTTTGTAGGGTTTAATTGTTTGGAAAACATCCAGTGAACTGAAATTTGCTCCATTCGCTCATAACTGGTGTGGAGGAATTCAAGTGACATACATGCAGCCCTGACCCCTATCCTACTGAGCACCCTTGGGATCAATTGGAAAGCTAATTGTTAGCTCTTTTGGCTGAATGGGTACACATTTCCACAGATATATAAAATAATATTATGGAAAGCCTTCCCAGAAAAGTTGAGACTGTTACAGCTGCAAAGGGAGGTGGAACCCAATGTTAATTCCCAGTGTTTTGGAAAGAGATGCCCAGGAAAACTCATGTAAATGTGATTACTAAATGTCCATAAACAATTTCACCATACTGTACATACAGTATATAGGCGTCCCCACTAGTTACTATAAATGATTATTAGTACTATAACAACAAATGGACACATGTTGATGTATTGTTAACTGATTACACAACTAAAAATATTTTAAAATAAAGTTTCCAGGTGACTTTAATATCAGTATAATTTATTACAATCTTTTGAATCACACAACACTAAGAAATACTAACAAATTAGATACTAGAACATTGTAATCTTCAAGCTTCTTTATAGCCACACCTTCACATTTCATGTTGCCAGCAAATCTGTTGAACAAGCTTCAGTTTGGCCATAGTCATAATCAACTGTCAGATGTATGGGCCAAAAGATAGTTTCATGTGTGCCAAAGGAGATGTTGAGTAAAACAGTAATTTAATATCATGTTAAATTGTCGTAATAAAATCATACTGATATGCAGTCTCTTAAAAATTAAGCAATTATGAAAAAAATGCACTCATCAACAGCATTTTATGCGCTCTATAATTACACTGATACTAAAAAACCATGCATATGCAGCAGATGCAAAATACAATTTAGTTGGAAAAATTGTGTAAAGAAAGGACCTCATATATTAACGAAAATACATTTTCTAGAAATAACATAAATAAATCCAGCAATGTATGCATAAATAATGATTAGATATTATATAAGGAAATATTTAAATAGGCAGTCAATTGTTTGGCACTTGCATAAAAATATGGACATGTTTTTAATTATGTATGAGATGAAAATTCATTTTGTTGTTCACTATTGATTTTATAGCTCAGTTTACAGTAACATATATAGTTTCAAATGGATTTTCCACTTTAATGCAATACTAACGTGTATTCAATGTGAATTTGTGTGTGTGCAACGTAAAATTGTTTCTGACATTGTTTATTTCCTGTACATTCATATTCCTAAAATATAAATGAAACAGTACCATTGTGTATTACGTAAAATAGATATTGAGTGTATATAGCTAATACAATATAATAAACATTTTGTAACAATCCTTTTTTTAGACTGTTATTTCTGGGGCAGTCAGGATTATGTCATCATGTGAACAGTATATTGAGTGCAACATTCAGGATTCTGTAGCATACAGCATTGCGTAAAGAATAAAATGGCCAGTAGTAAGGAGGACCTAAACATATCTGGGTTCAGTTTAAGGCAGGCTTGCCAAACATTACTGAAGTTAAGCTGCAGAATTCAAACCCCATTCATTTCAAAGAGAGCAGAATGTTAAAACGGTAATGGCCATTTCTGGGCTAATTGGCAAGGAATTGTCAAGAAAATCGCATTGAGGACTGGGCACTGCCCTGTGGAACAGGTATCAAAAAATCCCTTCATCTGTACCAGACCCTTATCCTAGGATCTGGTATAGGATCTGGTACTGGGAACCCACAGGCAAAGTACCTTGACAAGCGTCTCTTCCCCATTTTTCCAGCTTGTGGTTTTGGGGGTGGGGGACTTACTTGAAACTGGAAGCCCCCTTTAACAATAAAATAGTCCCCAAATACCAGCCCCCAGCCCATATAAAGGAGTAAGTTACATAATACCCCTATTCATTCAAAAACAAAAATAGCAAATGAAAACATACACTTTTTGAAAACTGCTTTATTAACCACATCAGCCCTGGAAGATTGTCTCTGCCAATAAACCCCACTAACTTGACTCAGTCCCCTTGACACAGCTGCGGTGCAATACAATACAGTACAATATAAAATAGCACAGTATACCTGTATTGTCACCTCGGGATCCACTGGCTCCACCTGCTGGGAGAAAACAATACACTGACTGCTACCCCCAGATAGACCTCTCTCACTAGGCCTAGCAGCCGGTGGGGTGCTCGATAAAGTCTCTGCCACAGACTTGTGAGATATACTTGAGTGTTACTGAGGGATGTGGATAAATTTAAAGAACTGACATACAGTACCGGTTTCTCTCAGTTGATCCGGCGATACCATATGAGTGTTGATCCAGGTTGCGTCCTTCAACTAAGCCTCCTGGCTCCTTCAGAGAAACCAGCCTTGTGCACGGTCTTCTCCTGAAAGAGTCCTCCCCTGGGGTTCTTCAGTTGCTGGGCCTTGCCCTTCAGATGAGACTCAGGATGCATAGTTCCGCACCCCAGGCCAGGAGGGCCATGGGGCTGGGTCAGGAGGACCATCAGAACTGAAAAGACAGAAAATAATCCCCCACCAATGTGGCGTTGGTACCTTAAATGCCACCCCCCAGAATGCACAGCAGGAAAACACTCCCACTGGGCTGGTTCCGAGAGATAAGTGGCATTCAATGCACCCAGCTAGACTGCGTTTCTACTCTCGCCGGCGGTGACAGCGACACCTGCAGTCAAGGAGAATCCAGTGCAACCCAGCTGGACTGGTACTGAAACCAGACATTTAGAAAAATAGTCCCAAAGCCCAACTGTGGCTTCAGGCAACTTAACTTTTCAAAAATAATAGCGCCTGCTCGTCAGGAGCCAGCACTACATAAAAAAACACATTTCTTCATCCGTTTAGGCCGATATGTATTCTTCTACATATTTCTGGTAACAAAAATGGCAATAAGCATACAGTGGTGTGAAAAAGTGTTTGCCCCCTTCCTCATTTCCTGTTCCTTTGCATGTTTGTCACACTTAAGTGTTTCGGAACATCAAACCAATTTAAACAATAGTCAAGGACAACACAAGTAAACACAAAATGCAATTTGTAAATGAAGGTGTTTATTATTAAAGGTGAAAAAAAAATCCAAACCATCATGGCCCTGTGTGAAAAAGTGATTGCCCCCTAAACCTAATAACTGGTTGGGCCACCCTTAGCAGCAACAACTGCAACCAAGCGTTTGCGATAACGTGCAATGAGGCTTTTACAGAGTCCTGGAGGAATTTTGGCCCACTCATCTTTGCAGAATTGTCCTAATTCAGTTACATCAGAGGGTTTTCGAGCATGAACGGCCTTTTTAAGGTCATACCACAACATCTCAATAGGATTCAGGTCAGGACTTTGGCTAGGCCACTCCAAAGTCTTCATTTTGTTTTTCTTCAGCCATTCGGTGGTGGACTTGCTGGTGTGTTTAGGATCATTGTCCTGCTGCAGAACCCAAGTTCGTTTCAGCTTGAGTACACGAACAGATGGTCGGATATTCTCCTTCAGGATCTCTTGGTAGACAGCAGAATTCATAGTTCCTTTTATCACGGCAAGTCTTCCAGGTCCTGAAGCAGCAAAACAGCCCCAGACCATCACACTACCACCACCATATTTTACTGTTGGTATAATGTTCTTTTTATGAAATGCAGTGTTCCTTCTACGCCAGATATACTTGGACACACACCTTCCAAAGAGTTCCACTTTTGTCTCATCGGTCCACAGAATGTTGCCCCAAAAGTCTTGGGGATCATCAAGATGTGTTGTGGAGAAAATGAGACGAGCTTTGATGTTCTTTTTGCTCAGCAGTGGTTTTCTCCTTGGAACTCTGCCATGCAGGCCATTTTTGCCCAGTCTTTTCCTGATGGTGGAGGCATGAACGCTGACCTTAACTGAGGCAAGTGAGGCCTGCAGTTCCTTGGACGTTGTTGTGGGGTCTTTTGTGACCTCTTGGATGAGTCGTCGCTGCGCTCTTGGGGTAATTTTGGGCGGCCTGCCACTCCTGGGAAGGTTCACTACTGTTCCATGTCTTCGCCATTTGTGGATAATGGCTCTCACTGTGGTTCGCTGGATTCCCAAAGCTTTGGAAATGGCTTTATAAACCTTTCCAGACTGATAGATCTCAATTACTTTCTTTCTCAATTGTTCCTGAATTTCTTTGGGTCTCGGCATGATGTGTAGCTTTTAAGGATCTTCTGGTGGACCTTACTGTGTCAAGCAGCTCCTATTTAAGTGATGCCTTGATTGTGAACAGGTGTGGCAATAATCAGGCCTGGGTGTGGCTAGAGAAATTGAACTCAGGTGTGGACAACCACAGTTATAGTATGTTTTAACAAGGGGAGCAATCACTTTTTCACACAGGGCCATGATGGTTTGGATTTTTTTTCACCTTTAATAATAAACACCTTCATTTACAAATTGCATTTTGTGTTTACTTGTGTTGTCCCTGACTATTGTTTAAATTGGTTTGATGTTCCGAAACACTTAAGTGTGACAAACATGCAAAGGAACAGGAAATGAGGAAGGGGGCAAACACTTTTTCACACCACTGTATATTGATTGGTTTGTGCAAAAGAGAATAGATTTATGGCATTTTTATTATACTTTTTTTTTTTTAACTAGTAATGGCGGTTATCAGAGATTTTTTTTTTATCAGGACTGCGACATTGCAGTAGACAGATCGGTGTACATCATTGTGCAGTGGTCGGCAAGTGGTTAAAAAATAATCTTGTCTCCCCCCAAAAAAAGTTTCATGATGTAAATGTATTATCAATCTTCTTGTCCAGTAATGCAGATCCTTGTCAATCATGATGAAAAATGCTTGCAGATTACAATATCTGATCCCATTACTCACTCACTGCAAATGACAGCTCCCTGATCTGTCACCTGAAATGTAAACAAAGGGCGCAGGCTATACCTGGTGATGTCATTACCAAATATGGCCATGTGGCTATATTTGGGCAATTATGCCAGTCACTATTCCTGACCTTTGGTTTCAATGATTCTCAGCCAGCAAATAGATGGGGATGGTTAACATCACTGGTTACTAGAGACACAAAGGGTGTCTGCACTAGCTGCCTACTTAGCAACCACTGACAGCAGAAGTAAGCTGTCATATATAGTAACATTAGAATACTGTAACTATTATATAAACATTTTGGTTCTTGTCAAACAAGCTAGAAGTCCAGAGTTAGGATGGACACCCAGCCAAAGAAAGTTTGTGCTCAACCTGTGTTTGGACCGAACAGGGAACTCATCCCTAGTCAGGAGTATGTCTGGGGTACACATTTCTAACAACTTCTCTATAAAAGTCAAAGACAAAGAGACAAGCAATATTTCCCCACCTCCCAGGATGTGTCAGATCTTGAGCTGTCTTAGAGCAGCAAGTAAAACATTGTGCATAAGTGAACCGTGCATAAATATGTTATAAATATGTTACAAATATGTACTAAGGTATGTACAGTATATATATATATATATATATATATATATATATATATATATATATATATATATATAGATAGATATATATATATATAGATATAGATATATATATATATATATATATATATATATATATATATATATATATATAGATATATATATATATATATATATATATATTATACACTACTGTGCAAAAGTTTTAGGCAGGTGTGAAAAAACACTGTAAATTAAGAATGCTTTCATAAATAGAAGCGTTAATAGTTTTTTATCAATTGAGAAAAAGGGAAATAAATGATCAGAAGACAAATATAAATCAAATCGATATACGGTGTGACCACCGTTTGTCTTCAAAACAGCATCAAATGTTCTAGGTACACTTGGACACAGTTTTTGATGAAACTCGGCAAGTAGGTTGTTCCAAACATCTTATGAAAAAACATGCACAGTAGTGCATTAGGGGATGCCCTCTTGGACTTTATATGGCAGTAATATAGTGTCAAAGTCAAAACTCAATTAGAAAAAAAAAAAAAAAAAAAAAAAAATATATATATATATATATAAAAAAGGCACAAAGGTGCCAACTTTATTATAGTAATCAATATAATCAATATAGATTAAACATTCCAAACATCTTCTATGCATGTAGGCTGCCTCAAATCCTTCTGTCTCTTTATGTAATCCTAGACAGACTCAATGATGTTTAGATCAGGGCTTTGTGGTGGCACCACCTTCAGTACTCCCTGTTCTTCTTTACACTGAAGATAGTTCTTAATGACATTGGCTGTATGTTTGGGGTCATTGTCCTGCTGAGGAATACATTTGGGGCCAAACATGCACATCCCTGGTGGTATGGCATGTTGGATAAGTATCTACCTGTATTTCTCAGCACTGAGGACACCTAACCAAATCCATTTGCAGAAATGCCACCCCAAACTTGGAGGAACCTCCACCATTCTTTCACTGTTGCCTGCAGACACGCATTATTATATCACTCTCAAGCTCAAATTTTGAGTCCAGAGTACCTGCTCCTATTTTTCTGCACCCCAGTTCCTATTTTTTAACACAGAGTTGCATCTCTTAGCCTTGTTTCCACATTAGAGGTATGGTTTCTTGGCCACAATTCTTCCATGAAGACCACTTTTGGCCACAATTCTCCAGACAGTAGATGGGTATAACTGGATCCCACTAGCTTCTGCCAGTTATGCCCTGATAGCACTCCGACGCATCTTCCGATGTCAAAGGGGAATAAGCATGATGTGACTTTCATCTGCCAAGTCTCCTTGGCTGACCACTGCATCTATGATCCTAAACATTGTCTGTTTCTATGCGCTTTCTCAAAACAGCTTGAACAGCACACCTTAAAACCCTGGTCTTCTTTGAATTCTTTGCCTGGGAGGAACCTTGCTGATGCAGTATAACTACCTTGTGTTTTTGCCATGGTGTTTGACCGCTATAGGAAACTGTCTTCCACAAACTCACCGTAGCAGCAGAATTTGGCTGTTCCTCACCCAGTTTTAAGCCTCCTACACTGCTGTTTCTGTTTCAGTTAATGACTGTGTTTCCACCTACATATGAAATTAATGATAATTAACACCGGCTTGGTATAATTTATTAATCATGAACCTGATTTTAATCCTACAAAATCCCTGACATTATGCAAGTGTGCTAGTGTAAAAATGTATTCTGGTTTGAAGCCAAAGGGTAGTCACACCAAATATTGATTTGATTTAGATTTTTCTTCTGTTCGCTCATTTTGAGCATTTTGTAAATTGATAGAAATAAACAATTAAAATATATATTTTTGAAAGCATTCTTACTTTACAGCATTTCTACATACCTGCCTAAAACGTTTTGCACAGTACTCTACAAGTACACTAAGTTTGAAAGCCTGAACAACCAACAGTGACTGCTAACAAGGGAATACACTAGAAAAAGTAACATTGTAACATCCTACTCCCTATTGTGCACTATTCATATATGGTAGCCTTGCCATTGAGCAGCGTTTCCATTTGTTCCCATTGAGGATATTAAAAGTTACTGTGTCTGATGATCAGTAACATCCTCTACAACATATAATATCTATACAGTTACGTTGAAATACGTTACCAATTTGCTCATTTGTCTTGATTGTTCTTACATTTAGGAAGCAGTAACAAAAGACTATTTACCTACATACTAAGTTGTGTGAAGACAAATAGAGGTGTTAAATAGCTTTACTGGTACACATTCAAACCACAACGCTGTCAGCATCCATCACTTCCTTCCTCTCAGACAGAGACTAATGATTTGACACATCTTAAGATAGAAGACTGATTGAGAGTTTGCAAAGTTTAGGGATGTGCTGCAAGTGACAAGAGAGAAGCCGACACAATTTGAAAAATAGCAGCCAAGTAGCTGCGCCAAGCAGAACACATCTGAAATAATGTTGTAACCTTAGAATGAGATTGTCTGTCCAAAACTATTCTCAGTTTTAGGTGGAATGGGTCTAAGCACCATCCCCTATTCCTATTCCTTTTCTTATTTTCATTAAGCTAGGACAAACATTGTACTATGTAGTCCTACATAGAATTCACTGAAGTTGCAGGTAAAGCTTACCGACTATCTGGTTATCAATAGAAATCAACTTCAGGAAGTCCAAGTAGATTAGCTCTCAGCTGAGAAACAGGCAACAGTCTACAGTAAATGCCCCATAGGGGGTGATCTAGTCAATCCAAACTAGGATAGAGTGCCATAAAACAGAGGAATAAAAACAAAAATATACTGTACATGCAGACTACTCCATCAAGGATACACTTAAATCTGAAACCTTCACTCAAGCATGTTTCTTATTATAGCAAAAATACATCAGATCAACACTAGTGTACCAACATATGGCGAACAGCTGGTTCTCAGTTCTCCTGCTGATGACGAAAACTTCTTAAAATCCATAAAAACATTGGGCAATGGGGATAAAACCTCTCCAAAACCATAACTCCCTCCATATAAAGAACCATCACACAGGAAGAAACCACAGTCCTCTTCACAACGGCCCCCGTTAAGGCCCAAGCAATGCACCACAATGTCAGATCTTTAGATAATCCTTGTAACATTATGCAAATAGTCTTATGGGATGTTAAAGTCCTGAGATCCCCAGTAAAATGAATAAAAATATTTGGACACCTCAAATGTTAACACACAGATAAATATATTTCTTAATGGTCACAAAGGATAAAAATCTACTCTTTGTGAACCATCAGCCTTTGCTGTGGTGACATCATTACTGTACTGACAGCAGGGCTTTGAATGGGACCCAGTAGATCCCACCACTGCAGGCTGCCTGTACAAGGATAGAGAGCAGTGACTAGTTTGAAGTATTGAAAGAAATACAATATGGACACCAAGATTCAAATAAGAAGACACAAGCATTTTGTATTTTGATTATATTGTTTACCCAGATTTTAATGTCATCTTAGCCAAGTATAATCCTGTTTACCATTTACAGAATAAAATATTTATAACAGGGTGACTTTATTCCTTGTTAGTTTGCCTAAAAAGGCATGTGTTTTTGTGACCGTGACACAGATATTAGATTGCAAGCTCCACTTGGCCAGGGACTGATATGAATGATTAAGTGCCCCACAGAAGAAGACATAAAAACTAATAAAGACAGTGATATCACCCTTAGCCTCGAGGTGAAGGTAGGACTCAGTGAATAACCTGCATAATACACAATTTTGCATTTGAAATGACATTTAAGGGGGTGGATAAGAAAATGATTAATGGTTTTACAAAATTAGAAGAATGGGTAATCCTTTGCCAACCACAATTTAATGATAGACGAAGCACACTGTATATCACTTAGGATAAAAAAAATCAGAATATGGGATTAATGACACCACAAGGTTATCCATTACAAAGGTAAATGAAGTAGGAACCATTATTTATAGCAAGGAATTAGCTATTTATAAGGAGAATTTTAAAAAGAAAATTGCTATCCCTAAGTTATAGGTAACTTTAGATTTATTAAATTGATTCTCTCGGCACATTAAATTGCTCTCATATCCAAGCCTCTTTGTTATACCTCATCATGGAAATGATCTTTGTAAAGTATATTTATCTGACTAAAGCTTTTTCCTATAACTTTGTTAACAAACTTTTATTCCAGGGTAGCCACACATGAGAAAGGCAAAACAGAAGACATCCATCCATTCTCGCTTAAAGCTGAACTCCAGGAATTATATTTTTTTGTATATTTACATTGGGCCAGCTTGATGTAAGTTTGCATATCTGATATCATGAGGGCAGCCGGTGATGCTGTTGATTGCTGTAGTAGCCCATACTACCTCCAGTGATAGTCGCTATCTAATGGGTTTCTGGGCCTCCCTTCTGCACACTCATACAATCGGTCATGGGCTTAGCACCTCTGCCATTCATACATTTTTTTGTATTTTTTTCAATTAATGCAAGGCATGGTGCAGGTGTATTAGTGGATAAAAATGACACCATATCGCCATAAATGTGTACCAAAACAGAAGACCATTATAACCCTTAATGGCTCCTATAAATATTTTGAAATTTTGAACAGCTTTATCTCCTTGACCCTCAAGGACGAGGTGTTATCTCCTCTATCTATCAAAATCCTAATGGTTTGCACCTTACAGAAAAGTCTATATCAATGTCCCAATGGGAGTCAGGTTTAGATATGTATTTTCCCTCAGAAGAATGACATCATATGCAAATAAACCTTTGAAAATGTACCAGATCTATATCAGTTCAGGAGACAGCCCTAAAAATACATAACAGATGGTATATGAGCCCCACTAAAGTTCATGACTTTAAATCAACCGGCCCAGCAAATTTTTTTTGTGAATGCCCAGACATAGGCATTTTTATCCATACTTTTTGGAGCCTACTCAAGCACAAGTGCGTGCATGTTGACGCACGGGAACGTCTACCTCAGATACTGGAGCCTATTGGACTTTATGGGTCCATGCACACTGGCTTAAAAAAACTCTGCTTCTACAGCTCAATGCTATCATATGTGTCAATGCTCAATAAGATGTTTAGAAGCATATTTTAAGCTCAGAGTTTAGAGACAGAAAAAAAACTTCTGTTTTGCATTTTTAAGAACAATTTTCTGGCAGACAAAAACACTCAAGTAGAGCATTTTTGTTAAGGTGTTTAGGAGAGTATAGGAGCTTCTAGGATAGTTTTGGAGCATTCAGCATTTTTCTTTTCTGCCAGAAAACTGCTCTCAAAACCGAAAAACAGAAGAAGAGGTTTTTCTGCCTCTAAACGTCCAAATGTGCATGGACACCTAGACTAACATTTAGCTGCTTCTACATACAAAACGCAAAACTCCTGTAAGGTAGTGTGAATGTACCCTAAAGCTGCGTCCTACATGGGATCATTGCAGGATGGTCTTTCAGCTTGTATCCATGTTATCCTTGATCCTGAATCTTGTCTGACACTGTTATTGACCCGTCTTTTGAATGGCCTGCCTCTGAACACCCCTGTCTGTTTATGTCTGTTATTTACCTGTGTTACTGACCTCAACTTGGACTGTAGACCAAGATTCTGTATACCAATTCTGTACCTCAATGTCTTCACATTGGCAACCTCTGGTCGTTTCTGACCTTGATCCTGCTGGTGAATTGGTGCCTTCATTGGTGGCTGTTACTGAACACAGCGTGTGACCCAGCTTTCTGTACTCTCTACTGAAGTCAGGGTGTCCTCATTGCTGACAAGTTTAAGTACGCAGTTCCAGCTTGCTGGCACGTGTGCCCTTCCTTTGCCTACCAGTGCTTGTTTCAACTTCCATGGGTGCTCAGTAATTGTGCAGAAGGCCACCCTCATCATCTCAAGCTCTTCATACAAGTATGTCACAGTTTGAATGGCAGAGGTTGCAAGTAAAGGGCCACCTCGGCGCGGGTTACTACATTAATTTACAGATTTAAATCTCCTTCAGGATTTACTCCAGTCTTACTCCTCAACCAGCTGTCAGCATTCAGAGGAAGTATATGTAAGGTGCAAGGACTTGAGAAAAGTCATTACTTTGTTCTTTCAACTTTGATTAAAAACTGTATTGCAGCTAAACAAAAAATTCACAACAATCCCATTTTTTTCCAATTTTGAGCCCCCAAATAATATTAAAAAATAAATTATAGATGCCATTTCAATAGATATCCAGTGTAACTGTAATCATTTGAAAATGAAAATAATTGAAACTGGCTGTGACAGATTGCTGTGTAACCTTTAGGTCCGGTTCACACTGCTGCGGGTGAGAGATCCGGATGTGATTCGCACCGCACTGCAGTGCAAATCACATCCGATCTCCGTAGCGATGCGAGTTCAGCCATACAGATAGTATGGCTGAATTCGCATCGCTCCCGCCGCAAACTCGCACGGGACCCTTTTTTTGGTCCGCAGCAGAATCGGATCGCATGGGTGTTCACACCATGCGATCCGATTCCTGTGCGAGTGTGCAGATCGCACTGCGATATGCGGACGGATCTGGGGGTGTCATTAACATTTCATTGACACTCCCAGCCGTTCGCATAGGGCAGTGTGAACTGCCGGCGGGAGGCATGCGATGCGGGAAAACGCCGCGGATTCGCGGCGTTCCCGCATCGCTATAGTGTGAACCTAGCCTTAACCACAATTGATCATTTCCTAGCATAGCGCCCAATAATCACCCTCAATTCACATCCACAGGTTAAAAAATGTACCTTCATTATCTTTTCTCCAGCCTAAAGCATGGCAAAATGTGTTCTTTACCAATTGCTTTGCAAAGCACTGAGGGGCAGTTGTGTTTGTTTTGAGTATGTATGCATGTTAGGATGCCATTGAAAATTAATGACAATGCACCACAGCAAGCATACGCTATAAATACCTAAAGCCTAGTACATACTGGTCATTTTTTTCTGTTTAATCCAGCAGAGCTTAATGAAAAAAAAAAAATGACAGCTCAGGAGGAGCGATCTCCTCTACTGTTCTATTGTGTTCTGACAGATCACCCCCCCACCACCAGAGCACTCCGGTAAGTGCTCTCACTCATTGGCTGAGAGTGCTGATCGGGTACCGATCGGCAGATCTTTTTCAGTCATGTCTCTTCAACAGAAGCCAGACGAACGGCTGACTTCTGCTGGACCAACTGCATTACACAGGGGCCGAAGATTGCCCTGTATTTGACTCCATCCATCTTCCCATCAACTCTGATCAGCTTCTCTGTGCCTGCTGAAGCAAAACATCCCCACAACATGGTCCTGCCAACACCATGTTTTACGGTGAGGATGATGTGTTCAGGGTGATGTGCAGTGTTAGTTTTCCACCACACATAGTGTGGCTTTTAGGCCAAACAGTTCCATTTTGGTCTCATCTGACCAGAGCATCTTATTCCATATGTTTGCTGTGTCCCCCACATGGCTTCTCACAAACTGCAAACAGAACTTCTTATGTCTTTCTTTCAACACTGGCTTACTTCTTCCCACTCTTCCACAAAGGCCAGATTTGTATAGTGCATAAGTAATAGTTGTCCTGTGGACAGATTCTCCCACCTGGAGCTGTGGATCTCTGCAGCTCCTCCAGAGTTATCATAGGCCTCTTAGCTGCTTCTCTGATTAATGCTCTCCTTGCCTGGCCTGTCAGTTTAGGTAGACGACCATGTTTTTGGTAGTTTTTCAGTTGTGCCATACTCTTTCCATTTTCAGATGATGGACTGAACAGTTCTCCGCAAGAGGTTCAAAACTTGGGATTTTTTTTATAACCTACCCTGCTTTAAATTTCTCCAGAATTTATTCCTGACCGGTCTGGTGTGTTTCTTGGCCTTCATGATGCTCTTTGTTCACTAAGGTTCTCTAACACAACTCTGAGGTCTTCACAGAACAGCTGTATTTATTTTGAGATTAAATTACACACAGGTGGACTCTATTTACTTATCAGTAGTGATGGACGAACGTTTCGCCCGGCGGTCGTTTCGCGGCGAATTTCCGACTTTCGCCGTCCGCGGGTTCGAACGCCTTTTTCCGTCGTTCGCCCCGGCGGACTTACGTGTTTAATGTATACAAGAACTTTAACCTTTCGTGACACGTTTATCATGTGTTACAGGACAACCAATTGAGACATGACAGCTCATGGACACTTGGACATTCCCCCTAACCTATAAATACACCCGATCCGGTGGCCATTTTACATTCTTTCTTCTGTCACTGTAGGGAAAGGATCCTGTGTGGAGTAGGGACAGAGAAAACGCTAGCTATTTGGTACACAAAAGTTCTTTTCAGGACTGGTATAGGTGTTAGGTCAGCAGCCTGAGTTTCTTTTGTCAGTTTAGATAAAGGGACAGAGCGCTGTATGCTGCTATTTTAGGGACAGCTCAGCCAGATTAGTCTTTCTTCATCATCATCATCATCATCATCATTAGCTGTTACTATCAGGTCCACAAAAGAGCTATTCCAGCTAATCGTTCCAGCCTACTCTTTTTTGCCAATTTGTATAGGGACAGGCAGGAAGCAGTGTGTCAGGCAGTGAGGATAATTTTAAAGACTTGCTGTTACTATTAGTTCCACAAAGGTTCTTTTCAGGACTGGTATCAGTGGTACGGTAATAGGCTTGTACACGTATAATATTCTTTCTTCCAAATATAGAAAGAATATTATACTTGACTGCTGCCCTTCTGCTGCAGTCTGCTAATCATTCACAACTCACTTGTTCCACAAAGCTCTTTATCAGGACTGGTAACTTGGTCTGTCTAGGGTGCTACGGTACATAGGCTTGGGTGCGGTACAGTCTGCTGTTCTGTAAGGACCGCTATCGGTCCACAATACATAGGGTTGCCGTGCACTACTGCTGACCGCTGCCCTATACTGCAGCAGTCCTTCAGCGGTATAGGGACTGACGCACAGTCTGCTAAACACTAATACACAACCTGCTTGGTCCACAAAAGTTCTTATAAGGACTGGTAACTTGGTATAGGGTGCTACGGTACATAGGCCTGAGTGCAGTACAGTCTGCTGTTCTGTAAGGACTGCTATCGGTCCACAATACATAGGGTTGCCGTGCACTACTGCTGACCGCTGCCCTATACTGCAGCAGTCCTTCAGCGGTATAGGGACTGACGCACAGTCTGCTAAACACTAATACACAACCTGCTTGGTCCACAAAAGTTCTTATAAGGACTGGTAACTTGGTATAGGGTGCTACGGTACATAGGCCTGAGTGCAGTACAGTCTGCTGTTCTGTAAGGACCGCTATCGGTCCACAATACATAGGGTTGCCGTGCACTACTGCTGACCGCTGCCCTATACTGCAGCAGTCCTTCATTGGTATAGGGACTGACGCACAGTCTGCTAATCACTAACACACAACCTGCTTGGTCCACAAAAGTTCTTATAAGGACTGGTAACTTGGTATAGGGTGCTACGGTACATAGGCCTGAGTGCGTTACAGTCTGCTGTTCTGTAAGGACCGCTATCGGTCCACAATACATAGGGTTGCCGTGCACTACTGCTGACCGCTGCCCTATACTGCAGCAGTCCTTCAGCGGTATAGGGACTGACGCACAGTCTGCTAAACACTAACACACAACCTGCTTGGTCCACAAAAGTTTTTATAAGGACTGGTAACTTGGTATAGGGTGCTACGGTACATAGGCCTGAGTGCAGTACAGTCTGCTGTTCTGTAAGGACCGCTATCGGTCCACAATACATAGGGTTGCCGTGCACTACTGCTGACCGCTGCCCTATACTGCAGCAGTCCTTCATTGGTATAGGGACTGACGTACAGTCTGCTAATCACTAACACACAACCTGCTTGGTCCACAAAAGTTCTTATAAGGACTGGTAACTTGGTATAGGGTGCTACGGTACATAGGCCTGAGTGCGTTACAGTCTGCTGTTCTGTAAGGACCGCTATCGGTCCACAATACATAGGGTTGCCGTGCACTACTGCTGACCGCTGCCCTATACTGCAGCAGTCCTTCAGCGGTATAGGGACTGACGCACAGTCTGCTAAACACTAACACACAACCTGCTTGGTCCACAAAAGTTTTTATAAGGACTGGTAACTTGGTATAGGGTGCTACGGTACATAGGCCTGAGTGCAGTACAGTCTGCTGTTCTGTAAGGACCGCTATCGGTCCACAATACATAGGGTTGACGTGCACTACTGCTGACCGCTGCCCTATACTGCAGCAGTCCTTCAGCGGTATAGGGACTAAGAGTTTTGTCACAGGGTGATTTAAAAAATGACAGGCAGAGGAAGAGGCAGGCCCTTCCGCAGGGGTGGTAGGGGTAGGGCAGGAGCAACAGCCTTGAGCCAAAGTGGGAAGTTGCAGAAGGTGCGTTCAATTACTTTAAAGGACGCACCAGACTTGGTTGAGTGGCTCACTCAGCCTTATTCTTCTGCACCCTCCTCATCCTCTCGATCTGCACCCTCTTCTTCACTCTCTGCTATGTGCACCCCCAAAGACACTACCACCAACAACACCACCACCACCACATACCTTCCGCTTGAGTGCAAATGGGGGCCTTCATGCTCCAGTGTTTTAATAGGGACCCCCGTATAAAAAGCATGAGGGTCAAGGACCAGTACTGGGGACCAGTACCGGTACAAACACAAAATGGCGGAAATGTTACCGCCGTCGCAGAGGGCTGTCAGAATGCAGCACTTCCAGGCCTTGCTTCGAGAAATGCTGCATTCTGCTTTTGCGTGCGCTGGCAGAGGAGCAATTCCCACTCCCAGAGAAGGATTTGCGGGTACCAATCCAACAGCGCCTGCAAGAAGAGGCCGGTTTGAAGATGTGTTGGTGACTTCGGATATGAGGTCATTCTTTCAGCCGACCCATCGACAGGTGTCATCCGGATCCAGCATCAGGGAACGCCTAGACCGTCAGGTGTCCGACTACATTGGGTTAACGGCCGATGTGGACGCTCTGAGGAGTGATGAACCCCTAGACTACTGGGTGGGCAGGCTTGACCTCTGGCCAGAGCTTGCCCAATTTGCAATCGAACTGTTGGCTTGCCCCTCATCCAGTGTCCTGTCCGAAAGGACGTTCAGCGCAGCAGGGGGGATTGTGACCGATAAGCGTACTCGCCTAGCTCACGACAGTGTTAACTACCTCACATTTCTAAAAATGAATGAGGCATGGATCTCGGAGGAATTCAACACATGTGATCAGTAGACCATGTATATGTCTATAAACAATTTTTGGAATCAAGCACACAGACCTTCTTAATTCATTTGGCTCACTTCCCTGACCCAAAAAAGCACACCGTACTATATGCCCCTACCCTCCTCTTTGAAGAGGTTGAGCGGTGTCATATTTCTACTGGGGCTGCTTATTATGAGGGGTTCCCACCATCCCTGTGCTGTGCTGACTTCCTCCTGGGTGTTCTTATTATGAGGGGCTCCCACCATCCCTGTGCTGTGCTGACTTCCTCCTGGGGGTTCTTATTATGAGGGGATCACACCATCCCTGTGCTGTGCTGACTTCCTCCTGGGGCTGCTTACGGTGCTGCTGTCAGCGCTGTATGTCACGGAGCTGCTGTCAGCGCTGTATGTCACGGAGCTGCTGTCAGCGCTGTATGTCACGGAGCTGCTGTCAGCGCTGTATGTCACGGAGCTGCTGTCAGCGCTGTATGTCACGGAGCTGCTGTCAGCGCTGTATGTCACGGTGCTGCTGTCAGCGCTGTATGTCACGGAGCTGCTGTCAGCGCTGTATGTCACGGAGCTGCTGTCAGCGCTGTATGTCACGGAGCTGCTGTCAGCGCTGTATGTCACGGAGCTGCTGTCAGCGCTGTATGTCACGGAGCTGCTGTCAGCGCTGTATGTCACGGAGCTGCTGTCAGCGCTGTATGTCACGGTGCTGCTGTCAGCGCTGTATGTCACGGAGCTGCTGTCAGCGCTGTATGTCACGGAGCTGCTGTCAGTGCTGTATGTCACGGAGCTGCTGTCAGCGCTGTATGTCACGGAGCTGCTGTCAGCGCTGTATGTCACGGAGCTGCTGTCAGCGCTGTATGTCACGGTGCTGCTGTCAGCGCTGTATGTCACGGAGCTGCTGTCAGCGCTGTATGTCACGGAGCTGCTGTCAGCGCTGTATGTCACGGAGCTGCTGTCAGCGCTGTATGTCACGGAGCTGCTGTCAGCGCTGTATGTCACGGAGCTGCTGTCAGCGCTGTATGTCACGGAGCTGCTGTCAGCGCTGTATGTCACGGAGCTGCTGTCAGCGCTGTATGTCACGGTGCTGATGTCAGTGCTCTGTATTACGGTGCTGCTGTCAGTGCTCTGTATCTCCTGCACCCTCTTGTTTGCCTACCCTGGTCCCTGACCTTCCCTCTCCTCCATTGCCTTCATTAGCTCCATAGTCCTGAATTGTCAGAACAATTTCCCAAATAAAAAAAAAATGCTTGTAGTTATCGATCCCAAATTCACCTCATACATGTATTATGCTATTGTCCAGGTGGTGGGACTACGTGCTACCCCCTAATAATTACCCCGTGGCCGCAAATTCGACCTAAAGGTTTGCGAAATTCGCCTCCCATTGAAGTCAATGGAGCCCGCGGCGAACGGTCGTTTTCGCGAACGTTTGTGTCCGTTCGCGTTTCGCGTTCGCGAAACGTCCCGTCGGAAGTTCGTCCATCACTACTTATCAGGTGACTCGTTAGGGGTATCAGAGTAAAGGGGCTGAATACAAATATATTTTCATATATTTATTTGTAAAAAAAAAAATGAAAACCATTTATCATTTTCCTTCCACTTCACAATTATGTGGCACTTTGTGTTGGTCTATCACATAAAATCCCAACAAAATACATTTACGATTTTGGTTGTAACAGAACAAAATGTGGAAAATTCAAAGGGGTATGAATACTTTTTTAAGGCACTGTATAGCTCTTGCTCTCTTAATTTCAGTGATTTGGGAATACCCTTTGTTTAGGGAATTGTCTGCTTGCTTATATGACAAAGGTTTGTTTTTTAACATTTTCAAATTTACTTTTCAGCCACACTTTGTTGCTGAACTGTTTTTAATCAAATTAAAAAAAAAAGTCTGATGCATTGAATTTTTGTAATGTCTCATTTTATTAAGAGGTGTGAATATTTTGTATGCAACTGGCCATTCGCCATTGTGAGTTGGCAAATAGGGCCAAGATGGTCAAACTCACACCAGATTTAAAAAAAAGACTACCGTATATACTCGAGTATAGGTCGACTCGATATAAGCCGAGGCCCCTAATTTACCACAAAAAAACTGGGAAAACGTATTGACTCGTGTATAAGCCGAGGGTGAGACATGCAGCAGCTACTGTTACAGCTTAAAAGAGTGGAAAAGAGGGTCAACAATGCCCATCTGCAGCTGTATACCTCCCTGTGTCCATCACTGTGTCCATCCCTGTGTCCATCCCTGTGTCCATCCCTGTGTCCATCACTGTGTCCATCACTGTGTCCATCCCTGTGACCATCCCTGTGTCCATCACTGTGTCCATCCCTGTGTCCATCACTGTGTCCATCACTGTGTCCATCCCTGTGACCATCCCTGTGTCCATTGCAGCCTACCTGTGTCCTGTGCATGCCTCCGTGTGCCAATCTGCAGCCTCTTTGTCCTTCTGCAGCCTCTGTGTCCTTCTGCAGCCTCTGTGTGCCATTTTGCACCTATCTGCATGTATAAAAAACATACGGCAGCCATTCCATTCAAAAGCCGCACCTCTCCTCCTCGTCTGTGACAGACGGCGGCCATTCCACTGTTCAAAAGCCGCGCCTCCATCTGTGATAGGCGGAACACTCAATTTTCCAGCAGTCAGTGTTCCGCCTATCACGGACATCCTCTCATCCTCGTCCGTAGTATGAGGATGAGCGGATGTCCGTGATAGGCGGACCACTGACTGCTGGGAAATTGAGTGTTCCGCCTATCACAGACAGGGAGGCGCGGCTTTTGAATAGTGGAATGGCCGCCGTCTGTCTGCATGACACGCTGATCGGGTAGGCAGACGGCAGTGACTCAAGTATAAGCCGAGGGGGGCACTTTCAGCCTAAAAAAAGGGGCTGAAAATCTCGGCTTATACTCGAGTATATACGGTATTTGCAATAGAATGAAAATATTACAGGTGTTTTCTTTTAGCTATGTAACTAATTACCCTGTCATAATGTAGGAATAACCCATGACCTCCTGCTCCTATAAGGTAAATAGGGAGTAATTGTTAGAGAGTAAAAACACAGGGTTAAGTTCCCACTGACATCATTGATCTTTTTTGCCATCTGTAAATGGGTAATTCTTCCAAATGACCACAAACGTAAGCAACATTCTTCCCCCTGACCATCACACTAATGTATCATGAATTGTAGATATTTTAGCAGGGGTTCCCTGAGACTGGTTACTCAAAGTATTGAAACCAAAGTGTTAGCATGACTGCCTGGAAACTAGTATTTTAAAAATGAGAATTCAGGAATGTCAACATCTATGTTTCTCTTAGAAAATATTTGCTTTAAGAAAGTAAGAAACATGTCATTGATGTTAAGAACTGTATAAGGTATCACAAAATGAATGGTGCCTTTTTATGGCATGCCCAGAAATAAATATTTTCCAAAGACAAATCATTCAAACCCAAAGAGCTAATAACTGAAAAAAGTAGAGAAAAAAAGTAAAAAATAAATAAATAAATAAAAATCTAATAAACAAGTCAAGTTACATATGGCCATGTGTCTGTAGCCTGAATGATACATAAAGCCACATGGAGGAAGAATGGCTTTGGCAATTGGTGCCTGGCAAGACCTAGCTGAATTTTTGTGTATAAGTCCAATCACCACATTCAGTATGCAAGTCCTGATTCATTGATCTAATAGCCTGTAATTTGTTAGATTGTACTCCCTATATTTGTTAGGGAATGTTCTTTATGTTTCTGGATCTATAGTAAAACACAGAAACACATACACAGGAACATACAAACAGCACATTCCATTTTATTGTGATACTGAAAACTTGATCAACCTGCACATTCATTTTATTTCCAAAATGTTCTGTTTTCTTACCTCTGTTCTCTCTTCTGATGATTAATAATAGCACTGAACACCACATGGTCAGAAATATATTATTTTGCTTCTTGACTAACTCTTGGATATTTATAAATCAATACTTGGATACTGTATGCTTGATTGCTCTTTAAGAACAGAGGGAACAGAAGGACAACAGAAGTACATCAAGTTAAGCAGAGAGCGACATTTCAATACATTTGCAAATGCTTAGTTTCACAACGTGACCTGTTTTTTATAAGCAGCAAACATTTTCCTAACGTGGAGTATATTATTTCTACAATCAGCAATGTAAGGGATTCCTTCCGGGATGAGAGAAAACATTGTACTAGCACCCTTTCTTCCAAAAGATGACTAATTTTGTATGACAAATGGGTTACATCTTGTTAGGGCTAAAACTAGTGGGGTGGGGCATATGCCCCGGGCACAAACTTGAGCAAGGTGCCAAATTGTCTGCACTGCTGACACTAGCTGGGATTTGGGAGGCAGGATTGGGCTGACCCAGCTGAGCAGCTGAGCATCATTCACACCACTGGCTGCTCTGTGAGCCCACACTGCCGCTAAACGCATGAGAGCCAGAATCCGGACCCCGAGGATTCAGCCTGCTGCCTTGAAGTCAGACCTGGACAGGAGGGAAGGCTGGGGCGAAATTTGCTAGAACTCCTTGACTCTGCCTCAATTCCTTTCTCTGTCTTGTTTTTTTTTTGGGGGGGGGGGTTCTTTTGTTAACTTTATTGTCTGACTATCTTTCTTTCCTCCAGACTGTACATATCAAAACGAAAAAATACTGACAATGTCTACTGCCCTACTGACAAAATTCACAGCCCTACTGACACCAGCTGCTGCTCTAGTGACTGACACAATCCACAGCCTTACTGACACCATCCACTGTTCTACTAACACCGTCCATTGTCCTACTGACACCAACCTCTCCCCTACTGACACTGCTCCCTCCTGCTGGCATGCTCCCAAGCCATGGCTCTGTTTTCATTCACACATGGAGCTGCAGCTCGGACCTTCCCCCTCCATCTTCTGATTGGCTCATTTAATGTGATTGAGAAACAGCAGGAGCAAATGGCTCCCACTGCTGCCAAAAGTCAATCAGGAGTGTTAGTCCCCAGAGAGGCAAGGCTCTCCTGGACAGCCCTGGATTGAGAGGGGGCTCAGGTAAATATTAGGTGGGCTGCTGCACACAGAAGACTTTTAGAATGCATTAAGGTAAAAAACCTTCAGCCCTTACAACCACTTTAAGTACAATGAAGGGCAATATACATTGGTATCCAGGAAGATCAATGATTACATTAATTTCACATTATACACATAATTTGGGACAAACAGAATTCTTCTGAAATATATTTTTAACTTTACAACCACATAACAGGACATTTTTGGCAATGACACAAAGCTACCATTAGCTCAAACAATGGACAAAACGAATTTAATGAGAAACAAGCATTAACACCCTCCAAAACATAGACACAAACTGGCCCAAACACACTTTCAACCTGACCTAATTGATATTGTTGTGATTAAAAGGGTATTTCTATATACCTGACAAAGACCAGCTAGGTATAATTACGGCAATTACCATACTTACGAAAACCCTACTTAGCACTGCAGACTAAGGAGACAACATCTTGCTGAACACAAGAAGAGATGAGTCAAGATTGATGTTCAGGGGTTGTCTGGTTTATTCTGGGAGGGTCTACCATTTATATGCACCATTATCAGCCAATCATTGCATAGAACATGGGTGTGGTTAATACAGAGGTGTACATTACATATCATTACATCTGCTTTCATGAGTCACAGTCATGAGTCTTGTGGCCCAGACATATTGTGACACAATGTCTTTATTTAGACAGCACAGAATAAAACTACTTATGCAAGCTATATTTTCGTATATGTATGCTTTATAGGAAAACTGCTACAGTCTGTAAATACAGAGTTTAAACTAACTAATAGGTTAACCCAAGTTAATCTTATATGAACTTATAAAGATGGAGTCACTCTGGTTCAACCATATCACAACAGATATATAGCATGAATTTAATTAATTTAATGCTGCCACTCAACATAAAATTGTTGATACTATTACCATGTCCAAAGAACTCCCACTTCAACCACCTACTGACTTTTTCGTGCCTGCTTGCCCTTATAACCAGTGCAAAAATTCTAACAGTGCCCTGGTCAGACTATTCGAATGACAGCATCTTAACTTTAGATGAATCCTTACTGAGCCCCATGGTGATTTACCAAATACCTATTATGACCCCATTATTTATAAGGAAAAAACGGTACAACAATCCTCCTTCCAAACAAATCTCTCAGGAGACATCTTCCCCACAGTTAATTGGGCTGCACATAATGCAACAAATAGGGTAAACTCATCCAAATCAGACTCAAATACAACCTGGAATCTACAATTAAACAAGAAAAAAATATAATTAACTTGCCTACTAAAGAACCAGATACAGAGTACTCCAGTCCAGGAGAGAAGAAGCTAGAACTAGGTTGAACCATCGTCTCTCCGTCAAAGCAGAGAAAATCCTCTGTAGGTTGCCATACATATCAGGTTATCCCAAAACTTGCCAAAATTCAAGGATTATGCAAATATCCGACCAAAGGTTCTTATAAAATAATGACCAAAATATTAGCAAACATAATTACCTGCTTTTTACCTCATATATATATATATCCTGAACAGGTGGGATTCATATTACAATGCTAGGCCTCTGATCAAATCAGGGGATGGGGAGGCTGAACTGCAGTCTGCAGTCTAATTAAGGTGAGGAGAAGGTGATCTTCTTTTAGACCTCCATATAGCATTTGAAGCATTCTTGTGGAACTACCTAATTTTGATGCTGGAAAAGCAATTCTCCAAGCTTTCTATAACTCCCTAATATAAAAGACATACAAAGTGAGAGACAAAAACACAAGTGTTCTTTTTTCTTTGCTGATAATATTTTAATGGTGATCAATTCCCCATTAAATACAATCCCAAATTTTCCTGAAAGTCCTATGACAATTTTCTGATATTTTTTGCTTTAACAAAAAATTACACTCCTAGACTCTCGATTCAAATTCAACCATATACTCCAAACCAGCACAATCCAACTTCCATGAATACAGTACCTTTTTAAAAATACTGTGATGCCATAGACAAATGACCCCATGGAATAGACCCTACGCCTACCAACCCTATTCCTGGAATCCCCTCCCTCTCATTATTGCAATCCCCCACTCGCCATCCATCTATCTTTGTTACCATACTGTATTACCATCACTTAGCTACTCTTGCTATCCATGCAAGACAAAATGTAAGTGGGAAATACAATATGCCTACTTCTTAGGTTCAATGACATCTATTAATTATACTTCAAGGCAGAAGGATATTATTGTACCATTTTTTCTACTTACACTGCTGTTCATAAGTGTGACATATCTTAAATGTTACTATTCAACCTATATTTTCTATGGTTTCTCAATATTTTGTCTCTATTAAGTTGCAAGAGAATGTATCAGGTTTGACACCCATACACTGGTAATATCGAAAAACAGAACAAACTAATTTTTCTAGAATTCTTGAACATTGTTTTTTTTTTCATATATATTTTCCATAGTAAGAGCAATCCCACAGTCCCACTGGTACTGATATGTTAATTTGATGTTGCACAGTATATCATATGCACCCGTACAATGTGTGAATATATGTCCTTTGCAGCTACTTTCAGTCAGATGATAGACTTTTTTTAAGGACAGAGTCAGATAAACACTTTTGTGGCTGTGTTTTTAGTCTGAAAGTATTTATTTATTTATTACATATGTAGCTGATGATTACTATGGGGTCTCTCTGGGGTAAGATTTTGATAAAGAACAGTGTGCTTCATAAGTTAGCCAAATAGTTTGATGAAGATATGTTCTCTATAATAGATCCAATGTAAACTTTACAAACAGACCCAACATTAGTATTTCAAGCTGTCAGAGCTTATAACACCAACCAATTAGCACTTGTCCAGAAATACCCCTGTGAACAGGTCACAAGTCTTTTCTTCTTTGAAGTAAAGTGAAGAATCAGGAGAACCACTTGTGCCCTACCGTAGGTATTCAATAGTATTGCAAAGGGTTCTGGACATTGTGTCAAGAAGTGCTGTGTGTTTACTCACTCATGCTCTTGTAAGTGTTCACAGTTTTTTACATAATCTACAGCTGTATTTGTAACCTATTGGTATATATATATATATATATATATATATATATATATATATATATATATAGCACTGACCCCCGAAGGAGCGGCTGCTTTGCTGGGCTTACCGTTACCTTCTTGACCTCGTGTACGTCTAGAGGTTTCCCGAGGTAGATGGCCCAAAGAATTGTAGAAACTGACACTGGATCCGCTTTTGGGAGTTTTATTTGCAAAAAAGAGTAGACAAAACACAGTCTCTCAATGAGGGCTAGAGGGTTTAGGTAGAAAGTTCAGGTACTCTTGGAACTGCTCAAAATAGGAAGTCTCTCACTATAGAAATCCAGAGAATAGCCACTCACAACTGGATTCTAATAGCAACCGGATAGACCTCCTCTCACTAGGCCTAGCAGCCAATAGAGTGTTCAGATAAAGTGAAGTCTCTGCCAGAGACTTGCATATAGAACGTTTGAATAAATTCTCTGCCACAGACTTGTTGTAGAACACTTGTAGTAAAGTCTTTGGCACAGAGTTGTTGTAGAACACTTGTAGTAAACTGAAGGATGTAGACACAATTTAGAGAGCCCTCATACGGTACCAGTATCTTGCAGCCGGTCCGGCGATACCGTATCAGTGTAGTTTCACTTGGTGTCTTTCAACTAAGCGTCCAGGCTCTTTCTGAGAAGCCAGCCTTCAGCGGGGCCTTCTCCCGAAGAGTCCTCCCCTGGTTGCTTCCTTAGTTGCTGGGCCTCTCCACAGATGAGACGGCACCGGCCCACCTTCTGAATCCTCCCTCCAGTTACTTCGCCTCGGGCTAGCCAGCCCCGAGACCTGGAATTGGATGGATCCGCACCCCAGGCCATAAGAACCATGGGGGCTGGTCAGGTGGACCAGGACCAAACAGACAGAAAAATCTTCTGGACCGGAATCCAGAAGCACGTGATATCAGTACCCCAAGTACCCTCTCCCAGAATGCACAACAGGATGACACCCCCACTGGGCTGGTTCTGAGAAAAAGTGGCACCCAACGCGCCCAGCCGAACCTCACTCTCACACCTGCCAGCAATGACAGCGCCACCTGTGGCCAAGCAGAACAGAATCCAGCTAGACTGGCACTGAAACAATAATTTGGTATAATTAAACCCAAAACCAAACTGCGGTTCTAGGAACTTTTAGGAGCCAGCACTATATATATATATATATATATATATATATATATATATATATATATATATATACTACATGGTTGTAATAATCTGCTTTCCATTGTCCAGAAACACAATTAAGCTCCTGAACAATCGATCCAATTTGCAAAATATGTAGAGCTCACCTTTCTACAAGCCTGTTTCCGATCAAGACACAATGCCACGGCACCAATACATGGTTGTTGCACAAGGATATAACTTACCTAGCTGGGATTTTGTATTTGGATGTATTTGGTGATTTCATGTATGCATTACGTGATTTTTATTTTCAAGATAACAAAGTACTAAATATGTTTTTAATAATTATTAATTGGTGCCTTCATAGTCAATTTTTGCTAGTATCTACCTGTATATATTTCAGGTTTTGCTACGATGTGGCACCCAGTACAATTTACAAGCACCCACCTTTGCCTCTCTGGTGTTGGTGAGCTACCTTTAATTTTATTTTATTGTGTCAGGAAGGGCAGATATTCCATATCCACTTGGGGACATACATTATCTATTTTCCAGACAGTCTTTGCAACAATTCTCCATATGGAAAAACTTTACGTTTTCTTCAACGTAATGATGTGTGCCATTGGGGAGATTTCCTTCACTTTCTGTCCTACAGACACAACAACTGTGACAAAACACATAAGGTGGGACCTACGACAAATGTCAGCATGCCGGACGCCACGGGCATCTTTTTGGTTACAAAACAAAACACTTTTACTATTTTGGCATGTGAGTAGATTACTTTAATAAAGAGAACATGTTTGTATATACTTCACTATGGGAGTGTCTTTATATTATTGTTGATATGCCTGCCCGCTTTGGATCCATGCTCACTTTCAAGTGATGTTTTAACCATCAGAGCATCGGTGTTATAGATATCAATATAACCACAAACTCTCGTGACCACTCTATAATTTGAGGGTCATTGCTATCTGGTAAGAGGCTTGATTGAACCACCCTGGTGCTGAGTGCTGCTGTTCGTCACTTTTGGAGCTGGTGCTCAGCGCTTCTATCCTTATACAGATCCAAAAATAACATCTTACATGAACTGAAGTGTTCATGGACATTTTTCTAGCACTGCATATTTGAATGTTTTAACAACAGGGAATGGGATTCGTCTCCAGAGAGAGGTATGTCCCTTATAAAAAAGGTTTTGATTTGAGATACATTTTAATTTCCACAATGCATTACTTTAATTACTGTCATGGTTAACAGTGAAAGTGATTGTAAAAATTTTATTTATGAAAGGATAGACAGGTTAAACCTGCATAATAATAATAAACCTGCATTACATAGAACTAAAACCTTCTCTTAACCTTCTCTTCTAGGGTCCCCTGCCAGGGCTTTAGTCTCCTCTTCTGCGTGCGCCACCATAGGGGCAGACATGTGGGCTTGGTCCCAGGCCAGACTGTGTGCATCCGTTGATCACAGTTTGAATTATCATGAACAAATTTCAGATATAGGAAGTAACTCTTTAAAACTTGGGCAAATACCTTTGTTCAGAAAAGATAAATAAAAGGCAAAGGTGACAGTTAAGCTTGGAATGTGCAGCTTTTTGTTTTCAGCCTTGCATGTCCCAGGCTATCCCTCCTTATACGTTGTTCAAACTGTTATTTAATTATGATCACTTAGTACTGATATCCCTGTACATGTTATTAGCAAGCTGTTTTTTTTTTGGTTTTAATGGCCAAGCAGCAAGAAGCATCTTTTATTTTTCCTTTGTTGTTATGAAAAATCTCACATATCTTTGTCAAATGGCTTGTTTTAAAAACTGCAGATGTTGGAATGCATACCATGAATGTATTTCTCATCTAAGCAAGAACATCACTCATAAGCAATGTTAGGACACAGAAGAGACAGTTACTTATTACCCGGTTCTCACAAGGCAAAGACCTATTTACTATACTGTATATGTTACTACAAAAAGCTTGCAGGGCCATAAGTGCGAAATGCACAATTTTCATATATACATTTTTGGATTTAATCAAATTCTTGGCTAAATTTCTAAATGTTTCAGAGATTTTAGAATATGTTAAAAGGAAGTCAGATGTTGATAAAGTAGTGAACAATAAGTTCCAACGCACATCTGTCTTATAATGCAATCCCATAGACATAAATTTCTGTCTGTTGATTTACTGTCCCAGTTTTCAAACTTGGTCAATAGCAACAGTGTATATGACTAGTACTGCTGTTCATATTCATGTAAAAAGTTATATTCTCCCCAAATATCATGTTGATTTAGAAATGCTTGAACTGAAAAATTCTCAAATCAAAGAAATGTAATGTAGTAAATTTGACAAATTGCATGCTACATAGTTTAAAAGGTAAGTATAGTTTTGCAATTATGCTGAACATGTCATTATCTGCAAACAAACATTGTGTACATCGAAATAAGTACAAGGAGATCATTATCAAGTGTAACCAGATGCTTAGCTAGGAATGGAGAGTGAGAGAAACACTGTCTGCAGTTGTTCCCTGTAGCTGCTGCCCTGTGGTGCTTAACTGGTTAACAGCCATATCAGAAAGAGGAGGGAGCTGCTAAGCAGGAAGAGCACAATAAACTAAGTCATGCAGCACTGTATTGTGGGAATTGTAGTCCAGAGGAGAGAGACTCTACTGTAATCAAGAGCTTTGAACTACATTTCCCAGAGGGACATTGCCAGGAGGAGGGGAAAGAGCTGCATTTTCCCAAGCTGTGCAGGACACAGTTGTTTTTGGCTAAGGGGGAGCCTGGAGAGTGCACATAACAGTGGTCTGAACAGGATCCGGAGTGCTGAGTCCAGGTGTGTCAACAGCCAGGGTCATCTGGGTGAGCTGCAATATCTCTGGGACTGGTGAGTTGTTGCTGTGGGGATTTAATATCTGCTGAGAAACTGAGCCCTTTAGGAACTGACCCTACAGCCATCTAGTAGCCTTTTTGCAGCCTGCACACTTGACTTGGACTATTCTCATGTGCAAGAGTGGTACAGCTGGGCCCCAACCAGGGCTGGACTGGGACAAAAATTTGGCCCTGGACTTCATCCAGACCGGGCCCACTCCAATTTTGCAAACACGCACAAAAACAGTATGCTGCGCACTTGCACGAGAGTGACGTCATCACGGCCCGGCTAGAAACATAGCAGGAGTATGCAAACTCAGAAGCCGACAGCACACTGCTGGTGATCTTTTATTTTCCAGCCCCCCCCCCCCCTCTACCCCCTGGTGTCCCCCTGTCACCTGCCGGAAGTCTGGCTCTGCTTTATATATTTTAAAATAAACAACTAATGGGCACACCTATTTTTTATCAACCGCAGTAATGAGAAGCTGCCAACATCAAACAGGTTAAGACAAACCCACAGATAAATTGAATATATAGCAAAGGATGTGATGCTAACCAAAATAACATAAAAAAAATCCATTTGGTGCAAATAATGATTCAAATAATACAAAAAAAATCCAACATAGCTAAAAGTACATCAAATGTGTCAATTAATATTGAAATGTGCATAAAAAAAAATTTCAGCAAAAAATTCATATATAAACCATGCTTATAATTAAAACCATTTTATCCAAACTATGTCCTTGGTATTAAAGTGCAAAAAGAGTGCAAAAAAAGGGGGGGTTTTAATTATAAGCATGGTTTATATATGATTTTTTTGCTGAAAATATTTTTATGCACATTTTAATATTAATTGACAGTTTTGGTGAACTTTTAGCTATGTTGGATTTTGCATATTATTTTAACCATTATTTTCACCAAATGGATTTTTTATGTTATTTTATTTAGCACCACATCCTTTGCTATATATATATATATATATATATATATATATATATACACACACAGCCATATTCTATATGCAGCTATATATATATATATATATATATATATACTGTATATAGCTGTGTATATATATATATATATATATATATATATATATATATACAGCCATGTGCTATATACAGTATTCCATGGCTGTGCTGAGCCGGCCGGTTACCTGGATGGGTTCCTGCAGCACCGCCATCATCCAGGCTCCCTCGTCTGCTCTGGGGACTTCTCTGCCTGTCGGCTGCTCTCACGGCGGCCCCCGGCTCATTTAAACTCACAGCGTCCGTTACCGCGGGGGCCGCCGGAGATAGCCGAGTTTTGTTTGCTGAAGTGCTGTCGGAGAGGAGCGGGGCGGGGGAAGCCGAGCGGTGGCGGAAAAGGAAGACTGTGGGCCGGAGGTGGCCGAAGATGTGTGCAATACTAGTGTTATGAGAGCGCAGAGTGAGGGCGGAAAGAGCCGAAGTGCGCCGCGCTGCGCTAGGAAGTACAGCGGTGCTCAAATGAATGGCTGTGCGAGTAGCGCAGCCATTCATTTGGCTAGGCTGTGAAACCGGCTGTGAAACTGGCCCACTGAGCCTTCGGCCCACCGGGAATCTCCCGGTAGTCCCGATGGCCAGTACATGCCTGGCCCCAACGCTAGCGAGCTGAAGAGTTAGCACTAAAGACTGTCCCTCTCAGGCTGCTACACAGACCTTCACCTAATGCTTAAGCTAAGAGGTACCATTCAGGGCACATTGCATTGTAGCCTGGCCATTCTCCTAGAGTGTTCTCAAGACTAGTTATAATATTATTATTCACATTGCAGTTAAAGTGTTTGTTAAGGCAAAAACACTTTTTCTACAGTTCCCTTTAATATAGAACAGTAAGCTCTGCAGTGCATGTCATTTATAAAAATATGCTGCATAATAGCTTTCTTTAGGGTGCTATTCAGTGCTCAGCTAACTACCAACTGGTCTCCTGTCCCGATGTGATAGCTGCAGGGGGAGGTGCTGGGAAACCCCCATTGACATCAGCTGAGAAGAGAAGAGGATGGGAGGAGACCAGCAGGTAGTCACATGAGCGCCGAACGGCATTCTGAAGTAAGCAATTATACCGCATATTTCGATAAATGACATGCACTGTGGAGCTTACTGTTCTATATCAGAGGGAACTGTAGAAAAAAATATGTTTTTTAGAACAGGAAGGGAGTTGACACTCAGAGAGGGGAGGGGGGAGAGGAGGGTGGAGAGGACAGAGGGAGACACAGACACAGGAGAGCAGGTTGCAGATGAGGGAGACATGTATGCTGACTCCGGTGTCAGAGCTCAGCAGCCCTGACACATGAGAGTCAGCGCAGAGAGGGGATGGTAGAAACTGGCAGGATCAGCCAGGCATTCCAGGTGTTACAGGGGGCCAAATGACACAGCACATGCACTGTGCTGTATAATATGCTTTAATCACCTCAATACAGTGCACCTACACCCGCTTCCTGCCCAGACCAATTTTCAGCTTTCATCACTCTCACAGTTTGAATGACAATTACAATGACAATTTTTCACACAAATAGAGCTTTATTTTGGTGGTATTTAATCACTAGTGGGTTTTTTATTTTTTGTGCTATATATAAAATAAGACCTTAAATTTTGTGAAAAAAATGCCTTTTTCTTTGTTTCTGTCATAATTAGTAATTTTTCTTCCTAAATTTTGGCCAAAAATTATACTGCTACATATCTTTGGTACAAAATAACCCCAAATAGTGTATATTATTTGGTCTTTGTGAAAGTTATAGAGTCTACAAACTATGGTGCTAATCACTGAAAATTGATCACATCTGATCAGGCCTTCAGTGCATCAGGTAAATCTGATTTCTTGATTCAGGAAAATACAAATACTCCCCAAATGACCCCCTTTTAGAAAGTAGACATTCCAAAGTATTAAGTAAGTGGCATGGTGAGTTTTTTTTTTAAGTTGTCATTTTTCCTACAGTTCTTTGCAAATGAAGATTTTACTTTTATTTATTTATTTTATTAATTTTTTACAAAATTGTCATATTATCAAATTATTTCTCACACACAGCATATGCATACAACAAATTACACCCCAAAATACATTCTTCTACTTTTGCCGAGTATGGCAATACCACATGTGTGAGACTTTTACACAGCCTGGCCACATACAAAGGACCAACATTAAAGTAGCACCTTCAGGTGTTCTATGAGCATAAATGACACATCTCATTTCTCAACCCCTATTACAATTTTGAAGGCCCTGGATCACCAGAACAATGGAATTGCCCACAAATGACCCCATTTTGGAAAGCAAACAACACAACATATAATCTATGAGGCATAATGAGTCTTTTGAATGGTCCTTATTTTCCAGAAGTTTTTGGAAAATGTGGAAAAAAATTGAAAACGCATTTTTTTTTACACAAAGTTGTCAATTTATAAGATATTTCTAAGCCCTTGTACACACGATCGGACATTCTGACAACAAAATCCATCGGATTTTGTCCATCGGATTTTGTCCGAAACTTGTGTTGCATACACATGGTCAGACAAAGTTGTCAGAAAATCTGATCGTACGTAAAGTGATGATGTTCTTTTGTTACGACGGGACTACGTTCAGGCTAGTAGCCAATAGCTTTGGTCTAGGAATTTGATCTGAGCATGCGTGGCACTTTTTCCGATCGGAATTCTCTACACACAATCGGACAAAGTCCGATCGGATCATGTTGTTGGAAAGTTTTATAGCCCAGCTCTAAAACTTTGTCCGTCGGATATTCCGACGGAAACAGTCCGATGGAGCCCACACACAGTCGGATTATCCGACAACATGGTCCGATCGGACATTTTCCGTCGGAATGTCCGACCGTGTGTTCAAGGGCTTACACATAGCATGTATATAAAAATGACACCCCAAAATACATTCTGCTACTCTTCCTGAGTATGGAGATACCACATGTGTGAGACTTTTACACAGTCTGGCCACAAACAGAGGCCCAACATTGAAGTAGTACCCTCAGGCATTCTAGCAGCCTAAATTACACATCTCATTTCATTCCTACCTATCACATTTTTGAAGGTCAAGATGAACCCATTTTGGAAAGCAAACACCCCAATGTATATTCTAAAAGGCATGGGCTGGAGACAGGTACTCGGGTAACTTGATGAGCTGCTGATAAGTACTTGGGTACTCTGATGGGCTGTGACAGGTACTCAGTTACTCTGATGGGCTGGTGACAGGTATTTGGGTACTCGGATGGGCTGGTGACAGGTACCCGGGTACTCTGATGGCCTGGTGACAGGTACGCGGGTACTCTGATGGCCTGGGGACAGATACTCGGGTACTCTGATAGCCTGGTGATAGGTACTCGGATACTCTGATGGGCTACAGATAGGTATTCAGGTACTCTGATGGGCTGGTGACTGGTATTTGGGTACTCTGAAGGGCAGTGACAGGTACTCAGGTACTTGGTACTCATATGGACTGTGACAGGTATCCAGGTACTCATATGGACTGTGACAGGTACTCAGGTACTCGGGTACTCATATGGACTGTGACAGGTACTTAGGTACTCGAGTACTCATATGTACTGTGACAGTTACTCAGGTACTTGGGTACTCAGATGAACTGTGATGGGTATTCGGGTACTCTGATGGACTGTGACAGGTACTCGGATGAACTGTGACAGGTACTCAGATGAACTGTGACAGGTACTTTGATGGGTGGTGACAGGTCATCTTTATTGAGGGGGCACTCAGTGTGATTAGTGTACACCATAAGCAGTAACGAGATGTTACCACAATCTCCTTCTCACAAACGAGCGGTGTGTGAGGAGGAGAACCCAGTAACATCTAGTTACTGCGGTTTGTTGACATTTAGTGATTGGCTGTGAAAGGATCACAGCCGATCACGTGGTAAACAGCCGCCGGCCAATGGCTGTTTACCAGCATCGGCGATGAGCATTGTTCCCGGGAACACACTGCCACCGACATGCACGCACAGCGCGCTCGAGATTGCGTGCATTCACTGTGCAAAGTGGGGCAGTACCACCTGTGATCGGCCGTGACTTCATCATAGTTGATCACGTGGTAAACAGCAATGCCCAATGGCTGTTCATCCCCCTTGGTGGTGAACGGTGTCTCCATGACACGCTGCCACCGAAGGAACAGGGATGCGCACACACAATCGAGTGCATTCCCTGTTTAAATGGAGGGAGGTCATATGACGCCCACCCAGAACGAGAGCCGTGCCGCCTGGCCGCCATATGAGGTCGGCGGGTGGCAATCGGTTAAAGGAACAGGATTTTTTTTTTGGGTTAACAAATGTTTATATGTACTGTTTATTGCTGACTTTTCTGATGTATGCATTGCTTCATGCATAGTGGTACAGAACTCTATTCTAAGTTACTTTGGCATAGCAATTATGCTGTTTAGAAGACTGTGTCGGAACCTACCTTCTGTATGGTTATTTATGCTGGAACCACTATTTACTCTAACCCATACCAATACAATTAGTTAATTTGCCAATAAATGGTTTCTTATGCCGCGTACACACGAGCGGACTGTATGGCGTACTTAGTCCGTCGAAACACATTTCAGCGGACAATCCGCTCGTGTGTGGGCTTCAGCGGACTTTTTCAGCGTGCAGTCCGGCGTACTAAGTATTTCGTTTTTTTCGAAATTCTGTCCGTCGTACTTTGGTTTCAGCGGACAGTACGGTCGTCAGTATGCTAGTTCGACGGACTAAGAATGGCGCATGCCCAGAAAGGATTTACACGGCGGAAGGGTGCTTTGCTGTGTCTTGGACTTCCTATTTCTAGTCCCGTCGTACGTGCTGTACACGTCATCGCGCAAGCTTTCGACGGACTGTTTGTGCATCCGTGTGTGGTCAAGTCCGTTCAGTGGAAAGTACGACGGACTGTCCGTCGGATTGTATAACGAACTAAGTATGCCATACAGTCCGCTCGTGTGTACGCGGCAATAGTTTCATAGTAGGTAAGACAATGGTTCATCCAGTCCAACCTGTGTAGGTGCACGTGTGTCAGTGTCTATAATTATTTTCCATTTCCCGGTATGTTGTGTTCTATAAGATGCACATCCAAGAGTCTCCTAAAAATCCATGCTCCCTGCAGTCACCACCAATTGTGGAAGAGTTCCACATCCTTATTACCCTGACAGTGAAAACCCCCTGCACTGTTTAAGGTTAAACCGCTTCTCCTCGAATCTCATTGTGTGCCCCCCTGTCCTCTTACACTCCTTGAGATTGAATAGTTGTTTTCCTATGCTGGGATCACCACTTAGGTATTTGCAAATCGCTATCATATCTCCTCTCAAGCATTGTTTCTCCAGCGAAATGTAGTGTTTGCAGTCGTTCCTCATAATTGAGGTCCTCCAATCCCCTTATTAGTTTTGTTGCCCTTCTTTGGATTCTTTCCAGTTCCAGCACATCCCTTCTGAGGACTGGTGACCAGAACTGGACAGAATACTCCAGATGTGGCCTAACCAGAGTTTTATAAAGTGGTGGGATTATTGTTCTGTTTCTGGAGTATATCCCTTTTTTATGCATGTTAATTTTCTGCCAGCTTTGATAGCTGCAGCTTGACACTGCATTCTATTGTTCAATCTGTCATCTACTAGGACCCCCCAAACTTTCTCCATCGTTGATTCCCCCATTGGTTCTCCCCCTAGTGAATAGTTAGCATTTATGTTTTTTGCCCCCAAGTGTATTACATTTTTCCACATTAAATCTCATTTGCCATGTATTTGCCCACTCCATTATTTTGTTCAGGTCTTTCTGTAAAATTTATATTTCCTGATGTGAAGTTATTAATGCTTAATTTAGCATCGCTTGCAAAAACTGAGATTAAGCTATTTATTCCATCCTATATATCATTTATGAATAGATTTAATACAATTGGTCCCAAGACAGAACCCTGAGCACCCCACTTACTACTCCAGACCAGTCTGAGTACATGTTATTTATCACCACCCTTTGGAAACACCCCTGTAACCCAAAAAAAACCTTATGGTCAACACCTTCAGATTAAGCGCTTATGTGGGACTGTATGAAATGCCTTTGCAAAATACAGGTACATTAAACCCATTGACCTTCACCTGTCTAGATGGCAGCTCACTTCCTCATAGAATGTTAACAGATTGGTCTGGCATGAACAACTTTTCGTAAACCCATGCGGATAACTACTTTATATTTTCTTCCTCAGTAAATGTTTGGATATAGTCCCTTATCATCCCCTCCAATAATTTTCCAACGATTGATTTTAGGCTGACTGGCCTGTCGTTTCCAGAGATTTGTCACTTTCCTTTTTTGTTGATACCACATTGGCTTTTCTTCAATAAGCTGGTACAAATCCTGTCAGTATGCTGTCCACAAAGATTAGGAACAATGGTCTGGCTATAACCTGCCTGAGTTCTCTGAGGACTCTCGGGTGTATGCAATCTGGTCCTGGTGATTTATCTGTATTACATTTATTAAGTCTTTTGTTCATACCGGCCTCTGTTAGCCATGAGGGTATGCCCTGTGATGTCTCACTAAAAGTAATGTCATGGTTAGTATATCCCTCCTTTTCCAGCATAAAAACTGAGGAGAAGAAGGCATTTAGTACAGTTGCCTTCTCTGTGTCATCCATAACCATCCTCCCATCATTGTCCTTTATGGGGGCAATGTGCTCTGATCTTGCCTTTTTACTGTTAATGTATCTAAAAAATGTATTTGGATTTTTTTACTCTCCTGCGCTATGTGTCTCTCGTAATCTCTTTTGACTGTCCCAATTGCATTCTTACACTTCTTATTGCATTCCTTGTAGTGTTGGAATGCTAACGGTGACCCAATCCCTTAATATTGTTTAGAGGCCATTTTTTTCTATTTAATTAGGCTTTTTACATTACGGTTTAGCCACCCAGGTTTAACCTTTCGCTCTTCTATATTTTATTGCAGATTGGAATGCACTGTGTGATACCTATGTTTAATGTGCTCCTAAAGCATTCACATTTTTCTTTCTTGTTCAATGTATCTAGGATTTGGTCCCAGTTGATGTCATGTAGTAATGACCGCAGTTCAGAAAAATTGGCTTGTCTGAAATTTAGTGTTCTTGTGCTACCCTTGTGCCTCCTTTTTCTATGTTTTACATTAAAGGGGTTGTAAAGGTTAGTTTTTTATTTTCTACATAGGTTCCTCTAAGCTAGTGCATTGTTGGTTCACTTACCTTTTCCTTCGATTTCCCTTCTAAATATTTTTTTTCTTTGTCTGAATATCTCACTTCCTGTTTCTCCTCTGTAAACTTCTCACCATCATCCGAGCGGTGGTTAGTCAGCCAGAACAGCTTACTGAACAGCTTACTGAGGAGGAACAGGAAGTGAAAAATTCAGACAAAGAAAACAAAGAAAAAAAACATTTATAAGGGAAATCGAAGGAAAAGGTAAGTGAACCAACAATGCACTAGCTTAGAGGAACCTATTTAGAAAATAAAAAACGAACCTTTACAACCCCTTTAAATGTGATCATCCTATGATCGCTAGATCCCAAGTTGTCCCGTATTTCCACATCTGAGATCAAACTTGGATCCTTTGTAATAAATAAATCTAGCAGGGCATTCTTTATAGTTGGGGAATCCACTAATTAGGACATGAAGTTGTCCTATAAGACATTTATGAAATGACGGGCCTTTAATGAGTGAGCTGTCCCCTCTGTACAGTCAATATCAGAATAATTGAAGTCCCCCATTATGATGACATTTCCCTGTCTCGCTGCCATTTCTAACTATAATAATAGGTCCCGCTCCTCCTCCTCCTTCAGGTTGCGTGGCCTATAACATACCCCCACTATTAATTTCCCACTTACCTCTAATCTTTGAAGTTCTACCCATACTGATTCCACCTCCCCCTCGTCCCATTCCCATTGTCACTCCTCTCTACCGCCCTTGCATAATTTTTTTACATATTAACACACCCCTCCCCCTCTTCTACCTTCCCTGTCTTTCCAAAACAAGGAATTGGATATTTGCCAGCCAATCGTGTGAGTTGTCAAAACAAGTTTCAGTTATTCCCACAAAGCTAGCATTTGTGTATATTCCTCTCAACGTTGTATGGGTGCATATTAACTTCCCCTTAGTTTTCCTCTGGCTTTGTTTCCAAATTGTCCTTGCATTTACCCCAAGATTAGAAGTTACAGCTGTATTACCCCTGCTGACTTTACTATTACCCTCTGTCCTTTGCTCACTGCTGACTATTGCTTCCTCTGACCCCCCCCCCCCCCCATAGCTAGTTTAAAAGCCCCTCCAACTATCTGGCCATCTGTCCTTCCAATAGGGCTGTGCCATCCCCATTAAGGTGCAGCTGGTCCTTACTAAAGAGCCGGTAACCAACTTAGAAATATGCCCAGTTCTCCAGGCATCCAAACCCCTCTTTCCTACACCAATTCCTCATCCATTTGTTCAATTCCCTAAGCTCCTTCTGCCTCTCTGGTGTGGCTCGAGGTACAGGTAGTATTTCAGAGAAAACTACCTTGGAGGTCCTTTTCCTCAATCTATTCCCTGAAATATTTTTTTCAGACTCTCCAACTTCCTCGCACTTTGTCATTGGTTTCAACGTGTACCATGACCACTGTGCCCTCCTTTGCCCTGCCTAATAATCTGCCAACCTGATCCACGATGTGCTAAACTCGAGCGCCTGGTAAACAACATACTGTTCGCCAAACACGGTCTTTCTGACAGGTTGGCCTCTCTGTCCTCCTAATAATTGAGTCCCCTAGTACCATCACTTGTCTAGCCATTCCTCTATCTCTGTAACCCTCCTTACTGCAGCTGTCACTCCACTGGCAGCTAGGGGAGAGCGCCTGCTCCAGCACTGCCACCCCTAAGCTTATATCCCCAGGATCAAGCAACTTGGCAGATTTGTTGGGGTGTACCAGCTCAGGACCTCCCTAGCACTCTTCCCCCTACCCCTCCTTCTAGTTGTCACCCAGCTACCTACCTCTGGCTCCTGTGCCTCCATGTCTGCAACCTCCTCTTCACTGCACCTGCTGAGTAATGTCCAAGCTCCAGTTTACTGATGCTTCTTAATGTTGCCACCTGATTCTCTGGGCTTCCAACTCACTCACCTCTCGCACAGCAGTATTCGCCCTCAATTGGCTCATCAAGGAACTTATACATGGAGCAGGATGTGCACTGATTGGCATCACAAATCCTGTTGGAAATGATACCCGATATTCTATTGGGGATAATAAGAAAGACTTGCTATTGGTATCCTACACTACTCCAAGCTCTCCCTACAACACTCTCAGGCCCCCACGACACTCTCAGTACCAACAGTACTCCGAGGCCCTATAGGCACCCTCAGTTACTCTCAGGTGCTAAAGGTACTCCCAGGTAATAAGGTCACTCCCAGCACTAAGGGTACTACCAGGTACTAAGGGTACTACCTGGCACAAAATGCACCCCCAGTTACTCCCAGGTATTAAGTTACTCCCAGGTACTAAATTTACTCCCAGATACTAAAGTTACTTTGGTCTTGTGTCTATGCCTGATACTAATTCACAGTAAAGCTATCCACATGTGCGTTCTTATAAGTGCGTGCAGTCGCTTTCACTCAACCAGGTATGTCAGAGGGGCTTAGGTTGTTTATGAAGTCGAGGTGCAGAACAGAGAAACCAGATTACCAAACGGCTCTTTCGGGGGTAGTGCTACACAAGAATGCCCCTACATGTCAAATGTCATGAAAAGGTAAACAAGCATTATTCAACAAATAATTCCTCCTTCTTGGTCTCCTTTTTTGAGTCTTTTTACAGGAATGCTCCCTTTATTTGATTCTCAGCACCATATAGACCTCAAGAGCCTGAGCCTCAGGCAGCGCTCTCCTTGTCAGGTTCTACCAATGAAAAAATAAATACAGAGATAAATACAAACATAAATGCATGTGATAATAAAACAAAAACAAATAAATCAAAAGAGCTACAATTTATAAAAAAATACATTTAAAAATGTCAAACGTAAAATTTTTATTTTACAACGTTTGCCTTTTGCCTCTGTTCAGTGGCCTGTCTTCATGTACCTTTTGCCTCTGATCTGTGGCCTGTCCCATTTTTTGGGAAGACCCCTTCAAGGGCCTCCTGACACCCTCCAAGATCCATTCTACATGATCAAAATGGCTGATTGCATCCCACCACATGAGAGGGAAGTCAGTACAAGAAGGTGCTTCTGTGGTGCTTGTACCTCTGCTACCCATCACAGCTCTGCTATCCAGTGCCAAATATCGCATATATACCCTGATGCTCTAATTTTTTGTTTTCAATACAGCTATTTGTACTTAGCAGTGCTATTTCATAAAAATGTGGTGTCACATCGTAATTTTATTTTGCAACCCCAGAGGGCTGAAGTTCAAATTTTTTTATCACATTGACATGGCAGTTGGCTAGTATATAGTCTGTTTTTACTTTTAACTTGTTATCCTTCTTACAACTTCTAAGAAAACAACCTTCTTGCACACTGACAAAGTTGAAAGAAGGTTTTTTTGGGGAGTCGACCAATGCATGGCTACATGCTAAAATGACATCGGTTGGGGTTCATAATACAACAGAATGCCCTTTAATTTGATTAGTGTTTCTTTATTATTGTAATTTGGGGTGCTGCTGATTTTATGTACAAATGTATTTATTAAATAATGCTGACATAGAGCAAAGTATGTATAATATGTATTTTATGTTACCAACATATGTTGTTGCTGCTGGTGATTCCACAACAGTGTATACAATAATAATACAGACCCATGACCTCTCTACTTGGTGTTTGAACTATGCATTTCATACTACTCTCCTCTGCACTCTGTGTTACTTACTACTGATATCCGACATCCAAACTCTAGTTATTGCTGACCCTTCAACTCTGCACCATATACAGTACTATTGATTCCTTAACTCTTCAAACCTTCCCTACTTTTAAATGGGACCTTGCTGGCTTATTTCCAATACAAAAAATTATCGCTGCACCCTAGTGATCTTTGATCTCCTCCATATATTTTAGGTGGATATCCACATCTCCAGGGTTAACTACACCTGATCTATACTTACCTTGAAACAGTACCACTTCACTGCATCACAACAGCTGCAGGTATTTGACCTTTCAGGGTAGGTAAAATATGTGTTCACCCCACCACACGCAGTGGTTCCTCCCACCAGCTCATACGTCTTGTAGTTGCATACAAACTGACGGGAAGAACCACTTCAGCGGGAGTAGCAGGTTTTTATACAACTAGAAATCTGAAATACCTGAAGTTGCTGGAAGAAGTGAAGCAGCAGTATTTAAGAGACAGGACAACAGAAAAGACTTCTTTTTCAGTGCTGTTCTTCTTTTAAAGGTGACCCTGAGATGATATAGTCCCTTTAAGGCATTCTTAAACTTTTCTATTATAAAAGTATTTTATTCTAAACTATTCATTTATTTATCTCCAAATTCAAAAAGTTGAAAAGTTCAAAAAGTTGTTATCATTCCGAGCCATTTCACAACGTAGGTGATATTTGAATGATGGACGCCTGGAGAGGAGACAGAATTGGTTTGGAATGGCTGCTGCTTGAGCACTTCCCTTCAATGTAAACTAGGAGTATAAGACCAACTTATCCCAGTAACATGAAAGCAATGCTGTGAATAAGCAGTGTTTCTCATGTGGGACATTAAAATAAAGCTGTATGCCATAGCTGTGTGGAAGTGTGGCAGAGTAATAGTCATTGCACTGTAGGGGGAGTCAGTAGGGAGGAAAGAACAGCGGGACATTCTCCATTTTGTTGAATGGAAAATACTGCAATGTTGATAGGACATAGACGTTTTATTGGAGGTGAATTTCAGCAGGCTCAAGAAAACAGATCTTTGAAACCATGAGATGCACAGATGGCAGCAAATTTACAAGCAGCAGACAATTAAGGCATCTTTATTTTATTTGCAAGAAGATATAAGGGAGAAAGACTCAGGTTTAAATGGCAGAAGACAAACATACTCGGGAAAATAAGCTGAAAACATGAGAAACTTTATGTAGGAAGAAACGTATTGTTATAGAATACATAATTAAACATGGGATACTTTAAACAATAAATACATGAAAACATCATGGTATCAATATTGACTAATGATCTTAGAATTCCTTGCAGGATAGAACAATGAACCATGTCACTTTTTTATCATATCTGACACATTTTTATTACCCATTACTAAATAAACAGAAAAAGGCCATCAAACGCATTCATGACATGTCATTTTAAATCAGCCGAACCATTAACCTCTTGGTGCTGGCGCCTTTAAGAGGTTCATGATGGCTGGGCATGGCTTAATAGCACGTGACCACCGTGATTGACTGTCATGTTAGTCACGTGGTCCGAAAACTCGCAAGGAACAATTGGGAGCTTTCGGAGGAAGTGACTGTAACTGTGCCGGGAGCACGCACACTCTTGGCACAGGTGTATTGGGGCAATTAATGCAAATATGCCACCCCTTGGCGCTAGGGACCAGTCGCCGAGAGGCCATGTATTTGTGTATGGCCGGGGTTAAAAAAAAAAAGAAAATAACTATGAAGGCCACAATAAAAAGCAAGGATGGCATGAAGAAATCTTTGAAAAATATAACAAACGTCACTGTAAAAATTTATACTTAACCTACCTTAAAAGTTAGCTCAATTGAGAAGCATTCACTTTCATTCACATTTTTTTCATGTCTGGGGAACAACTGATCACCCCCAGAAGTCTGATGGAGGAGTCCATCATGAAGGCAGAACACTTGGTACTGGTGTAGGATAGACTGTGATTTCCCCCCATTTGCAGAGCAGCTGGGGGAAGCTGTAGGACACGTTGCTTCCTGTTCTGGTGTGTTAATCTCTGCCAGACCTCTTCTCTCATCCATCTTATGTGATGGCAAATATAAGAGCCTGGGCTGGTCAGGAGAGAAGGGCCAGCATGGATCAGCGCAGGACATATAGGTATGTTGCTGCCCTCTATTGTTCTGCATGTGAGGGAAGAGCGTTTCAGACAGAGGGAATGCAAGATTGGGACATGATTTACCAATCACCTGCCAATGATTGAAGAATAGATCTTGACCCGTGGATTACCAACCCTTGATTTAAAGGAAACACATCTTATGAAGAATGCTAGTTCCTTTGCTGTCATGTTGATCCTCTTAGGTTATTGATTCAAGTCACTGACCCAGGACAAGTTTGCAGACTTTTCTCTGACTTTATCATTTGATTGGAGTCAGAGAATATTGATGCCAGCTATCATATGCAGGCAACTAGCATTTTCAGAATGAGGTCAGGAAAGGTCTCATACTAATAAACCTCAAATATTGTAACATATGGTAGCTTTTACACTGTTTTAAAGTTGCAAAGCTTGGGATTAGCTGCAAAATAATGTGATTAGCCTTTATTGTACCTGCCAATAAGCAGCTGAGATAATCAGTCCTAAAAGGTACAGGTCTGCTTGAACTAGTATATATTAGAGTATATTCTAGTACAGTGGTTACCAAACCTTTTTCACTTGGGTACCCTTTGGCATCCCACTTACAGAAACTGTACTCCCCCCGTTGGGGTGAGGTAGGGCTGGAGTAGGGGGCAGGGTTAATACCAGTGTGAAAAGAACAACTTCGACAAATTGTATTAGTGGTTGTGGCATGTGCTGAAAGAGTGCCAATGGATGATGCACACCAAAGCTATACAATTTTTATAATATGTACTAATTAACAGTGTGATGTTACTCACCAACTCTAGCAGTAGCACTTTGGCTGTCTTGGCTATTTAAGAGGCTCTCCATCCGTCATCCAGCTTAGCAAGCAAGGCGCAGGGCCTCTGGACTTAGGACCCTGGACACTTGACTTCCTTGGACTTGGGATACTGGACTCTGGATTCCTCTGAGCTATGGACTATGGATTCTTGACTCAGGACTCTGGTTACTGGAGTCTGGACACTGGATTCTAAATTCTGAACCATGGACACTGGACTCTGGACTTAAGAATCTGGACACTAATCGGTTGATTCAGGACCCAGAACACTGTACTCCCGACTCTTGACACAGGACTCTGAAAACTGAACTTTGGACACTAGACTCAAGACTCTTAATTCAGCACACTGGTCTCGGCACACTGGCCACATGGCTCACAGAATGCAGGACATAGGACAGTGCTTGAAATAACAAGAACAACTAAGACTAAGTTACACAGTCTGCCAGCCAGCTCAACTGTGAAAAGTATGGACTAGGAAGCAGAGTCCCTGTCCCATGCCACTTCCTCTTCCTATGATTACAGAAGGTAGTCTCTGCTCAGAGAGGAGCAGGGCATATCACTCTACTAGAGGAGTGACTTAAGTGTGAGCCAGAACTGCATATGTAGTGTTGGCAAACACAGCTACTTGATTACTCTACCAGATGAACTCTACACAGAAGTCCCTGACTACAGAAGTCCCTGAGTCCCTACCACCTACAGGATTTTTCTACCACTAGAAAAAAAAAAAAATTCAGTTGTCCCTTACTTCCCATCGTCTCATTTCCATTAGAGAGAAAAGATTACCCCGCACATAACAATGGAGAAGCCTGCATATTAGTTCAATTTTGTATATGTAGGTAATATTGTTCTTATTGCAATAAGGGTTTGTCCATATGAACTTAAGTATATTCAGGTGCCAGCCATCTCCAGAGCATATCCGGGATAATCTGTGAGAAATGCCAAAGTGGAGAGGAGGGAGGCACACCTAAGTGTAGTATTACAAGATTATTATTAGTATTAAAAGATTATTTAATAGCGCAAAGTAATGCACTTACACAAATTAAGACATCAAAGGCATATCTGTGGGTCAAATAGGTCCTCCTCGAGGGGTGCCAGCTATATGGTTTCCCAGCATTCAGGTTTGTGGAGCTTGTGCAGCACACTGAATCCAAGGCAGGAAGTGGAGGAGATCCAGGCTGCCTGGCATGGACCGCACGGAGGGAAATTACGTCACCCGATGGACGGACATTGTTGTTGGAAGGACAGGAAGCTATTCCACTTGCTCAGAGCATACAGCTCCTTTTACTGGCTTGACAGTTCATGTTTACAAGCAACTTAAATAGAATTTGCCCTTGGCCATGGAAGTAGAAGGGCCAGCGGACCTTGGGCATGTGGAAAGCATATTAAAAGTAGATGTAAATCCATGTGCACAGCATATAAATGATCATAACAGTACGATTAACTAATACAGGAATATTGAATATTATAAATCATCTATTATTATTATTATTATTCAGGATTTATATAGCGCCAACAGTTTGCGCAGCGCTTTACAATATGAGGGCAGACAGTAAACTTATAATACAAATCAATACTGGAGGGATCAGAGGGCCCTGCTCATTAAAGCTTACAATCTAGAAGGGAGGGTCAAGTTGAAACAAAAGGTAATAACTGTGGGGGGATGAGCTGATGGAGAAAATGAAAATACAGTTAGGTGTGGGTGGGGTAGGCTTCTCCGAATAGAAGTGTTTTCAGGGATCGTCTATAAGCTAATAAAGTAGGAGATAGGCGGACAGATTGGGGTAGGGCATTCCATAGGATTGGAGAGGCTTTGGAAAAGTCCTGGAGGCGAGTATGAGAGGAGGTGATGAGGGAGCTAGAGAGCAGGAGGTCTTGAGAGGAACGAAGAGAACGAGTAGGTTGGTATTTAGAGACTAAGCTAGTGATGTAGCTGGGGGCAAAGTTGTGGTTGGCTTTGTATGTAGTTGTTAGTATTTTGAATTTAATTTTTTGGCTGAGCAGAAGCCAGTGGAGGGATTGACAGAGAGGAGTAGCAGACACAGAGCGATTGGTAAGGTGGATGAGTCTGGCAGTGGCATTCATGATGGATTGAAGAGGTGATAGACTATGTAGAGGTAAGCCAATGAGAAGGGAGTTGCAGTAGTCAAGGCGGGAGATGACCGGCGAGTGAATTAAGAGCTTTGTTGTGTCATTGGTTAGAAAGAGGCGTATTTTGGAGATGTTGCAGAGGTTGAGGCGGCAAGATTTGGACAGTGATTGGATGTGTTTCTTGAAGGAGACTTCAGAGTCCAGGACTACACCTAGAACCTTGGCGTGAGGGGATGGGCTTATGGTTGTGCCATCGATTTTGACAGTGAGATCAGGGGAAGGGGCATATGGCGGAGGAAAAATTATAAATTCGGTTTTGGATAGATTCAGTTTGAGGAAGTGATGTGACATCCAGACTGATATATCTGATAGTAAATTAGTGATACGTGAGGAGACAGAGGGAGTGAGCTGAGGGGTAGAGAAATAGATTTGGGTGTCGTCAGCATAGAGGTGGTATTGGAAGCCATGGGAGGCTATCAGTTGACCCAGGGAGGAGGTATAGATTGAAAATAGAAGTGGTCCAAGAACAGAACCTTGGAGGACCCCAACAGAGAAAGGAAGAGGAGAGGAGGAAGTAGAGTTGTAAGAAACGCTAAAGGTGCGGTTGGATAAGTAGGAAGAGAACCATCGTAGAGTACAGTCACGGAGACCAAAGGTGTGGAGTTTTTTGAGGGGGAGGGGGTGGTCAACCGTACATCATTACAGGAGGGGGGTTGTTATGGGGGGGGTTGAAGGGGAGTCGTACATATTTCTTATGAAACGTTTTATTTAAAAATTATTTCTGAAAATGAAATCTAAGAACAAAACCTAAAAACTAAAAACTAAAAACATATTGGTTCATAAACCTTAAGCAGAAAAGACAAGAGAAAGGAACACATAGATCTTCTACAGATGTACTCTCTGGGATAGTTTACTTACTACTTCTCTCAGAGCCACCAGCCCCAGGATAGGGCTATGTGATTCCAGGATAATCCATGACCATAAGGGTCAACTGTAAGGAATAATAAATAATATAATGAGAAAAGGAACATCAGAGAACATTGGGCATTACATGCACTATAATGGTAGTATACATGTTACAATATCGTGGGGATTTCAACCTGCTTGTTGAATCCCTCAGGGGTGAGGGTATTAAAGGAATAAATCCAGAACGTTTCTTGTTGAAATAAATAGTTGTAGTGTTCTGCAGCAGGTAAACTATTGAGAATATACTCTAGAGAAAGAATATTGAAAGTATCCTGTCCAAGCACTGGTCCTTCCTTCGTGAGGATCCCTTCTTAAAAGATGTCATCACACCTAAACCCAAAGTATCATACCATAAAGCCAAAAATAATAAAGGGAAAATTGCACCAAGTAAAATGAAACCTTCCCAATCCATACTTAAAAATTACATTCCCTTTATACCTCTGGTGGGCATGTTTCAATGCCAGAAAAAACTCTGCCTACTTGTCAGTTAATAGAGCATGGTCAAAAAATCTTCATAGCTAAAGGCAAGACCTACACAATCAAAGAATTGCAGAATTGCTCTGGTGAGTACGTGGTCTATTGTCTAACTTGTCCAAATGGCCTATTATATGTAGGGAGGACTATCCATACCCTACATAAATGCTTTGGTGAGTACAGACGGTTTATTGAGGAAGGCTGTGACATGCAGTATCCCCAAACACTTTTTAACCAAACATTATCAATCCCCAGCAGGCCTAAAAGTGTGGGTGATTGAGTAAATTCCCACCTGCTGCAGAACGCTACAATTGTTTATGTCAAGAAGAAACGTTCTGGATTTATTCCCTTAATACCATCACCCCTGGGGGACTTGAGGAAATTGAAATCCACACGATATTGTCACATGTATTGTACTATTTTAGTGTATGTAATGCCCAATGTTCTCTGGTGTTCCTTTTCTCACTATATTATTTATTATTCCCTACAGCGGACCTTTATAGTCATAGATTATTCTGGAATCGCATAGCCCTATCCTGGGGGTGGTGGTTCTGAGATCAGTAGTAAGTAAACTATCCCACAGAGTACATCTGTAGAAGATCTATGTGTTTCTCTTGTCTTTTCTGCTAAAGGTTCATGAACCAATATGTTTTTAGTTTTTAGATTTTGTTCTTAGATTTAATTTTTAGAAATCGTTTTTAAATAAAACGTTTCATACGAAATATGTACCATTCCCCTCCAACCCCCATCCCCATCAATACAACCCCCCCCTTCTTTCCACCCCCCCTTTCCTTTTCTTTTTCTTTCCCCCCTTTCATTCCCCCTCATCCCCCTCCCCAACCCCCCCCCCCCCTCTCCTGATCTAATATATGCATATATTCATTCATTTTTACTTATATACAGTATGTCATGATGTAGATGATTTCTAATATTCAACATTTATTTACCAGATATTCTTAATATTCCTAATAATTATGTTCCTGTATCAGGTAATCTTAATGTTATGTTCATTTATATGCTGTGTATATGGTTTTGCATCTGTTTTTAATATGCTTTCCACATGCCCAAGGTCCGCTGGCCCTTCTAATTCCACGGCCATGGCCAGATTCTATTTAAGTTAAGTACACATGAACTGTCAGGCCAGTAGAAGGAGCTGTATGCTCCAAGTGCGTAGCCTAGTTCCTGTCCTTCCAACACCAAGGTCTGCCCACCAGGTGGCAATATTTCCCTCCGTGCGATTCACATCAGGCAGCCTGGATCTCCTTCACTTCCTGCCTTGGATTCAGTGTCCTGTACAAGCTCTACAACCCTGAACGCTGGGAAACCAGATAGCTGGCACCCTTCAAGGAGGATCTATTTGACTCACAGATATGCCTTCGATGTCTTCATTTGTGTAAATGCATTACTTTGCGCTATTAAATAATTTTTTAATACTACACTTAGGTGCGCCTCCCTCCTCTCTTTTTTTTTCATTTCCACCATTAGCATACATGTTTTGCATAATTCCAAGAGTACTGCTGCACATACCCCTCAAGTATGTATAACCCAAGGTGAGGACCATGGTTTTAGTTTACTTTATCTCAAGACAGTATATATGCGTAATATACAATATGACATTTTGGTAATGCTGAATAATAAAAAATAAGTACTTGTTCACATTAGAAAATGTATCTAACAATGTATCTAACTTTGAAGGTCAGTCTTTTCAAGAGTAACATTTCAGTTATGAGTAGGGCTGAGCTATACATTGCCTTCCTATCAGTTGTGGAACTATCAGGGTCACAAAGGTCACACTTATGAACGAGCCCTGGTAGTTTCGCAACTGGGGGGGGGGGTTGCTGCTGCAGAGGTGATGATGGGAAACTATACTATCACTGCCATAGTAACCACTGTGGGACCAACCCAGCCTCTCTGAGTTTGCAGCAGCAGGCAGATGGGCATGGCATGGGGGCGGGGGGTGGAAACTAGAAGAGCCATATGACCCATTAAAGTAAAGCGGAGGAGCTAGAGGAGGTCTCTGCTATGTGAGGAGACATGTGAAGCCTGGAGGGAGCTGGAGAGACAGTAAGCATGGAGTTCCAAGTCTACACTGAGAGCAAGCACTGATGGCTGCTAATCCCATAATCCCCACCTAGCAGTGCCACTGAACCCAACACCCCAACCACTGCTGCCACTGATCCCATCCCCCTCACTGTCACTGCCACTGATTCCACCCCCCACCAGAAGTGCCACTTATCCCAACTCCCCACCAGCACTACCACTGATCCCAACCTCCCCCAGCACTGCCACTGATCCCATCTCCCTCCCAGCACTGGCACTGATCACAATCTCCCCTCCCCCAGCACTGCCACTGATCCCATTCCGTCCAGCACTGCCACTCATCCCATCCCCCCTCCCCCACCACTGCCACTCATCCCATCCCTCCAGCCCTGCCAATGATCCTGATACACTTCACCACAACCACCACTGTCACTGATCCCATCAATCCCCCCAGCACTGGCACTGATCCCTACCCCCCCCCCCCCACCAGCACTAACACTCATTCCATCCCCCTCAGCACTGACACTGACCCCTTTCCCCCCACCACCACCACCACTGCCACTGATCCCATCATTGGCCAGGAGCCTTCATGGTTTCTTGTACTGGGGCCCGGAAGGTTCTAGTTATATCTCTGCTTCCTATATCTCTTATAAAGACTCCCAACACACAGACAGCACACTCCTACAACTATAGAATAAGATTAAAAAGATTAAATACAGGGTTTATTAAGCCTTCAGTTTAAGTCAAATCTAAGCAAATATTCTAGGTGGTCTAAGATTTTAGATTCCTTTTATTTATAGCTGCTTAATTTAGCATCTAGTCACACAATGCAAGTGCCATCTCCTCCAGCACATAACCTATTTATTTAAATCTTTAACTTTGACTCAATTTTGGTTCCAAATGAAATAAGCCATTTGTTCCCAAATGAGCAATAATATATATCATAAAGTAACACACACCATTAGTTACAATTGGTAGTCTCTGGATGATGGAGCTTTGCTTTAAAAATGATTCACCTCTCATCCTTAAAGGACATAATTTATAATAAATAATCCCCATGCACTCAGCCAGGAGGGTAATGAAATAGCAATGCTTGAGCAAATAATGTTATTTAGGAGAAATGTTTATAACAATCAAATTAATTAAATACTTTGTACTCCTATAATGATTTCTAGTTTGATATAAAAACTACAAGTAGAGGTTGTGAAAGGAATTCAAATGCTCTTGTATGCAAAAAAAGCTAGAAAAATAAACTTCATATTGCTTTTTTTATATGACTATATATTCCTCACAATAAATCAAGAGAGTATAGTCTCTTCCTCTCAATGAAAACAGGGTTATCCCTAAATGAACCAAAACATAAATTTATGTAAAGGATCATTGTACTTTTAAAACATATTAGCTTGTTATAATATATCCGGGGATATCGGGTAAATTCAACATGTTACCTTTTCATTCCTTGTGCTTTCAGATCTGTAATCACGTGCTCAAGTTAAGCCATAGACCAAGCGATTTTCAAGAAAACATTTTGATCGATTTCCCCACAGTCTGTGTTAATGGGGGAATCCCTCCTGTGCCGGGAAAACACATTATTGCTAGCGGCTGTAACTAGCAATAATCGCATGTAAAATCAGACAGGCTGTTTGTACCCAAGTTGATCGATCAATCAACTTGGGTACATTCAGCCTGCCCATACATGGTTCGAATGCTTTACTGTTGTTATAGTTGTGCTGCATTGTAGTTGAACACAAGGGCTGAGAACGAGAAGGTCTGCTCTATGGACTTCTTTAACTGCTTACTGGGCACCTAAACCCCCCTCCTGCCCAGGCCAATTTTCAGCTTTTAGCGCTGTCACTCTTTGAATGACTCGGTCATACAACACTGTACCCAAATTAAATTGTTATAATTTTTTTCCCACAAATAGAGCTTTCTTATGATGGTATTTGATCACCTCTGGGTTTTTTATTTTTTGTTAAAATTTTTAAAAAGACCGAAATTTAAAAAAAATACAAAACCGTTTTATATTTTGTTAATACATTTTGCAAACAGGTAATATTTCTCCTTCATTGATGTACGCTGATGAGGCTACACTGATGGACACTAATAGGCTGCACTGATGGATCTTGATAGGCTGCACTGATGGGCACCGATAGGCTGCATTGATGGGCACTGATAAGACGACATTGATGGGCAAAGATAAGGCAGCACTGGTGGGCACTAATAGGCAGCACTGATGGGCACTGATGAGGTGGCACTGGTGGGCACTGATAGGGGGCATTGGTGGGCACTGATGGGTGTCACTGATGGGCGACACTGATGGGTGGTACTGAAGGGCATTGATAGGTGGCACTGATGGGCACTGATGGGTGACAGTGATAGGCACTGATGGGTGGCAGAGATGGGCACTGATTGGCACTGGTAGGTGACACTTATAGGCAGCACTGCTAGATGGCACTGATGAGGCACCGATTTGCACCACTGGTGGGCATTGATAGGTGGCACTCATTGGCATTGATAGGTGGAACTGATTGCTGGCACTTATGTACTGGTGGGCACTGATTTGTGGCACTGTGGGCACTGATTCATGGCACTGTTAGGTGGCACTGACAGGTGGTAATGGTGGACACATATGAGGTGGCTTCGCCTCTTCCTCTTCGGGACCGATGTCCCTTCAACAGAAGCCAATGGGCTTTTTTTTCTCCTCATGCTGTCAGTGTGAGAAGAAAAAAAAATGATTACCGATCTTCTGTTTACATCACATGATCAGTTGTCATTGGCTGACAGCTGATCACGTTGTAAGGGGCCAGGATCGACCCTTTACTCCGATCTGTGATCACCCGAGTCTCATTGACTCGGGTGATCTCAGTGCATGCCCTTCAGGGGGCGTGACGAGTGTGCAAAGAGGAGGACATCTATTGCTGGCCACCCAGGAAAGCAGATCTGCGCTGTAGCAGTCATTCGGCTATAGTGCGGATCTGAAGGAGTTAATTCAAGTTGTTTTAATGCTGCACTGCATTTTCATGGTGGCAATGTGATGGGGGCAATGTCAGGGCCGTCTTTAAATATTGATTGGACCCTGGGCAAAAATTTTCTAGGGCCCTTCTCCCCATGCAATTTTACTCTCCACCTGCTCTGAGACATACAAAAAATAGCAGCTAGACTTAAAATCAGTTTACTGTATCAGATCAGGCAGCAATTGTGATTGATTGCCAGCTGTTACAGCATATCATTACTGCTTACTGACTGGTTGCTAGAGGTTACAGCACAAATTACGGCTCACTAATTAGTTGCTAGAGGTTACAGCACATGATTTCTGCTTGTTAATTGGTTGCTAGAGATTAGTGTATAGTAATACTGCTCACTGAATGGTTTCTAGAGGTCACAGCACATCATCTCTTCACTGCAGGGGAGCATGATACATATATGAATGCCGCCTTTATTTACATATCAATGCCGCCAGCCGCAGTTATTTACTTGGTAATGACGCCACCTTCTACATATGAATACCAGTTATTTACATGTAAAAACAGGGTCTGCAGGTGAGTCATCTGTACACAAGAGGGAAAGCTAAACAGCATTGGTAGCAGCACTTCACACTTAGATATCAGGACACAGCATGGGACTAAAACGTCAAGGGACAAGGGTATTTAAACTGGGGTAGTTGGCAAGTATGAGGCAGCTTTGGGCCCCACAACAATGACAGGGCCCAGGGCAGCTTCCCCTTTTGCCCTGCCTTAAAGACGGCTCTGGGTAATGTGACGGGAGCAGTTTAATGGTTGCAGTGTGACGTGGGCAATTTGATGGGGGCAGTATCATGGTGGCAATTTCATGATGGCAGTATGATGGGGGCAGTGTGATGGGAAAGTGTGATAGGGGGCAGCGTGATGAGGCAGCGTGATGGGGGCAGAGTGACAGGGGCAATGTGATTGGGGCAGTTTAATGGGGGTAGTGTGATGTGATGGGTCCATTAAATTCATATTTTAATTTTGTGATGTATACATTTAAATTACTTTCACACTGAGAAGTTTTGTAGGCGCTAAAGGGCTAAAAATAGTGCCTGTAAAACACCTGAAAAATGCCTCCCTGCAGCCCTAGTGTGAGAGCCCAAGTGCTTTCACACTTGGGTGGTGCGCTTGCAGGATGGTAAAAAAAGTCCTGAAAGCAGCATCTTTCCCCCAATGTAAAAGTAGCCTAAATCAAAATATGAATACTATGATGGCTGTCAATGCATGTAAGCACTATGATACTGGCAACATGTGTGAGCACTGTGACATGCACTTTTTCCGGGCACTGTAATGGGCTAAAAATATTATAACTGTGAAGGGCAATTATGGGTAATGTTGCTTGGAGTAATTGGCATTTTATAAGTGAAAAAATATTAACCTAAAGTGATATGGTATATGCCAGAAGATATGGTATACAGCTATGTGAGGGTTCAACATGGCAGACATTTGTTACTGTTTTGTGTACAAACTTTGTTTGTTTGTCTACACAGTCCGGAAATCTAGGTGATGTTTTGTGGAGTGGGTGGGTGATATTCTTTGTTTATTAATAATTAATTAATATTATTTTTCCAGATCCAATTGGTGTGTGTGTTTTTTTTATTCAAAAAAGGCTCCTTTTTACCATCATTATCAGCATTAGCTTGCAGGTAAGAGCTTCAATTCAACTTCAACCCCAAAAATGTTAAAATCATCCATGTCTATTATTCACCAACATTCACATTTTTCTAATTTGATTTGAGACTCAATACATCTGCAAATTTATTATGTTAAAGCAGAGTTCCACTCAAAAGTGTAACTTCTGCTTTAAGTACTCCTGACCCTTAAATGCCACATTTGGTATCTTTTATTTTTGAGGGGGAGTACCCAGTTTTGACAGGTACACAGCTTCCACCACCAGCGGGATGACCACTGCCAATGAGCAGAATTTATCCTCTCCTCCCTCACAGCAATCTTCTGGGACATGTCACAGGTCCCAGAAGATTGCCCGGCCACTCAGGAAGTGCATTGAGACTCGTGCAGTATGCACCCGGCTGTGAAGCCACAGGCTGTCACAGCCGGCTGCCCACACTAGTGATGACGTGGAGAGAAGAAGGAGAGATCTAAGTGTTTGGGCGGATGCATCAATGGACCGTTGCACAGGTGTGTGTCTTTTTTTTTTTATAGTTGCTCACTTTTAATAGACTCAGAAACGGCTGCAACTCAGCTTTAATCGACCCTGCTTATGCTGGGTAGATTGAGACTGTTGAGCAAGATGCTATGCGTTATTGTCTAATGCCCTGTACACATGGTCAGGCATTCCGACCACAAAATCCATCGGATTTTTTCAGAAGGATTTTGGCCAAAACTTGTGCTGCATACACACAGTTGCACAAAGTTGTCGGAAAATCCGATCGCTCTGAACGAGGTGACATAAACAGGCCAGTAGCCAATAGCTTTCGTCTCTTAGTTTATTCTGAACATGCGTGGCACTTTGTCAGTCAGAATTGTCTACACACGATTGGAATTTATGCGATCGGATTTTGTTGGCGGAAAATTTTAGATCCTGCTCTCAAACTTTGTGCGTCGGAAAATCAGATGGAAAAAGTCCAATGGAGCCCACACATGGTTGGATTTAATGAAAACATGATCGGATCGCACATTTTCCGTCTGAAAATCCGACCGTGTGTACAGGGCATTAGAGTTCTATTTTTGAGTCGGTGAGTTTACATTTTTCATCTTCCATGTCTGACATAAGCCAGACAATTTGTAACAAGATTCAGAACAAACTGCTATACACGCTGGAAGAATCAGTCTCTCTTTTTATCTCTCTATACCCCTCTCCCCCCCTTGCCCTCATCTGCTCTCCCTTTCCCACTCTCCCTATACCCCTTATCATAGAATTACATTATATAATATATATATATATATATATATATATATATATATATATATATATATATATATATATATATATATATATATATATATAATTCTGAAAACAATATTAAAAGGTTCATTCTTGTTGTAATCTAAATACATGTTTTCATACTAGAATTCTACACTTTTAAAAAAATTGTTGTCTCATAATATCTATACTCGTGATCTCTCTATCTCTCTCTTTCTCTTTCTTTCTCTCTCTCTTTCTCTCTCTCTATCTATCATAATTTTATTTTAATTAAGTATAAAATAATTGTATTTCATTTTTTCAAATATTGTTACATTTATTGCGTATACAAATAAAAAATTCATTATTCACACATTTTTTTTTTGTTTTTGTGTCTTTTTAAATGTTTTTTAAGATAGGTTTATAGGTCACATTATATCTAACGTTTCTATCTATCTATCTATCTATCTATCTATCTATCTATCTATCTATCTATCTATCTCTCTCTCTCTCAAAAAAAAAAGATCAGCACTCACGTATCATGATAGGTGAACGCATGATGTGCAATGTGAGTGATGCTATCTTTTTTGGTGTAAATGCATTATAGTCTTTGCTGTGCACATGGGCACATTTTTTATCCCAGATGTGTGATGTGACAACTAGTAAATAATATAAATATATAAAAAAAGTGTGTGTATTATACTGTATTATAATAATCGTGTGTGTGATGCTCTCTCTCTCTCTTTTTTATTTTATTTTATTTTTTAGAGATAGCGAGTTTACATTTCATAAGTTACAAATAAAATAGCATGATTAAAGATAATTTGAATAAAAAATAAATATATACTATATATAAGCTCTTATTTTACCATTTTCACTTTGTCCAAATCTGTCAAACAATTTTTACAAACAAAAAGAAAGACTTAGAAAAGAATATTTTATGATTGGTTATAAAAATCGCTTTTTGAACATTAACTTTACGATACATTAAAAATTGTAATCTTTTATTTGTCTCATTTCCTGATTATACTGACACATCGTGCATCTTTAGCAGGAGGGAGAGTATCTTTTTTTACACAGTTACACGCATCAATGTCATAATCATTCTTCAGTTTCAAAGAAGAAAGTTTCTTTATCCACCCACCTTCTTACACCACTTCCTGGGGCATTAAAGAAAAGGCATAGATGGGTACAAGCACTTTAGATGCATATTTTCTCTTCCCGTAGAATTTTTTCAAAATTGCAGCTTCAGTTACAGATATTCCATTGTAAAAAAATATATATTTATATTTTTCTTGATTAAAACACATGATTGATGGTCATGATTGATATAAAATGCAATTGCTACTGCAATATAGTATTTATAGCTGTAGCCGATACAATTTTTATTTATGATCCAGGTGCTCTAATATTATAATTAACAATCAAAATTTTAATTATTTAAAAATATATATATTTTATACTTATTCATTTGTATTTAAATTTATGTAGTAGCATCAAGAAGAAATCGTTTTGAAGACATGCATTGGTGTTCATTTATTTGTTGGTTAATATCTCTATTTTTAAACCATTGATTGCATACAGACAATCCGCCCGTGTGTACGCGGCCTTACAACTGGAATCAAAGTGTCAGAGGATCCATGGAAAAAAATAATTTCCAAAAAAGCTAGATTAGAGCTCATGAGTGGTGAAGCATCAATGTCCTCATCAGTCAAGACCGGTGAGTGTAGATGCGCTTGTCATCGCTCCATGGCTCCCACAAAAACACACTGTGACGCAAGTGCGCAAATAGGTAACTTTTCCATCATATTTTACAGTTGCAAGTGAGCGTAGAACACAGCTTGATCAATCGTATTCCTAGGAAGATTTAACACCACAACATGAGTCCACTCCTTGCAGCATGCCATCAGGATCAAGATTCAGGAAAACTGTTCAGTCTCCTGAGGAAAGTGAAGGTTTTTTAAGACCTTCTTGTTTTGTTTTATTTTAGAACTACACCAATTCATGTCCTTGGTGAAAAACATTCAACAATAGTTCCAGATGTTATCATCAATCACAGGGATCCTAACACCTCCAAATCCAGCACTGGCAATCCTTCATGTAGGAATACAAAAATTCCCTCCCAAATACAGACCAGTCATCACCCACATATTTCTGGCAACTTGTTCTCTTATGCCGCGTACAGACTAACGGAATTTCCAACAACCAAACCGTGGATTTATTGCCGACGGATGTTGGTTGAAACTTGTCTTGCATACACATGGTCGCACAAATGTTTTAGAAAATTCCGATTGGCAAGAACACGCTGATGTACAACACGTATGATGGGACTAGGAAAAGGGAAATTCAATAGCCAGTCCGCCACCCTTTGGCCTCCTTCTGCTAATCTCGTGTTAGTAGAAGTTTGGTGAGAGACGATTCACGATTTTCAGCCTCATGCTTTTCAGATTGTTACTGCTCTTCAATTTGTCTTTTATAGTTCGTATCTGTTTTTCAGTGTGTTTTTGTCTGCTTGTTTCTGATTTTCAGGTCGCTCGTCTCAGGTCTTTTTGATTTTCAGTGCGTTCTGTTAGTTCATTCTGACAATCCGACCATTTTCTAGCCATGCTGCGGGTACAAACTTATCATAGAGTTCGTGCTATGCGGGGGCTTGGTGTTGGGGTTCTTACTTTGACCCAAGCCCAGTCCATGAACAGGGTGGGGAGGAGTTCATGGACGAAGAATTGATTACTCCAGAGTAACCAATTCTCGCATATGCCTTTGCTGCGGGAGATCCGTGAGAATAATCCTGATGATTTCAGGAAATATCTCCAGGTGACAGACCCTGTTTTTCACCATTTGTTGGCTTTGCTGCCCCCTTATATTATGAAGCAGGACACCTGCATGTGGCGAGCCATCACTCCCGAGAAGAGGCTAGTCGCCACCTTGCGGGACTTGGCAATGGGGATAAGTCTGCAGGACATCAAGTTCTCGACAGGCATCTCCCCCAGGCTCTGGGGATCATTATTCCAGAGACCTGTTCTGCCATCATACAGGTCCTGCTGAAGGACTATATTAGGGTAAGTTTTCTCCTTTAACATCACATTCTATGTATTTAATGTTTGCTAATGTATTGTATTTATTTTATCATTCCATAATTACCATGATTGTAATATGCTGTGAATGTTCCCTTTGCCTTCATGCATTCTGGAAGTTTTTAAAGTTCCTTTTTTGTACTTCATGCATATTTGCCTTCACTAACCCCCTCAGCATGCTATCCTGGGCCCATACACACCTAGCCTAGTCACTTAACAATGTATTTTGTCAGCTCCATTGTAGTGCTTTACCCTAATCACCCCCTAAAATGTGTACAAATGTGATTTTTGTCCTTAAATTCATGTATAGTGCAGGAGGCTTTTTTTGGGTCCCAAACTCATTTGGAACCCTCCCGCCCCCCAACTGCTAAGTCAACCAATACCAATCCTCTATCTGCTGACTTTGCCAAACCCATGCACACTATACCTACCTCTTTTGTGTTCATATTTATGGATGAATTCATCAAAGCATGTAGTGCAAGGGCCTGCCTGAATACTTTCAAATAATACTGTTTAAAGTTTTGTTCTCCTATTATCTTGATATGTAATTGCAGAATGTAAAATTGTGCTTTAATTTGTACAGTGTGTATTCATATTTTTGTATTATAACACTTCTTGCCTGTCCAGTGGGCTGCCAATAGTGTAAGTAAGGAGGGGCTGGCCAAAGTAACACACATTTTGTATGCATTCACAGAGGGTTACCTGTCCAAAACATCTAACACCCCTAAAATGTTTAAATGGGCCATCAGAGGGGGTGAGGAATCTGATAAGTGGACCTTATATTTTTGTCTTTAAATACTCTCTAAAATAAATGTTATACTGATGTTGACCAAGAATGTTTGTGTCTAATCTGTTTGCAATGTTATGTGCAAAAGTACTATTTTTTTTTCTTTGACTCCACAGTTTTCTTCAACGCCACAGGAATGGCAGACTGTGGCATCCCACTTTGCCCAGCTGTTGGACTTTCCAAACTGCGGAGGGGCAATTGATGGGAAACACGTCCACATCATCCCACCCCCCAACTCAGGGTCCTACTATTACAACTATAAGGGGTTTAATGGTATTGTGATGTTGGCGGTGGGGAAGAATGGCCGGATGTCAGATGGTGGAGTCATCACCCAGACCGAGTTCTCCAGACGGCTCCGGAGTGGTGACTTGGGATTGCCACCTGCAGAAGACAACGTGGCTGGCCTACCGTTCGTCTTTGTCACTGATAAAGCATTTGGGCTTGGTGAACATCTGATGCGGCCATTCCCCATGACTACCCTCACCCTGGACCAGAGTTTTTAATATAATGGCCAGCCGGTTCCACCTATTTCTGATGCCAATTCACATGGCGGAATATAAAATAAACCATATCATATGCATGTTGCATTATGCACAACTTTCTAAGGAGAAATGCTTCGAACTATGTGATCTCAGTTGGGCCTGAAACAGGATTGCCATATCAGTCAATCCTGATGGCGCTTGAAGCTGGCTGTCCTGGCTTGCCCCCCAAAGCTCCCGCAAAGTCCATCAAAAATATCTGGAATACTTCCATTGATATGCCAGCAAATGTTTGAGAAACATTTTTCAAAATGTTTTTATTTTTAAACTGAAATAATATTTCATTTCATTTCATTTACTGCTTGTGTTTCTTTTATCTGTCTCCTAGGTTCTCCAATGGGCTTTTCTTTTTGGCCATTTTTTTTCAATAGTGCAAAAGTAATTTATTTGATACATGAGGTGACAATCTCTTCTTCAGCTAACTATTATGTTGTGGGTCTACTACACACACACCTTGTTTTTGTTTTAATGTATGTAATGCATTAATGCTAAAAAATAAAATAATTTTCAGCACCATGAATTATTAATTGTTTTGAGTCCCGAAAATGGCCTGATTGTGGCAAATATTAGAGCACTGTGGGGGGTATCTACTAAAGGCAAATCCTCTTTGCACTACAAGTGCACTTGAAGCTGCACTGAAACTTCACTGAAACTTCACTGAAACTGCACTTGTAGTGTAAAGTGGATTTGCCTTTAGTAAATAACCCCCATTGGCACTGTAAACACCAAATTACTCCAAAACTGGTATTGCGCATTCAAAGAAGAAGCCGCACATTGTTGAGTATAAAATATTTTACAAATAGCCTTTTTTGGGTTAAACAGGCATGTTTAAAACCATAAAACATACACAACTCAGGAACATACAAAGCTCAACTTTGACAAAGCGAAGGCAATATCAGACATGTCCAAACTGTGTTTATATTGCCTTCATCAGATGTCAGATGAGTGATGTCACCCCTGTAAAAGCCAAATCTTGAAGATGCACACAAATTGTGAGTCGAAATGCATGCGCAGTGTATATAAAGCGTAACACGCGTGCATCATACCTACGATCTGTGAGCAGAGGATGGAGAAGCGTAATCGCCGATTGTGCTAACGAGGGTACCATTTTAACTTGGGGCATCAATGGCCTATACTGCTTATAGAATGAGGCCTATATTGGGACAAGATTAGGAGAGTTTAGCCTGACATTAGGGTTTGTCTTGTGTCGTGTCTTGCAGATAAAATGGATAGATTCAATGATCATGACTTCCGCCCCAACTTCATTGATAAATACAGGGAGCTGCCCTGTCTGTGGCAGGTGAAACACCCTTTTTATAAAGATAAAATAAAGAGGAAGGCAGTGCTGGATCAATTGCTGGAATTGGTGAAGCCGGTGATTCCCACGGCAACCATCCCCTATTTGAAGTGCAAAATTGGTGGCCTGAGGAGCATGTATAATAGGGAGCGCAAAAAGGTCCAGGATTCTATGAGATCAGGAGCACCAGCAGATGAGGTTTATGTCCCCAGGCTCCGATACTACGACAGACTGTGGTTTTTGGCAGACCAGAGTAAAATCAGGCCATCACTCTCAACCCTTCCTTCCACTCTTCCTTCCACACTCCTCCACATCTTCCTTCCTCCCCAGGAAGATGTGGAGGAGCCCAGCTTGAGCAAGGTCCCAGCTTGAGCAAGGTATAGCATTGTTCAACATATTTCTTATCCAAAAATTGAATGATGTTAACTAGATGTTAATATTGATCACTAATGGCATGTGTGAATATGAGCAGCAAAACAACTTCATTATTCTAGCATTATAAAGAAGAAGAAAATGCGCTGCATTAAAAGATTAAAAACTTTTGCTGTGTGATGAATGTGCTATCTCCATTACGAACGCCAGTTTTACCAGACCGAGTGCTTCCGTCTCGCAATTGATTCAGAGCATGCATGGAATTTTTTGCGTCGGAATTGTCTACACATGCTCGGAATTTATGACAACGGATTTTGTTGTTGGAAAATTTGAGATCCAGCTCTGTCTGAAATTCCGACAGAAAATGTCCGATGGAGCTCACATCGAACATTTGTTCTGGGATATTCCGATCGTGTGTAAGCGGCATAATACTTCGCAATTGGAAAGATACAATATCTATCAATCCATCTGACGTGATGAAACTAGTCAACAGGAACCACACCTTCGAACGTCTTCTGGCTATTAACTCTTAAACATGTAAGAAATTTGATGGTAACTGGAAGATATGGACCAAACAATACAAAGATTCATAATACGCTCTGCCAGCTAACTTGTTTTACTTGAATACTAATGCCTTACTTAACTTTACTGTTTTAGATATATAGTCACATGCTGACATATCGTAATATACCACTGTGTATTGTGTGTGCCTAACTGTTTGAACTTTAATATTCTTAAAAATTTAATAAAAATGATTGAAGTAAAAAAAAAAGATTCAACAATAGATTGTCCCCCTGAAAGTGTGCTAACAGGAAAAAAAATGCAAACTCCATTATGAGGATGATTCAAGTTTTCAGCCCTCTGACTGAAACTCCTGAGAAATTTGAAACAAGTTTGAAAGACAATGAAATTGAACAAATCCAAGAAGCAACATGGGTACAGCCTTTAAAAATAGTAAAAGAAAAAAAGTATATCGCGTTTGAAAGCTGGCTTGATACATTATTATTTAAAATGAGGTGTCCGGAAAAAGAATGCCATTCGTTAATTAACAAGTTAGAAAAGCAATTGGTTGGAAGCATGGTAGTGGTGTTTTCCACATGCGTAGTAAAACATAATTTTAAGCTGTGGCAAAGCCAACCAAAGATTAAACATATTGCAGCTTGAAACATTTTAATTGCAGGATCAATAGTTTTCTCTAGATCTAGTTTTGCAAAATTTAAAGAGTTATGTAATCTCACGGGAATTGCAATGTTTGGAAAATCCTCTTTCCACTTGTCACAACAACGCCTTATTTTCCCAGCAATCGACCTACACTGGAGAAAAGAACAGCAAGAGGTCAGAAAAATAAAATGTTAGACGGCAAACCCTTACTCCTGGTGGGCAATGGACAATGTGACAGCCCAGGATTTTCCGAAAAATAGTTCACATACATGTTCATGGAGCGGTTTTCTAAAAACATTGTGGACATGAGAGTTGTGCAGGTGACTCAGAGCACTTCCTCTGTGGCTATGGAGAAGTTTGGCTTCAAAAAATGCTTAGACAGAATTCATAATTCATGATGCACAATTTTATTGGCACAGATCGCCATACAGGAATTATAAAACCCAGAATATGAATGTGTAAATCATCAATTCGACATATGGCACTATGTCAAAAATCTGAAAAGAAAACTATTACAACTGTCCAAAAAAAAGCATAACGGCCATTGACATCATGGATTGGTTAAATTCTAAACCATTTTTATTGTTGCAGCTGAATGTGCAAAGGGGACGAACATGTATTTAAAATCAGATGGAAGTCAATAATGCACCATGTCATTAATGAGCACAGTTGGAACTTGTGAGAAGCAGAAAATGTAAACATGATGAGATAAGCATTGATGACCAACATGTGGAATGGTTGGTAAAGAACAGCCAAGCTTATGACGCACTATCTGCAATCGTTCTTGATCTACAAATAATGAAGGACATACCTCATCTTACATACTTTTGCCAGACTGGTGCATTGGTGACCTTCTACAGCATGATGCTAAACTACAGACCTAAACGAATACACTATTGTTATGATTCGATGAAGGCCAGGACTTAAGTAGCATTGTTATGCCACAACAACAACATTATAAGAAAATAGCAATTGAAAAAAAATTTGAAACTGGAGAAACTCTACAAATGCCACGCAAGAACCTTGAATTTCCACATGGCCATTAAAAAATGGATTGTGAGAAATGTTTATGAAAAAATGTCCTTAGATCATGTCATACCCATTCTAGGAAAAATGATCAGTCTCACCGAAGGCAGTTTTTTCAACATGGAGATCCAAAAACAAATTAATGACACAAAATATTGCTTCTGAAGAAAGATCGGCAACATTCGCTGCCGTGGAGCAACACCGCACAAGGTTTCCACATATAAGCAAATGAATGAGTGGTGAGTAAAATTACATTTAAAAAAAGAAAAATATTTACTTAGAATTTAAATAAAATTTATATTATTTGGAGATTCTGATTTATGTATACCCAATATTTTTTTCCATTTATAGATTTCTAAATAAGACGTCTTTATATTTATCCTCTTCCAAAAAAAGAGACTGCCAGAAGCGGGGAAAAGATAAATGTCGAAGACAGGTATCCAGTCCCACAAGCGCCCTGAAAGGTACCAAATTAGGCACCTGAGGGGTTGGGGGCATAGTGGAGGAGACAAACGAGCAGCAGTTTCACTTTTGGGTGGAACTCCACTTTAACTGGTTGTAGAAATAAACTTTCACTAGACGTATATGACAATAGTAATATGTTTAATAACTCAAAAAATATTAAATAAAACATTTATAAATATTGAATGTTATTATTTAAGTGTATACTATATTAATGCTACTGATCTTTTTAAAACCCGCAGTAATCAACCCATATAAACAGTGAATACTTAAAAAAAAAATATTTGCATAGGTAAATCTTTCACATAGGACAACATTTTTATTTATTATTATTTATATATTATTTATATTATTATAAACAGCATGGGATTACAGACTTTTAATTGTATATTAATATTTAATTAATTTTATGAACTTATGCTTACATAAACCCTCGACACACAATAAATAAAATATAAATATGTTATAATCAATATGTATCAATGTTTTTTTATTTATTTACTGAAATCGACATTGAAAATGTATTTATTAAGTAATCATTTTTATTTTGTATTTACACTGACAACAAATATATATTTTTTTAATGCGAACAATTGTTGTTTTAAAGTTATACTAAACATGAAATATATTATCAGTAATAATTTGGATGTTTAACCTATATCTGTTGTTGTCATGATCGACAGGGGGTGGACCCTCAAGATGCAGGGAGATGGTATGGACTTGTATATTTTTTTCGATCACACTATAACTTTGGAACCTTTGCGACTGAGTAATGCACTCAACACCCTCTAGTATGCTACCGGCCACCTCGTGGATTTCCTGGCAGCACAAAGATTCAACAGAAGTCGCCATTGGAATGCATTTTCCTCACTTGCACCATTCCATGTTCCCAAGACTTTCTGTTTCACCTTCCTCTTGAGTTTCTGTTGATTGCAGCATGGAACTCTTTCGTAATGGATTACATGGAAATGCTGGGTCGTTTTCTGGCTCTGGATATTGTGACCATGATTCCTCAAGCAACATTTGTCTTTGTAGCATAAACCCCCAAAAATATTCGTTACATATTTACCATTATAGGTTATTAAAGAAAAGTAATTTTATTACGATTTTTCATTTTTTTTTTTTTTTAATTCTTTATTTAATTCCTTTTTCTTTTCCTTTACAAAAATAGAGTATACAAAAAAAATCAAAAAACAATACAATCGATCACAAACTCAATCTTTTCTTAATATCTTTTACAACCCAATATACTTAACATTTCTTCTCCCTCCTCCCACCCCCCCCCCCCTCCCTTCCTTGCAGTAGGTTCAGAGTTGTATCCACCCTCACCAACCCTATGTATATCTATCCCGGCTTTATTTTATAATTTCCTCTACATACCTCCAAGAATTTTTGAATTCTTTCCAGGATACCCATTTGCCCGTACACCCTTCTCCTGATACAATTTCCTCCCCCTCTTCCCCTGGGCACTCCATGTTCTGTATTTCATTTACCCGGAGTATCCAGTCCCGTATTTTAGGTCTATCCGGCTCCCGCCATTGTTTTGGAATTAGACTTTTAGCGGCACTGAGCAGTATGGGGATTATAGAGGACTTATATTGCCTCACCGAGCCGTCGGTCCCGTGAAACAAAACAGTCCAAGGATCCTCAGTTATGTGTTTATTCGTTACAACCTTTATTAACTCCAACACCTCCTTCCAATATTTTTTAATAATCGGGCAATCCCACCAAATGTGAGCCATAGTTCCTATTATCTTACACCCCCGCCAACACTCTGGGGATTGTGCAACTACAAATCTACTCACTTTGTCTGGGGTCGCGTACCACCTTGCAAGACACTTATAGTTCAACTCTATCATCTTATTATCTGCCGTCGCGCTATGAGTTAATTTCATTATTTTCTCCATGGTCTGAGTGCTGCAACGAGTCCCCAACTCTCTTTCCCATTTTTTAATATAGGGCGGGCCCTCCAGTCCTTCCCCCTCTAATAGAATTTTATAAATTCGAGCTATATTATTTTTTGATTTGTCTCTCAGACAAAGCCGCTCAAAGGGCCTATATTCTTCCTCATTCCGAATTGGATGGGGAAATTTTGTAATAAAGTGGCTTAACTGTAGATACCTCCAGGCATCAATCCGCACAAGTTCCCTATCCTTCCTAAGTGCTTCAAACGTATTAATTTTACCTCTGTAAATAATATCTTTTACCTGTGCATTACTTTTTATTATCCAATTACCCCCCACCTCCTGTTTCCCAGGTATAAAATAGTCGTTATCTTTTAAGTAAATCAAAGGTGAGTTGTAACTCCATTTATTATGTGCGTGTATTCGATCCCATAACTTAAGTGCAATACGTGTTATTTCATGTGTGTTTACTCCTACAAACCTATACTGAGGGGGATTCCAAATTATCCGTCCTAACTGTGCTTGGCTCATCGCCTTTTCTACACTTACCCACCTTTTATTATTTGCCTCTTTCCCCCATTCCACCACTCGTGTAAGAACCACCGCATTGTAATATTTTTTAAAATCCGGGACTGCAAGGCCCCCCTTTTTTTTTTCCCTGCTCAGAACCGCATAAGCAATTCTTGGTTTTTTATGTTGCCAAATATACCTTGAGATTAGCCCTTTTAATGTCCTGAAGAAAGCTAGGGGGAGAGAAATGGGCAGCATTTGAAACTTATATAGAATCTTTGGGGCCAGAACCATTTTGACCGCGTTGATTCGCCCAAACCAGGAGAGGTGGCATGTTGAAAATTTTTTTATTTCTCTCTTAATTTCCTCTAGCAATGGAATATAATTGTTAACATAGATTTTCTTAATAGTATCGGAGAGGAGGACTCCCAAATATTTAATCTCCTTTCGCCAAGGAAACCGGAATTCCTCGATGAGTCTTACCTTTTCCTTTCCCTTGATATTAATATTTAGAACTTCGGACTTGCTGAGGTTTATTTTTAAATTCGAGATTTCCCCGTATTTTTCCAACAACCTCAGCAAGTTCGGTATCGTGATCCTTGGGTTGGAGATGTAGAACAGCACATCGTCCGCATATGCTGCGAGTTTGTGCTCTTCCTCACCCACTTTAATCCCTTTTATGTCTGGGTTATCTCGGATGGAGGCCAATAACGGTTCCAAGGATAATACAAAAAGAAGGGGTGACAAAGGGCACCCCTGTCTTGTTCCATTCTCCATTTGAAATTGGGAGGATGACATCCCATTCACTTTTACAGATGCCTGAGGATGATTGTATAGCACCTTGATCCATTGGATCATTCTTGGTCCAAGGCCCAGCACTTCCAGCGTTTCAAACATGAGTCCCCAGTCTACCCTGTCGAATGCCTTCTCCGCATCTATCGACAGGAATAGTCCTGGGGACCCACTCATTTTTAAGGCCTGTAGCAGGAGCAACGATCGCACTCCGTTGTCCCTACCTTCTCTCTCAGGGATGAATCCGACCTGGTCCGGATGAACCAGTTCGGTCATCCTTTCCTTCAGCCTAGATGCTAAGACCTTGGCGAATAGTTTGGTATCCGCGTTTAATAAGGCAATCGGTCTGTAACTCGAACAGAGCGTGCCATCCTTCCCCTCCTTTAGCAGCACCGTGATTGAGGCCCGCAAGGCCTCTCCTTCCATCCCAAAATCCCTGCCCAGGCCGTTCATGTACTTGCAGAGCTTAGGGACCAAGATCTCTTTATATTTTTTCAAATACGAGATCGTGAATCCGTCTGGTCCCGGACTTTTGCCGGAGGCGGTTTCTTTCAGAGCCTTAAAGATCTCTTCTTCTGTAATGGGTCTGTCTAAGTCATATCTATCACTCTCTGCTAAACTCGGTAGTTTCACTTTATTCAGGAATTCTTTAATTTTGTCTTTCTTTCTAAAATCTTTTGCCCCTTTTTGTCCTAAATTATACAGTGCTTCATAATATTGCTTAAACACCTCGGCTATCTCCCTGGTAGTATGGGTCATCTTCCCGTTCTTGTATTTTATCAATAAAGTTAATCCCTCTCTTCCTTTTCAGCTGTCTTGCTAGATGACTACTTATTTTATTTCCCAGATAGTATCTCTCTCTAGTTCTCCTGTCCAATGTCCTCTTTGATTCCTGTACCATCATCTCTTTAAGTTCGTCCCTCTTAATCACCAATAAGTGGAGATGTTCCTGCTGTTGCCGCCTTAATTTTTTATGGGCCTGTTCTAATTTATATACCTCTTCTCTTAAGTTTTCTATTTTCTCAAGTCTTTCCTTTTTTTTTCTTGTGCCCATGGAGATGAGAATGCCCCTAATATATACTTTATGTGCCTCCCAAAGAGAGGCACCAGAAATTTCAGCTGTATCATTAACGGAGAAATAAAATTCAATTTCCTTTAGTACTGCCTCTGCAATTTTCTCGTCCTGCAAAAGGTTCTCGTTCAATCGCCACGTGAACGGTTGCCTCTGCGTTCCGGGCATCCTCATCTTCACTGACTCCGGGGCATGGTCTGACAGTGTAATTATTCCTATCTTGGTTTCCGTCACTAGGTCCAGTAGCCTGTGATCCACCAGTATGTGATCCAACCTGGAGTACGTCCCATGCACGGGGGAAAAAAAAGTGTAATCTTCTATTTTATCATGCTGCAACCTCCAAACATCCATCATCTGGTGTTGTTTCAACCATAGTTTAATCATTTTCAATGATTTCGTATTTAGCCCCCTAGCCTGGGACGTACTATCCCGAGATGGATCCATACAAAAGTTGAAATCTCCTGCAAGGACAACATCCCCCTCCTTAAAATCTTCTAACTTCCCCAGAACTAATTTCAAATAACTTATGGGATTTTTGTTGGGGCAATATACATTTGCTAGGGTGAGAATCTTATCCCCTAATTTTCCCTTTACAAACAGGTATCGGCCTTCAGGGTCTGTCATCCTATCAATCAATGTGAACTTTATACATTTCTCAAACCCTATTGCGACTCCCTTAGCTCTCTTTATAGGCGAGTCCCCATATAACCAATTTGGATAACTATCTGAATATAATTTGATATTTGTGTCCTGAGACAAATGGGTCTCCTGCAGGAACACCACCCCCGCTCTGTACTGCTGTATTTCCTTCAACAATTTATGCCTCTTAACCAAAGAATTCAGACCCTTAACATTATATGACAGGAAGTTTACTTCTATCATCTATAGTTTTCCAATAAGATGTAATACTTCCGTCTTCTTTTCTGCCTCATCTCAATACATATTACCTTAGTTGGTGCTGCAAGGACCCTCATCCCCCTCCCCACCCTCCCCCCCCCCTTTCCCCCCTCCCCCCCTGGCCAAATCTCGACCTCTACTCTGCAGCTGAGGACCCCCTCTATTCTGCAGATTTTTACCCACTAGGGTGCGACTCCGATCGCGGCCACCCGTGTCAGGGTCCCCCCCCCTGGGAGACGGGGGATCCCCCCTCAGACACGGTATGATGTCCCGGGGCCCCACCTGATCCATCCGCCACCCTCTTTCCACCATCCCCCCTCCCCACTCTCCCCCCTCCCCCTCCTCCACAAAGAAAGAGAGAAAAAAAAAAAAGAGAGAAGGAGATCAGCAACCTTATAAGCCTTCCCCAAATCCAACTCCCAATATCAATGTCCTTTGTATAAGTCCATTAGGCATCTTTAGAGATCTTTGGTACTGGGATCCCCAGATTATTACAGAAGACCTCCAACTCATCTAGAAATTTTAATCTAAATGTTCTTCCATCCCGCTGGGCCAATAGGGCCGCTGGAAACCCCCAACTATATCGAATATTTGCCAATTTCATTTGTTCTAATAACGGTTTTAAACGTCTCCTCCGAGCCAATGTTCCTGCCGATAAGTCCGAAAAAACCTGTAAAGATACTCCCTCATATTGTAATGGGGGCAGCCCTCTGAGCCTGCTCCATATCTTGGCTTTATCTTCGAGGAGGCAAAACTTTATAATTACGTCTCTCGGAACCTCTTCCCTCAGACCTGGGGGTTTCCTCACCCTATAGACCCGCTCAATCTTTAAATCCTCTCCTATCCCTCTTCCTAATATAGGGTTAAATATTTTTCCCATCTTAACCCCCAAATCTTCTCCTTGTTGTTCCGGCAATGCTCTAATCCTTAGGTTTTGACGTCTGTTTTGGTTTTCTTGTTCTTCCAGCTTATATAAAATGTCCCGCTGGTCCGTTTGCAGTTTCCCAACTTGCGTTTTCAGTTCTAATATTTCATGTGCCTGTTTACCCGTTAGTTCCTCTGCTTCTTCCACTCTCCTCAATAAATGGCCCATATCCATCCTGATGTTTGAAATTTCTACTTTGATGGTATTCTCTAGTTTGGCGAACATTTCCAGCATTTCACCTTTTGTGGGGATTTGAGCGATATCCCTCTGCCCCCTCATTTTGCCTTCCAAATCTGAGTCCAGCTCCTCCCCTGAGTTATCTCCCGGGGCCCCTGCTGACTTAGTTACTTCTCTCTTCTTCTCCTTTACCCCCTGCTGCTTTTTTTCTAATCCGAGGCTTTTTACACTGATTTCCTTCATATACTTCTGAATCGTGCTTGTGTTAAGACTCTTCTTTGATTCATTCGCCTTTTGATTTCTTCCCCTCATGTTCCCACCTTTTGTCCTTTGCCTCCCCAGGATTGAGAGAGAGAAAGAAAAAAAAGAAAAATTCTTTATTCAGTCTTTCTTTGGTTGTGCCACCTGCGCTGCAGTGAGAGCCCGGCTCCCAGATCCCCGCCCACTTTCTCTGTGTTTTTAAGTGCGAGCTATTACTGCGATCTCTTCTAAAAAGAAGTTTACAGGACTCCAAAAAGCGGGCAACACATTATCACACATAGCATTCCGGCGATCATTCCATATACTTCATATGCAAGTCATATACATCGTTTTTATGGATATATGTCGTTTTATCAGTCATTTATGTTTAAGCTCCACTTATTCCTACTACATCCTGGTCTGCCCTCTCAAGAATATGTGGGATCAGTTTCCTGAGCCTCCACTGTTTTGCTTTGTTTCCACTCCTCCTGCTTACACTGAGTCTTTCCATCTAGGGCCGCCCAGAGCATCAACAGGTAATGTTCACATACATTTCAAGTGAAGTTTAACATGTATTCCGCATATTCAGCATGTATTCAGGCATAAAAGGTTCAAAAAATACCTGGGGAGGAGGTGGTTACTTATAAATATTCTTATAGTGCCCTCAGTCTTCAGTCCATCTCGTTCCTCTGTCCATACAGCCTCCAGGGGATCATCAAGGGAGTATCAGTCAGTGCTTCCTCTGTGTTTGCCAGTGCTCCAGGAATCTCTTCAGACGCTGTTGTATTGTCACTCCACCTGGTCCTAGGTCCTGGCAGTGCACTATCCCACTATAGGTCTCATCCAAGGGCAGCGGAGACTATACGCGGAGGGGGGGGGGGGTCGACGGACTCTGAACCGATCGATCAGAGCCACAGCACTTTTACCCGCTTAACACCCCGAGGGTGTACACGGTACACGGTCAGTCTATTTAGTGGTGAGATAGGACGATCCGGGCGGCTTCATTCATGGAGCTCAGCGTCCTTTCCCCTCACGCTGCTCCAGCTGATCAGCGGGACCGCCCCCATCTGCTCACACGGGTGCCGTCATCGGGTCTCTCCCCTCTCTCACAGGCAGCTCGTATTACCCATGGTGACTGTGAGTTCCACGATTTTTCATTTAATATTGAAATTTGTTTGCCAAAAAAAACATTTTTTTGATTTAGCATAGTTAGCACATTGATTGCTTGATATTTTTTATCATTTTAATTAAAAAAAAGTTTGATAATAATTGACCTTTTTTTTATTTTATTTTATAATTATTACACACAGTATACTTCATGGTACATCAAGCTATTTATAATAATGCTTACTCTCTCCTCCCACGTAGAGTTGCTAAAATTGCTGACAGAGGGGATTTCAACTTCAATCTGAGGCAGAATTGCATCATCCTTTTAAAATATAAAATAATTTACATGTAGCACTACCCCCGTAGGAGCTGCTAATGAATGTTCTGTTCTGCACCCTGCCTCTCAACTAGGGATGAGCCGAACACCCCCCGGTTCGGGTCGCACCAGAACTTGCGAACGACCCCCCGCGTTCGGTACGAACGTTAGAACCCCATTGAAGTCTATGGGACTCGAACGTTCGAATTGGAAAGTGCTAATTTTAACGGCTAATATGCAAGATAGTGTCCTAAAAAAGGTTTGGGGACCTGCCTGCTGCCTCAGGGGACATGGGTCACTGCAAAAAAAAGTTTTAAAAACTGCCGTTTTGGCGGGAGCACTGATTTTAATGACGATTAAAGTGAAAAAAAAAAGGTGAAATATTCCTTTAAATATGGTGCCTGGGGGGTGTCTGTAGTATGCCTGTGAAGTGCCACGTGTTTCCAGTGTTTAGAACAGTCCCTGCACAAAATGACATTAAACGGAAATAACACCATTTAAAACTGCTTGCGGTTTTAATGTTATATCTGGTTCCTGCAATATGGTTGAAAATCATTGAGAAACATGGCATGGGTAGCCCTCCCTGCCCATTACCAGCCTATTTGGGTCTTGTACGCATATTAAGGGGAACCCCGTACCCATATTAAAAAAAGGAAATGCGTGTGGCCCCCAGGCCCTATATACTCAGAACAGCAGTATACAGGCGGTGCAAACAAGACAGGGACTGTGTAGGTTTGTTGTGTTAAGTTGAATCTGTTTGTCATTTTCAACCGGTACATTTTTAAAGTGTAGCTCCAGTCAAAAAAACTATCTTTAAGCTTTTTGGAAAACATAGGGAAGGGTTATCACCCCTGTATAATTTGTTTTGTCGTCCATCTTTTTTCATCTCACTTGCTGCTGTCTCCTTGCGTTTGCAAGTAGGAGATGTTTGTAAGTTGGATGTTTGAAAGTAGGGGCCTGCCCTATATTATAGCGGTATGTACTGGGTACAGAGCACGCAGACAGCACGCACTCCTAACACTACTGACTGCAAGCTCTATTATTAACCACTTGTTAGCCCAATGTTTGCATAAAGTGAAAGATGAAGTTATGCTGAGTAAATAGATATCAAACATGTCACTCTTCAAAATTGCACATGCCCGTGGAATGGCGCCAAACGTCGCTACTTAAAAAATCCCCATAGGCGACGCTTTAAATATTTTTTTACTGGTTACATGTTTTGAGTTGCAGAGGAGGTCTAGGACTAGAATTATTGCTCTCGCTCTAACATTCTCGGCGATACCTCACATGTGTGGCACATGCGAGCACATGGGGACATGGGCGCTTTAATTTTAATTTTATTTTTTTATTGTTCATTTTACTTTATTTATTTTAGTTTGACATTTTTTTTCTCAAAAATATATTTTTGATCACTTTTATTCCTATTACAAGAAATGTAAACATCCCTTGACAGGTCCTCTTTACAGTGAAATCTGGGGGGTCAATATGACCCCACATCTCACCTCTAGGCTGGGAAGCCTGAAATAAAAAATAAAAAAAAGATTCTGGCTTTGATCGTACTGGCGAGTTGGTAGAAGCACCGGAGGGCGGTGAGGGGTGGGGGGCGTCTATGGCTGGGTATTTCAGGGTATCACCGAGTATGGATGGGTATCTCTGAGTATGGCTGGGTATGGCAATTTATGGCAGGGTATTACAGAGTATTGGCGGGGTATTGGCGGGGTACTACAGAGTAATA